>NC_090440.1:75161055-75772388 GCF_031143425.1 Pleurodeles waltl | reverse complement strand
CACCATATCCAGGCAACCACCATATCCAGGCAACCACCCCCCCCACACTATCCAGGCAACCACCCCCCCACCCTATCCAGGCAACCACCCCCCCACCATATCCATGCAAACCCCTCACCATACCCATTCACCTCCCCACCATACCCATTCACCTCCCCACCATATCCATGCAGCCTCCCTAGCATGTCCCTTCATCCCCAGCCATATCCATGCCACCCCCGCCATATCCATGCCACCCCCGCCCTATCCGTGCTGCAACCCCCGCCCTATCCGTGCTGCAACCCCCGCCCTATCCGTGCTGCAACCCCCGCCCTATCCGTGCTGGAACCCCCGCCCTATCCGTGCTGGAACCCCCGCCCTATCCGTGCTGGAACCCCCGCCCTATCCGTGCTGGAACCCCCGCCCTATCCGTGCTGGAACCCCCGCCCTATCCGTGCTGGAACCCCCGCCCTATCCGTGCTGGAACCCCCGCCCTATCCGTGCTGCAACCCCCGCCCTATCCGTGTTGGAACCCCCGCCCTATCCGTGCTGGAACCCCCGCCCTATCCGTGCTGGAACCCCCGCCCTATCCGTGCTGGAACCCCCGCCCTATCCGTGCTGGAACCCCCGCCCTATCCGTGCTGCAACCCCCGCCCTATCCGTGCTGCAACCCCCGCCCTATCCGTGCTGCAACCCCCGCCCTATCCGTGCTGCAACCCCCGCCCTATCCGTGCTGCAACCCCCGCCCTATCCGTGCTGCAACCCCCGCCCTATCCGTGCTGCAACCCCCGCCCTATCCGTGCTGCAACCCCCGCCCTATCCGTGCTGCAACCCCCCCGCCCTATCCGTGCTGCAACCCCCCCGCCCTATCCGTGCTGCAGCCCCCCGCCCTATCCGTGCACCCCCGCTGCAACCCCCCTGCCCTATCCGTGCTGCAACCCCCCTGCCCTATCCGTGCTGCAACCCCCCCGCCCTATCCGTGCACCCCCCCGCCATGTCCGTGCACCCCCCCCGCCATGTCCGTGCACCCCCCCACCATGTCCGTGCACCCCCCCACCATGTCCTTGCAACCCCCCACCTCACTATATCTTTAGTGCTCCTTTTCCATATCCCTGAACCACCTCACCATATCCATGCTACCTCACAAGGTGTCTTTGCCACCCCTCTCTCCCCCACCATGTCCATGCTACCCCACAAGGTGTCTTTGCCACCCCTCTCTCCCCCACCGTGTCCATGCTACCCCACAAGGTGTCTTTGCCACCCCTCTCTCCCCCACCGTGTCCATGCTACCCCACAAGGTGTCTTTGCCACCCCTCTCTTCCCCACCGTGTCCATGCTACCCCACAAGGTGTCTTTGCCACCCCTCTCTCCCCCACCGTGTCCATGCTACCCCACAAGGTGTCTTTGCCACCCCTCTCTCCCCCACCGTGTCCATGCTACCCCACAAGGTGTCTTTGCCACCCCTCTCTCCCCCACCGTGTCCATGCTACCCCACAAGGTGTCTTTGCCACCCCTCTCTCCCCCACCGTGTCCATGCTACCCCACAAGGTGTCTTTGCCACCCCTCTCTCCCCCACCGTGTCCATGCTACCCCACAAGGTGTCTTTGCCACCCCTCTCTCCCCCACCGTGTCCATGCTACCCCACAAGGTCTCTTTGCCACCCCTCTCTCCCCCACCATCTCCACGCTACCCCACAAGGTGTCTTTGCCACCCCTCTCTCCCCCACCGTGTCCACGCTACCCCACAAGGTGTCTTTGCCACCCCTCTCTCCCCCACCATCTCCACGCTACCCCACAAGGTCTCTTTGCCACCCCTCTCTCCCCCACCATCTCCACGCTACCCCACAAGGTGTCTTTGCCACCCCTCTCTCCCCCACCATCTCCACGCTACCCCACAAGGTCTCTTTGCCACCCCTCTCACCCCCACCATCTCCACGCTACCCCACAAGGTATCTTTGCCACCCCTCTCTCCCCCACCGTGTCCACGCTACCCCACAAGGTGTCTTTGCCACCCCTCTCTCCCCCACCGTGTCCACGCTACCCCACAAGGTGTCTTTGCCACCCCTCTCTCCCCCACCGTGTCCATGCTACCCCACAAGGTCTCTTTGCCACCCCTCTCTCCCCCACCATCTCCACGCTACCCCACAAGGTGTCTTTGCCACCCCTCTCTCCCCCACCGTGTCCACGCTACCCCACAAGGTGTCTTTGCCACCCCTCTCTCCCCCACCATCTCCACGCTACCCCACAAGGTCTCTTTGCCACCCCTCTCTCCCCCACCATCTCCACGCTACCCCACAAGGTATCTTTGCCACCCCTCTCTCCCCCACCGTGTCCATGCTACCCCACAAGGTCTCTTTGCCACCCCTCTCTCCCCCACCGTGTCCATGCTACCCCACAAGGTCTCTTTGCCACCCCTCTCTCCCCCACCATCTCCACGCTACCCCACAAGGTATCTTTGCCACCCCTCTCTCCCCCACCATCTCCACGCTACCCCACAAGGTGTCTTTGCCACCCCTCTCTCCCCCACCGTGTCCACGCTACCCCACAAGGTGTCTTTGCCACCCCTCTATCCCCCACCATCTCCACGCTACCCCACAAGGTGTCTTTGCCACCCCTCTCTCCCCCACCGTGTCCACGCTACCCCACAAGGTGTCTTTGCCACCCCTCTCTCCCCCACCGTCTCCACGCTACCCCACAAGGTGTCTTTGCCACCCCTCTCTCCCCCACCATCTCCACGCTACCCCACAAGGTGTCTTTGCCACCCCTCTCTCCCCCACCGTGTCCATGCTACCCCACAAGGTGTCTTTGCCACCCCTCTCTCCCCCACCGTGTCCATGCTACCCCACAAGGTGTCTTTGCCACCCCTCTATCCCCCACCATCTCCACGCTACCCCACAAGGTGTCTTTGCCACCCCTCTCTCCCCCACCGTGTCCACGCTACCCCACAAGGTGTCTTTGCCACCCCTCTCTCCCCCACCGTGTCCATGCTACCCCACAAGGTGTCTTTGCCACCCCTCTATCCCCCACCATCTCCACGCTACCCCACAAGGTGTCTTTGCCACCCCTCTCTCCCCCACCGTGTCCATGCTACCCCACAAGGTGTCTTTGCCACCCCTCTCTCCTCCACCGTGTCCACGCTACCCCACAAGGTGTCTTTGCCACCCCTCTCTCCCCCACCATCTCCACGCTACCCCACAAGGTGTCTTTGCCACCCCTCTCTCCCCCACCGTGTCCATGCTACCCCACAAGGTGTCTTTGCCACCCCTCTCTCCCCCACCATCTCCACGCTACCCCACAAGGTGTCTTTGCCACCCCTCTCTCCCCCACCGTCTCCACGCTACCCCATCCTCCGTTGCTACTCGCTTCTTATCTTTGGCTCCCTTTCGTCTAGTTCTCTCTGTCACCATTCTCTTCTTCCTCACTGGGCCACAGTAGACATAAAACAAGGAATGAAGAGGCCCGTTTTTGCGTTTTGTTTCTAGTAAGAAAGCAATTAGCCAGTAATTTGTACTTAGAAATGAATAGGCTGTGTATTCTGTGGTACATAACATGGCCAAACTGTATTCTTACAGTGGTTCCTTGTCAAGGGATTACTTATTCTGATAGACTTAACTGCTGTGCAGTTAGGTGTGTAATGAAAAGCACAATTCTGTCAGTTTGAATTCTGGCATAGCAACCCCAGCTGTGCTTGGAGATGTATTTCTGTCCCTATTATTCTTGCTTTACTGAACATTTGACAAGCAGTTAGTTGCACACTGGCAATATTCTTAATTAAGGCTTAGATTTTAAAGGACGTTTTTGATACATGCAATGTATGCATAGATGTTGGCAGCAGATGAGAGCCGCAGGGCCAATCCAGTTTTCTTATCTGCAATACTGTTCATTGTGGAGTCTCCATCTCTGCCACCAGTAAGTATATTTTAGTACGTCTACCCATTCCTTTTTAGGTCTGGCCTTTGTGACTGCTGTTTAAACAAAATAATTATTTAGGTCTGGCCTTTAAGAAGCTTTACCTGTTTCGCCAGAATATTGGTTTTCTAAAAGTATACGTAATACACTTGGAAAATCTATAGACCAGTGAATGGGCTTTATTTTTTGGTCTGTTAAATTGTCATTCTCCGATTGTTTCTACCTACTTACAGTATACTACATGGCTCAGTGTGTGATCCCACTTTACGCATTGTCTCCCTTCACTTTGAGTGACTGCACAAAACCCTTGCACAGTGTACACTTCCACCTAAAACTCCTGATTGTTCAGCTCTTCCTTAAAAATGCACCTTTCTCTTCATTGACAAAGTTGGTGCAATGTGTGCTGTATGTCTTTTTTTTTTATTATTAACTTTAAATGCTGGTTATTTAATTTACCTGTTCTTTGGGAGTTCACTTAGATTGTGTTTTATTTCCCATTTCCTTTTTAAAGTTGGTATAATAAGTGTTACTATAATATTTTAGATGTCTGCAATTTGAGTACTTGGTTAATTCCTGTCTCCCTAACAAATAATAAAAACAATACATGCCTTAGCTGTCCTGACATAACTAGTGTAATAAGATGCTTTATCGTGGCATACACCCTGTGGTGTCTCCCCGAGACCAGAATGCGCTGCAGCTGCCATTGATGGAACTCCCCTCTACGAACAAACCTAGAATACAGAATAGAGAGGGTTCCATTGCAGCTTAAATCTACAAAACTTATCTGGTCCTTAAAAAATCAAAACCAGGCAAGGAATAATTAAAATAAGGAGTAACAAGAAACCAACAAAGAAAAATTGCGTAGGTAGAAACCATTTGCAAAGGTAATAACATCTCCACTACCCCCTACAGAAACCAACAAAACCCTAAGTGCAGCAACACCCAAACTGGAAAAATAGAAGATCACTGCCCACTGTGAAATGCAGGTAGGACCACAGACATAATCCAACAGCCTTGAAAGCGCCCTCCTGGATCTAAATTGAATACCTCTACCCAGGCCAATAGGCACACTACTTATAGCAGACACATTGACCAACTCTACCCACATCAAGGGCTGATGATGCAACATCACCAGTGCCCTCATGATAAACCACATCGTTCTTCCAACAAACCTACAGAACAAATGGCACCTTTCTGATACAGGGTAACATGTCTCATATTCCACCTTTGCCCATTCACTAATTCCAATCAACTTCCCCATACAGCTTTGAACTTATATGGGCCTTTAAATTTCGAGAAGCTAACAATGACTCTTGCTGACTTTACCTTTACCAAGCCACCCTTCTCCACAGACCTTTGTGCTAGTTTCATCTACATGCCAGGTTGGCTACAATATCTCTTAACCAGTGAGGTAACAGCTTTACATCAGCAAACCGTCAACACGTGCACAGAAAAGCAGGCTTCTGTATTGACTTATTCAGTGTGTTGTGATCACCCCAAACCGAATCTCTAACATCCTTTTCCACATCCCTAACACTCTTCACAGCTATCTCCACAAAATCATTTTCTTAGATCTTTCTACCTGTCCATTTGATAAGGGGTTATACAGAGAGGTTTTGACATGTTTGATATCTCACTTGTTCAGAAACTTTGCCATTTCTTGTGAGGTTAGATAGGTACCATTATCCATATTTATATACAAGGGAATTCCTTTGATTCAAAAATATATCTTCGAGTGTCTTGATCGTGTAGGAAGTGGTTATGATCCCTAAAAATACCACCTCCAACCATTTAGGATGACCAGCAACAAATATTGCTTCCTATTGTTGTCATTGAGGTAAGCCCATAAACAGTCTTATGAAGGGCAAACAATCTTTGATCCAAGGCCCGGATCTTGAACATGTTGAAGGCTCCCCCCCACCCAGCTGAAGTTGTTTCTTACCTTCCATACACACTTCTTTCTTGGAATATACTCTATTCATTAATTAAAATTTTGCAGCCTGACTATTAATTTCGCAGAACTATTGTTGTTACTGCGCAACAATTTATGTTCCGCGAAGAGAATGACTTAGATGCCACATATGCGTGTTTGAAAGTACTCTGTGCCGAAGGCAGCACAATGCCTTCCTTTCAATAGCTGAATAATTCCTTTCAGTTTGTGTTAATGAGCGGGCCGAGGTGAAAGCCACTGTTTTCTCTTTTCTGTCATGGAGTTGAAAAAGCACTACCCCAATTCCTGTAACACTGGCATCAATGGTAATAATTGTAATTTTATTGCTGTCAAAAGGAGTAAAAATGCCTGCCTCAGCTACTGATTTTTTTGATGACATGAAATGCTGTTTGCTGTGCCTCATCCAAAGAGAAAGTTACCTCCTTCCTTAACGAAACACACAGATTTTCCATTCTCCCTACAAAGCCTCTACGAACTTTGCATAGTCCTCAGTCAGGCTCCTGTTGTACTTGATTTGATCTTTATCAGTCGGGGCACTAGTGTTCATAATAACATTAACTAACTAAAATGTGCCTTTGGATCGATCCCTGCAGCAGAAATGGATACACTTATTCAACTTCTTCCTCACGGAATTTGCAGTTTTCCTTGTGCAAAATAATTTGAGTCCCAGATTATGTTTTTAAACTCTGCTACCCAATATCATGTCTTTAAAAATACAGCATTCTCCATAGCTTTCAGCATTTCAGCCATCATTGTCTTAAAGAAAAGGGCAGCTGAGGCTCAAGCAAAGGTAAAATCTTCATCACCCTTGAGCAATAGCACCATTTCATTTATATTTGAAAGACAAAAGCTATCTATAACAGTGTTTTGATTCAGGTAGTGCAGCTCTGCACAAAGTCTCAGACTTTTATCCCTTTTTTGTTATCAGAACAGGGGACAGTGACTCTGAAATCTCAACAGACTCAACCTGTCTCAAACCACCTGTTTGAGCATGGTTTTCATCACCTCTCTAATCGGAACAACTATTTTCCTGACCGCAACAGCATCCTTTTCTCATGACAATCTTCAACATTTTAAATGAATACATGCCTTACTTAGTCTGAAAAAACGCCTTTGGTATTAGATAAAATGTCATCCGCATTAGTATTGCTGACTACCATCACTTGATTCAGTGCTCTCAGGGTGATGATAATATGCACGTCATACTGATGCACCCATTATACGTTACGCAGCTCTCTGGGTAGCGCAGAGCGTAACTGAGGCCATCAGTGCTATGTGTATGCTAGGCCAGCGTAGGCCATTGTTAAGTTGAGCCTGTGCATCAGTGTGAGCCTAGCTTAAAGGCCGTAATCTAGAGAGCAACCTGTAGTTAACACAGATTTTAATAGTTTAAGTTGTGAGGTAAAAATATACATCTATGTGGCACACTTACCAAATTTGTTAAGAAGGTGTGACCAAGTAATTCCAAGTTGTTGTTATGTTTTAAATAAATAAATAAAGATATGGTTCCGATCTTTCTACCATTAGGATCCTGTCCTGCATTGAAAGTCGCTTCAGGTCGCCAACATTGTTGTAGTAAGCTCTCCACACATAAGTGGTGTAACAAGAACATTTAGCGTGACACAGAACCGGTGGTATCTCCCCGTGGACAGCTGTGCTGCAGTTGCCGAAGGTTTAACAATTCATTAGGAACCAAACACAAAAAGTAGAGCTGAGATGGTTCCATTGCAGCTGAAAGGTACAACTCATAACTGGAATGATTGGTATTTAAAAAAAAAAAAAAAAAACATAACCAAAGAGGCCGCCTCAGTGAATTTTTTTTAAGAGCATATGACAACCACTTTTTTTTCTTTATTAATTTTGTTTTGTAGCGCATCCGTGCATTCGTTTTTGCCAAAGCTGTTAGGTTCTTGATTCTGCAGTCCTCCATCAGTCCTGTAGAAGGGTGATCTCAGGATTTCCCACCCGTTCGAGGAACAGCTCTCTTATGTTGTAGAGAAGTCAAATGTAATGTCATGACTCGGCATCTAATCAAGTTCAGTTTTTTTGCTTCTGTTCTAGCACTTGTGTGTCTGCGTTTATAAAAGCTGGAAGAACCAAAATGCCGGAAACGGGACCATGAGTCATGTTTAATATGGAACAACTTACCAGGCATGTTTGAGCTTTCTCCCTACATGTTCTTATCCCGGGCGCCCTATTTTAGAGCCGTACCTGTACTAGAGTTCGCTCACATCCTCTACTTAGGACAGCAAAGTGTTCCATTCAGGTCATATATTTCAATCAGGCATTTCATACTCTAAAGTTTTCAGTCCAGGTTCTGTGGCAGACTGAGGTATCTTCTTACCTCTTCCTGGGAATCCCTTTAATTTGCGCTGATTGATGTAAATATTGTTTCTACTCCTACCTGCCCTTGCATCTTGGCATTTTCCTAGCACTTCACTCTGCCTTGTCACACTAATTAGACATTTATGGAACTTGTTTTCGTACTTTGAATTACCAAGACTTGGAACTCATCAGTCTTTTATAGAAGTTATAACCGATTACTAGAGCTCTCTCCCTTTTGGCCCGAGGACCACATTTTCTCATCTATCCTTCAGGGAGCATCTAGGAAGCATCTTTTATGGTTATTTCTGAATTGACAATGCTGTCTCGATGTGCCCGTCCTAACCTCCTGATGTTTTCAGAATCCTAGTTCTGTCTTTAACAATGTAGAGCCTATTCACAAAGGCGTGGTGGAATATGTAAAGTAGTACTCCTTTAGCACTCTTTCACTACTCTTTCAGGTATTCCTACATGCCTTTGTGAATTATCCCCAAAGCATCTAAAATGGCAATAAAATAGGAATATTGAAGAAACATTCACAGGGTGTAAAAGACTACTCCTGTATCACAAATTTCTATGCTCTTAAGTTAGTTTGTGACTCTGCTTCTAAGCCTTGTTCTCGTGTGAAGCGCCTTGATATCTATTGTGGTGCAGGACATAACTAATGAATAAATAAACTGTATTCATTCCCAGAAGGTCTCCTCTTTTGTTTTCACCCTCTGCCTCTCTCAGTTGCCTTTTCACACCTTTTACTCGAACCATGGTTTCTGTGTAACACGTTGCTCAGTCCGTTGCTACCTCTGACGTTTCATAATTCTCCCCTTCTATTCCTTGAGTTAGAGGGTATAAAATCCTCTGCATCTCCTGGAGCCACCCACCCTCTGTGTAATTAAAAAAATCAAAAGAAAAATATTTTTAGATCAATAAAATCGTCACCATGTGTTAGATGTGCCCACACCCTGAGCATGTAATGCCTTCCCATTGCTGAGTACTGGTTCCCAAATTGCCTCATCAGATGTCTGCTTTGCCTCACCACCAGGAGACATTGCTACTAGCATTGTTAATAGTGCCTCATTTAGAGGGATGTGTCACTTCAATGTACCTGTGAGCACCACTGGATTCCACAGCATACTCCAAAGGAATTGCTTCCTGGAAGCAATGGCTCACTATTCTGTTGTTTATACCACTGCCTCTGTACCTAGCTGCCCCCTGTGCACTTGTAAAGACACATATTTTTAGAAGCCCGCTTGTTAATAGTCTGATCTCATTGTCCACTACATACCACCTGAGCACCTTGGTTCTCCTACATTTTCTTCTGCCATTCCCAATAAAGACTCCTCTGCCATCCCCATTATTTCTTTTTGGACAAAGTTTAGCCCAGTATACTCGTTTCATGGTGCCATGGTTTCGTATCCCAACCAGGGATGGAGGCATCATGGGAATCCATAACCCCCCGATCTTGAATTAGATTACTCAACGTTTGTGCTTCAATGTCTTTTTCTTTCCTGAATCTCATGCACCATCATCCTTGTGCCTTTATCCTTGTACCATCATCCGTGTACCATCAACCTTGGACCGCCCGCCTCCTAGTGTTTGCATATTGCATGGATGCGATTGTTGTGTGTTGCATCCTCAGTTTCCTGTGCTTGTGAATTGAAGAGTCTCCGAGCATCTCACCTCTTTCCTGTGCCTTCCTTTGCCACCGCTATAATTATAGAATAGCTGATCTCACCTGCTGACGTCAATTTTCACCTCTTGATTTAAATTAACACTTTTGAAAACGTGGTGGTGCTTTGCAGAAGATGAGAAGTCTTCAGGCGCACACAGTGTTTCCCGAAATGAGTTTCTTAGTTAACTTTGCCATGATCTTCCAGAAGGAGATATCTTCAGTTGTGAGTGACAATCCCAAGTTAGTGCTGCATGCTCACCTATGTAAATTAGAATTGCTTAGCTGAAAATGTGTTACCTACATTACTTTTACCTTTAATGGTGTGTTTGACTGTACCATTGGACAAATTACCAAACACATTTCTTCGTGACATGAAGAGCGCGGTGGAGGTGCACCCAGCTGGTTGGTCCGTAGATGATGGCGATGCAGGTCCGATACAGTGGATGGGAGTTGAACCTAGTGGAGACCAGTGCTGTGTTTGCCAACCCTGGATTTGCAGGTGGAAGTGATCAAGAGGCAGAACTTAAGGGCCTGGGCAAAATGAGGCGGACCAGTGAGGATCCGGTGGTAGTACTTGTGCGAGCATGTCAGGTCCAGCACCGTGGACATTAGTGCAACCCCAGAGCTCAGTTCATGGTCGGGACATATGGTTGTCAGCTGCGTAGTGGGGTTTGGAATGGGGGCAGAGCCTGGGTCATCTTAAGTGAGGCATTGTATATAGAGGCTTCGTGTGTCGAGCTCTTTACTCCAGTTATTGTAGGGGCAGACTTGGAAGAGCAGGAGATCCTTTCCTAGAAGATCTTTCAATAGGTTCATGCACACAGTAGAAGGCTGCTGCTCTTGTCTGATTGTTTTGTTATTCTTTATTTTGTAATGTTAAGAGGGGAAAACATGGTCTGTTCGCTTTTACACACTTCATCATATGGTCAGTGTTTTTCGGGTGCATGGTATAAATAAAGTTTGTGGGATCAGGATTTGTGGGTTCTGTTCCTTGGCTTTCACATAGTATAGTTAAAGATGAAGGCGGAGTGTTTCCTGACTGGGGAGAGTCTGTGATGGGACTCCTTGGTTGAGGCCAATATGTTGGAATTAAACTATGGTGAAGTGGCCTGCAAGAAACACTGTTGGTTGTCATGAAATGTGTGTTAATGCATCGGCCTGGGGAAGCCTTGACGTGAGTGGAGAGAGTGCGAATTATCTCAGACTATTTAACATGAACTGAGATTAGTGTAGTCACTTAACATTATGTGCCCGAAACTGAAATATTAAACAACGGCTCTTTTAGGATGCCAGCGTCCTAGTGTGGACACGTCCGTACAGTAAAGATGTTCACCTCTTAGCAACATTTAATACTAACAAAAGATTTTTAATATGTCCACAGCACTTTAAATGTGCTTCGTTCTTTGGCAAAAGTTGTTTTGAGTTGCTTACGAGTTTACCGTTCCGATTTAATGCAGGGGACAGGCTTGGTGGTCTCAACTTTGCTTCTAAGTAATCTTAGCTGTGCCTTTTTTCGATCTGAAGGTTCTAGAGCTGAATTAAAAGACCATTATTTGGGCGTGAAGGGTAGCAAACCCCATCAGTCATGTGTGAGACCTGGACACATCGGCTACATGTGTTTGTGTAAGGCACTTGCTTGTAATGAGTGCAGTTGGGTAAGGTATTGGCCAATAGAAGCTGTATCTTGTCGTTGTATTTCAGATATTCTCTCTTGATGTGCTCTGTTCTCTGCTACTGCCTGGTCCTCATTTGAGCCAGTGCCCACGTGTGGGTGATTCATTCCAAGCAGGCGGCAGGGGTCTCCGATGGATTCACACAGCAGTCCTCCTCCTGTGTTTTAACAGCCACAAGTGAGTGAGGTGAAAATTAAAACAAGCCTACCTGTGTTTTTATCCAGTGTCTTGGTGAACCTTGCGTCTCATCTAATCACTATACACACATTACAACAGAAATATAAACAACGCCTAAAAAGCTCTGCTTTGCTTTGGGTCCGAGCTGGTGTGAAGGTGTGTAAAAGCAGCTGCTTGTGCTGCCACATCCAGAAATGTAGCGCCTCGTTGTCCAGTAGCGGTGCCTCTTGCAGGAGCACACTTTCTACACAGCTTTTACCTCGCGCAGTTGCAGACCCAGCCCATCCGCACACCTTCTGCAGAAGGGGAGCTCTTATACCCGGAGCTGGTCAGATCATTGTCGGGTGGAAGGCAGGCTTGCTGGCACGAGCCTATTAAAACCCGCCCTGCTGAGAAATGTGGTCTTCTCCTGTGGCCATTATCCTGGCTCAGCAGCCTAGAAGTGTATTAGTTCCTTTTGATATATCATAATTCCCTCTTCTGAGTTTGCTGATGACCTCCAGTTTCGTCTCAGTACAGACACACGCTTAGTACCTGTATACAAGAGGATACTCGGAAACAAAAAGTTCTGTCATGAATTTAATTATTTTCAATAAATCTTAAACTGTACAATGTCATTCCCTTAATTTCGTCTATTAGAACAGAAATATTAAAGACTTGCAATGAAATGAATAGAGAAGTGGTGGTAAACGCTTTTGGGAACGCTGCACACAAAATAAAACCATCATTGATAAAGTATATAGGTCTAGTGTTGACTGCTTGTTTTGTATGTTTCTGAAATCTTTATTGCATTTTTTAAGCAGCCGCCAAGAGCAGCCATCTTTGAATGGATTAGAAGTCCATTCACAAGGATGGCCGACTGTGTGAGTGCATACGCACAGAAAGGAGACTTTTTTTGAACGAGTTAGAATGCATTAGATGGCCGCAAGCATTGGTGAGAGCCCAGTAACATTGTCTGGAGAACTGCCAGAACCTTGCAAAGTTCACAATGCTCGTCTGCGCCACAGGGAAGGCATTCACCTCCATCTTGTGCTGTTTGCTGGTTAGGAGTAGGGTCAGAGCAATCTCAATTCAGATACCTTAGTCCAGTGGTTCCCAACCTTTTGACTTCTGTAGACCGCCACTGAATCATTATTGGAGTCTGGGGACCCCCACTAAGTCATTACTGAAAGCTGTGGACCTTATCTGTTAATATTATTTAATTTTCCAAGCAGTCGTGGACCCACTGAGGAGACTTTGTGGACCCCCACGGGTCCCCCAGACCACAGGTTGGGAATCACTGCCCTAGTCACTATAAGGGGCACTAGGATTTCCAGCACTCATGTCTCCTTCTTGTGCCCTCCAGCTACTGATTGATATCTCTGACTGCCTGCAAAAAAGATTTGGCAGCACCGAGCTCAGGCCAGGATCGCCATTCTGGACTCCTGCCTAATCTCCGTGCCCACCCCTTGCACCCCTCCATCACACACCGCACACCGCGTTGTGGCTTTTGTGATACCACCTACAACATCAGCATCACTGCTTCTCCTGTCCATGGTCATCATCAAGACACACAACTTTAAGTCATGTGACCTATTTGTCAGCATATAGTTTACCACCAGATCTTGCCATCTATAGCTTCCTGAGCCAGCACATGCCATTAAGAATGGACACATAATTAAGTGCTTTGATAGCAGAGTATACAAGAAAGAAGAACGGGGCACCTCTAAGCAGCAGACCTGTTAGCTTAAGACTTTCTCTGACCACCATTCCTAATGAACATGGACCTCCTGCTCCCAAGCAGAGGGAGCCTATCACGCCTGCACACTGATGCTTCTGCTCCGCAACCAATTCCCCTGCAGGTTCTTCCGCACAAAAGCAGCCAAGGTAGGAGCATCGATTGAGCGCAGTCCAGAGACAGATATCATTTTGGGACCACTTGATTCCAGTGGAGCCGCAGTTGCAAATTGCGGTCTCAGTGGAGATGTAGGACCCCAGATACAAGTTTGTCATCTTCTGATGTGGGTGCATACTTCCTTGAGTCCATTTTATCTCTCCAGCTGAAGATCTCATCACAGTCCTTGAAGTCACTAACATAGTGGGGAGGAAACTGAACATCGGCGCAACTCTTTCAACTTTTCAACAGTGAGAAGTATTCGAGATGTGCTCACTGTACTATTGCTTGCCCTTCCCTAGACCGCTTGGACGTTAACATTGTTACCTTCCTAATTTAACTTCTGTATGACACATATAGAGGAGTGTAAATAAGTACACAGAATAATGGTCCAATTTTCCGAGGAGAACCCTTCACCTGTTTCAACTATAGAATTAGCAAAGAGATCTAAATACCTCAGCACATGGATGGAGTTAGCACCAGACGCTTGGGGCCAACATCCAGCAATACCAGATGTGTTTCATTTCGACATTCATTTTTGGGGGCTTTTTTCATCTTCAGACTCCCTAAGGCCCCTTTCAGCCCTGCTCTCGAGCCATCTCAAGGAAATCATAAACAAGAAAGTATAACCGCCTCAGGTCGAGTGATCGGTGCTGTAACAGATGCTCTGAAATTATTAACTTCTGGAAACAGTCTTGGAAATGTCATAAAGGCTTTGTCTGAAGCGATTCAGGAAGGATCTCAAAATACATGCAAGGTACATGATTCTTTCTCACCTGGGTCCTTCAGTAATTGAGAAGCACGTACTTTCCATTACTACGTCGAGCCAGTAGGGGTCGCCAGAGCGTTGTGTAGCAAGCAGCTCCCCCTTAAAACCGTAAGTAATTTAGGGACAAGCAGCATCGCTGTGTGTTACAATGATGCATGCAATACAGTGATTCTTAGTGTTATTGGATCACAAGTTGTAATTTTAATGTCGCAAATCAAACGCAACATAAGTCGTGGGTAACGAAAGGCGGAAGTTAGTTATATTGAGCTTCCATTAAATATCTCGCTTAACTATTGGCCAAGCATCCGTCTTTACCATGGAGAAAAAATGCAATCGTCCGCCTGCTGCGTGAAGGCTGGCCTCCGTCTCAAATTGGTACCAGAGCACGGGGTGATTGATCTGGGGGTGTCTGGGGTGTGTGAGGTCATTGATCGCGCTGAACTACTTAATAATATGCAGGGGTCGCCCTCTGGGCTGCACCACCGGCACTATAGTGAGCTACGGTGCTGTGAAATGGTCAAAAAGGCGCACGTGCAGAGGCGTCTTAATGGCCTCCAGGTGACCCTTGCATGGGATGTTTTTTGCTGCTCGTGCCTCAGCCAGAGATCGCTTCCTAACGCTTGCAGAAAGCGATGCCATTCCCGAAGACAGCACTGAAAATGTAAAGTGCTGTTGGCGCTACAAAAGCGCCCTGATGGCCGCCATATGACTCTTTGCGTGCATGTGACCCAGGCTGCGCTTTTAGAACTGCGGTGTGCAGTGGCCCCAGAGAAACACAAACACAAACACACTTTTTACGTTTACAGAGACCAATCCGCAGGGGCGTGGCTTGAAGGGGGGGGACTGAGGGTAGTGGGGAGCCAACACCCACCTAATAAATATATCTTGTCATAAATAGTTGGGTACGGATGCTTTCAGTTGGGTATGGCGAGGTGTCTGTCGGATTTCACCAGGAATTGGACTCAAACAAACGCACACGCACAGAAGGCTTCAAAATGTTGGTCATTTCACAAAATAATATACTTTTCTCTCACTTAATGCCCCTACCAATCCGCATTCCTCTCCCTTTGCGCTGCCCCATATGCCCCTCTCGCGCGCCCTGCTTGTTGTACAATGTATTTTAACATATTGTGCCAGCGTGATTGTCGGGAAGTCTGAAGATCAGCCTTCCCTCAACAATTCCCCCCCTCCCCCAAAATCTTACTGAGCAAGCTACCCCCTTGCAGATGCATTCACTAATTGTGGCCACAAAAGAAGGATGGGCGTCTGTGCAGGCACAGACGCTGCCTAATGGTCGCCAGTAGCGCACCACATTTACAGGCTTTGCATTTTAGAACAGCGGTGTCATTGCTTACTATTGGCTCTGTGGTTTATAACTCACAGTTGCTTGCTTTCTATTTGTTGGCTTCATTTGTTCTAGGTTGTTCTGCTTGAGTTCGTCCCCTACATGGAGCATCCCTTTTTTTACTGTATCCTCCAGTAAAACTGTATGTCTGTGCAGGTGTAATGGCGTTTCGATTGAAAATGGGTTGTCTGTAAAGGCAGTGCCCTACCACACCACGCATACTCCGCTCTATGCCACTCCACTCTACCCCAATGTACTTCACTCCACCCCAACCTATACCTCTCCACTCCTAGCTACTCCCACTCTAACCTACCCCACTGCACTCTGCCTCAATCTATTCCAGTCTACCCCACTCCCCCCCCAATCTACCTTTCTCCAGTCCAGTCTACCCCTCTCCAATCTAACTCAGTCCTATCCATTCCACTCCAATCTACCCCACTCCACCCCACTCAAATCTAGCCCACTCCAATCCAAACTCTAATCCACCCTAATCTACACCGCTCCACTCCAATCTGCCCCACTGTAGTCCACCCAATCTATTCCACTCTACCATAAACTACCCCATCCCACTATAATCCCCCCCACTCTAAACTGACATACTCACCCTCCAGTCTACCCTACGCCACTCGTCTACCCAACTCCTATTTACCCTACTCCAGTCTACCACAATCCACCCCACTCCATTCTACCCCTATCCACTTCAGTTTACCTCAGTCTACCACACTCCACTCTACCCCTATCTATCCCACTGCAATCCACCCAAATATAACCCACTCTACTTCAATCAACCCAGCTCCACTGCACTCTAACCCACTTCACCCCAGCCTACCCCAATTCACCACACCTCAATCTACCCACTCCATTCGACTCCACTCTAATCTACCTGACTCTAATTTATCCAAATCCATCACTCGACCCCAGTCCACCCCAGCTACCTCACTCTACCCCAGTCCACCCCAGCTACCTCACTCTACCCCAGTCCACCCCAGCTACCCCAGTCCACCCCACTCTACCCCAGTCCACCCCACTCTACCCCAGTCCACCCCACTCTACCCCAGTCCACCCCACTCTACCCCAGTCCACCCCACTCTACCCCAGTCCACCCCACTCTACCCCAGTCCACCCCAGCGTCCCCACTCTACCCCAGCGTCCCCACTCTACCCCAGCGTCCCCACTCTACCCCAGCGTCCCCACTCTACCCCAGCGTCCCCACTCCACCCCAATCTACACCAGTCCACTCACTTTGATCCAGCCCACCCTACTTCAGTACAATCTATCGCGATCCACTAGGCTTTGATCCAACCTAATCCCTCCGCCACTCCATTTCCTTCCAATCTACCCCAATCCACTCCACTGTGATCCAGTCTACCCCACTCCAATCTACCCTAATTTACACCTTTCTGGTCTACCCTAATCAACCCCACCCCAGGCCAATCTCCACTCCAATCTACCCCACTCTGCTCCAATCTACCCCACTGCAATCTTTCTCAGTCTACTCCACTCCACTTCAGTCTATCCAGACTCCTTTTGGAGAGCGAAGGTCGTCTCGGCTGATGTTCAGGCATCACTCATAAATATGCCTTTTCACGGGTTTCACATCTTTAGCGAGAAGGTGAACTCCATTCTTGTGTGCTTTAAGGAAGGTGTGGCTACTGCACTCTCCCTCAGTCCTTCCTCACCCACAAGATAGTATGTTGAGAAATTTCACCTCTTTCAAGGTATCACAAGGGGCATCACCTTCAAGCAGCGTCAAGGCCCAACACCCCAACAATAAGCACTTTTTTATTTTTGAAGTCGATTAAAGGATCTGGCAAACTGTGTGAAGGCCAGCAGGGGTAACTAACTTCCCAGTCCCCAACTCCTCCAGCCAGCAGCCTCTAAACAGCTTTTACCGGCACACGACCACCTTGTGGAAGGCAAGATCATTTATTTTCTCCAGGGGTGGCTATCCATAACATCAGACAGGAGAATCCTGCAGATAATCCAACAGAGCAGATAATCCAACAGAGCTCCAAAGGCAAGTCTCTGGCAGAGACCTGCCTTCACATCAACCTGCTGGATTTGCGGGCCATTCACTTGGCAATGAATGCCTTACTGCCATCACTAAAGGGGGAGGCTGGCTGAGGTCTTCTCAGACAACACCACCAGAATGTGGTATAGCTAGAGGCAAGGCGTGGTACAGCCCTGGGCTATATGCCAGAAGGCTCTGCGTCTCTGGACTTGGCTGAGTTGTCAGTGGACCTCCCTGATCATACACCACCAGGGTAGTCTAACTCACCCTGTAGTGCCTGGCAGATCACGAATGGAGGTTATGTTCTGAGGTGGCACAGGACATTTTCCAGCAATGGGAGTGACCTGGCTAGATCTTTTCGCCACGGTCTAGAATGAACAGTATCAAAACATTTAAGCTCTGGAGTTTCCAAGAAGGCTCTCTCTCTCGATCTCTCCTGCTCAGAGTTCTGAACATCATCAGGAAAGACTGGGCCCAACTCATCATGTGTAGTTTCTGTTTGTGCCTGGAGAGTGTCCCTGAAATTCTGGCCATCAGAATCTGTCCTCCGATCAGGCTTCCGGTTTAAGAAGATCTCCTGTCGCAGCAGCAGGAGATGGTCCTGCACTTGAACCTGTGCAATCTACAGCTCAGTGCATGAAGATTGAGTCACGACCGTTGACCGTGTTTGATGTTCCTCCTGAAGTAGTGGATGTCATCCTTGCAGCCAGGTGTTACTCTACAAATCCTATCTATTTTGCGTGCTGGGACATGTTTGTGGATTATTGTGACACCCTTAACATGGACCCCCCTGCAGGCCAAATTGCCAGATATCTCGTTTGTTTTATCTTTGTCCCAGTAAGAGCTTGCACTGTGCACCATTAAAGGTTTTGTCTGCCCTCTTTTAGTCTACTATTTGTCTGCCACTGGTCAAACAGCCATGTCTCGAGAAGTCTCTTGAAGGTAAGGAGGTCCTTGGTCTGACGCAGGTGGGTGGGAAGAGTGCTCCACGTCTTGGCAGCGAGGTGCGAAAATGATCTGCTGCTGGTTGTAGTTCTGCGGATGCATGGAATGGTTGCGAGGTCGGTGGAGCGGAGCCGTCGGGGTGTAGAAGGAGAGCCGTCTGTTGAGGTATTCTGGTCCGGTGTTGTGCAGTGCTTTGTGAGCATGGGTGAGGAGTTTGAAGTTTATTCTCTTGTTGACAGGGAAGGGAGCCAGTGCAAGTCTCTCAGATGGCCTGTGATGTGGCAGTGGCGGGGGATGTCCAAGATGAGGCGTGCAGAGGCGTTCTGGATGCTTTGCAGTCTTTTCTGGAGTTTAGCCATAGTTCCAGCGTAGAGGGCATTTCCGTAGTCCAGTTTGCTACTCAGGATGAATACTAGGTTGCAGGCATGGTTGGTGGGAGTCTGAGCGGACCTGAAAGTGGCAGGCCACCAGGAGTCATCCCATGCGGAGGGGGTGGAGCCGAAGATGAGGACCTCTGTCTTGTCGGAATTGTGTTTGGGGCAGCTGTTCTTCATCCATTCGGCAATGACCTGCATTCCTTCGTTCAGGTTGGTCTTGGCGGAGTCCTTGGTGAGGGAGAGGATCAGCTGGGTGTTGTCGGCATATGAGATGATGTTGAGGTTGTGAGATCGGGCGATGTTAGCGAGCGGAGCCATGTAGATGTTGAAGAGGGTCGGACTGAGGGACGAACCCTGGGGTATGCCGCACATGATTTTGGTGGCTTTCAGAGCGGAATGGAGGGAGGCGGATTCTGAGTTCTCTCAGTGAGAAAGGAGGTGACCCAGTCCAGGGCTCGGTTGCGGATTCCTGCATTGCTGAGGCGTGTGCGTAGGGTGTGGTGGCAGACGGTGTTGAACCCGGCTGAGAAGTCCAGGAGGACGAGGACCGCGGTTTCGCCGTTGTCCAGTATGGTTCTGATGTCATCGATGGAGGCAATGAGGGCAGTCTCGGTGCTATGGTTGCTGCGGAATCCGGATTGGGAACGGTCCAGAGTGCTGTTCTCCTCGAGGAAGCGGGTCAGTTGTCTGTTGACAGCCTTCTCAATGAATTTTGCTGGAAAGGGGAGCAGGGAGATAGGCCGTATGTTCTTGAGGTCCTTTGGGTCCGCCTCAGGTTTTATGAGGAGGAGGTTGATCTCGGCGTGTTTCCAGCTCTCCGGGAAGGTGGTTGACTCGATGGAGCTGTTGATGATTTTCCGGAGTTGGAGTGCGATGACTGAACTTGCTTTTTTGAGGATGTGGTGAGGGCAGGGGTCGGATGGTGAGCCAGAGTGGATGGTGTTCATGATTTCGATGGTGTCGTTGTTGTTCACGGGGGTCCAGGAGAGCAGGAGACTGGTCGGTGGTGAGTCTGTGGTGTTGGTGGTTGCCGGGGGGACTGAGTGCTGAAACTGTCGGGGATGTCTGTGATTTTACAGTGGAAGTAGGAGGCTAGGGAGTCTCAGAGGACTTGTGATGACGGGATGTCGTTGGCATTGGAGCTGGGGTTGGAGAGTTCCTTCACGATGTTGAAAAGCTCCTTGTGGCTGTGTGCGTTGTTTTTGTTTGGTTCTATGATGGCAGTTCTCTTGGCGGTTCTGATGAGTTGGAGGTATCTGCGGATGGCGTTTTTGAAGGCTGTGTGGTTGTCCAGTGTCTGATCCTGGCAGCACTTCTTTTCTATTCTTCGGCATGTCTGCTGAGATTCGTGGAGGTCGTCAGTAAACCAGAAGGCCTTTTTTGTCGGTGCATCTGTTGGAGGGATTTTTGATGAAATAAGTCAGAGATGGCTTTCAGAGCAAGACATAGCACTCCAGAAAATGCACATAGAACTGGAGGCAGTGCTCCAAATGTTATGTGATATTATGTGTATTTGAATAGCATACAGCTCACCTCAAGAGGTATCCTGGCTCTAAAGCAGGAAATGTATGGGCCGAGCCAGCGTCGGGGCTAAGTAAGGAACAAGATCTTCAGTTTCTTGTGTAATCCAAGAGCAGAGGAGGTGGAGGCTCTGATGTGTGTATGGGCAGGTTGTTCCAGGCGTTAGGTGTGAGGTAGAAGATGCACAACTGCCAGGCCTGGTTCTGCATATGCGGGGGATGCCAGTATAAGTCTGGCTGGGTGGAGGTTTCTGGTAGGTTTGTGGAAGTTTATGCTGTTATTGAGTGTAGGAAGTTGGCTCTGTATGCACTATTTCAAAGTAAGGAACAGTATGCACAGAGTCCAAGGGTTCCCCTTAGAGGTAAGATAGTGGCAAAAAGAGATAATACTAATGCTCTATTTTGTGGTAGTGTGGTCGAGCAGTAGGCTTATCAAAGGAGTAGTGTTAAGCATTTGTTGTACATACACAGAGGCAATAAATGAGGAACACACACTCAGAGACAATTCCAGGCCAATAGGTTTTTGTATAGAAAAATATATTTTCTTAGTTTATTTTAAGAACCACAGGTTCAAATTCTACATGTAATATCTCATTTGAAAGGTATTGCAGGTAAGTACTTTAGGAACTTTGAATAATCACAATAGCATATATATTTTTTACATAAAACACATATAGCTATTTTAAAAGTGGACACAGTGCAATTTTCACAGTTCCTAGGGGAGGTAAGTTATTGTTAGTTCTTGCAGGTAAGTAAACCACCTACGGGGTTCAAATTATGGTCCAAGGTAGCCCACCGTTGGGGGTTCAGAGCAACCCCAAAGTCACCACACCAGCAGCTCAGGGCCGGTCAGGTGCAGAGTTCAAAGTGGTGCCCAAAACACATAGGCTTCAATGGAGAAGGGGGTGCCCCGGTTCCAGTCTGCCAGCAGGTAAGTACCCGCGTCTTCGGAGGGCAGACCAGGGGGGTTTTGTAGGGCACCGGGGGGGGACACAAGTCCACACAGAAAGTACACCCTCAGCAGCGCGGGGGCGGCCGGGTGCAGTGTGCAAACAAGCGTCAGGTTTGTAATAGGAATCAATGGGAGACCAAGGGGTCTCTTCAGCGGTGCAGGCAGGCAAGGGGGGGGGCTCCTCGGGGTAGCCACCACCTGGGCAAGGGAGAGGGCCTCCTGGGGGTCACTCCTGCACTGGAGTTCCGATCCTTCAGGTCCTGGGGGCTGCGGGTGCAGGGTCTTTTCCAGGCTTCGGGATCTGGGAATCAGACAGTCGCGGTCAGGGGGAGCCTCGGGATTCCCTCTGCAGGCGTTGCTGTGGGGGCTCAGGGGGGACAACTTTGGTTACTCACAGTCTTAGGAGTCGCCTGGGGGTCCTCCCTGTAGCGTTGTTTCTTCACCAGTCGAGTCGGGGTCGCCGGGTGCAGTGTTGCAAGTCTCATGCTTCTGGCGGGAATTGCAGGGGTCTTTAAAGTTGCTCCTCTGGAAACAAAGTTGCAGTCTTTGTTGAACAGGGCCGCTGTTCTCGGGAGTTTCTTGGTCCTTTTAGAGCAGGGCAGTCCTCTGAGGATTCAGAGGTCGCTGGTCCTGGGGAAAGCGTCGCTGGAGCAGTTTTCTTCCGAAGGGGGGAGACAAGCCGGTAGAGCTGGGGCCAAGGCAGTTGGTGTCTCCGTCTTCTCTGCAGGGTTTTTCAGCTCAGCAGTCCTCTTCTTCTTAGGTTGCAGGAATCTGAGTTCCTAGGTTCAGGGAAGCCCTTAAATACTAAATTTAAGGACGTGTTTAGGTCTGGGGGGTTAGTACCCTCTTTGTGCCTCCTCCCAAGGGGAGGGGGTCACATTCCTATCCCTATTGGGGGAATCCTCCATCTGCAAGATGGAGGATTTCTAAAAGTTAGTCACCTCAGCTCAGGACACCTTAGGGGCTGTCCTGACTGGCCAGTGACTCCTCCTTGTTATTCTCATTATTTCCTCCGGTCTTGCCGCCAAAAGTGGGGCCGTGGCCGGAGGGGGCGGGCAACTCCACTAGCTGGAGTGCCCTGTGGTGCTGGAACAAAGGGGGCGAGCCTTTGAGGCTCACCGCCAGGTGTTACAGCTCCTGCCTGGGGGAGGTGATAGCATCTCCACCCAGTGCAGGCTTTGTTACTAGCCACAGAGTGACAAAGGCACTCTCCCCATGTGGCCAGCAACATGTCTCGAGTGTGGCAGGCTGCTAAAACCAGTCAGCCTACACGGATAGTTGGTTAAGGTTTCAGGGGGCACCTCTAAGGTGCCCTCTGGGGTATATTTTACAATAAAATGTACACTGGCATCAGTGTGCATTTATTGTGCTGAGAAGTTTGATACCAAACTTCCCAGTTTTCAGTGTAGCCATTATGGTGCTGTGGAGTTCGTGTTTGACAGACTCCCAGACCATATACTCTTATGGCTACCCTGCACTTACAATGTCTAAGGTTTTGCTTAGACACTGTAGGGGCACAGTGCTCATGCACTGGTGCCCTCACCTATGGTATAGTGCACCCTGCCTTAGGGCTGTAAGGCCTGCTAGAGGGGTGACTTATCTATACTGCATAGGCAGTGTGAGGTTGGCATGGCAACCTGAGGGGAGTGCCATGTCGACTTACTCGTTTTGTCCTCACCAGCACACACAAGCTGGCAAGCAGTGTGTCTGTGCTGAGTGAGGGATCCCCAGGGTAGCATAAGATATGCTGCAGCCCTTGAGAGACCTTCCCTGGCATCAGGGCCCTTGGTACCAGGGGTACCAGTTACAAGGGATTTACCTGGATGCCAGGGTGTGCCAATTGTGAAAACAAAAGTACAGGTTAGGGAAAGAACACTGGTGCTGGGGCCTGGTTAGCTAGCAGGCCTCAGCACACTTTCAATTCAAAACATAGCATCAGCAAAGGCAAAAAGTCAGGGGGTAACCATGCCAAGGAGGCATTTCCTTACACTGAGGTACATAGGGCCAGTGTTGTGCAACACTTTGTGTATGTGAGGAGTTTGAAGACCGCTTTTTTTGCAGGAGGAAGGTTGAGGGTGAGTCTGGTCACTGGGTTTTGTGTGGTCTGGAGTCTTCTGGTCAGTGGAGCATTGATTCCAGCATTCAGTGTGTTGCCGTAGTTCAGCTTGCTGATGATGAGAGCTTGGGTAATGGTTCTGCAAGTGTTGGAGGGTAGCCATTTGAAGATATTCTTGAGTATCTTGAGAGTGTGGAGGACGGAAATGCAGACTGTGTTCATGGTGTGTTGGTTGTGGATTACTTTTCCGTGGTTCTTTGCATGGTTTGCCTGGAAAAGTGTGAGTGTGAGTTCAGCAGGCCACCAGATGGAGTCATAGAGTGAGATGTCTTTGCTGAAAATTACAACTTGTGTTGACCTTAAGGCAGTTGGTTTTCATCATTTGTGACTTTGGTCATTTAGGTGGAGAAATAGGTCCGGGTGTCTATTGTCTCATCGTAGAGGGATAGTATGAGCTGGGTGTCGTCAGCATAGGATATGATGTTAATTCTGTGGGCGCAGATGATACTAGTGGGTGGGATCATGTAGACATTGAACAGAGTGAGGCTCAGTGATGATCCTTGTGTAACTCCTCAGATGAGGTCGGCAGCATCTTAGGGGAAGGGTGCCAGGCTGACCACTGGGAGCAGCCTCTGAAGTAGGAGCAAATAAAGCAAACTGCGGGACCTTGGATGCCTGCTCCGTGCAGTCATTGGATGAGAATGGGGTGGGAGAGATGTGTTGAAGGCTGGCGAAAGATCCAGTAGGATAAGGGCCTCGGTGTCAACTCTGTCCACGATCTTGTTAGTGACCGCAAAGAAGGTGGTGCCTGGACTGATGTTAGGCCTGAATTCTGTTTGAGTGGTGTTGAGAAGGTGGATGTGGCTGGCTAGGCGTTAGTTTATCATCTTTTGCTGGGTAGCAGGGAGATAGTCCAGTAATTGGCTAGCTTCTTAGGGTCTGCTGAGGGTGTCTTGAGGGAGAGGGGAGTACTGTGGCATGTTTCCAGGCATCTGGGTAGGTGGCTACCTGGCTTTCGTAAGTGACTTCAATTCAGATAGCTGTTCCAGACTTGGTTGCAGCCATCCCAGGTGTGGCGGCTTTACCACAAATATTTAAAATGCGTGGTCGTAATGCAGCCTTCCTTTTCTGCGTGTGATAGCACTCCCTCTGCACATAATAATCTTCTCGAAAACCTTGTCGTTTTATTTACTCACAGAATTAAACAATAAAATGTGCCTTTTTCTGCCTGTCCTGCAACTCTTATGTGAATGTGCGATCAGGCTGCATCGTTGCTACTGCTCTTTTTGTTCTTTTCTGCTTATGTGTGTCTGTCTGTGCTTGTCTTGCTCTGTAGATTGTATTTTCTGTGTTATGGGACCTGCTTTGCTACTTCCTGTGCTATTCCTGTTTTGTGTGACTGTGCTCGTGCACCTGAATCATGCCATGCTTGTGCTTGAAGGAAACCTGCTCTGCTGTTGCCCTTGTTGCACCTGTTCTCTGTGATTACTGAAGCTTGAGAAGAACATTCTACTATTCAGAAGTTATAACAATTGGCATTGCAAATGCTTGTTTCTATTATCATTGGTAAAATGTGTTGCACTGTTCATGGCAGCACATATCTTAGTGTGATTTTGTGCAACGCCCCTCTTTCCCCACATACTGACTCCACAATATAAGGCGTCTAGGTCCCCAGTGCCAGCACCTTCTTGTGCAAAGTTGTCACTTCACAGCCAAGCTGTAAGTTCGGTACGTGTGCTCATTTCGTTGGACACGGAATTTAAGGAGCATTTCAGCGTGAAGATTGAATGAAATTGCATTTAGTACTGGTTAATTGTTCACTCTGCTTAGCATAATTAAAAGGAGCTGTTAATTCATTACTTGTTGTTGAGAGAGGGGACCGACTGGATTTTACTCTCAATTAAGGTAGTAAAGGTTTTTGTTTGCAGATTATTTCCGTTCACGCTAAGTAACCCATTTCTGTGAACCCGGAAGAAAGTTAATATTGTGTGTTTTTTATGTATACATCAGAGGGCTACAGTGCCTTCTCAAAATAAGCCCTGCCTCTGAGCTAGATTTGTGAAGTCTCAATGTAGGATGATCTGAGGTGGCCTGTGGAGGAGGAGCCTAAGGGGCAGGGTGATGGCAGATTTCTGAAGACTCCTTACTAAGAAACAGCGTCTTCTTGTAGGATGACTTGGGTGCCCTGCGGAAGAAGGGGCTATAGGCGTAGATTGTGCTTTGTCCTCCTGGTAGAACCTGATCCAGGCTCTGGGGTGCCTGCCTCCTAATCCCACATCAAACACTGCCACCTAATCCCACAACAGACACTGCCCCTGAGGGTCTGCTCCACCATACTATATTTTCATCTTTATTGTATTCTACATCAGAGGTTCCCAACCTGTGGTCCGAGGACCCCTGGGGTTCTGCAAAGCCACCTCAGGGGGTCTGCGGTTGCTTAGAAAATGTAATAATATTAACAGCTTGGGTCCCCAGTTTTCAGTAAACAGAGCCACACTGCTATTGGTTATTGTTATGATTTGATTGCTTTCAAAAGAATGTGGTTTAGAGATTCTTTGGAGAATGGCAGTTTTGTAACATTCCAGGGAGTTCAGTTACTGGCCTCTCCCTGGAATGGATGGACGCTAGGTCGTGTTTCTAAATTAAACACATTGAACCCAACAATACTGCGGTGTCAGACTCTTCTTCCCACAGTTATTTGCTGAGTTCATTTATGTTTCGACTTATTTGTTTGGTTTGAGCCTGTTTAGAGTAAAATAAGGGTGGAGTATTTACGAAGCCTAAGAAAGAGAAGATACCAAAAGAGGACCAAAAGTTGCCGGGTGAGGCCATACCAGCATGTGAAATGATGGAAGAGCGCGGGTATCACAGGTGTCTTGATACCAGAATAGAATGTATATAAAGAGCATGATCAGGCTTTACAGTTTCCAATTGAGGGTATGTTTAATATTAAAAAGTTAGATTTCCTGAGACAATTATGTATAATATGGAATCAGTGTCAATAACTACACAGTTTGAGGTGCTTAATAAATGGGATCCCATGGTAACAGAGAAAGAAAGGGACACGAAAGATAGAACTATCATTTAGTAGTTGGTTGGAGGGCAAATTAGATCGCCAAGAGAAAACTTGGGCAGGAGGTATAATGGAATGTGTTAGAACCTTTCCTGCTGTAGTTAGGGGAACAGAAGAGAGAATGGGGAATCGGAAGATGATTGACATTTATGAATGAGCTGCTGATTTCGAGATTTCTTCCATATGCAGACAGACAGATGGAACTGACCCAGACTAATGTTGGGTTTGGCAGGGATGGAGGAGTACATATTGCAGCTGTGGAAGCTGTTCCTGGAGTTGTACCAGGTGCCTCATCAGAAATGTTGTCACAATGGCTATGCCTAGTACAAGTGTGGGAACAGGACAGAGGAGGACCAGGTAGCGGTAATACCTGAACAGACAGTGGTGGTAGAGCCACCTCCTAAATATGTTTGTATTGGAATTCTAAAGATAGAATTTAGGGAGATGTTGCAGGAAAATGTAGATTTGAACAGATTGTCAACATACAGTGCTGATGAAATTAGATATTTGATCAAGGAAGCAGCCAGATTTCCTAAGGAAGCTCATGACAAATTGGAACAATTGGCTGATTTATTAAAGGGTGAAAAAATGTAAAACGAAATTACAAGATGGATTTTACACATGACGAAATTAAAGAGATGGGTCTCATTACTGTAAGGGTCATTATTAAAGATTTGATTGAAAAAACTTGAGAATGGAAAGATTTGAAGACATATCTAGGAAAATGGGGAAAGGGGCAGTGAATAAAAAGAAAAGAGCAATGAAGGAAAGGGGGCAAGAAATATTGCAAGTGATTCAGAAGCTTCAAAAGGTTTAGTGGCTGAGTTCCCCTTTCGTTACAGACAGGGAATTTGGTGTATGTCCCTTGGACAAGGACAGATATGCCTTTAAACATAACTTTCCAAAATTGAGAGAAGATCACACATAATGGAATGCTGAGATTCAGAAGTTATAACCACTTTTTCCGATGTTGTGAGCTGATTTAAACAAGTTATTTGAGATTGTTGTTTCTGGAGTCTTGTGGCTGGAGTGTAAGGTGGCCAGTACAGGAACCAGCTAGAGTTGGTTCTAAATATGTGCCATTCACAGATGTAGCTGAGAAACACAGGGCAGTGATCAAGTATTTGAAAAAACGAATTTCAGAGAGGCATATAAATTGAGAAAAGATTACGAGAATAACACAGGAACCCAAAGTGTCACTGCATTCCTATTATGAGAGATGAATGCAGGTGTTTGGAAAACAAAACGGAGTCGAAAATCCAGAAAAAAGATGCTGTGGGGCTTTCGTGTCCGCTTTTGTGAATGGGCTGAGGTCAGAAATAAGTAATCCTATTCAACAGAGTGAGTTGTGTTGGTCGACAAAAGATATTGGTGAAATTTTGAAATTGATAAAGAACAGTAGTGATTATCTTGAAAAGAGATCAAAGGAAACAATAAAGATTTCCTGAGCGAAACAATTTGAAAAAGGATCAAATAGGTTTTATATGAATTTTGTGCACAACAGTATGAATGGGATGAAGGGGTGGAAGGGATAGAGTAAATGGTATGCTAGGAAATGTTGAGATGTAGAAAAAGTATACACCTTTCCATTTTTGTGGGCGGATTGGACACTGGAAGAGGAAATGTAGACTTAATCCAGATAGGGTTTAGGAACAATTCAGAGCAAAATCAGCAGGTGCAGAGAAATAACACGATGAATATGTACAAATGCCAACAGCCTCTGTAATACAACAAAACTTGGAATAAAATGCTATATAGTGCAGGGTATTAACAGAATGCTATTATTGTAACTGATGAGTTGGCAGGAAGCTTTTCACAATGGCGCTTCTTGTGGGGGGGGGGAGCAGGACTGCTTACTTGAAGCAGTTCAGGAGGTAGATCAAAGTGGCCCATATGTTGATGGAGAAGTAAGTAGCTATCCTGTTTTGATCCTGATTGATAATGGGGTTACAATTCTACAGTTCTTTCTGTGGACTTCCCAAACCTACGCTTCTTGGGAAGAGAAGTCCAATTTGTAGAGGTTGGTAATAAACAAATTGTTAATCAGATCTTATTAAATGTTTCAGTCAAAATAGGACAGATGGAAAATACACAGTTTATATTGTGTGATTTAAGTCCTGTGAACTTGCTTAGAAGGGATCTTCTTTGCAAGGTGAAGTGTGTTATTTGTTGCATACTGAATGGTCTTGCAGTAGAACTGCAAGGTGAGGATTCTGTTTTTAAATTAAGTTTAGAAGACACGATTAGAAATGTACCCACTGCATGCAGCCACTTCAATTAACACTGTATTTTATTGAACCAAGAGCACTAGTCTTTACAACACTGTCCCACTCTCTTTATGCAGCTATAAAGTCCTCATCACTGATTTTGGGTGATGTTGTCACAAGTGGCCTGTTTAATTCTATGTTTGTTGTTGTTCTGAAAGTAGTGGTTGGGCAAACATGACAAGGTTAGGCACAACCATATACCAAAGATCCCTTGTTGACTCTATGGTTACATGAAATCTAAAGATTCTGACTGTAATGTGCAGTGGAAGGTGTATTCCATGTGATCATCAACACGCCACAGAAGTTCCTCTTCTTCTTTTCAGGATTCTGCTCCTCAATCCAAAATTTTAAAATCTGCTTTTAAGCGTCAGTGATTCACAGAAAGATCTCAGGATATGATATCCTCCCAGTCTAGAGACTGCCTCACTTTAGCTGCATTTTTGTCAGCTAAGGAGATGTGTCTTTAATTGATGCTCAGAGGACAGTTCATCTCCTTTGGTGATCTCCACCAATCTTTAGAGCAATTCCAGCATTCACCTTGCTTGTTGTAACAGGTGAGCCTTCTCTGATCGGGCTCCATGACTGTGGCACAGCCTGCATTCCACACCTAAATGTCTTCGTAGCTTGCCCATTTTTGACAAAGGCTAAAAACCAGGCTATTCATATCTGCTTTTCCTTCCTAAAACCTAGTTGCTTGCTTTAGACCAGCTATCAGCTAGGGGTTATCCTCAATGTCCTTGTCTATAATTTATGAATCTCATTTAATTCATAAGATCATGGAATCATTCGCATGGAATTACTGACGCTAGAACATGTTGTTTTTGTTGAATATGTTCTAATAGGACAGCACCTTTTTGTCAGATAAATCCTGTAAATTGATTGATTGACTAGTTAGGCTCCCTCTGTAAGAGGTGTAGGCGGGAAGCATATAAATAATCAAAGCAATAAATCCATTCTCCTATCTGTAGATTGCATTTGTTCTAGTTGCTTACTTTGCATCTTGGGGACCTGGGTAAAAATTCTGGCTGCAGCACTGACCAAAAACATGTGATTTTTCACATGTAATATAATAGTGTGTGCAAAAAACTGCATAGAGCTGTTCAAATTACCTGTTTAATCCCCTCCCACCACAACCTGCTTTCAATGCTCAGGTTTCAACTGTAATGCCCAACACATGCGTGTGCAGGGCAGCACACATACACACTCTCTTGCTCTATTTCTCTCTCCTTCCATGCTTTTTGGCCATCACGTCATGTTTGAAATACTCCTTCTGTAATAACACTGTTCTTTATGTTCGCCGTGGGCCCATTGTACCAGACATGCACTATATCAAATTCCTAAAACTAATTATGTGGTGCATCCCCTGGAGTGAGATGTGCTCAACTGCAGCTTCCTGACCGCTGCTCCTCCCATCTGTGTCTCATTTGGGCGATAGGACTTTCTTTTAACTTGGTCCCGAACACTGGAATGCTTCAGCAGTCCACCACCGGCAAGAAACCCACCATCCCCTTTTCATGTTCATAAACTCTTGTGGACTCTCTAAAGCTCTTCACGACACGCATTTATGGGTGTTTACCGTGTTCATCAACATCATCATCATATAAAGTAACTGTTAAAACATCTACTTATGAAGAACACAATTGAAACCGAGATAGGGCCTTAAAGGTCCACCATGTTAAAGTGAAGTTTCTTGCTGGCAGAAATGGTGAACTATACATAGACTAGGTGAACTGTTAATGTTTTAAGAAATCTGTAAGGCAGGTTATTTTATGATTGCTATTTCAAATTGATTATTTTCTTATATTTTTGCCAATTTACCAGTATTCTGTGAGTTGTGTGTTTTTAGTGTACGAATTATGAAAAGTATAATTTTTGTTTGATGTAAGTAAGAAATGTGTATTAGTACTGAAGAAATTCTGAATAAATTAATATCACTGCCTTTTCTCCTGAATATATCATGAAATAGCTCTTAATTGATTTGAAAAGTTTCACATCATAAATCAATTTCTTGATGCACGGTATTATAAAATTAGATAATTCTTATTCCTCAAAAGTACAGATGCCAGCTTTATTTGATGTTGTATTGGTGTAATCGTTACATGGTTTATAGATTCAGTTTTTTGGGGAAACAAAATGTATGATTTTTGCTTTTACTTCTTAGCACACAGGTATTTTTGCTCTCAATACCTTCAATAGCAATGTCCGTTTCTTATTCTGTAGGTGAAGTTGTGAATGCTGGGGATGCCTTGTGTGAGATTGAAACCGACAAAGCAGTGGTAACCCTGGAGTCCAGTGATGACGGCGTGCTCGCCAAAATTGTGGTATGCATTTACGTTTTTTCTTATGTTATGTTGGCTCTTGGCCTATCATTTTGAAGCAGACCCATGATCAAGATCTACTACAAAGTGACATTCTTCAAAAAGTTTTGTTGTATTCTTTGTTTCTGAGATGTACATATTACACAATTTTGATTTCTAGTTCTAAGTTACAAAAACAGGGGCATAAGAAATCTCTACTTGTTATCATAATTGCCTATAATTTTCTATGCTTTATGATAATATGTACTGGTGTCTGTATTATTGTAGTATTTCTAGTCCAAACTTTCACGGTCATAGATAACCCTGAAAGCTTGCCTGGCAGCTATGGACAGTGCTGAGACTGACCCATCCAGTTACTTAGTCCGTGGAGGGTCAGTGAGATTCGTGTCAGTTTCCACTGATGTCTTGACTCGCAGACTATGTACAAAGTTTGCCGGCTAAAGGAGATCTAACTGGGCATCTGTTGAGGGGGGAAAGAATCTTGTTCATCCAAAAGATCGGCAATTCTTGCACCCATTGTTTTGACATGTGCTTTATATCTGCTTAATTTTTTAATCCTACATTACTTCAGACTTAGGCTCCGTTATTCCAGGGCCCTAACCAAATTCCTTTCTGCTGACAAATTTCACACATGATCAAGTACAGTATTTAAAATTATGTGAATGGCACTGCGGTGATCAAAGCATTTCTCAACACAAAAAATATATATAGACTTTTTTATTTATATTATTATTATTTCATACTGGATTTTTTATGAAGGACTGCTATTCGGAGATGACCACCAATATTCAATTGATCAACCCGAAAGCCATAAAACTCCAATGTGTGGGCATGGGCAGCGCAGTGCGGGTGTGTTTCAGCAACTACTTCTCAAAGGTCTTTAAAAGATTGGGGCCATGAGCAGTTAATAGTGACTACCATTTTCTTAAGTTTGGAGGCCATTTTATTCAAGTAAAATACAATGCTAAGCAGACTTATTTATAGACTCCACAGCAGGTTCAGAAGAAGTATCCTGACGCTAGCAGCAAGTGACCGATAAATGGATAAAGAAAGATTACAGGGCAAATTGAAAAAGATGTCTTCACATTTTTTTCCTGAAAGTGTAATCAGATGGAGCTAACTGAAGACCTAGTGGGAGGGCATCCCAGAGCCTGGCCGTGAGGTACACAAAAGATCTCCCACCTCTGCAGGTTTTGCAAAATCGGGGACATTCAAGCAGTTTTAAGCTGTTGGATCTAAAGGATCTAGTTTAAGAATAGGCCTTGAGTCTCTTCCTTAGATGGAAGGGAACTTTATGTTCAGGAGCTCTGTATGAAAAGGTAAGGGCATTGAATTTAATCCATTTAATAATGGGCAGCCAATTAAGTTGTTGGGTTAGGGTGACTCGGCTGGACAAACGAAAATGTTCTAAATTAGATGAGCTGCAGGGTTTTGAATAATGTGAAGGCACTGGGTCAGATATGCCGGAAGGCCCAAGTATAGGCTGTTTGTAGACTCCAATTTTGAAGTCACCAAAGAGTGAACAGTAATCTTGCAAATATCCTCTGGCACTAGGTGCAACATCCTCCTTAAGGATTCAAGAGTTGCAAAGCAACTGATGTTACAATGACTTAAGGTTCAAAGGAGGGACCCGAATCAAATGTAATACCCAGGTTCCTAGCCGTCGAGGATGGGGAAGGTGGGGTCCCCCAGCTCCAAAGGCCACCAGTTCCATGAATCGGGACAGCATTTAGTTCCAAAGAAAATAGTCTCCGTGTTATCAGATTTAAGCTTAAGACAGCTATTGCTCATCCAATTGCCAGCTGTTCAAGACAAAGTTTAAAAGGGCTTAGGGCTTCTTTGTCAAACTCCTGAAAGGATAGGAGAAGGTGGCTATCCTCAGCGTTTGAGATCACCCTCAAATCCCAGGATTCGACTTGCTAAGGGCTGCAGATAAATATTAAAGAGAGTGGAACCCAGAGCAGATCCTGAGACACTCTGCAATCTAGAGCAGTGGTTCCCAACCTGTGGGCCGGGGACCCTTGGGGGTCCGCGAAGCCTCCTCAGGGGGTCCGCGACTGCTTAGAAAATTAAATATTATTATCAGATTAGGTCCCCAGCTTTCAGTAATGACTCAGGGGGGTGGTCCCCGGATTCCAATATTGATCCATTGGGGGTCCCAGGGCTCTAGTAATGATAAAGCAGGGGTCCACAGAAGTCAAAAGGTTGTGAACCCCTGATCTACAGGCTTTGGCAATGCAGTTACAGTAAAAGTCAACCACATGGATAAAGACACTGCAAGTGGTGGGGAAATTACAGAGGGGGGGGCGGTCCCAGAGCTCCCCTCGAAGGGGTTGGAGAGCATAGTTCTTAATGTGCAAAGAAGAGTTTGGGGCGCTTTGTGTTTGTATCATGTTCTTTCTCTTTTTTGTGCTTTCTCTTTTTTGTGCTTTCCTTAATTTGTGTGTGTGCAGATGCTTGAGCGAGTGTAAGTGATTTTTTTTCACTCTTTGTTTCGTAGCACAAAACCCACACACTGCCGATGATGTGTATAAGTGTAAAAATGTGTGTGGTCCTATTTATTCATATCTTCCTTGCTTTGTGTTTGTGTTTTTTTTTTTTTTATTGTGTGACTGGATTCCACGCAGGATCTTGTCCAAAGAATAAATATGAAGAAAGCTGTGTGCTTGCTTTGCAAGAGATCTCTCTGCTGGGTCGAGCCCTTTCACGGGCCCCTTATTCCCCACCCTGTATGGACGGAAGATTCAGCCGCCCGCTGATACCACCATTAATTAGTAAATACACGCATTTAAGGAGATGTAATGGTACTTGACAACCCCGGGTGACTCCTCACATTAAGGCAGGAGAGGGCTGATGTTGGAAGATCACATATGGGCGAGCAGCTAGAGAGCCCCACTGGGCTCTGCTCGGTCTAAAAATAGTTCATTTTAATTTTTGAGCAATTCCAGCGGCTGCCTGAGGCAGAAAGCGTGCCGCCACCGACGTGGGACGCTATTTTTAGGCAGCCGAGTTCAGCTCGAGCCGTTTCTCGCCTGAATAAATGTTAAACAAATGCCTCTCCTTCCAGCACCCCCCCCCGCCGCCTCGTTAGTGCACCCATCACCAGGATGACGCCTGCCCGCGAACTTTAGGATGGGCGGGGTCGTTGCAAAGGAGTAAGAGTCCTTAATGGATGCCAGCCGCAGGCTTGTAGGCCTCATGTGGCAACGAGGCAGGATTATGACCCTGAGACCTCCAGACTTGTGTTCCAATCCTGGCTTCGACACTTGACATTGAAATCCAAGATCAGCCCCGCAATGGAGCCCTGGCTATCGGTGGCATCACCATGGGCCCCGATACAAGTACGGAAACGGGCTTTCTGACTCCTTAGTGGGTAGTAAGCCAACCATAATATAATTGCTGGACCGCTGCCACTGCACCTGCTGCACTAGGAATGCCTGCAGCCCTAGTGGACGTCTCCAGAACTGGCAAAGGCAGTGGTTGGGCCTTTCCTCTTCTGCCTCTGACTGTGGAACTCTGACTCCCATTCGACCTATCTCCTTCGAACAGGCCTTCAAAACATTGCTGTTTCCAGCCTTGGCAGCTGCCACCGAACGCAGTCATTGGTAATCACTCCATGAACTTTGAGGCCTCTCAGTGGCAAATGCAGCACCATCGTTAAACTTCATAACTTAATAGGTAGGACCACACTCCACCACCTTGTGCCATGCAGCGCCTTGGGGGCACTAGGTGTGCATAGGTCACTGAGGGCCAGGATCAGGGCCGGACTCTGAAAAGAAAAGCAGCCCTTGCACAAATGCCAGAACCAGCCCAGCTCCTTTCGTCTCCTCGTGCAATCTCCCTGTTTTCATCGATCCATTCTCTCCTTCTCTCCCACTCTAATCACTTTCCTTCTACCACCAGCAGCCTCTTTTTCTCTCTCTAAGCCGCCCTGTGCCTGCTGCAAAAATAAAACAACCTGGAGTCGAGTAAAGTGACAGGCTGCAGCCCAGGGGGAAATGCCCAGTGGAATAAATGTCCTGTCTAGCCCTGTTGAGGGGCGTGCAAAACATACAAATATTCAACAAATAAAAGAACACCTCGAATGAGACATGTCTTGGTTACCTGCTGATGTATAAGTGAAAGTACCTCATTTTCAGAATTCAGCACACACCATTTGACTCAGGCTCCAGTCTCTCGGCACCTCTGAGAGAGTGAAACAGTTTGATCCCATATGGTTCTAATTTATGGCCACTATACTTTTGCAACTAAAGATCGACCAGGAGTAGGTTGTGCCTGGTTCTTGGACACAAGCTCTTCCTTGGTTCCTGGGCTAGGGATCTCTGCTTGGGGTCATTGGACTGCCTCAATATGGCTTTCAGAATTAGAATGATTGACCCAAGACATTCTGCTTGCATTCCCTTGGTAGACCACAGTAACTTAGCCACGTGTTTTCTGTCCAGAAACGATTGCCACTGTAGATGGTGCTTGCTTGAAGCCCTGGTTGCTGCAGCTAGTTGGGGTGGCAGTGTCCTGAGAGCCCACCGGCCTGGTGCAGTAGCACTTGATGGCTATTTTTATGATGACGACTCAACGTAGAGCAATGTACTAGTTCATGCAGCCGGCAGCTTAGGTTCTGATCCTGAGAGCACTGACACTCAAACCCAATATGGTGGAGCTCTGAGCAATCCAATTATTTAAAAAAACAAATCTCATATCCCTGAAAGACGAAGGGTACCAAAACCAAGAGTTCTTTCCCAGAGGCATTTGCATAATGGAAATTAGCCAGAATAATAGGCCTGTACGGCGTAAAGCAGTCCTTGAATGAATGAAAACTGTCTTATAAAGCGTAACAGCTACTTCCAAGGAAGCGTCCTGGTGCTAATCTAGCCAGACACGTGAACTTGACTACTTCTCTCTAAAACAGAAGGTTTGAAGATTGGATTTAAAAACATCTCTGCTTCAATTTCTCGTAGATTCCTGGCTATATAATTCCACAGCCTAGAAGCCCAGACAGGAAAAGATCTTCTCCCTGCTCTGGCTTTGCAAATCAAAGGAATCCGAGCATGTGTCTGACTGGCAGAGCAAAGAACCTCACTGGGGTACTAACTCTTTCCTGTTAATAACGATGGCCTCTTTTTGTAGGGTTCTTTGACTTTTTTTTTTTAGATCACCTGTCCATGCTAGCACATGCTCTCTTTCAGATCGTTCCCAGCCGCAGTCCCTTGAGTTACCACTTTCCGAGCGTGTGTCCTCAAGGTAAATTCCAAACCTTATAATAATTTTGGGGGGGAAACTGCCAGCTGTGCTTAGCCATGAGATGCAGATCTGTCCATGGTCAGTGATTCTTGCGATGTGCAAGGATACCCGTAAGCGCATTGATGTACCCATCATCTGTGGTATGTTCTGTAACCTGATGTGACACGCTCATGCTGGTTTTCCTAACATAAGTTGAACCCACTATATGTGACCAGCCTATGATGGGAAAATTAAACTTATGACAACAGAATGCAGCTAAATCCATTAAGCTGAAATATAAGGAGGCCTGAAAATGAGACCAGGTTATCTTTAAACTGTTTTTTTTTAAGTGTAGCTATGACTGAGTCGTGGCACCTTGGATTGTGGTGGGTATCAGAAGCAAATCTACCCAACACGTGAAATTTACCAGTATCGTAGAAGGTCTGCAGCTGGTTAAACCATAGGCTGGTAGGTATGGAAAGGGTTCTTCATAGCTTTTCACTCCCAAAGATCCATTGGAAAATTACAATCCACATTCATCCACCTGTTGTCCAAAGATAAGATGGTGTCGTTTTAGCCCAGTCTGAAAAACTAGAACCTTCAGGTAATCATACCATGCTGATTTGGCCCAACACCTAACCTTGGAAAGTGCCAAGGGATTCTTCTGTGAATGACGCATTATAGTCATATAGACTGACCTGCGCTAACACAGGGTTATAAATACATTTAACTTGGGTTACTGCCAGCGTAACTAATTTACAGTTCTCACAAAATTACTTGACATAACTGAACCAAACCCTATTGACATGTTTACATTCCTTTTACCTTTGTGAGGAATGTGCCCTGCTTTGCGTATTCCCCACAGGTTTTCATTTTTTCACAACTGCGTGGTTTATTTATTTATTTATTTAATTTCCTCAATGTTTGGACTTTGTTGTCCTGGGCTCGCTCTCTGAGAAAATGGTAACTTTTTCTGCTTTTCAGAGCAGCGCCTTCTACTTTGAACACCCTTCCATGTTTTTACAGGGTAAAAGTGACCCTGATGGTTACATGACCCACCTTCAGAATTCAGTGTTTACAGGAGGAGCCTTCGTTTGTGATCAGTCAGTGGTGAGAAATTAGAATTACCTGTTCAGAAATGCTATATGGATATGTTTTACTCCTGTGTGGTCTGTGTTCAGGAGAGCGCTTAAGCAAACCATACAGTTTAGCATGTTACTCTTCCAGGAAGACTTTAAATGTATGAAAGTAGAGGAGAGAGTAGGGTCAGAGAGCGTTGTTTAACATGTAGCTTATATGAATGAATGAATGAATGAATAGAAATATTTATTCGATTATATCACAACCATAAAAGAACATCTCGGAAGAGAGGGATAGGGAGGGGCTGGGAGGGGGGATTGTTCGTATTGATATTAATATTAATCTTGTTTGAATACTTCGATAATGTCACGCCAGAATATATGATAGAATTGTTCTACTGATAAAATGTTAATAAGAACTTCCTCGGAGAGGGAACTTATGTATGAGAAATAATGACTATGTAAAACTCTCAATAAAATCTGGTTTAAAAAAAAAAAAAAACATAAAACGCAATAAAGCTCGGGCAATAAAAACAATAAAACCCATAAAAACCGATCCATCCAGTACAGATTAAAAACCCAGTGGCTGAGTATAATTAATAATTCAAAGCCTTACTCCAAGCCTTGAGTGCTGCACTTCTGATTGTTCTGTTCTTGCTTCAGACCAGAATCAGACCTTTAATCTGCAGCGTCACAGCACGGTTCTGGCAGGTCATGGAGTGATAGGTTCTCATCCCTCCTTAGAGCACTGGTAGAAGTACATAGGAGGACGGCCTTCGCTCCAGAACCCAGCTTCCCAGCCATATTGCATTTTATTTCTACAAAGGCCTTTGTGAGTTGTTCTCTTGTAAGTTATGTTTCAAGGGCAGCATGGGCTTATTGTATCACTTTGGGGTTGATTGTAGCCTAGCTTTCCTCCATTAGTATGTGTCTGAGCCCTTCCAGTACCCCTGCCAGAGCTGCTGTTTCCTAGCACCAACTTGGAACCTGGAACAGGATAGAAGAAGCTCTTGACCAACAAGTAGCTTTTAGGGTTGTGAGTGGATAATCCTCTTCCTAGATTCTGAGGGGCCGAGGAGTCTGCAACATTTTAAAAGTGATGTCACCCGCTTTCAGTGCTTCCTTCCTGTAGGAGCCTTCTACAGCTTTTGGTGTGGGTTGAAGGCCTGTTCGGTGAGGCTTCTTTAATGCCGATCTAATGGTATTGGAAATACCCTATCACCCTGAGAGTTGTGTGGCCGCCCCTGCAGCTCTTATACCAAATGCTGTGTCCTCTTGGTTGACCCAGATTCAGAGTTTCATTGGTGTTTGGTAACCAGTTATCTTTTTCTCATTTTTAATGAACTTTAATGAACACTTTTGTGGCTGAGCCCTTGAATTTCACCCGAACAGTTTGATGATTAATAATTGTGGATGGACTGATCCATTTCCACTGCAGTGCATCTTTTGAAGATCTCTTTCAGTTTGTGGGGACGGGGCAGCCACAGTGACCGATAGAACATGAGACTAGATGTCTGCAAGAAGAGAACTACACTAAAATATAAACTAGACTCACTGTTTGAGGGCAGAGGGTTGTAGGGGGTTCACAGATCTGTGTGGACTGGGCTGTGTTCGCGGATACTCATAGCTGGACAACACAGCGACCCTAGGTGGACAGCTGCAGGGAGATGTCATGGCACAGGAGGAACCAATGGGAGACCAGTGGGAGGGGAGCACCTCTGAATGTCTGTGTGTGTTACTGGTGAGTTTGAGTTATCAAGTCAGAAAATGCTCAGGGTGCCGAGTAGTACAAACGTTTTATGTTGTGTTTTTATATGTGTATTGTTAGTTTTTGTTTTCTTTCGTGTAAGTTTCGGTTCCATCTGGTTTATTCTTATCTAATTCCAACATTACTTGTTTCTCATTTTTTATGTTTGTGCAAAGGGGGAGCATGTGTGAAGGTGGCTTTCTGGAGCGTATTCAAAATAGCAGGGTCATCTGTGGGGTGTTATGGAATGTTGGTAGGACTTTTGTGGGGTTGGTTTGGCGCTAGCTACCCTTCCCTGTGTTGCTGTTTTGGTGTGGCCTAAAATAAATGCCTTTTTACTTGTATTTTGCTTGGTGTTTTTTCTATGTAACATGTCCTTTTGACTTGCTTCTGCTTTGCATGAGGACTAAAGGTCCGCATGTGCACCATTATTGGACGCGTCCATGGGAGGCCAGATCTATAGTATTTATACTGTTACATGAAAGAACACGAGTACTTCAGGTTGCAGACTTTATTTTCTGTTTTTTTTTTTTTTTAAACTAAATAAACACATAGATATAGTGTGCAAAGTAATAGCAAATGGCCTTTATATATGGGTGAACCCTAGTAACAAATCATTACAGCGGAGGAATAAACCTGCCTTTCCTTAATCAGTACTTATGTCCGGTTCCTAGCTTGGTATTTAGCATCCAGTTCCCTTGGATTACCCAAGTGGTCACTGACAGGTGCTGACACATTGCAAGTGATGGCAGGATCTGTAAAGTGCGTTCCCTTTGAAGCCGAATATTGAAGCGGCGGCAGCCACTGTATTTTATTTGTGTATTTTTTTTCGTGAGCATCTTTTTCAAAGAATGTGAAATGGATAAGGATGTACAGAAAACGCTCATTTCAAATTCCAGATAGATCTGAGACTTCTTGGTGGCTATATCTTGCATAAAATACATGCACAGTCAGTCCTGTGATACTTTGTGTAGAATCTGTATCGTGTCAGTTGAAGAGAGTGAGATGCCTTCAGGGAATACGCAGTTGTTCTGAACACTAGTGCGTCCTTGCATCTCAGGTATCTCAATCGGGGTGGTTTGATTTGAAGCCAACTTGAATATTAATCTTTTTATCTGCAAAATGCTAGAGAAAGGATGGTTTGTTAATCAGTGTGAGAAAGACCCTCGATTTTTAGGTCTCCAGTGTCCATGACCACTGAATCCATGATGGTTTCTGGTCAACCACCAGCTCAAAAAATGAGATCCTTTTAGATTCATTGGATGTAAATTAATTCCATGTGGATGCACTGAACATCTGTCTGGGATCTAGTTCTTGAATAACATTGTTACACTCCCCTGCACTAAATGGCACGGACACAAAACGTAAATAGTATTCAACCAGATGATAATGCTAAGGATGTGGCGAAGGAATGCTTTTAAGGACTCTGGCACTTTTCCATGTTATTGCATACTCCCTCCTTTCCAAAGTCAAATTAATTAAAAACATAGGAGGGCATCTAACAAACCCTTTGCAAATTATCAGCAGGTCCAGAGTGACTGTGCTATGAAGGTCATAATCTTGCCCAGTAGGTTAAGTAAGGCAGCCTCAATTTCTAAACTTGGAACAGAGTAGTGGGCAGGGATTAAAAGAAGTCAAACGGGATGCACACTTAGATGTGAAGTATGGAAAGTAGACTGAGTCGGAGAGCGTTAGGAAGCTGTTGGAGTAGCACTTGAACAGAGGTATTCCGGTTGTCTCAGCCTGTATCAGTTGGGAGATAGTTGTAGAATCATCATACGTATCCCTCACTGTTGCTCAGTAAATACGTTTATTATGCCTTTGCCCCCCTAGATTCTATCCCGTTGGATAACCCTAAACTTCTTACTTGCAAGGAGACAGCTGTTTAGGGAAGTTGGGCATTTGAGGATAAATCCCTTGTCCCATTTCTTAAGAGAAAACTAAACTAATTAAGAAAGAGTACATGAAGAACTGCTGGGAGCAAAATAGAGTGTTCATTGATTTGCAGACATGAGTAGACATACTTGCAATGTGTAAGGATGGTGACTACAAGTTTTTTGGAACTTCATCTTTCAGAAGGCAGTGTGTGGACGCCAGGAAATTGTACATTTACAGAAGACGGCCTCAAATTTATTGTCTGATATAAGGTCTGATGGTACTTCAGGACCTAAAGATATTTAATGTGACTCCACCTTGATTGTTTTTCCCTTTATGTAAGAGGTCTTCTGAGCATCACATTATCCCTGCGTCTTGAAAGGGTTCCATCCTGCACCCAGTACTTCAGAAGGGCACTTGAAAGGCACTCATGCCCAGGGGGAGAATCATTTTATTGCCCAGAGGCCAAGGTTTTTACTAAATTGCCGCTGCAGGATTTTGACCTGAATGTGACAAAACTCCATGTTATTAGTGTAATACTACAAATTACATAATTAACCTCTTTTTCCATGATCTATCAGACAATAGTTTTGAAAACACCATCTGCATAATTCATAGACTATAAAACCACATTTAATGGCATGAAAATAGGTTGCTTTGGACATATTTACAACAGTGGGAAATTCTGCCAAAGTGAAGTGCTTAACCAAAAACAAAAAAGTAGTTCCCTTAAAGGGAGCAGAGGAAGACTACAGGTCAGCAAAACAAAAAGATGGTAAATGGGATGTGCTGCAAAGGAGTGACAATCTCAGGAAGAGGAAGGCACCCCATTGAATAAGGAGCAAACATATAAGAGTGACAAAGTCACCCAATGGTAAGCTAACTGCAGATTACAAAACATATATGCACCAGTCTGCTTGCACTGTCTGGTAGGCATGACCAAAAGAAGCTTGAACACTGGCTGTATCCAAGACTCGGGCTGTATGTGAGCCTGTGACCAACTTTAAGCTACTGGCTCTCTCACAGGTTAAAGAATGGTATCATCAGGTCGATCTAGGGGAATAGAAGGGATCAAAGGAAGATCAATATGTATTACTGAGCTAAGAGGAGAAACTCATTCTACCATAGTTGTCTGAATCATTTGACAAGAGCTTGTGGACGAAATTTATGCTGGTACAGGTTAGGTCTGGGTTGGGCATGCACTTCAATTTGAAATGGTTGTCGCCTGTGTACTCCATTTAAAGTAATAGTAAATCACTTTATAGGTAGTTGACTTAAAGTTGCAGGCGGTTATTATTATTACTGTTGTTTAGGATGGTCAATATGCATATGCGTACAGCTATGCTGATGAATTTGCTTTAAATTTTAAAAATGTATTGATGACTGGGAGAGTGGGCACATTTATCGGAAATTGTGCTTAGCCATTTATCATTCTTGTCTTAACAATCATGATACTTATGAGTGTATTTTTACACATGGAGGACTTAATCACTGCTTTTAGTTTCTGTGTATGGAAGGAATTAAGTCTTAATCACTGTTTGGAGGTTTTTGATAGTTTGATTTACTTGACTTTTATTTATCATTTCTAGATTGTTTTTTCTTTGTTGTACTTTCTGTGGATTTTGTCTTTAACCATGTTTTAGCCTTTGTAAAGAGTAGGTTTCTCACAAGTGGAAATTTGTCCTTTTTCTTTCTGGTCTTATTTTATTGTAATAATATTAGCTAATTGTAGGAAATTTGCTCTTTTTGCATGCTCACCATGGATTTTTCACCTTGCTGGACCATATTTTGATTTGTCTGCTTTAGAACTCTGGTCTCTTTTACCGAGTGCTTTAACCATGGTTGCATTGGCCTGCCCCTAATTGATGTATTTACCTTGCTTGGAAGTCCATATGTGTAAAAAGTGCATCCAGGGCCTGGACGGTAAATGTCACCTGTGCACGGAAGTACTTATAGTGCCAGCCACTAGTTTGACAAGGAAAACTTTGCTTGAAGTGTACCATAACGTGACTGCTGCAGTTTAAATTTGTAGTCGGACCTGTTAAAATAGCCATTTTGGCAGATAAAACCTCTCTTTTGAGTATTAGTAAGTCACCCCTATGTAAGTCTTGTAGCCCAAAAGGTAGAGTGCATGGTAAAAGTGAGACATTAATATTACCCTGTCTCTACAGTGACAAGGCACTAAAAGCTGTTTCGTTGTGGCAGACCAAGGTGTACTATGTAGAAAACAAGAGTACAGATTAAAAACCTAACACTGTATCTCTGAAATGCGACCAGCTAGAAAAATAATTAAACCACCATTTTAATAATTAAAACAATCCAATCCAATGGTGAAGTTGGATTTTTAATTTGAATAAATATTAAGTAAAAGTAACTTTCATAAAGATACCCTTTCCTGTCTGAACTGTAATAAAGCTAATTCAGACAATTCTTGTAGATCCCCTTTCTGGTTGCTGAAGCACCTAGCCTTTATCCTACCAGACGTCTGTCTCTGGTTTTGTTGTGGGTACATACAGTGCCTGCCTCAACTGGATTTTAGCTTTAGACGCGGGAGAAGACTAGGATTACCATAGTGCACTCCCTTCAAACATCCAGCCCTCAGAGCCCAAGTTTAGTGTGGCCAAAGACTTTGGCCATCTTGAAATGCTCTGAAAAATGCCATTTGGGCCTGTTTGCAGTAGGGCAAATTGGAACTTCTGCAAAAGTAGGTATGGACCTGGGAACTTTTACCCCATTGGTTAGGGCATGCCCAAGAGTCACTCAAACCCTGAAGCTGGTACCAGGCATAAATGTGCCACCTTCAGGCACCCATTTCAGAACACTTTTCGGATTTGAAAAAGAACAGAAGAGGAATGGGCCTGCTGTTTGAAGTCAGAAGGTAAAATCTTGGTCAATGTGTCCGACCCGCGCTCCATCGCGGTCAGCCTCAAATTGTGCCCAGGTCCTGGTTTACCACAAACATTGACCATCATTGAAGCTTTGTGCTTTTGGATGCTATTTCTACTTAAAGGTTTAAAAATCATCTTTCTGGAGTCCATTATTAGATTTTTGTCATGTTGGTGTCATTTTGCTTATTAAATTTCACCCTGTTTCTAATTCGGGCTGGGATTTTTATTGTTTTGCATTTTGACTTTGTTTTGTACTGCATAAATACTTTACACATGGCTCTAATTTAAACCTGTTTACTCTGTGCGATAGCTACTCGGGGGGGTGAGCTACAATTCATTTGGGGAATTGAAGGATTCATCATGACAAGGGTTGTCCTTATTCCTTGCAGTCGGCAGTCACCTACCCAAATATTAGCCCAGTGTCTTACAATGATCAGCAATTAATAGTTCACAATTTGAAAATATATACCCAAAGAAAGAACAGTTCTCTGGCAGGTCGGTGTGCAAAGTCCTGCTTATTGGAATGTGCTGCAGTTCATTTATTGCAAGTCTACTTTTAGGTAAATACATAAAATATATCTTTTCACTTGGGTGTTTCCCAATGGCCAGTTGCATCAAGTAGGATAACCAAGATGGTATCAGTGGGTAGTAGCTTTCTTCCAGCGACATAAATCAGTATTCATCTTTTGTGTGCATTTCCATACATATATAAATGTGTGGTCTTTCAGTATTGATTCATGTAGCAACATCTCTTTGTTCTAGATAGGCTGCGTGCAGTAGTCCAGCATAGCATGCCTATAGTGGTCTTGTTGGGTCCTGCATCGGATCTGATATGGGATCCTTTTGGGCGAGTAAATTCCAACTTTGACTGATTTGACGATGGCTTCCATCACTCATCAGATATTCTGCAGGGCTTAAGTTCTGCTTTTTGTGGTGCCAGATCCAACAGTGAGCATCCATGACTGTGTGAAGAAGGTCTCAGGACCGAGAACAAAATCAAAGACTGAAAGCCCCAAGAGGGACCAAGCACATGTAGAGCTACTAAGCCTTGCCTTTTACATTTCGTTTTGAACACAATTTGTCTACTTTGCTTGATGCATCCAGGCCCTCAAACCTCTAATACTGCTCTCCTTCAGTTTTTTTTTTTTAGTGTAGGTAGTCACAGAGACAGAGTGATGCATCGGAGGCCACTCTTCTTATGTAAAGTGATATCACCTTGCGGCCACGTCTGAGCTCTGAGTTGTCATGTAAACGGCTAGTATGCAGGGGATGCTACATATGTCATATTCATTCTCTAATACAGGCCCAGACGTTTCCGACAAAGGCTCTTGGAAAAAATATTAACTAGTGAGGCCCTGAAGTTCTTTATTTTGCTTGAATGATGCACACTGTAGAACTTAACTGCTTTTACATGTTGAAAGATAGATTTTTTTGTAGAGTTGTGTTGTAGTCACATATCAATAAATGTTTATTCAGACCACAGGTCTTTAAACAGCATTAAAAAAAGGCATAAAACATAATAAAACGAATCCCAACAATTACATACAAAAAATATCGGCAGATTATAACGCCTAAAATCTCTAAAATCAATATGATTAAAATCCCCGTTACACAACAAGAAGCTCTTGCAAGGGGCCATGTAAAAAAAACAATTCACAGCAATCACAAATCTTCCGACGGCACATGCAATGTCCAAGAAACGCATATCTGTTCAAAGTGCTATGGCTTCTGCTCGAGCCTTGATACCATACTTTTTAAAGAACCGGACGTAAAATTGTTCGCCGGAGATGCAAAACAATTAGGCAATCAATTAAACGTGCAAAATGTTGCATTTGGTTCTCAATTCACATGTGCATTTCGCACCGATATCTTCATACCTGTTGTATTGTACTTAGATGTTAGGGAAAAGAACCTGGCTGTCTCCTGGCAACTGGGAAAGGAGTTCTAGAAGGGCGAGAGACAGCAGTTGGGTGGAGGACAGTCGTGGATGACAGCCGGGCTAGGTCGCTTACAAATAAACTTATTTACGAGAGTGGAGAACCCACGGACCTCGTTTCTTCATGATTTATCATTGGCGACGAAGGAACCTCGGAGTGCCCATGGGGGTGTGATGTGTGTGACCCTGGACCCGGTGAAAAGGTGTTTATCAGCGCAGAAGGGCCGCTGGGGTTTGCCGCGGTGAAAAAGGAGCTGCATCCAGAACGGAAACCAAGTATCGGCAAGTTTACAAATTTAACTTTACGTGCGCCCAACGCTGCACGCACTAATAAAAAAAAAAAAGAGGAAGAAAAAGGATCAATAACGTGGCCAGTGCGCGGGGCGATCAACACGCAGGGGTTGCTAGGCAACGCTAAGCAACACGCATGCAACGGACAGGAAGGATTGGTCTTAAACAAAAACAGTGTTGCTTAGAAACGCAACACGAGGCAAATAAAAAAAAAACATTTAAATAAAGACCGATCCTTAAAGGGAAGAAGACCGATTTTAATGTGGAAGCTGCAGCTATACAGAGACAGAGTGCATTGTACAATCTAAATATCTGAACATTGAAGGAAAAAAAAAAAAGAGGAAATAATACAAGGACAGACTGCAGTTATACAGAGTACAATATACAATGTAAATATTTGAACATTAAAAAAAAAAAATTCAAGGACAGAAAATACTAGTAAATATGGCAACACACTCCATAATTCCACCACCTGCATTTTTACAGCTTCCTGGTGAGCCCTGCATGGCCTGGGAAGATTGGAAGGACACTTTTACAACATACTTAGAGGCCATTGGAGGGGAGATGTATGTAGAAAAAAGGAAGTTGGCAATTTTAAAGCATTGTCTGGGGGTGGAAGGAAGGAAGGTTTTGAAAACTCTACCAGTACAAGACACACAAGCAGGAGATTCAGATCATGAGGAAGATGTATATGAAAATGCCATGAAAGCGCTCGAGGAAAACTACGGAAAGAAAATTAACATTGTAGTAGAGCGGCATAGATTTTTCTTGTGCGCCCAGAAACCAGATGAAACGATTGACCAGTTTAACAGTCTACGGAGGCTGGCTATTTCATGCAAATTTAGAGATATGCATGATGAAATTATTCGGGACCAGTTCATTAACAGGGTGAAGGAGGTCAAGATACAAGAGAAGTTGTTGAGTTTAAAGAATCCGATATTGGACAAGACGGTGGAAGTTGCAAGACATATGGAGAGTACATCTCGATATGTCAAGGAACTCAACAACACAAGTGACACTAAAGAACAAAACACAGTAGGAGAAGTACGATATTCCAAGAAGAATACAAATAAATTTGAAGATAACTTAGGGAAGAGAAAGGAATGTTTCAGATGTGGAAGTGGTAAACACTTAGCGGAGGCAAAAAATTGTCCAGCGATAAACACGAGGTGTTTCAAATGCAAGAAAATTGGACATTTTGCAAGGGTGTGCAGAATGGTTAACGAAAATAAGTTCAGGAAGTCTGTAAATGCAGTAAGGAAAAATTAACAAAAGGATAGTAGCACTAGTGAAGATGAGTTGGAAGTCTTAGTTGTGGAGGAAGGAGCTACAACAGTGAGCGCTCAACTTGGAAGTAAAACTAAGGAATATAACCCACCTAAGTGTGTTGTAGAAATAAATGGGAAACGGACACATATGTGGGCGGACTCATGTTCACCATTCACTTTAATTGACAAACAGGTATGGGGTGATTTGGAAGACAACAAACTTAAACCCACGGATGTGTTTACGGAAGGGTTAGTGGCGGCAAACTGCCGGTATTAGGTTATTTTGAGGCAGAGCTAAGGTTTAAAGATAGAAAAACACAAGGAAAGGTGTATGTAGTGCAACAAGGACGATCATTACTAGGGTGGAAGGAACAACGTGCGTTGAACATAGTGTTGGATCCTAATCATCCCGAACAAGTGTTGTTAACAAAGGAAAGCAGAGAAGGAAAGTGGATAGCTACATTTACTGAGCTGTTTAAGGAAAAGTTGGGTTGCCTCAAAGGTTTTCAACACCAGATAATTTTGAGAAAAGACGCTGTGCCAAAGGTGCACAAGGCACGGATAGTACCAATAGCTCTGAGGGATAAACTAAAAGAGGAACTTCACAGGCTGTGTAAGGATGGTGTAATCGAACCGATAGAAGTGTCTGAATGGTTAAGTCCTATAGTAATAGCAAGGAAACCGGATGGCAGAATCTGCATGTGTGTAGACTTGAGGGACCTGAATAACAACATATTAATAGACCGGTATCCATTACCAAGAATACATGAAATGTTGGCCAATGTTCGAGGTGGAAAATATTTTACGACACTGGATTTATCGAATGCTTACCACCAGGTGTGTTTGTCAGAAGAATCCCGACATTTGACGTCTTTCATTACATCAGAGGGGGCGTGCCAATTTGTTAGGATGCCGTTTGGCTTGGCATCCGCCTCTGCCGTGTTCCAGAGGGTGATGCAAAAATGTTTGCATAATGTTAGTAACACATTAGTGTTCCAGGACGATGTGCTAATTTGGGGTGATCGCGAACAAGCACATGATGAAGTTCTGGCAATAGTGTTAAAGAAATTTGAGAAAGCTGGCCTTACCATCAGTAGGAACAAGTGCAGGTTTGGAGTAGAAGAAGTGGAATATTTGGGGCACACACTGAATCAACAGGGTGTAAAACCAAAAAGGAAATTAATTGACGCCATTGCAAAGGCTCCTGTACCGCAAAACAAAGATCCACTAAGATCATTCCTAGGCTTGGCTGAGTATTACACAAAATTTGTGGATCACTTTGCTGGAAAAGTACTTGTGCTAAGGGAGTTGATGAAAAAAGGCTGTCATTTAGTGTCAAGAAGCATTCGAGGTGATTAAGGAAGCTATTGTGAAAGCCATCACGTTGAAACCATGGAGCAGCATTGTTGCAAAGACATGAAGGAAGAGAAAGAGTAGTGGCGTTTGCATCACACATGCTGAAGAGAGCAGAGCCGACATACTCAACCATTGAGAAAGAGGCCTTGGCATTCTGGTGAAGTGTGCAGGATTTCCGTATATATGTTTGGGGCACGGAATTTGAGCTACGAACAGATCACAAACCATTGATTTACATTTTTACCACCAAAGGGGCTAGTAGAGCTATACCAAGAATTGCAAAATGGATGTATAGGCTGCAAGAATACACATTCAGAATGTAATATGTACCGGGGATAAAAACCATATGTGCAGATTGTATGTCTAGATTACCGGTGATTGACAATGAGATGTGTGAAGAAGATGAGTGGGTGGTGGCGGACATATCAGAAGCATGGGGTGCCATAAGTCGAGAGGAATGGGAGAATGCTGTACGGGAAGATGTCTATGAACAAGATAAGGAAGGAGTTACCTTTGGTAAAAAAAAAAAAAAAACGTTTGGATGTTGATATGGGTGGGTTTAAGCATGTATGGGAGGAATTGTCGGTTATGGATGGTGTGTTGAGAAGAGGAAACAAATTGGTGGTGCCGGATGGTCTGAAAGAAAGAGTGTTAAGGTTGATGCATGAAGGGCATGGAGGCATGTCTGCTATGGAAAAAGAAGGTGCGGGTGGATTTTTGGTGGCCAGGGATGGATAAGAAAATTGAAAGGTACGTGAGAGATTGTGTGGCATGTATGTCAAGCGACAAGTCGCATGTGTTAGAAACAACGATTAAATCACAAGAGTTACCGGAAAAAGCGTGGTACAAAGTAGCCATAGATGTTTGTGGTCCGTTTGAATGTTTAGGATGTTCAGATAGATATGCCATAGTTATGATGGATTATTATTCGAAATGGCCAGAAGTAGCTTTTGTGAGGGAGGCGAAATCAGGTAATGTCATTGCATTTTGTGAGGAAATATTTAGAAGGGAAGGTTGTCCTGGAGAAATGGTTAGTGATAACGGACTACAATTTACTTCAAGTGAATTCATGAGTTTTCTCAGGAGATGGGGAATCAAACATTGTAGGACACCTGTGTATCATCCCAGAGGAAATGGTATGGTGGAACGGTTTAACCGAGTGCTAGGAGAAAGCATTCAGTTAGCCCTATATAACAATTTGTCAGGGAAGTCTCAAATCAGGGATATGCTGTGGAATTATAGAACTACACCACATAGTGTGACAGCTGAGACTCCGTTTGTGCTGATGAAGGGAAGGGTACCATGCACCATGGATGTGCCCACGTGGATGGGTAGAAGTGAGAAAAAAGTGGTTAATACTGAACAGATCAGGGAAAGGGTGAAGTCATACCAACAGCAATATGAATCAAGACACAATGATAGAGTTAAGAGAGAGCAGAAGGAATACGAAAAGGGTGTCTGGTGAGAGTGATGGCAGGGAATTTGGCGAGAAAGGAGAATCTAAACTATCGGAGCCAAGGTGTGTGTTGAAGGTGAAGGGAAACTGCGTAAAGTTATCAGATGGTAACTGGTGGAATGTGAGGAGGACAGTGAGGTGTTCGGAGATAGAAATAAATGAGTGGCTGAAAAAGAACGAAATGAAGAAGAGTGATTGGGAAAAAAAGAAGTTTAAGAGTGAGAGTCTGATAAAAAGAGTCAGTGCAAGGATGAAACAACCATCTAGGTTATTGAAGGACTTTATATGCAATTAATAATGTACATAGTTGTAGTTAGTTTCTAGTTGTTAGTAGTGGTATGTATTGTTTTATTTTGTAGGATTTGGGATGTGTTGTATTGTACTTAGATGTTAGGGAAAAGAACCTGGCTTCTCCTGGCAACTGGGAAAGGAGTTCTAGAAGGGCGAGAGATGGCAGTTGGGTGGAGGACAGTCGTGGATGACAGCCGGGCTGGGTCGCTTACAAATAAGCTTATTTACGAGAGTGGAGAACCCGCGTACCTCGTTTCTTCATGATTTATCAATACCCTTCTTTTAACTCTAGATTCTTATACGAGGGATGACTCCCCACTCTTATTCTTAATACTTCATTTCTCTATCTTCGATTAGGAAGCCGATCTAAACAGGGAACCAGTCTTCGTTTTGTCATGCCATTCTTATAAATTACACAGAGCTTTTGCTCTCAAGATATTGCTGATCACTCTCTCTGGACAGCTCTTTACAATGTACCTTTAGTTCTGTCTTGGAAACCTTCATATTGAGACTCCCTGGGTCCAGCTTCACTTTCATAACACAAATGTCATTCAACCTTTTCCTTACCCTCTTGGCCCAATCCCTTCCGCTTTTCACAATCTCATTCCGGCACCATAATGTAACTTTTTGCTCTTCCCCCAACCCTCCGCCTTAACCAAAATTTAATTAAGACCTCTTGTGCCAATATACCCCATGCCACCAAACCTGTTTCTAACCTCACAGTCTGTAACGGCATAGGCTTTTAACACTGGTCTATGGGACCTTTCCCTGAAATACCTATTGAATTTCTTTAGCCCACTGTTAGAAAGGGGGTCTTTGGTTGGCAGTCAGATTACCCCCTGCCCAAGCAAGCACTCTCACTCTAGTCAGGGTAAAAGAGAATCACCCTCCGCTAACCCCTGCTTACCCCCTTGGTAGCTTGGCACGAGCAGTAGGCTTAACTTCAGAGTGCTAGGTGTAATGTATTTGTACCAACACACAGAGTACCTTAATGAAAACACTATAAAATGACACCACACAGGTTTAGAAAAAGTAGAAAATATTTATCTAAAAAAAACAAGACGAAAATGACAAAAATCCACAATACACAAGTCAAGTTATCAATTAAAAAGCAAAAAGAGTCTTCATGTAGTTTTAAACACACACTAACACTGTTAGCATGAAAATGTACCTTAGGTGCGTCAAAAAGGGCTTGCAATGCATCGATTTCACTCACGAGCGAGACTTTGCGTCGTTTCCCCTTTCGTCGGGTTGGGGCACATCGTTTCTTCTCTCCGCAGGGGAGCGATGCGTCGATCCGGTCAGCACTCTCGGGTCCGGGCAGGCCTTGCATTATTTTTACACACCCAGCGGTGTTTGCGTCGGAAGTCCAGCCGCATGATGATCTGAAAACCACGCAGCGCGGGTTGCGATCTCCCAGCCTCAGTCAGATATGCTGCGCATCGTTTCTCCAGCTCGGTGCGTCGATTCTTCGGTCCCGTTGTAGGCAAGCGTCAATTCTCAGCCGCGAAACCGGCGGCACGTTGATTTTTCAGCCGCAGATCGGAGTCACGTCGATCTTTTCCCCGCACGGCGTTCTGTACGTGGATTTCTTCTTCTTAGGCTGGCAGCTTCTCCTTTCAGGGTCCCAGGAACTGGATGGGCACCACAGGGCGGAGTAGGAGTCTCTCCAGAGACTCCAGGTGCTGACAGAGAGAACTCTTTGCTGACTTTGAGACTTCAATCAACAGGAGGCAACCTCTAAATCAAGCCCTTGGAGATCTTCACAAGATGGAAGGCACACAAAGTCCAGTCTTTGCCCTCTTACTTTGGCAGAAGCAGCAACTGCAGGATAGCTCCACAAAGCACACTCACAGGCAGGGCAGCTCTTCTTCCTCAGCTCTTCTCCAGGCAGAAGTTCCTCTTGGTTTCCAGAAGTGTTCTAAAGTCTGTGGTTTTGGGTGCCCTTCTTATACCCATTTTCTCCTTTGAAGTAGGTTTACTTCAAAGCAACCAGCCCAACTGTCTAACTGACCCAGACAGGGAATCCACAAACAGGCAGAGTCACAGAAATGGTATAAGCAAGAAAATGCTCACTTTCTAAAAGTGGCATTTTCAAACACACAATCTTAAAATGAACTTTACAAAAAGATGTATTTTTAAATTGTGAGCTCAAAGATCCCAAATTCCACATGTCCATCCGCTCCCAAAGGGAATCTACAGTTTAATCAGATTTAAATGTAGCCCCCATGTTAACCTATGAGAGGGACAGGCCTTGCAACAGTGAAAAACGATTTTGGCAGTATTTCACCGTCCGGACATATAAAACACATTACTATATGTCCTACATTAACAATACGCTGCACCCCGCCCTTGGGGCTACCTAGGGCCTACCTTAGGGGCGTCTTACTTGTAAGAAAAGGGAAGGTATAGGCCTGGCAAGTGGTACACTTGCCATGTCGAATTTACAGTTAAAACTGCACACACAGACACTGCAGTGGCAGGTCTGAGACATGATTACAGGGCTACTAATGTGGGTGGCACAACCAGTGCTGCAGGCCCACTAGTAGCATTTGATTTACAGGCCCTGGGCACCTCTAGTGCACCTTACTAGGGACTTACTAATAAACCACATATGCCAATCATGGATAAGCCAATTACATACACATTTTGTAAAGGGACACTTGCACTTTAGCACTGGTAAAGTGCCCAAAGTAGCAATAACAGAGCCCAGCACACATCAACAACCTGGGAACAGAGGCAAAACGTTAAGGAAGACCACGCCAAGGATGAAAAGTCTAACATTCATTGTGCACAGCCCATCTCAAGGATACCTCAAACCATACCCCCAAATACTTCTACTCCTTCACCTGTTCCAGCTTTATGTTGCCTAAATACAGCTTACTCTGGAGGTCCTACTGTCAAAGCACAGCACTTTGGTCTCCTCCCAATTCACTAAGTTTTTGTGCTTGACAATTGACTGCAAATGCATCCAGCTTTCTTTGTAGGCCTAACTCCTTTTGATCAATAATCACAAGATCATTGGCATATAAAAGACGCGCCACGTGAGCCCCATACATTTTGGGGCTGGCTCCCCTTTTTACCTTCAGTGCTGCAGGTAAATTGGCAATCAAACGAGAAAACAGCAGTGGGGCCAACACGCAGCCCTGGTGTAACCCATTTCTGGTAGCATTTTTCTGCGTTAGGGACCCTTCCACATCTGTAACAACTTGGGCCCAATTATTTGTATGCAATTCTTGAATCAGCCTCTGCAAACTCTTTGAAATAACCTGCTTAATCAGAGTTTCCCATAAGCACTTTTGACTTAAGAGATCAGGCCCACCAGTCAGATCTAGTCTTTACAATAATCGCCAGGATATTGTCCTGCCCTGCTGCCCTGGTCAATACCAGATTAGAGATAATATGTAAATATTTGCCACCGAAAAAGCAGACCTGATCTCTTCATCCAACTCTCCCCATTGGGGTTATTGACCTCGATACCACCTCTGACCCGTCACTATAAAGCGTCTGCAGATATTGTGCCCTGGTATCTTCATCCACCACACACTTCATACTTCCCAGCGTCTTTCCTGAACCATCCTGTACTAGCTTCCAAAATCTTTTTAAATTTTTTGTTTCTATTGCTTCCGATAGGTTCCCTCAACACTTCTGCTTATATACTCTCTTCTGTTTTTGCACCATGTTTTTATATACCATCTTCAGGTTCTGAAGGCTGTTATAGCTCACCCAATCTTGTCTCCTTCTAAGTCTTTTCTACCCTTTTCTAATCTTGGACTGTAGTTTCTGATACTCCTCATTAAACCAGGTATTCCCTTTCCTCGAATATTCCTGCAATCTCGCCCCTTGTCCCCTTAGGCGGGCCACTACTCGGCTAATAGTATTCTCATACCACGATAACTCGTGGACTCGTGTTTTACTCATTGTAATCTCTTGTTGGAGGGAAACTAACTTGGGCACTGATTCCTCCGTGATACGGGTTGTGAGGCGCTTAGGATAGTCAACCTGGATCGGGAGTACCCTTTCTCCCGTATTGCTTACCCCCTGCTTAGTTCCAGCTTTAAGGGGTAATGATCACTTCCGTGTCCTGCCCCGAGTAGTCGCATATCTTCTGATGCTGGAGTCTATGCCTGTCATTTGGAGCTTATGGGAATGTTACTACAGTTTACATCCTAGTTCCCATTTAAAGGGGCGTAAGTGTTGTCCTTCGTTCTCTTGGTGCATCACCGCTATTCCCTTTTGATGAGCAGCGAAATAACAAAAAGAGAAATGCTAAATATGAAGTCCTTGCTGTACTTTGTAACATATGCAAGCATGCTTTGAAGCAGCATTGAGAATGAAAATAAGTGTGGTTTTAGGGTGTTTCGTGTGCGATTCCAGGAGGAAAAAAAAACTACCTCTAATATGTTTCTATTATGCCATGCAAAGTATCAAGAACACAGACGCGATTTTAGGGGACAAAAGGAAAGCTGAATCCCCGCTGTGTGCACTTGGTGCGATTTCATTTCTTTGTGTGCCTCAGTTGTACAACTAGCATGTTTTATGTTGCTAAGCCATTTTCATACCCACCCCTTAGCAAAGCTCTAAATGAGATTCAGTGAACAGCTGCAGATGGTCCTTGCCAGGGGTGGCAGATGCACAATGTGTTTCATCTTTTTTAATGAATTTGATCACACCCAGTGTTATTTATATCACCTCCACCAGCCCTCAGCAGCATCTCAAGAAGTCAGTGAGCATGTATACATACAGTGTTATTGATATCAACCAAGACAGACCCCACCAGTCCTCAGCAGCAACACAGAGTCAGTGCAAGGAGTCAATGAACATAAACACTCAGTGATATTTATATCAACCACAACAGACTGTACCAAACCTCAGCAGCACCACATGGAGTCACTGAACAGATACACACAGTGCTAGTCCTATCAGCTACAACAGACCCCAGCAATCCTCAGCAGCAGCAGCACAAGGAGTCCATGAACACCTACAGTGTTATTTGTATAAACAGGGATAGACCTCACCAATCCTCAGCAGCACCTCAAGGAGTCCGTGAGCACATACACACAGTGCTAGTCCTATCAGCTACAACAGACCCCAGCAATCCTCAGCAGCAGCACAAGGAGTCCATTAACACCTACAGTGTTATTTGTATAAACAGGGATAGACCTCACCAATCCTCAGCAGCACCTCAAGGAGTCCGTGAGCACATACACACAGTGCTAGTCCTATCAGCTACAACAGACCCCACCAATCCTCAGCAGCACCACAAGGAGTCCGTGAGCACATACACACAGTGTGATTACATAACGAGTCAGACCTCACCAGTCCTCAGCAGCACCATAAGGAGTCAATGAACAGATACACACAATGTTATTATATATCACCTAAGAAAAACCCCTGCGTGTCCTCAGCAGCACCTCTAGAAGTCAATGAGAATGTCACACTTGTTAAACCCGAATGATATTTTCTAATACTAAAATCTAATTTCAGTCTCCTAAAGTATAGTTAATTGATGAAATCAGGATATAATGCACATATTGTATTTTTTATTTACTCTCAACCTCATTCTCACCCTTTAGTGCCCACGTAAATAGTGGGCTGCCTAATTCTTAATCCCAGAGCCCTGATCCTAGTTTTAAGGTCATCTATGCTTCTGCCTCGCAATATTCCATGCTTTTCTTGTGGATGTACTTGGCACTCTACCCCTCCTTTCCAAACCCTAACCTCTATGTGCATTGACCCATTTCAGATCCCACACACTTCTCTGACCCCTTTACCCGGTGTGATCTCCATGAAGGCACTTGAGACTGCCTTCAAAACACAGCTCTGCGCAGTGAATCAACATGGCTGACACAGGTCTGTTCAAAACCACCACAGCACTCCAATCTCCGTCCTGAAATATCTCACACTCCCTTGTGATTTTGTGTATTCTTTCATGTAACGGTTTTGTGTAATTTTATAATATGTCCGTACATTCACCCAGATATAAATACATATACAGAAAGGTACTAGCGGTATACAAATCGTACCTCCCATTGAACAAACGTAAATGTGGATAATATAAACAAAGAATATAGCTCATTAGGGTGGTGCTTGACCGGTATCTCATGCCCCACTACGAAGGTCCAGTAGGTCCACTGTACCAATGGTCCAATAGGTCCACTGTATACTAGAGTATACAAAGATACCCAAGCACTCAAATGGTATTCCAAAAGTAATTGTCAGTCCATAGAGTAGAAATGTATTCATGTCTGTTTCAGTCCACCATGTGTTGGCTGTTGTGTAATATATGCAATTTGGAGCACGGAATGTTCCACGTTTCAATAAAATTCACTTGTTTGGACTCATCTACGAATCCTTACTCTGTGGACTTACAATTACTTTTGGAATGCTATATGAGTGCTTGGGTATCTTTGTATATTCACCCAGACATCACTGCTGACGTCATTCAAGACAACGTTTTGCCCGGTTACTCAAGATGACTGACACTGGCCTCTCTTAAGCTGAGACAACACTCAAAAACCCTGTCCAGACAGATCTTGTGCTTGGTTGTGATTTGTGTGTCCTTTCATCTAATGGTTGTGTGTAATGACATTGTATGTCAGAACATTCACCCAGACATCACTGCTGAGCCCTTGCGTAGATCTTCATCCTTATGCAGCCCTACCAGGTTTCCTAGATTATTGCGTGATGTACTGATTAAGGGTGGGCGGTGAACTCCGGTCCGCTTGCAATGTTTTTCCCATTCCGTGCTCTGCCCAGAGTACGGGTTTTTTTCCTGGCTCGCCAACGTTAAACTGGTGACCGTGAGCGAGGAAAATCTTACTCCAGACCACCTTCCGTGAGATTTCTCAACCCGGGTGGTCAGGGATGGTTGCTACCGCTTGCGTTGAGAAACCTTCTGTTCACGTTGGTAAAGCTGCTGCTCAAGTAGAAAATCTACTTTAGCCGCATAAAAGAAGCAGCACCCTCATGTGCTAAGCGTGGTGCTGTTCGCGTGGGACAAACACCTGGTCCTAAAAATCAGTGCGAACAGCGTGACCTAACGCACTCTGCAGTCATTTCGCGTAGTTCCACGAGGTGGAACTCTGCCCAGGCCTAGTGCTGATCCAGTGTAGATTTTTTTCATTGATTTCTGAGACTTGTTTATTCTGTTGCAAGATATGACTACAAGTCCCAGAAGTAAATGGCAAAAACATGGACTGGAGCAGTACATCATAGATGGACCTTGCAAACTTGGCTGCAATACTGGTGTGTATCGTTCATGTTGAAAACACTGATGCTCCTGCACAATAAACAATAACTATCCATTTCTAAGGGACTTTAAGCAGGGATTGCATGCATGCAATGCCATCCGTAGCTAGTTTTCTTGGTTTTAGCTTGTATCTGTTTTTGCTTGGTTGTCAACACCAAATTAAAAAATACATATAAATTAGTAAGAGCTGGTGAGCCAAGCGTGAAACATACATTCGTTGTGTGCATGCCGAGGAATTGTGTGCATTTGGGAAAAAAATGGCAATCAGTTTTGCTTGTATTTTTCCGTTCTCAAATCCATGCATTAAGTCTGTTGATCGATTGTTAATGGAGCCGTTCGGAGGCCGTGCCTTTGTTTGCTCAGCAGGCCTGACCCCTGACCCACGTTGCCTGGCCCCGGTGGTTTCTGTTGGACATCCCTCCTGGCTGACAGCCTAAGTGTCTCTCTGAATTAATAGCCCGTCTCTCACGATGCTCTGTAATGTGTTCAGAATCACACCGACGCTGCCACGGGGTCTCGGGCAGCCATCTATCAGCCCCAGTGCCGCGGGAGGGGCAGACACAGTCGATGCACTCAATTTAGCAGCTCCGGCTGAATTTCCTCGCATTTTCCTTTCTAATGTGAAAATTGCGGGCTCCCTGCGGGCGGAGGGAAACACTGGGGGCTTGTTGCACGCTAGGGACGGGGAAAAACATTCCAGTTTCTTATTTACTATGTGTATTCGTGTTTGTTGCGGAGGGGGAGAGACTTGGGACAAGCAGATGAGAGAGAGGGGAGGGCAAAAGGAGAGAAGAAAAAAAAACACAAACAGAAAAAAAAAATAGCCAGGGTCGCTGCAACCATTTTTGCTCTCTTGGGTACAAAAATAGCTTTTTATTTTTTTATTTTTTTGCGCAGCATTCTTACATCTGCCTAGAATTATTTTACAACTAGCTATCCATCGAAATAGTACACGGTAACAGCGAGCATTAGAATAAGGTTTCCGTTTATATCATTAAAATGTCCCCATCAAGCCACCGTCCCTCCATTCATCAGACTAACCATATAAATGGATTATCCATATTATACGTTAGTGTAATTTCTGCTCCGACTTCCAAATGTTACATTTTTAGGTAACGCCACTTTTGGCTGCATAGCAGATTTTTTTAGATGAATAATTTAGGAGGCATGAAAAATACATCAGACCTGTTTTAAGCGACAGGCCTCGCCGGATGAGGGTGTCCGACCGTGCTGACACAGAGCTACAATCGGTAATGCTGTTGTCTCCTGGGAACATGTGTTCTCGTATGACCCTCTTGCTGAAACAGCTGCATTTCATTTGTAAAATTCCAGTGTACCAGTATGGTGAGGGCTTAGAAAGCAGCAGACTTTACATTGATGCTCACCACAAGTATAATTTGGCACATTTACCATAACCTAAGTCAGATTTACGATTCGTTGCACTGCCACGAGCTGCAGTATTGTCTGGTAAAGTGGTAGTGTATGAAACGGGGGTGCCGCAGCACGAATCCCACGAGAACCATTAATGAAGGTGAAACAAGCATTTGCAATGCAATGGGTCCCGTGTATGCTCGAGTTAGAGCTCTTGACATTGTAAATACCTAACTGGACTTTTCTTGCCACTTAAATTGAAAATGAAAAGTAAAACAGTTGACCTAAGCGAGCAACTCAAAGCGCCACGGCCGCCATGAGCGCGAAAGAGGATCACAAAGGGAAAAAGTCATACATATCGGCAACGTGCAATTATCCATGTAACAGGGTCGATGGCCATTCTGTAACAAAACTGCCTCAGGGCAGGACAAATCTAAAGCATTTACCAATGATAACAAAGGATTTTTGAAAGGCAAGCCCATGAACGAGTGATAGTGATGGGCGTGCTGTGGGCATGGTTAAACGCCCACAAAGAGACTACAACAGGCCAGAGCGCTTGCGCGATCGACCTAAAAACGTCGTCGGCCTATTCAGGAAGCTCGGAGGCACGTATGATGTGTGTGGGGCCAAGGTAGTGATGGTTATAATGTCGTTCTTGCCTGTAACTTAGACAAGACAGTCAACAGTAAGCAGCGAGAAAGTCATTTAATATGGGGCTACCTTCAAAACCTGGTATGCCCAGATGTGTGTCTTGGTCTCGCTGTGGCACCACAGTGAAGCTACACCTCACTGGTGAGTCCTAAATAGGCTGAAACATGTCTCAGATTCATTGTGCTCCCATCTGAAGAGGACCTAGCCAGGCAGTCAAGGCTAGGTCTGGCTGGAATGGAATAGCAAGGAAGTAACCACAGACCAGAGCATCCAAGAACTCCAAGGTACGACCAGTGCTGATTTGCATATAGCCAGTCTCCACATAGTGGCACAGTGGATGCAAATGGAATGACAAACTGGATGCGTTCAACGCAGTGTGGGGGACCCAGTTTGTCGATAGATGAGACTATTCCCCCCTGAATCCATACACATTTCACCCTCCCTTCTGTGGGACTAGAGGATTGTCTGTGTCACTGTTTTTGCGTCCTTAGCTATCTCTTAGCCCTGGAATCACAGTTCTACCCCATTTCTCCTAACTTTCACTTGCATGGATCCTTCCCTCTATGACCTCACCACCCACTATCTCATATCTCCCCTACCACCTTCAGCATGTTTATCCAAGGTATCTGGCTGTCCCAGGGGACCCATTATCCTGTCTTCAGATGGGCACATGTCAGCTATTGCATTAAGATTGCTCCTGATGTACTTTCATAGTGATGCAGGTAGCACTTGCATGCTTAGATTTTACTTTTAATCCCGGTTTTCCCCCCAAAAAATGTACAAAATGTAGTTTACTAGTAAATGCTTGTTTACTGGATGATATGCCCAAAATCCCAAAAATATATATTGTAAAAAAAGAAATATATATATATAGGTATGTATATATGTGTGTGCATTTGCACTGGTACCTCTGATTATTGTTGGGCTTTGCGTCTGAGGGCACAGGGAAGGTTGCCTCTTTCGCATTAGTTGTGAGAAGGGCGGCTGAGGTCCTGAACGTTACATGTTGCCCTCGGTGGCAGTCAAGACGAATATCTTGACAGAGGTGTTTCAGTCGGGGTTGCCCCAACCTAACCCTTAATCCCATTTAATGAAGCCCTTACAGACGTCCTCCTTGGGGCTTCTGTGCATAGTATAATTGCCCACCATCGCCCCACTTGTAGGGACCCCAGGTTCCCCACCCAGCACCCCATCCCAGAGAGCTGGTGGTCCAAGCCTCCACCTCAAGAATTGACCTCAGCTTGTTCCCTACCACTGCACCTGGATAGGAAATCCAAAAGGCTGGATACCTTTGGTAAAAGGGTTTTCCCTTCCACCAGCCTAGCACTGCAGACGGTGAATAACATGTGCCTTGTTGGTCACTACCAACACATGATGTGGGATTCGGTCACACAAATGCTGCCCATGGTCTCAGAGGAGCCTGAGTCATTCTGTCATAGGCGATTGCATATGGCAGGGATGCAGCGAAGTTCACCATCAAATGTGGACTGGACACAACAGACTGTCTGAGCGGAACAATTGCAATTTCACTGGCCCTTAGGCACTGTGCCTAACTCAGAACCACTGGCTGTTCAGGGGATGTCCAAGCTTCATTCATAGACAAGCCCTTTGATGGTTCACGCCGGATTGACGAGAAGGCAGACTCCGCACTAGAGAGCTTCAAGGACAGCAGAGTTACGGCCAAGCCATTTGGCCTGTCCATTGCCCCTCGCCAACCCCAGTCCTTTCGCCCATTTCCTTAGCTATGGTAGGGGCCACCAACTGCTTCCTTTCCCGCACAGCCACCAAGGCTAACAAGCTTCCCTGTCTTTTTGTGGCTGCATGCGTGCTACCACAAACCTCCTGGGAACTCCAGCCACACTTCTCCCCCAGAGGCCATCACCTTAAACCCCTTTAGGTGGCCCTTATACCAACATGGGCACCCAGTGGGGGCAGGATAACCCATCACCTGCACCACTGGCAGTTGATACCATCTGACAAGTGGGTTTTACAGATAGTTCAGAAGGACAACTCCATCCTCTTTCTGGAAACCTCACCACCCATGCTGCCTACTTACGTCAGGCTGACAGAGGACCATCTCTCCTTGCTTCATCAGGAACTGTCAGTTCTCTTGGCAAAGGGAGCTCTTAGGAAGGTTCTGGCTTCAGAAGTAGGTCGTGGTTGCTATTCCCATTTCTTTCTCATGCCCAAAAAAGATTGAAGCCTTCATCCTATCCTAGACCTGTACCTTCTCAACTTCTTCCTGAAAAAAGAGAAGGTGAAAATGCTCACTTTAGCACAAGTTCGGTCTGCCTTGGACCCTGGAGACTGAATGATAGCATTCCACTTGCAGGATGCATATTTCTAAATCCACATCCTTCTTCCCCACGGGCGTTACTTATGGTTCACAGAAGGCCAAGAGCACTTTCAATTTGCCGTGCTCCCCATTGGCCTTACCAACGTCCCTTTGGTGTTCACCAAAGTGATGGCAGTGGTTGCACCACATCTGGGGAGGTCAGGGGTCCCGGTCTTTTCCTTACCTAGACGATTGGTTGTTGAAGGCAGGCTCGCCCTAGATGTTTGTCTCTCATATCCAGACTGCGGCAGACCTCCTGCACTTGATTACTATCTTTGTGCCAAAGTTACCTTACTCACTCAGACTCTCCCTTTCTTCAGAGCAGTTCTGTATAGGTTGCATTTTCAGACCTATCCTACCGAGCAGCAAGTCCAGGATATTCTGGCTATTTTAATAATGTTTCAGCCTCTATTCTGAATTTCAGTGAGACTGACCGTGAGGCTTTTGGCCTCATGGCCTCCAGCATTCTGCTGGTGACACATGCCCGTTGGCATATGCAGACTCTGCAGTGGGACCTGTAGTCCCAGTGGGCATGTCATCAGGGACATCTCTCTGAAATGGTCCAGATCTTGGAGATAACTGCAAAAGACCTGCAGTGGTGGCTAATGAACTGAATTGGGTCAGCGGCAGACCCTCTCTCTTCCCCAGCCAGAGCTGACTGTAGTGACCGATGCTTCCCTCCTGGGCTGGGACAGCCATCTGAGGAGAGGTGGAGATCAGAGGATTCTCCGGGCTGGACCTGTTGGAGCTCCAGGTGATCCATGGAAAGCCTCCAGACAAGGAAAGCCGTTCTTACTACAATCAAAGGTCGGCTGGGGCAGGTGTTCATGTACAACACCACTGCTAAGTGGTACTGCAACAAACAGGGTGGGGTAAGGCCGTGGACCCTATGTCCGCAAGCCCTGCGTCTCTGGACATAGCTGGACCGTCAGGGCAATTTCCTGGTTGTTCAACATCTTGCGGGCTCTCTGAACGCCAGAATGGATGGTTTCACCCATCGATGCCTAGCGGATCAGGAATGGCCTCTCCACGCAGAGGTTGTGCAAGGTCTCTTTCAAGAGTGAGGAGAGCATTGGTTAGATCTATTAATCGCTGCAAAAACGCACAATGTCAGCAGTTTTGCATGCTGGAGTTTCCAAGGTGGCTCTGCTTGGAGCCAATTTTTGCCTTGTGTGGAGCTCTGACCTTCTGTACGCATTTCCATCAATACCACTCCTGCCCAGACTTCTCAAGAAGATCAGGAATGAATGGACCCAAGTAATCCTTGTGGCTCTCGATTGGGCACGGACAGTCTGGTATCTCGAGCTTCTGAGCTTGAGCATCGGTCCTCTGATCATGCTGCCTTCTCGGGAAGATCTTCTGTCGCAGCAGCATGGGAGGGTTCTGCACACAAACCTGTGCACTCTTCGCCTTCATGCATGGAGATTCAGTGGCGATAGATGGCAGATTTCAACCTTCCACCTGAAGTCTGTAAGATTATTCTAGCAGCCAGGCGTCCCTCCACAAAGTCATTATAAACCTGCCAATGGTACAAATTTGTATCATAGTGTGCAACCAGAAACATTGATCTTCTTTCTGAACCCTTATCCCACGCTCTTGTGTTCATACTTTCTGTGGCCTATCAGGGCTCTGCTCTGGGCACTATACAAGGTTATTTGTCTTCTATTTCTGCATTTTTGTGTTTGCCATACCAACAGAGAAGCTGTGTTGCACAAACTGCTGGACCACATCCTCTGCATGAGAGAGTAAGCAGCTATTGGTCTTCATCGGTGAGGGCCAGCTTGAGCCCCAAAGTATAGCAAGCTCAAGGACCACATCTTGGCGTAGCCCTTTTGACTTAAATCTTATAACAGATGGCCAACTGCTGCAACCCAGTGATGGCAACTAGTAAGAGCCTAGTCTTGCGCTTGAGTTGTCTTGCTACGCTACAAGTGACTCTGTAGGTACTTGGCCGCTATGAATTGCAATGCCTAAGGTAAATCTTTTTGAACCTATCATCCTCGGTTTACCGGCCATTGGGAGCAGCAGGCCTGAGATTTACATTAGATCTTGTCCTAGAGGGCTAATCTTTTCTAGGCCTCTGGGGCCCAGCGCCTAACACTACACCCGTAGAGCATCCTGGGAAAATTCTGCTAAAGGGAGATGAATGTGGCTTCTGCACTGCTGCCCAACTGGACCAGTCAACTCGGTGAGCTTTCTGACCTGCCTTTAAATTTAAAGCGATGGCTTGCACGGGTGCTTTTTAAAAAAAATATAGTTACATTTATGATTATTTTCCTCTGAAGAAGGATAGTCTTTTTAGGCTCGGTAGACCCTTTTTAAAACCAAATTACTCTTCTTTCTGTTTGCTTTAATTTGGTGGCATGCAGGACCTCGAGACTTCATTTCCACGCATGCCCTGGAGGCAGATGGATCTCGCTCTGAAGATGGTGAGTGAGGAACAACGGGACCTCCACCACTCAAACGTGCATTATAAAACACGTTTCTATTTACTTGTCATTCTAGATTGTGAAACATGAGAGCGATATCTGTGGATAAGCCATGTAGTACAGGCAAAAACAGATTTGTAGACATGGCATCTTTATGGTTCGCACATGTAGGGGCCAAGATGCTTATGATGCAATGGAAATATCGGTGTGAAAGACAGTACAGTGGTTATTTGCCATTGTAGCGGATCTTAATGGACAGAGTTGGTTTTATCTTGCTGTGACCACTGAGTAAATGTAATTAAAGCTTTTTAAAGCCAAGTTATGATATTGGCACTTGTGAAGCCTGGACTTTTACATTAAGAGCCAGTTGCAAAACCATAGTTGCCAGAGTCGGCTACTGACCTTGAATTGCATGTGAATTATTATGATGCCAAACCTATTATGAAGTACTGTTGCTGTTCCTGTTGCAGTTTTGCCTCTTCTTCCTAGTTTCTTTTAATTACTAAAATACTTAGATACGAAAAGTATTACTCTTAATGTCCCTCCCTCCCAAGTGTTTGCTTATTCACTTATAGTTTGACCTGTAGTTTGGATTTAATTCTCACTAATGGAGCTTTGAAATGCAGCATTCACAGCGTCTAATAGACGTTCAGCCCTTAGCAATGCATCGCCACTGATGTGCATAAGGGGGGTATGAAAGAGTTAGCTTGGAAACCTTTCAGGCTCCGATAAATAGCAGAGAAACAGAAAGGCGTTTACCCAGTGGGGATTGTGTCAAACACGAGCTACTTTAATAACATGTAATTTGGTTCCAACGTGGTTTGTGTTTAAAGCCCAGTGCTGAAAATAGCACAGAGTATTTCGTTTTGCTTGTTCTATAAATATTGGTTTCGTCTTACAAATGTTTCTGGTTTTCAATGATTGTATCGCTCTTAACTATAGAGAGAAGCATCGATATTTTTGCCACACTGAATTGTCATATACTTGGGAAAGCCTATTAAACAGATTCGTTTAAAAAAAAAATAATGGAGAAAAAAAACTCTAGGACAGAAGTACTCTCTATGGGGATTTGATATGGATATGATATGAAAATGACTTCCGACAAGACTTTCATCATCACAATTAAAACCCCTTTCTATTTTTGTGAGCATTGATCATGCTGCCCTGTGTGCAGTGACATCCATACACCATCGAGTACTCCATGATGGCCACGCACCTTCCGGTACTCAGTGATAGCCACTCATTGTGAAGCATTCAGTGCTGCACAAACTCTGTGCAGCGTGATATAATAAATACACACTGTGCAGTGTTATGTAATGCCTTTGAAGTCCGTCATTAAATGCCCAATATCAAATGACAACTGTGTACCTATAAATATCAAATGTTATCTCCCCTCCCTCTGGTACTCAGGGTTAGTCCCCATCCTTTAGTATTAGGTATCATCAACCTGCCCTTTAGCATTCTAGGATATCTGCCCATTCTCTAGTATTCAGTAACATCTGCCTATCTTTCAAGGATCATTGACATCTGCACATCCTCTAGTATCCAAGGGTATCTGCCTATTCTCTGAGATTCAATAACACCTTCTAGTAGTCATGTTTATCTTCCCATCCTCTAGCATTCTTGGATATCTACCCTTGACAATGAATGTCCACCCAAAGATGGCTTGAGAAGCCCTCAGGAAAATACTTGTGACTTCCAGGATCAAAGCTTCACTCTACATTGCTTTGCCTTGCTGGAAGACATACTTTTCCCTTCTCCATCTGCTCAGTGAGAAGCACTGTTAGGGTATTCGAGGTCATGTAATGCAGATCAGACAACACATGACCTCTAATCATTGAGTTCTAATCAGTGCTTTGCTTTTTTTATTGAACTGTTCTAGACTAATATAGTCTTATAGTTTAACATTACTGCAGCGGTAATGCTCCTCTAATGTTATTCAGCATTAGCCGCTCACCTCAGGCCTTACCGCATTGTGCCTTTTCATTGATCCAAGAACTGATTGCTCAGCCTGACTGTAGCATAAATTAAATTACCTTTGATATATGACTTGATGAGCACTGGATTTATGAGCGTTCTCAATTAATGTCAATGTAGGCTGTGATGAAGGCCATAAATCATTGTTTAATCATTTTCATAGTCAACTGTTTATGCGCCGGTCCCTGAAATTTCTGTTGTACCCGCACTGTTTTCAGATGGTTTCATTAACTTTTTCTCTTTCTCAGTTCCCCCTTTTTAGGTCGAGCGTGCAAGTGCTCTGACCTGTTGTAATCTATCTGTGGGCTTTTAACCACGCCCACCTCACCCCCATCACTCTCACTCATTCGTGGGCTTCCTTTTCAAAAATCCTTTTCATTGGTAAATGCTTTACGTTTGTCCCTGCTTAGGGAGGTTTTGTTACCGCCTTACAGACTGACCCTATTACATGGATAATTGCACGATAGCCGATATGTTTGACTGTGAGCGAATTTCTTTTTCCTTTTGTGTGTCTCCTTCACGCTAATGGCAGCCATGGCGATTTGAATCGGCTCGCTTATGTCAACTAATATTTTACTTTTCATTTTCAATTATGTGGTAAGAAAAGTCAAGTTAGGAATTTACAACGCCAGTAGCTCTAACTGGAGCAACTGCGAGAAACATTGCAAATGTTTGTTTTAGGTTTGGTTTTCGCTTGCTTCAGGATTTGTATTACAAAAAAGCATGACAACATTCATACATATTGGCATACATGCAAGGTTTTTCGGTTGCTGTTGTTTATTCATTGGTGTGTTCAGATTTCATTCACATTTTGTGCCCGCCCGCCCTCCACAGCGTAGTGCAGTGGTTCAGCCCACTTCATCCAATGGCTTTTGCCTGATCACGTCTGCACAGCTGCCTGAAAAGGAGCCAGTGGTTTGCCTTGGCTGCTGGGCTACTCCTTTGTGTACGTTTGCCAATTCTTTTTTTCCCATATGGCTTACAAGGGTGGTCTTGTTGACTTTGGCAGTTCATAGAATGTCATTTGAAAGGTTACCTGGTTTGTTTGTCCCGTCTGTATGTGGCTTGGGGATCCCACTAGGAGTTGGTCTTTTTTCCGCAATTGTTTTTCTCTTGATTTTGCATCTACTAGTTTCAGCCTTCACATTTGTGGGTCATCTGTTGTGGGGAATAACAAGGTGCTGTGAAGCAGAGCTCTCTTTAAGACTCCTGATTGGACTGCTTACTATAGTCCTTTGCAGACCAAATATTTTGTCACTTTCTCTTGTACCCTTCCTGAGTTTGTGGAGCACTCGCGCCTTTTACACTGCAGGTAGTTAAAGGACATCTATGGCAGATTTCAAGTACATAGAGCGTCTACTTGAAAAACATAAAGGGAATTTTAGAGGTAGAGTTCACACATTTTTATATTTAAGTCATGGAAGTCTACGAATGCCAGGTGCATTGACTGCCTAGGCTCCCCAATGGGATAGGCGTATCCATATGGGAATGGGTATATTGAAATTAAAGCCCGATAACCTTTGTAAAGAACATTTAGGTAGAAGACGGTGTTTTTCGTTACCCTTTAGGTAACCTGTGTCCAAATGCTTCATCATCTTGATCATGTCTTAATGTGCCTTAATCCTTTTAGCTTACTGAAGGTGCACCTTGTGTTCAGCACATCCTCTCTTGCCCGCGCTGCCATCATGTCTGGTTCACTCCTCTCAATGTCGTGTGCCTCCTACCCCACCCGCTTGTCCTGTGGCACCTCTACCTTCTTAGCCTAGCCATCACCTGATTCCTCCCAACTATCTTATGCCCAGAAATCCATCAGCTCAACAGGCTTTCAAATTTGTACCTTCCCCAGCTTAGCCTAAGAAGAAAGGCGCAAAGATGAGAGCCTAGTCCTGCTCTGAGTTTGGTACACACAGGCTGCAGAATTCTTAGGTTATGGACCAATCCCTGCAGTTTTCACCCAGAAATTAAGTATTATGATTGAGTGGTTGGGCCCCAAGGTTCTATTTAGATTGCCCATTAAAGAGTTTGCATGATGCTGTATACAGGAAAAGTTGTCACTTGGGCGATGAACAGAGAAAGCTTTGGAGTGCAGCAATGGCGGATTTCATTTTGAAATCACAAGTCATTCGTTTAATGCACTATGCATGAGCTTTAATAAGATGATTCATACTTAATAATGTTTTCAGCATGCACCAGTGCCATAGTATCATACAGGGGAATAGGAACTTCACCTGTGCAGAGGTTGTTTGATCACTTAAGGCCAGGCTCTGCCGGAATCCGAAAGCTTTTTTCTGCCAGGATCAGAAAGCTTTTTCTGCGTCTCATTCCTCAGCCAGAGGTGACATATGGCTAAGTTACTGGCAGTAAAACACTTTTTTTCTAGAGGAGGGAAAGCTTTGTGAATCAGGCCATCTGCTTTTAATATTCTACATTACAGCAAGTTCATTGTTTATTTTACAGGAATCACCTCGACAAAGAACTATATTCAGATACTTATGTTAAAGCGATGATCTAATATGTACCAAAATGTGTTACTAGCTAATTTGGTAGGATCTCTCTTACAGTGAATGATGAGTCAATACATTCTACAACCCAAGCTGACATCCTCAGATAAACTAGCATTCTAGACGCCTATTGTTAGTAATGCTGAACTGGGTAAAAAGAATAGTGTTTTTTCTCTCAACTGGCTTCTACATTTAAGGCAACGTGACTCATAAATTGTTTATTTTACTTTAGATGGAAGAAGGTAGCAAAAATGTGCGCCTGGGGACACTGATCGCTTTGCTGGTGGATGAAGGGGAGGATTGGAAGCAGGTTGAAATTCCCACAGACTCAGATGGGCCACCTCAACACGCAGCAACTGTGACCCCCACCCAGCCAGAAGTTACACTGCCTGGCAAAGTGGATCACCGCCAAGGAAAACTTGGGTAAAAATGTCATTTTTAAGTATTCTAGCCAAAACGGTGTGTTTTCTGTTGTTTGTTCCCTCTCCCAAAGCACTCTGTGACCCTAGCTATATCCTTTTCCAGCACTGGGAGTGGAGGTACATAACAGCACTTACGTAATGTTTTTGTCTTTATTATAAATTACTTGAGTACTCTCTGTGTTGGAAGAAGCAAGGGTCTACTGAGACTTAAAAGATGGTTAACTGCTCACACACCAAAGGCACTCCAGGACACATCTGTCTTTCTCAGGTGGAATGTTTTCAATTGAACATGTATGTGTGTGTATAAAACCACAGGTCCCATGGCACTAAAAAACAATCCTGACATACAAACTATTTAAACTGTAAAGTCTAAATACTAAAAATAAATGTTAAAATAAAAAAAATAAAAAAATGCAACAATTACCTAAAATGTGTAAGGGGACAAAGACAATAGCGCTACAATAGTTGCAACAAAACCCTCTACCTAACATTTAGTTGCAACGTTTGTGTCCACCTTCCTTATCATACGTATAAAAAAACTACTTTGAAGACTTCTACCTCCCATGTAGCACTTCTTCAACTTGGCACCTTACTACAACACACATTTCACCCAAAATACTAACTACCTCACAGAGTAATACACTTTACACTTTGTGTCCCTTGAGTCCCCACCCAGTAGGCACACTCTCCCTTTATCTGTCAAATCGCCATTACACCCCATAAGGCATCTAACACCATTTAGTGCCCCACAATGACCAGCACAAACTCCATCAGAACATACACTCGTGTCCCCAAACACCCAGCGGAGGAAGCAGACCTTTAGTTGACAGAACCTCCACCACCATAACATGCTGAGTGACTACTAGATATGATTAGATATTATGGTTGTGATTCATGTTTGAGTGCTTTAGGTATCATGGTTTTATTTTTGCTTTATTTTAGACAAAACCATTCATCTGCCTGCTAGCAGCTGCAGTTTTATACTCTGGTGTCAGATGTGTCACACACCTCTTATCCCATGTAATTTGAACATTTTCTAAAATTGGCTACTATTTTTCTTTTAGTGCTCCAATAAGATGATTGGGGAGCTCTCTCCTAGTAAATGCTGTGTCTTTACTGCATAGGTCTTTAGTAAATTCGCCTCTAATCCTTGCTAGCATTATGGGTGATTTTGGGCACTGGTGTTTTTTCCTTAACTAAACCATGCTCTTTATAGCCCAAGTGTTGCCATTTCTGCATCAGTGACTAAAAAATTTTCTAAATTTTTCTCCGGTTCTTGCAGTCATTACAGGGAGAACCTGGCCTGGCAGTTCGGTCTGGACTGTTCCCATGAGGAACAGGGTCAAGACTGATTTGCATATGGCTGGGTTCAAACTGGGGTGGCATGGTGAGCAAAATAATGGATGGATTAAACACAGATCTGTGACTGGGGGTGATTGTTTGGTTCCGCATTCCGTCCATGCAGTTACGCTATCCCACAACGTTTGTGTTTTGCTTTGCTCTTGCAGTCATTACCACACAATTCTGTTAGGAACTGGATATTTTACTGGGCATACACAGTCTTCTCAGAGAACGTCTGCCTCTTTTATTTATTTTCCAATTTGTTTTGATGTAAGAAGTACGGTTACATTTGCCAAAAAAATGTACTTCGAAGGAAGGATGTGTACTTGTGATAGATTTATATTTTGTTGTGCAGCGTTAACATTGAGTCTAATGTAACATACATGCATTAACAGGCCTTATAAAAAATTCATTTGGAATGAGAACTTGTCAAAAACGGGGCGTCTCTTCCAGGGTCTTCGGGGAGTTGGAAGTGCTTTGGCTCTTGTCCTTGACCCCCAAGGGCACTCCAGGGGTATGAGCTGTGACAGGCTAAAGTGTCCTATTTCCAAATGTATTTTAGTTATAAGATGCGGTGGCTGCCTACGGTTACATGCCACGATATTAATCTATAGTTTGGCAGTATGTGTCCATTTTCTTTGTCTTTTTTTGCTAGCAGACAGATGTGGAAAGAATTTATCACAGGCGGTGTTTTTGCAGTGATGACATTTGTATTACACAATATTCCTGACTATAATATTTTGCTACCTGAACATTGCACACATTTTTAGTATGTGGTATGCATTTTACCATTCTTTTGTCTACATCATCATTTTATTAATGTAAGCAGTGCATATTCTTTAGGAAGGTAAAATACATAGCACACACATACTCAAAATGTGCTTAATACTTAACATAATATGTACCTGACAATATAAGTGCGCTGGAGGGTGGGACTCCAGATGCCTTTGGACAAGATTATTTTACCATAATGTTTTCTGTATATTATCGCGGTGATGATGCAGTGTGGTGGCCGTAAGTCTTGGGTATTACACAAATTTCAATATCTAAAGCCTGTTTTAGTAGAATTGGACCGCCGCTGTTAGCATTAGCTTTTTAATCAAAGTTTTGCATTTTTTGGATACCATATCAGTATGTTATTTAGGAGTGTTGATCGGTCATATTGGATTTTTAGACAGTCTGGAAGATGGAATTATTGGTCTGCCATTTCTGTTTGTCGCTGTCCCCTGAACAAACCTAAGGGCACAGGGCTGAGCCTAAAAGAAGTTAAGACCCTCTTGCTAGACAGATGTTTATGCACAATCTTATGATTCGTCATCTAGCAGTTAGACTTCTTCAGCCTCTTTTATTTGGATGCTCACACTGTACCACCACAGCCTACAGGTCCTACAACATGTTATAACTCGAATTCTTGCATTGTAACACGTTTAAAGCTAAATGGAATAGATGGGTCCACCATTTAGCAGAGTACAGCTTTACGCCCAGTGCCGGTGGCAGAGAATTGATGGATATCTTTGAAATAAAAGACCTTGGCGTCACGTAAAGGCCACTAGTTCTCGAAGAATACTTGCTATTCCCCTGGAATTCTGGCCAATCACTGCTGCTCCCTCAAAGAGAACTGTCTCACCATGAACAGCAGCCTTGAAGCTGCTGTTTTCCACAATGTTGGCACAAGTCTGCGAATCTCAAAGACGCTCCAATGCTGGAAACTGTCCTGCAGGACACAGCCTCTCAGGATATAGCCTTCCGAGGAGTTTATTTAAAATAAAATCATACTGGAGCCAAAAAATGCCTTGTGCTTTCCAGTTCCATACATAAGATATGAACTTTCCAAGACAGCGCGGGATCTGCACAAGACCATCTATATCTGTGGGTGTGATGGAACTGTATTCATTTTATCCGACTGCAACATCCCTAAACGTTTCGGATCCTGTCTCAATTCATTTGTATCCTGAGCGGGACACAAGGGTTTCTTTTCCTCGACTTAAGGTTTTAGGTTATTTATTCTGGTATTCTGTTGAATATGATTAGTCAACCCGATGATAAAACAAATAAAACCAATTCTTTAGATTTTACAGCTAGTTTCTAAATCCAAACTACAATTCTCCAGTTTCAACAGGAAATTTCCAGCTCAAGCAGATTCCTTGTTGGGACTTTGACTGAGACCAGTTTGAGCTGGTCTCACTTAGACTGACATGGAAGGGTCACCTAACCCAGTTCAGTCTTCACTGTACTGCCAGGTGACATCAGAAGTCACATGAAGAGATTAACACTGTGTGTTTTTTTTTCTTTTCATCTACCGCCCCAAACATAGCAAGACCGTAGCAGTCCTTTAATCGTGGGGCTGGATCTCATACAGTGCCATGCATTCATGTTTTCAGTGTAAAGGGAAGCAGATACATCCTGTTGGTTCTAGTCAGCACTCAAGGTGAGGCGTCATCTGTTTAGGAACAGCCTAGTTCTTTTCGGTGTTCCTGAATTCCATGTGACCCTGAATGTTCCTTAACTTCACCATTTGTGAGTTCCAAAGTTTGGTAGTCTGATCAGGGAAAGAGCTTATACCAGTGAATGTTTTAAAGGAGCGCTAAATGGATAGGAGGGACACCAGTATTGAATGTGGAAAACTCTTTTGCTTGTATTGCCAAAGTTTCCATATGATGAAGAACAGTCCAGTGCTGTGGCGGACCCATTGGTCCAAGAAGTGAGCCTTGGTAAAGGACCATCTGTCCATTCTCTGGTCACCAGCAGAGAGCTTGTGAGGTTGCACTGATGTGGTTGCCATGGCATAGGTGTATGTATTATTTGCCTCCCACATTCTGAGTTCTTTGCATTCTTCATAAAAGAGTGTGTGAAGCTCTGTGGTAGTCCACGTGATGCCCAAGTGTGACAGTGCAGAGATGGTTGGTGGACTGACCTAGGGTGAGGCATGAATGCAGAGTGGAATTAACATGGAGGAAATCACTGCTTGCTGCCTCGTGGAGTCCATATTATTCCATATTACAGAGGAAAACAAGAGGTGCCATAATCACAAGGACTATTTAATAGGATTTTGTGTCACTGCAAGGACTTTACTCATTGTTTCCTGTACTTGTTAAAAACCTTTTCTTATAACTTCTACACACAAAAAAGACAGAATGGCATTAACTATAAACGCTGATCCGCCTATAGTGGTAACCGTTTATTAACATTGTTGTTGAAGGGGAAGACCATTATTACCTATTTAGATCTCTTGTGAATCAAAACAACTCTTCACAATCATAAACTGAAAGCAATAGCACATTACATTAGGCACATTAGGATGTATTATAGACCAGCCGAGCTCCTCTTTAGTTGTGGTTGAGAACCTTACCTCGTAAGCCATAACCTTTTAGCTTTGTTAATTCCTTTTGATCTGTCTGAGTGATCCTCATCAAATTTGTTAGTGATGTGTCTCATTCACATCTGGCCCTCCATTTCACATTTGTGGCAGATTTATCAAGGGGGTCAAGGGGCACCTTAGGAAAAGCCTTTTGAAGGGCTATATACAAATCGCCACGTTATGGTTGCTGGTGTTACGGTTCAGGGAGGACCTGGCCTGGCAATTCAGGCTGGACTGTTCCTTATGGAGCAAGTTCAAGGCTGATTTGTATATGCCTGGGTCCAAAATGAGGTAGCATGGTAGGCAAAAGGTTGGCTTGGAATGCTACCCAAACAAATGCCAGTGCTTAGACATATTGCAAGCATTCCTCCCATCCCCTTTGTGTTTTTGATGTGCTGTGTTGCTCTCCACTATAACAAAAATTGCTGACAGATTTATTCCAAGGGTGGCATAGATTTTGTAATTCTGTTCAATAGCTTTTAATGTGCTAGAAAGGTTAAAAAAAAAAAAAAAAGACTTATCAGCTGTCACTAAAATGTTTCTGAACCACCCAGGAACCCCTTGCTGGAAAGGGTTTGAAACGTTTGAGATTCGTGCCCTTTTTAAGTCTGACCCAGAAGTCAAGAGCAAACAAAATTAACCAATCCTGGAGCTACTTTCATGTTTTCAGCATGAGAGTAGCGCCATGATTGGTCTGAGCAGGCGAACTCAGCGCTCCTTTTCCGACTAGGAGCCTGTGCCTGCAGTCCGCTGGGCTGTTACACAACTCATATTGGTGTCGTCTGAAGTGCGCATGTTGGGCTTGCCATCGCAAGACTTGCCAGCCAATGTGAAATGCGCATTTACTTTAGGCAAGTCATTCTGGCCCCACCCCGAGTCGAGAGACAGTGCACTTCAAATGGTCATGTACATGTACAATTTACATTTTCTGCAGTTGCTGCACTCGCAGCAGGTAGGGGCCAACTCTCCTCTGCCCTAAAGAAGGAACCGCTGCTGGAGGCTTGGCTGGCGTAAGGAGGTGCTGGTTTTGGTGCAGTGCACCAGGTTTGTGCACGTGTGTGACAAAAACAGTAAAAGTGTTTTAATCGGTTATTTTAGTCATTTTTTTGGTCAAAAGACCGAACCATTCCTGAATTACAGGAGTTCGCTGTGTGATAACTAATTCTGCAAAATATCGGCTTACGATCTGAGATACACTTACATAAATGTGTAATTAAAAGCCACACATATTTGCTGTATGGTTTTAGGGAAAACACATGTTCGTTAGCAGAGAGTAATACACGAGCTAAGCACCACGGTGAGCAGTAGGAGCCATCGCAAACAATCCCTGCAGGCATCTTACAGTTTACTCATTTTGTCCCATCTCAGTCCCCTTTTTTGCTTCACTTTTGTGTACGGCTTTTGGTGATGTATCAAAGTTTGAACAGAAATGGCTGCTTTCCAATTGCTGGAATATTGAGTGGATAAATAAAGTCTGTCTGAGTGAATTGGGTTGAGTAGATGCAAGAAGGTGAGACAAGGCTCTGCCGTTCATTGGTCCTCTTTCTCTCCAGAGTTCGCCTCAGCCCGGCTGCACGACACATTCTGGACACACACGGAATTGATTGGAGCAGCGTGGTCCCCACCGGTCCTCGAGGGATAATCACCAAAGAGTGAGTACTAATCTGATCAATCGGTACTGGTCTGAAAACCGCCCATGCGGATTTATGCTTCTTTCTGAGTGTTTTTGAAAACATATATTTATACTAAACTGCAGAATCGCGTATGAAACCGATCTATGTCACTAAAAAGCAAACTATAACGAGGTAATACACAAAAAATAAAGAATATGTGTACATTTTTGCTTCAGCAAAAGTAAAAACCCTAAACCTTACTTAATAAATCTCCAGTGCACAGCTACTGACCTTCAAGATTTAGAAAGTTGTCCCAGTTGTGATACAGTTCATCGATTATCAAAGCGCTTTTTCATTGAAGAAAATTAACCTCAGCAACATGTCTTCAGCATCTATGGGTACTCTTATGTCAAAGTGGCTCTTTCTTGCACTGACCGGGGTGAATCGTTGTGCACTGGTGATTTCCTAAGTTATCTCAATTTACTAGGGAAAGCCTTAAGGTATCTCAGTTTACTCTGGGAAGCCCTAAGGTATCTCAGTTTACTATGGAAAGCCCTAAGGTATCTAAGTTTTCTAGAGGAAGCCCTAAGGTATATCAGTTTACTAGGGGAAGCCCTAAAGTATCTCAGTTTACTCTGGGAAGCCCTAAGGTATCTCTTTACTAGGGGAAGCCATAAGGTATCTCATTTTAATAGGTGAAGCCCTAAGGTATCTCAGTTTAATAGGAGAAGCTCTAAGATATCTCAGTTTACTAGTGGAAGCCCTATGGTATCTCAGTTTACTAGGGGAAGGCTTAAGATATCTCAGTTTACTTTCACTGTCAAGGCCGCAGCAGGAGTGCTGCTGTCCTGTATTATACAGGAATCCTTTATCCACATGATCACTGAATATTTATCACATGACATGGGCTACCATGTGGGGGTGAAGTTCCTCCTGTCCCCAACCCCCAGATACATTTTTCATTAGCATCAGGCTGACTAGAAGACAAGCCCATGATGAGGCATTCTATAAGAAGGAAAGGGATGCCAGTATCCTTAATGCACCTCCTATCCCATACTATATTGAATCCCATACCATAATCTTAATCCCTTTTATTTGACATCATATTTATTTTAATTGTAAATATATTTCTTCATTTGACCTACCCATAATGCCATTTTTAGTTTTTTTTTTTTTTTTCTCCATTTTGGGTTCTCCATTAATGTAGTTTTCTTTCTGATTTCATTATTTTCACATGCTCTCTCATAAGACATTGAATATCAAACTTACTATGAAGTAGCTTTGTCTAAACTGTGGTTTCTAAGTTACAGTTTTAGATGTCATTTAACTAATGCTATAGGCTGTGGATGCCGATTAGGTGCCTCTGTAAGTAAGAGAGTCAAAATCAATACTTCTTTTCCAAGATTGGGAAAGTGACTTGGTTGAGATTATGTTCTTATAACTCAGAAGTTGTATCCATGCATACATTTGTAGCATTATATATGTTTAGCAATTGAATTTAAGAACTAGGAAACTCTCTATACAATGAAATGCCAAGTCCAGCAAATAGAATATTGGAGACCGCATGCCGGGGATCAATGGGAAAATGAAGGATTCTACAATGAAACAATACTAGAATGAAATATAAATCATGGATATTCCTAATTTAACAATCTGCATTGAACGTAGGTTGCCAATAATGATGATTCAATAGTAGAAAACACCATACTGACAGAAATAGGGTATCAACCCTCCCCCCTAACACTTATCATCACCCCTATCTTTACCCATATGCTGTTAATTTTACTAATGAGGGCAAAAAGAAGTGCTGAACTTCTTTCATCACAGATTTAATTTACACCTGCTTTAAGAAAGAATGCTAGAATAATATATTTAAAGTTTTATGCATGTAGTAATTGTGCTGTCACAGTATTAGTACCCCGGGGACAAGCGATGATGCTCCTGCCGCAACGTTTCTGTGTCTCTTGCATGTAGTACATATATCTTCACACAGTTTCTTTTTGTAGTTTAAAGAGTTTGAGTTACAAGGATGAAACTTTAAAAACGGAATTTACAGACATTGATAATGATTTCTTGTTTATAGTATATCACGAGTTGGTAGCTCAGGTCAGAGCGAGCTTCGGATGCTTGTATAGGGGGGTATTAGAGACGGTAGTTAATTTCAAGAGAACTTGGCATGAAGGAAAAAAGGTGAAGAGGTATCTGACAACATGCTTGAGATTGTATAGACAGACCTTATATAATCCATTAGGAAGAGTACTTGATCACAAAGTAGATGGTGGGTGGAGCTTGTATGTTGAATTCTGCTGGTGTTTCACAAGAGGAGAGTGTAATTATGGTAGGCTGATCTTCTGCAGGTAGTTATCAAGACTAACGCATATGGCGGGTCGGACGCCTCGTTTCTCCTAAGGAGATTTTTGTGACTTTTGAGTTCTTCTTAGGTAGAAGAGTCTGGCCCACCATGTCTGGATTGAGATGTGTTTGAGAAATTTCTATTCAGTTGGGAATAGTTTTGTGGCAATGGTCAGTATGAGATTTAGGAGTCCCCATCAGCTGCAGTTTTGCTCCTCCTGGCTCAGGTAGCCCCTTTCCACTTTGTAGACCTGGGGCACATTGTGCTGCTGCTTTCAGTGTCTGTACGCTTGCTACAGGTAGGAACACTTCTCTGTCGTTCTTTTACTATGCCTTGTTTGAGTAGTAAATTTATTTTCCCACTGTTTCTATGCACCTGTAGCAGGTCAGGCTGCTGCTTTAGCATTGGTTCTATATGCCTTGTGCATGTGGTTCAGACATTGTCACAATGTATGTACTCCTAGTGCATGTTTTACTTTGCGTATCACCTTTTCTGCCTCTCCATATTCCTTGTGTAGGGAGAATTGTTGTTGTGCTGTTTCTGTGCCTAAGAGGGCAAGGCTGATGCTCTCAGAATGAGTCTGTTTGTTTGGTGAGGGGTAACACTGGTGCCACACATTTTATGTGCACAGATGCACATAATACTGCCACAGTCAGACCGTTTGTGTTCATTGGTGCAGCCGTAGTGATGTGGTCCCACTAGCTGCATGCACGTTTGTGGCTGCCGTCTACCATTGCTGTTTGCCCGACCCTCAAAATCACCGACATGAACCCTAGTTAACGTCAGGAAGTTTCCCATTGGGTACGTAGATGTATAAAACCCTCCCTGTAAGAATGGTATCCAATATCCAAGCTGTCATCGACCATCTGAAGCTGTTGATTCCACTTCAAGTGGTGTGCTGAACTTGATGTGCACTTATGAATGCCACAAAATGACAGTGCATAAGCTCACAAGCTAACTGAATGTGCGTGCAAGCAACTCATCCAGCCTAGCTAGATACCGGTACCCTCAGATATCAGCCACACTGTATCCATCATCCCCCACTCCGGATCCATCTGGGATGGATCTGTGCATCACTTTGTGTGTATGAGCTTCTGCTTTAGCCACTGGCAGCACTCGCATCTGCTTCTTCACTTTCAGATTCCGGAACCAAGTCTGATGCTCTCCAGCTGGAGAGTACTTTGATTGGTGCAGCCATCTGGAGAAGTGATGCGGAGGAGCCAACTGTGTGATTCATGGGCTTTGCTGCTTCATCGTCCAGAAGGACATCTTCCTGCCTCCACTAGTGGCTCTCCTTGAATCAGTCTGAAGCTGTGCAACTTCCTTCAATAACTGTTTGCTGCTTGCTCTTGCTTAAGTGAACTCAGTGCCCAAAGTCCTCACGTAGATCATTCTGCAGTGCAAACCTCTACCGGAAGGCCCAGGCCTGCATTCAGAGCCACTCACTCTTCCATTCTGGCACCATACCTAGAAGTATTTCTGAATGTTTCTATCCTTCAGTGTACTTTAATGCGTCATTTATAACCTCACTTTACGGGATATACCACAAACCTACTTATAAAATATGTTTATTGATCCCTCTAATTTTCACCATGCAACTGTTCTTCATATCTAGTTAATTGTTTCTTACCATTTTTATAAAAACGTTTGCCTGGATCTTATATTTTTTTTAACCTTATTACAATGTGCTTGTTAATGCCTGCAATCCCAGCACTGCCGCCTCAGTAATGTCTTGTGGCTGCATCTGTAAATAACTAAATTCAGATTATGTGAGAGCACAGCTGGAGTGACTCATTCCTCTGGTTTTTCTCCCTCACCAGCTTTACCAGTGAACTTTTTAAAGCAGGGTTCATTGCGTGGAGAGCCTGTGCTGGCGTCCCAGGATATGCTGGGACACCAACACTTTTGGGAGCAGAGCAGGGCGCCTGGTGGTGGCGGACAAGATTTTTAAAAAATATATATTTTATTAATTCCCCCCAGCGGCCCCCCCCCACCACCCCCCCCTTGAGATTTGCGGTGGCTGCTGCTGGTTTTATGCCTACGACAAGCCACCAGGGTCCATTCAGAGGTAAAATATGCTGCAGAGGCGGCCATCTTAGACTCTCCTCTCACATAGGGCAGAGCGCACCTCCTCAAATGTCAGGATTCACATCATTTGCTGGATTTATTACCTTAAGTTTGACAATAAATGCGGTAAATGTTTCCCTTACCCTTTAACACTCATAAATCAGGTAGAGAAATTGCACCTAGACTGGTGACAATTGGTTTTCTAAATGTGGGCTCCCTACTCAGCATTTCGACCTTCACTATGCACTGAAACCACCTTAGTCGCCAGTAGAGAGAAAATCTTTACTGAAGTGGCTGAAGATTGTAGTCTGCTCAGCCCCTCTTCCATGTGACACATTTGACTGCTGAGAAGGCTCCAGGACTGGGCAGCGCTCTGTGAAAGTGTTCTAGAATGAAACTGCTTCTTCCTCAATGATCTTAGCCAACAAGAGCAAATTGGCTTCATAAGATCATCTACTCGCAAACTGGTCTGTGGTTTGTCTCAAGAATCCGCATTCTTGTTGTTCAACTTTCAGATGTGTACCACTAACTCAGGGCATGGCCCAACATCAGGTACAGCTTTAAATGTATGCCAACAATAGTCAGATTTGCCCTCATTCCATAGTGAACAAAAAAGGCTGGTATAAAATCATAAACTGCCTTAACCACATGATCCACTTGGACCACTGGATGCAAAAAATCTTACTTTGCCAGATTAAAGCATGAGATAAGAAATTTGTTTTTGTTAGGACAGACCAGAATCCCATCCCATTTGAATTGCCACATAATCTGGTAAACCAACCAGCTACCATGAAGAAGGCAAAACATTTGACAGCCACATTAATCTACATATCCTTTTTAACTAAAATCAAAACCGGAGGTCAGGGGCATAAAATTGCAGCTTTCCTCGAATGCAACAAAATTATTGGTGACCTCACAGCCCTTTTCAATACCTCCATCACTACAGACACCTTCCCCGAGAAATGGAAACATCCAGAATTCAAACCTTTTCTCAAGAAACTATTGGCAGACCCCAGCAAACTCAAAAACTCACGTCTCAGCGCCCTTCTCCCTTCCCAGCAAAGTCCTCGAAAAAGCCATCAACCTTTGGGTCCCGGAACACCTGGAAAATAACCTTCTTGACAACTCCCAATCTGGATTCTACCCCAGCCACAGCACCAAAACTGCTTTGATTGTTGCCACAGATGGCACGAGAACCTTCCTCGACTGAGGAAAAACTGCTCGCCAATCCTGCTCGATCTCTCAGCAGTGTTTGACACCGTATTTCACCACACCCTGATGGATAGGCTTCATTACATCGTAATCCCTCAACAGATTGACTCCTTCCTCACGGGAAGAACCCAAGTAGTCCTTCTACCACTGTTCACCTTGGAGGCCAAGGACATCATCTGCGACATCCACCAAGGCTCATCCCACTCTGTTCAACACCTACATGACCCCCTCCCCATCATTGTCAGAGCCCATGTAATAAACATCATATCCCACGCGGAGGACACCCAACTCAGCCTTGTGCTCTAGAAAGACCCTCTCACTACGAAAGCCATCTTCTGCAGATGTATGATGAGCGTCCCTGACTGGATGAAACACAGCAACCTCAAACTCAACACAGACAAAACGGAAGTGCTGACATTCTGAAACAGCTCTTCCCCGAGGAATGACTCCTGATGGCCTTCAGAAATAGGGCCGTCACCCACACTGACTGACCATGCCAGAAACCTCGACATAATCCTGGACAACAAACTCACCATGAAAGCCCAGATAAGTGCAGTCTCATTCATCTGCTTTCTCACACTTTGGAAAATATCACTCAGACCCTAGTCAACAGTTGTCTAGATTACGGCAATCCACTCTACACAGGAATCACCTCTCAACTCCTGAAGAGAGTTCAAACCATACAAAGCTCCACAGCCAGACTCACCCTTGACCTCCTCAAACAGACACACATCTCTGTTCACCTCAGGAAACTCCAATGGCTCCCTATACAGAAGAGATGACAGTTCAAGCTGCTGATCCAAGCCTACAAGGCCCTGCACTACCAAGGACCACCCTAAGTCATCCACTGCCTTATCTCCACCAGCCCTCCAGACACCTGCACTCCTCTTCCTCTCCCTTGCTCACACCTCCTCGCACCCACATTCGCTGAAGAAAGACCGGAGGAAGCTCCTTTTCCTACCTTACAGAAAAATCCTGGAATGACCTTCCCCTGCAGCTCCGGACCTCTACCTCTCTTTTTACAATTCCGGAAGGCACTCAAGACCTGTCTGCTCAACTGATCTCACCTGAAGCAGCTTGTTCCTCAGTGCCTGAATTCCGTCACGGGTGATAAGCCGCACTTAATAAATTCGATTGGATTGGTACATTTAGTATAATGTGCAAGACAGTACAAAATGAGTTTCTAAGTAAGTGTCAAGACATCACATCTATCCCCAACAACTGCAACATTTCTTGAGAGCCATATAGATTGCAGAGACTGGCAAAGCTTACCCCAACACTGAAACAGATTATATTTCAAAGGCTGCTTACCATTTACTAGATGTACCGTCCTCTAAGAATGGTCATGAAAGGGGCTATGATGGCATCTTGTATTCCAAATGTTCGCCTTCATACGCTGTAGGAGTCTCTCTCCAGGCAATGGTGACAAACAAAGGGTTAGTGGGAAAATCTAATGCTGGTAGAAAATAGCACAAACTAAAATGGTGGAAATGCAACAATTTCTTACTGGACAGGTTATTTATTGGACCACAGCCGCAGATCACCATTGCTTCTCTTATGGGTTGAGGAGTGCATTTAGACAACATGATCGTTCAGAGCACCTGGACTCAACAACTGAAGCAAGTGCATATCAAACTTACAGAGTTAATCTTAGTACAGTTAACACTGAAAGCTTTTTCCACAGTAAGTTTCAACAAAATAAATCTGAACTGGACAGACATGACAACAATGTACTACATCCAGAAACAGAGGGACTTGCACCTGCCCCAGGTACCAACCGTGTCACAAAGTACATGGTACTAGGGCATTCGTCAACAAGTCTCCCTCCTATAAGCACATCGCCCAGGAGTGGACAAAATCTTTGTGGACCTGTTACGCAGGACTCATTAACAAAAGCATGATTTTGAAATTAATCCTCAAGTTCTGTTTTAGTACTTTTAAAAAAAAAAGGGGAACACCCACAGTTGATCTGTTCACCTCACAGAAAACGCAAAATGGCCCAGCTTTACCTGTAGGTAACCATACCCATATTCAGTGGGCAGTGTTCCATGGGTAAATAGATCAGGGATATTTGCGTTTGCTTTTCCTCCTGTGTCACTGATTTTATAGTAGTGAAGACAATGAAACTGACATCCATGAGGCTCATTCTAATTCCCCCCTCTTGGGCAAGACAATCATAGTACCCCATGATGCTGGACATGCCCAGTCATCCATGCAAGAAGTTACTCCTTCTTGCAGATCTCTTAACACAGCATCAGGGGAAGCTACACCACACATATCTCAAGATAATGAATCTTGCAATTTTGCATCTAAGGTTTAGAATAAGGCTGTCTTCAACTTCAGGAGGAGTGTATGCTCATTCTAAAAGAGGCACTTAGACTCACTACAAAATCATGCCAAGCTGCCACATGGGAAAGATGTGTGTGCTACTATCTCATTAAAAACAAACAACCTCTTCAGGCTTCTGAACAAGACCTTATAATTTACTGCATGTGCAGAAATTAAGCCTGACACACCTCCATCGGGCTTCATTTGGCAGTTCTTGTAGCATACATGAGGAACAGACAACAAATCTCTATTCAAGCGCCCAGTTGTCAAGGGCTTCATGGAAGATTTCTATAAAAAAAAATGAGTCCACAAAGAACACTACCTGTCATTATATGGGAAATTAACTTTGTTTTCATAAATCTCATTGAGCCCCCTTCAAAGCTTTTTCATTCTTGTCAACTGTTGTTTCTTTCATGGAAAAGTATGATTCCTCCCTGCAATCACTTGTTTGGGGTTCAAGGTGAGACACCAGCACTTTGTTTGCATTTCTCCCGTTTGTGAACGCCCCAGGGGCACTGGTGAGGCCAAAGGTGATGATGGTGATGTAGTGTAGCCATTTTTATGTTGCTTTTGCACGTTTGCTTCAGGCGTTAGGCCTTTGTGCGCTTTGCCCTAGATGTATTTTATTTCTTTGCTCGCAGCATCGAGCCTCTGTGCACTTTGCTCTAGATGCATTTTATTCAGCTTCGTACTGTTATTTTTTAATAACCAGTTCTACGGTCTTGTTTTATTCTTTATATCACACTGTTTAGCCTACTTCAGCATCGGAGTTTTCAATAACACATTCTTGCTCACTCTGTGCTTCAGTCAAGGATACAGTCCGGTACATTGCCGATAGACGTGGTAGGAGTTTAGTCTTTGGGATGTAGACGATACACACTCTTGCGTAGGACGTTTTTGTTAACACATCGACATGTTAGTTATAAAAACACTTCCTTGTCCTAATACAAACTAGAGGGAGATTCCGACCAGGGAACCACAACTATACACTGACTGCCCTGTTGCAGATGCTGATCCAGATCACAGGCCTTTGCTCAGGTATGAGGGTTGATATCTTCCCAGGGAATCTGAAATGCAAGCTTAGAGCTTAACATGCTGTGCTCGAAATAGAACAAAACTAGAGGGAACATAGTTGTTAACACTATGATAGCGTTATTCCTATGTTTAACTCTCTTGGTTACTATTTTAATCCTACTGTGTTGTATGGTTCTGGTTATTGCGGCTCACGCCTTATTATCTAGAATGCAGTTGTTTTATTCAATCAATCTATAAAATTTAAACTGTTTGTCATTTGTATATGAGATCATACTGTAAATGAGAGAGCTGGTTGGGACCTGAGCGACCACGACTTCCCTGAGAAGTTCTAAGATGTCATGCTCTCGGCTGCCAAATCATCCCTTCCCCTTGGGAGAGATGAGGCACTGCTAGTTAGCCGGAGCAAAACCGGATTGAAGGTGACAGGTGTCCTTCTTAGTGGGTCAGACTTAGTCCCCCACACCAGGAATGACTCTGACACCGAGAAATCCAGGAGTCTCATTTAGGATAATGAGAGCCAACGCGACATGGCGCCACCAACGATTGGTCTGGCTCTAATTTTCGGGTCTGGCTGACTCTCTCGGTCTCATATATATATTGACTCCTCGGTTCCATTAAACGTAGACGTCCGTGGCTCTGAGGACTTCCGCCTCCGCAATATAGCGGTGGGTTGTTCAAGCTTGAACTTTGAAAGGAAAAACCCCGATATTGGGTGTGCCTTCTCTGAACTATCGCTGTTTTAATAATGGCGAATCCCCAAGTAATACAAGTAGCAGTTAATATGTGACAACCGCTCACGGGGCATTTGCTTGCACAATCCGGCGACTGTACACTCTGTTATGGGCAAAGTACCGGCCAATCAGGAGGAAACTCTGTTCTGGCTGGCACAAAAAATTAATAAGTTGGAGGCAGTATTTCCCCATACGGGCCCTCAGGATAAACATAGAATATTGACAATGTGTTTACCGTTTGGTATGGTCTCTGCAGTGGACCATTCTAATACATGGGGCACGGTGTTTGCCGCGCTCTACACTACAGCACACGGTACACCGACATTAGCCAACTTACCGGAAGTGCTCAAACAAATTCAGGATGAATATGGGGCTGCCCCAGCCTTAGATTTGGGGATGCAACTGTTGGGCAACTTTGCCGCGGTTTCTTCTATCATATTGAGTAATCTCAAGGGGGAGGCAGTAGCACTAGCGGTGCGTATGCGTTTTCGTGACGTCCCGCAACTGGACCAGGAGCGGGAGCTGCCGAGAATAACAGCGGAAACATATTCCAGTATCGGTCGTGATAGCCTTGGGGCTAGACCACAGAAACCACAGTTGCAAGGGAAGGGTAGTAAGGATACTACTAAAAACCAACAACCTGAGGGTAATAAAAAGCGTTGGGAGAAAAAACAACAAACACCTAAAAAAGAAAGGGGAGAATCTCCGAGAGCGGAGACCCCTCAAACAAAATATAATCTTAGAAATAGGGATAATTTGAAGACGCCTGATAGATATCAATATACTGATACACGCCAATCTCGTTCCTTTCAGGACTCATCGGAAAAGAGAAATGAGAGAGGTGGGCGGTCAGAGCGCACAACGGAGTACGTGAAACCCAGACAGAAATCACAACGCTCTTCGGAGGTTTCTGTAAAGAAGGAAGAGAAACCGATCCAACAAAAACAACAGTTTAAAAAGATAAAAGTGGCGGCTGTCTCAATTAGACATGCCTCACAGGAAGAGAGTTCTCTTGAAGAACAAGACATGGGCACTAGCACTGTTAGCGCGGCAGAGGTCACAATAGTTCGCCGGAATCTTCTAGAGCATCTGGAGGTGAAAGCAACTGATGACTTCATACAAGTCGAAATGGCAGATATGCGTGTCTCTGATCCCGATAGAGTATATACAGTGACTTTGCAATTAGAAGGGGACATTGAGCGCACTATTAACGCCATCTTTTGGGATCGTGTTGTCAAGATATATGGCATTCTGCTGGCCGAACAGGATTGGCCCCCTGACTTTGTTCGTGACTGTCCAGTTGGGGAGGAGGTTATTACACCTTCGTTCTCACCACTTGTTCCGGGAGAACTTGCAGAGTCCTATAGCATTGAATGGGCTCTGGCACAAGCACCCGCCTTATATAGAAATCACGTGGGGTGGGATAGGGACTCTCCTTATCTTGTAATTCCAATTAAGGGCGAACCTCAGCCACAAACGCAATATCCTATTAAATATGAAGCTAGGGCATCGGTGAGGAACATACTTACACAATTGGAGTACCAGGGAGTAATTGAACCCTGTGTCTCGCCGATGAATAATCCCTTATTTCCAGTGGCTAAACCGGACCATTCTTACAGAATAGTAGTGGACTACAGACATTTGAACGGACATGCACGTACATATGCTATCCAAAATTCACATAGCGCAGCACTCATGAATAATATAGTGCATAAAAAATCAAAAACTACTTAAGATATCTCGAATGGTTTCTTCTGCCAGAATATAGCGCCCGAAAGCAGGGATTTTACGAGTTTGAGTGCGTTTGGCTCTCAGATTTTTTTTTTGTCGTTTGCCTCAGGGGTATAAGAATAGCCCAGGACTGTTTTTGGCTCGTGTGACTGAGATATTGCACGAGCTGGACCCTGAAGCATTGTCATATGTTGATGATATATATCTCACAGATGACGAGTTACTACAACATCTAAGGCGGGTGGCCCGCATTGTTGTGGGATTTGCAGATATTTGCTACAAATTAAACTTAAAAAAATCAAAAATTGCCTTCCTCAGCTTCATATTCTTGGGATATGAGCTGTCGAATGAGGGTAAGAGCCTAGCGCCACATTTCTCAGAAAAATTTGCACAATTGCAACCTCCTAATACGATTAAGAAACTTCAGTCGTTGTTGGGATTTCTAAATTTTGGCAGAACTTACATTCTTGATTATGCTACTCATATAAAACCATTATACGAGTTGATTCGCCCAGATTTTTCGAGTAGGTTTTGGACGACTGAGCCTACACATACTCTTCGAGATTTGCAACATGATCTCCTAGCTGCAAAGCATTTACACACACGGGACAATAAGACACATCTGGCCATCAGGGTTGTAGCTGGGGCCGTTGGTTTTACGTATGTTACCTTTAATGAGGGAGATACAGTCCCAATAGGATACAAGTCTCACTTGTATTCAGCTGCGGAACAACATTTTGCACAAACAGAGAAGATTCTCGCTGCTGTACAGATGGCTGTTATTAAAGAACGACCTCTTGCCCAGAGAAAACGCATCATAGCCGTTTCCCCCATTCCGGCTCTAGAGGCTGTTTCGAAGGCGAGTGTACCAAATGCGAAAGCATTACATCCGCGTTGGATACAATGGGCTACGTCTTTGACAGCCACTGATGTAGATTACATTTTTGACCCAAAACTACAGACACAGGAATTTCTCCAATATGAAATAGAATATCCTGTTCCCACTGACACGTTGCCTATTGGTCTATATCACGTAGTCATGTACACCGATGGCTCTGCGCAACCTGCAGTGGGAACAAAACACCAATATTCTGCTGCATGTGCGGTGGTGAGCGGCCATATGGAGGGGGAGAAGTTCTGCCCCAAACATACTTATACACAGACACTGGGGGACTGTACGGCACAGTTGGCTGAGCTGAAAGCTCTATTATTGGCCTTGGAACAAACGGATCCGGCACAGTTTACACTTCTTGTTTGTGATTTCTATTACTGTGTCCAGTCTTTTAATGAACATTTGCATTACTGGAGTTTAAATGGGTTCAGAGATTCAATGGGTAACACCATAAAACACAGATTGCTGTGGGGGACGGTAGCGGATCTAAAGGAGATGCTCCCTAACGTCCATGTTGTACATACTCTTGGACACCAGCGCGTTGGAATACACGTTGCTGGAAATACTTTGGCTGATGAAGCCGCGAAATCGGCAGTGGCAGTTGCCACTGTGGCCGCAGTTACTCGTTCGAGTTCCAAACCAGACACAGAGATTTTGGCGGCCATAAAGGCTACGGCTGATGGCACGCCCTATCCTAAGGGATTTCCATCTAAATATCATTACTCAATGGGTGGTATGCTGAACGCTGAGGTTAAAATTCCAGGCGTCGGTGTACGCGAAATGCCTAATAAAATAGTGCAACCTCAATTAATTACTGCAGCGCATGAGGGGGTGGCATCTGCGCATGCTGGCGTGGCTGCCACAGTTTTGCTGTTACAGACCCTTTACTGGTGGCCTGGTCTCTATAAAGAGATGAAGCAGTATGTCCTTTGTTGTGACATCTGTCAACAAATTAAAGTTTCAACGGCTAAACGCCCGCAGCAGACTCCCCTTCTGATTTCAAATAAACCATTACAGTGTGTGTACTTGGACCATTGTGGTCCGCTGACAGCAGATAGTGCATACAAATATATCTTGGTGGCTGTAGATTCGTGCTCCAGATTTGTGTGGGTATGGCCACAGCGCTCGGCTGATGCTCGGACTGTTATTAAAGATTTGCGTATCTTTGTCGGTACATATGCAGTTGCGGCTTTCCATTTGGACCAGGGCCCTGCTTTTGCCTCTAAGGCATTCAGGGACGCCATGGCTTCGTTGGGGGTCCAGCTCCAGTTCTCGTCTCCATTTCATCCCGAGGGAGATTCTGTCGTGGAGCGTTTAAATCGCGATTTAAAGCAATCCTTAACGGCTAGAGTTATAGGTACGGGTCGTAGTTGGCTAACCCACCTGTATGGAGTACAGAGAGCACCTAATAACTTGCCTAGAAGGTCCCTGGGGGGTCATACTTCATATGAGTGCCTGTTTGGAACACAAATGTTTGTTCCGGATCTAGATGGTCCTGGTATGGAGGCGTCAGAAACGCCTTTTGACATAAATGATTGTGTCGCTGTTTTGTAGGAATTACAGCAGTTCCGTGAGGATAACTCTTCTGCAAGTGCTGCCTCCACAGGAATTAAGGATGAGCCAGTAACGCCTACTGGTTGGATTCCCAGAATTGGGGATCTTGTGCGTGAAAAGGTCGCAGTGAAAAAAGAATTTGGCCCTTCGTATCGAGCACCAGTCGCTGTACTGGGAATCCACGGAACACGAACTGTGATTTTGCCGCCGTTGCAAGGTGCCAAAGGAAATGGTTTTGTCTCCATCGACAATGTCAAGTTACAACATGTGGCCGATTCTGCACAGCAGACCAAGAGGAACGCCCAGTAGTTCCCGAATCCCTCTCACTACTGGGGAAGATGTTCCGCTACAGGTGGTTTTCACCAACGCTGCTTCCTCTCCGGGCATTGGGGGGGGTGGAAGATGATCTTACGATTGTTCCACTCACAACAAATAATTTAGCATCCTTTGATCAAGTCGCTGTAACTACTGATGTTACTGAGGGTGTTATCTACAGTGTACCACGACGAGAAACACCTGCTACTCCTTTGTTTACGGTGGCACCTTTTGCGAGAACTGCCTCCGGATGCTTTCATAACAATGACGATGGTCTATCAGACTCTTTGTCCTCTTCAACACCTGACCCGGGTCCACGTAAGGTGATGTATTGGCTTAAAAATACGTATTTTGTTTTTCCTTGGAACTATCTGTGGCTTTTTATGACTCTGATGGCTTTTTTTCTGTGGATAGGGTTTGTTGTTACTTTTTTTCTAGTAATACATGGTCATTTTCTTCCTGAGAGATCAGAGGTTGAACAAGTGGAGGAGATGTTGAAGCCACATTTTTCATCACATAAGGTTCGAAGAGTCTTGTCCTTTGTAAACATTTCCGCTTTGCCAATTCCAGATGGGATTGTGTGGAATAGAGTAGGTTTTGATATATATGGTCCCACTGAGACAATTCAAATACCGTATGTTCTAAAGTTATCGATGAACGATATAGTAATACCAGGCATTGTATCTGATGATTGGGATGTGAAGACAGTTGATTCTATGTTGACAGAGTTGCAATATTATACTGTCTATGACAATGAAGATGCTTACCAGTTTAGAGATAATTATGGTGACATGTTTTGTTACAATTATTATGGGCACCACTTTATTCATAAAGCCAGTAGTCCTAAAACAATATTTGACTATACGCAATGGGAGCATTGCCCGACTCCTCCGCAAGGGAGTTCTAAAACATTTTCGGATAAGTTTGCATATTTTTCTGGACATCATCAAACAAGTGCTAAGTCATATTATTTTAAATTAACTCTGCATGCAAATAAGCAAATACTGTTGACTAATACGAAATTACTGTTTTCAAATTCGTTTGTTTCCCAACTATCTATTGAGGGGTATGAGTATTGGTCAAAAAATGTTGATTTGAAAAGTGTTTGGGGAACAAAACATTGGCAGACGCAGGGTAGGGAAACATTGTTTAGAGCATGTCTCATTCCTGTCCAAATGATATTCTTAAATGACACTGTACAACAGACTAGCGGTTTGGGCTTGGCCACCTTTAGAGAATTGAATATGCCTAGCATACCTGTCCCTTCCAGAATAAAGGATTGGCAGCAATATATAAATGCCACTTTTAGTGCACTTACAGACTGGGTCCAGAATGGTACGTTTAACACTTCATTGACACGTCCAGGCGGGTGGTTATTGTGGCCCATAGGCACGAATGGGTGTCATCAGCGTTTTGTCACCTCCTCGGGGGGTTTCAGGACCAGTAGGGCAGACCCTCACTATATATCACCCAAACATGCAGATATTATTACTACATATAGTGTGGGGAAACTTTGTCAACAATGGTTAAAGTCATCCATGCTAGATGCAGTTAAGACACATCTCACGCTTCTGTCTAATTATACTGACTTGCAAGACTTTTTGTCATGACCGAGAGTGCCCCGGAGAAAACGTTTTTTGTACGAAGTATACAATGAGATATGGAAACTTTCCCAACAGGAGGCTGCGGCCCGGTTAAGGCAAATTTGAAACCAGCATTATCTGTAGTGGATAATGGAATACACACCCTGTCTGACCATATATATACAATTGACAACATTGTTTCCTCTGCTATAGATATTATTAGATGTCTTCCTTATATCATGGACAAAGTCAAACGCGGTCCATTATGCAGTTAGGTTGGACACTTCAGACGCTGAAGACGGGTCGCGTTCCATGGCAGCACATCAGGGCCAGGGAGATATTTTTTTCCTTTAATTTGACACGTCAACAACAGCTGATGGCGAAAAAGGAAGCGACATATGTCATGTTGAATATTGAAAAATTGGAAAGATTGCCTTTTACCATAGCCGAGATTCCCTCCGCTGAATGGTTAATACACGGGGTTATTAATCTGCCCATTTCCACATTACAGTTCACTTCTTGTTTGAAAGACGTTCCAGTGGGCAGATATGAAAGGTTAGGAGACAGTTATATACATGAGGTGTGGGAGCTTTCCTTTATATACAGATGTCTTAATGGCATGAGAGAGGTTTTTCTTAGCGGTAGTGAATGCGAAACTTCTGTCAGCCATTCGATGGTTTGTAAGCAGCTGTCCTTGCATGGGGCGTGTAATGCGTCAGTTGCAAATTTGGCTTGCTATCTAAAGGGGGTTCCAGTCCCCGTGATTAAAAACACGTTCCAGGTGCTTTCAAACGGCAGCTACGTCCTCCTTAACAGTGAAGACTGTTGTGGCATGCGTGCCGGAATAGTTTACGTAGTTTTGGTCACCAAGGTCGTTACTTGCTGCGGAAATGTGTTATTTCCCCCCACTAAATTAAGGGAGGTGGCTGATATGTGGCCTCACATTGCTACTTCCAAGGTGAATTTCGACAAGTTGAGTCGACTAAAAGCTCTATTGTTTCAAAAGCATGTGGCCCTTACATCTGCAAGCGAGACCTACGCACTTCAAGTGGCAAGGTCATCAGTAGAAATACAGCCCCTATTGAATACTAACTTTCCGAGCCACTTTGGTGAACTCGTGGGACGTATATTTAATGCGTCCAGTACTGCTGGACTAGCACATTTTTTCAAAGCCGTAGGTGTTGGTTTTGCTCACACCTTCTCTTCCATATTCGGTTTGATACCTTCGGCTATTCATTCTATTTTCTGAAGCATTTTTGGTGGTATTCTGATAACTTTGGCTTTATTGGCTGGTGTTTTGCTGTTGCTTTTGTTCTTCCGCAATGGCTGTCCCGCTGCAACAAGAGCGAATGTTGGCGCTCCCATCGGTACAGCTGTGTCGTGAACGCATGATGCAGCATTTTGGAGCAACACTCCTGGGACATCTGGAGTGTGACTGGTCCCTGTCCTTCAGGCCAGTTTTTAATTGTGTGCAACCCGTGTTTCGGTGCCTTTGGTGCTCGTTTGAACATGCACTGACTCTCTGTCTCTCACTGCAGCGTCCCCCCGTGGTTGATGCTGATCTGTTGATGTTCCCGGTCAGGGCTCATTCCCAGACATGCGCACTGCGGCTGCGTTTGCTTCGTGAGGCAGTTTACGAGATTCCCTTCCTGGAGGAAGATGATACTAACTCGTTCATAGGCCCTGCACGGGATGCCGCCTTGGATGGTTCTGGGGCTTTGGAACACACCTGCTCCATTATAGTGTTTGGCGTGGATTTTCCGGTCTTGTCATCTGCCGAAGTGGAGAATATCCTGCTTTCCGTGAATTCCGTTTGAATTGGATTCTTTCAAAATTTACATTGTTCTATGTAATTTGGCTCTCAAGTCACATGCTTTAAATAACATTTTTGGACTTTGATGTCCTCTGGACTTGTTGAAATATGTTTTTTAGATTTTCTAGGGCATTTTTTATTATGCTTTGATTGGAACCACTTTCTACTGACAAGGGGAGGGTGTAGTGTAGCCATTTTTATGTAGCTTTTGCGCGCTTGCTTCAGGCGTTAGGCCTTTGTGCGCTTTGCCCTAGATGTATTTTATTTCTTTGCTCGCAGCATCGAGCCTCTGTGCACTTTGCTCTAGATGCATTTTATTCAGCTTCGTACTGTTATTTTTTAATAACCAGTTCTACGGTCTTGTTTTATTCTTTATATCACACTGTTTAGCCTACTTCAGCATCGGAGTTTTTAATAACACATTCTTGCTCACTCTGTGCTTCAGTCAAGGATACAGTCTGGTACATTGCCGATAGACGTGGTAGGAGTTTAGTCTTTGGGATGTAGACAATACACACTCTTGCGTAGGAGATTTTTGTTAACACATCGACATGTTAGTTATAAAAACACTTCCTTGTCCTAATACAAACTAGAGGGAGATTCCGACCAGGGAACCACAACTATACACTGACTGCCCTGTTGCAGATGCTGATCCAGATCACAGGCCTTTGCTCAGGTATGAGGGTTGATGTCTTACCAGGGAATCTGAAAGGCAAGCTCGGAGCTTAACATGCTGTGCTCGAAATAGAACAAAACTAGAGGGAACGTAGTTGTTAACACTATGATAGCGTTATTCCTATGTTTCACTCTCTTGGTTACTATTTTAATCCTACTGTGTTGTATGGTTCTGGTTATTGCGGCTCACGCCTTATCTAGAATGCAGTCGTTTTATTAAATCAATCTATAAAACTTAAACTGTTTCTGTCATTTGTGTATGAGATCATACTGTAAATGAGAGAGCTGGATGGGACCTGAGCGACCACGACTTCCCTGAGAAGTTCTAAGATGTCATGCGCTCGGCTGCCAAATCATCCCTTCCCCTTGGGAGAGATGAGGCACGGCTAGTTAGCCGGAGCAAAACCGGATTGAAGGTGACAGGTGTCCTTCTTAGTGGGTCAGACTTAGTCCCCCACACCAGGAACGACTCTGACACCGAGAAATCCAGGAGTCTCATTTAGGATAATGAGAGCCAACGCGAAGTGGGTACTGCCCATCTAGGGGGGTCAGGGGTCCAGTCTTCTGCTACCTCGATGGCTGACTGTTGAAGGCAGCCTCACCAGTCTTGTGAATCACCTCCAAATGACAGCAACCCTCTTGACATTGTTGCTGTTCGCAATCAACCTGCCGAAGTCAAACCTGACCTGTTTGTGGAAGCTCCCTTTCATCTGAGCCATCCTAGATACGGTGCACTTTAAAGCTTTTCCTGGTGAGTCCAGCACATTCGGGCTATGTTCCCGATATTTCAGCCTCTGTTGTGGGTCCTAGTAAGGATGGCTGTGAGGCTTCTGGGCCTATTAGCTTCTTTCATCCTGCTCACTGATCATGCCAGATGGCACATGTGAGTAATGCAGTGGGACTTAAAGTCTCCAAGGGAACCTGTCAGATTCCTTTCAGGTGTCAGAGCACCTGCAGTGGTTGCTGCTCGAGCACAATCGTACTGGTGCAAGACCCCTCTCCTGACCCTGCCCAGAAATAACAGTGGTGACAAATGCATCATTAGTGCGTTGGGTCTGTGATCTGGGAAAGCTGAGATAAGAAAACCCCAGCAGAGTCGTGCCTCCACATAAAACTGTTGGAGCTGCAGGTGAATGACATTGAAGGCCTTCCTACTAGCTACCAAAGAGAGGGGGTGCAGGTTCTCATGGACAACACCACTGCCACAAGGTACTGCAACAAGCAGATCCCGTGCAAGGGTACTCTGCACCTCTGAAGCTGTATGGATCAAGTAATTTCCCAGGTGTCACACCACCTGGCAGGATCTTTAAACACCTGGCAGGAAATACTCAGTGATGACTAGCGGATCAGAAATGGCAGTTACATCCAGAGGAGGCACAGGATATCTTCTAAAAGGGCAGGTTCTTCCCATTAAGTGAGGAGGAACCTGGCGATATCGGTCTGCCTCTGCCGAGAGCACATAATGTCAGCACATTTCACACAGGAGTTCCCAAGAAATCTCTCTCTGGTGCATGCCGTGTAGAGAGCTAGGGACTCCTGTATGCCTTCCCGACGGTCTTTCCTGCCGTGATCTGAAAAAGATCTGGTATGATCGGGCCAAAGTCGGCACAAAGGTATGGATTGGGCAAGGAGTGTGTGGTACACAGAACTTCTTGGCCTAAGCAGCTGCCCTCCAGTCTAGCTTCCACTACACGAGGGCCTCCGGTCACAGCAGCAGGGCAGGGGCTTGAACCCAAGCCTACACAATCTGCACCTCCATGCACTAGAGAACTACTTTGACTTTTTTAATAAAGTTTGACAGTTAGGGATATTCACAAAGTGAGGGAGGACTCTGTGGTCAGATAGAACATGCAACAGAAAGAGCGTTACCAATGGTAAGTAACTTGTTTGCTAGTGTCTGCCAATCATTTGCCATGTTTTTTTGGGGGAAAGAATGTGCTGTGATGGGTAGTTGGCATTCTTTCAGTACCCAAAGGTCCAATACTCCAAGCATTCTAGCGCCAATTTTTTTTTTCTTTAATAAATCCGTGAGTACAGGCCAATAAGAGTGCATTTTCATTAGCCACGTCCCATGTCCATTTCTAGGGGGTTGTGGCTCATTGAACAAAGTAGTCTTCGTCGATCAAAAAACATGAACCCGGACCGGATTTGGTGCCTGGTGGTCCTAATGGTGTGTGATTGAAAGAGTGTTCAAACTTTAGTAAATGGAAAAATACCACTGGCAAGCTGTGTTCTCTCAGTCACAGCAGAATTATATCATAAAACCTGATAATGTGATCTGGACAGCTGTGGTCTCCGGAGTACAAGTGATGTGTAGTGGGAGACCCCAGAGCCCTCGGGGCATTGCAGCGCCTGGTAGTTAGTGCCCTCTCGTTGCCATGGAGAGCCATCACGGGTTTCATCGGGCAGGGTAATTATTTCCATCGCAGCCCTTCCTTTGCATAAGCTTGTTATTGTTTTGTCTCCTGCATGAAAGAAATCGGCTTGCTAATGGCGCATTTAATGCGCTTCGTCCCGTGTTCGTATTATGTTGGAATTAATGAGCTGTTGCACATTTAAAGCCCCCGCCATCACCCGGCTCTCACAAATAGACTTCCCAGTGGACAGCCCGTTAAGTGCTCATCAGCGAAATAAAATGCCATTTGTCTTGGAAGCGGGGAGATGGAGCGCCACCAGTGCTATCCTAGTTCATCGGGCGCTTGGCACGTGCTGGCCACGAAAGGACGTGTAACGCATGTCACGTGACATTGTCTGCCAATGAACTCTCTGTTCACATGCTGGCCCATGGAGCCGCCATTGTCAACGAGTCGTTTATTTGTTGGACGACCAAGAGATATGCTCATTAATGTTCCTTTAGGGTGCCCTGTTTGGTCAAGACATCCAAGAACTTGTTCTTGCACCTCTTTTTGGTCTCTAATCGAATGTGCGTCATTCAGAAGTGGCCTCTCTGATAAGAAATATATTATGCAGCGTTGCATTCATGCCAGTAGATAGGGTGGCCAGAATTTTAAAGTTTAAAATCCTGGACCTTTCATAAAAATAGGAGAAGGACAACAATTTGACTTCAACTGAGCGCACCGAATGACAGCGCTCATCAGCGCTATGAAGATAAAATGCAATTTTTAAAGCCAGTGTCATGCCTTTTAACCACTTCGCTGCCAGGCCTTACCCCCCTGTGCCGAGACTTTTTGGGGCTATTTGGGGCAGTTCGCGCTTAGGCCCTCATAACGTTTTCTCCACAAAGGCTACCCATGTGAAATTTGCGTCCTTTTTTTCCAACATCCTAGGGATTCTAGAGGTAGTGGGTTCCCCTGAAGGAGACAAAGAAATTAGAAGACTTTTGTTTTTTTCCCCTGAAAATGGCATCAACAAAGGGTTTGTGGTGTTAAAATCACCATCTTTCAGGAGCAGGCAGACTTGAATTAGAAAACCCAATTTTTCAACACAATTTTGGCATTTTACTGGGAAATACCCAATTTTTACTATTTTTTATGCTTTCACCCTCCTTCCAGTTAGTGACAGAAATGGGTGTGAAACCAATGCTGGATCCAAGAAAGCTAAACATTTCTGTAAAGTAGGCAAAATTCTGAATTCAGCAAGGGATAATTTGTGTAGATCCTACAAAGCGTTTCCTACAGAAAATAGCGAGTGAAATAAAAGAATATTGAAATTGAGGTGAAAAAAACAGCCATTTTTCTCCACGATTTATTCTGTAACTTTTTCCTGCGATGTTAGATTTTTGATTGCAATATATCATTACGTCTGCTGAACTCTTCTGGTTGCGGGGATATATAGGGCTTGTAGGTTCATCAAGAACCCTAGGTACCCAGAGCCAATAAATGAGCTGCACCTTCAATGGGTTTTCATTCTATACCGGGTATCCAGCAATTAATTTGCTGAAATATAAAAAGTGAAAAATAGTTATCAAGAAAACCTTTGTATTTCCAAAATTGGCACAAGATAAGGTGTTGCGAAGCAGTGCTCATTTGCACATCTCTGAATTCAGGGGTGACCATACTAGCATGTGAATTAAAGGGCATTTCTCAAATAGATGTCTTTTTTACACTGTCTTACATTTGGAAGGAAAAAATGTACAGAAAGACAAGGGGCAATAACACTTGTTTTGCTATTCTGTGTTCCCCCATGTCTCCAGATAAAAATGGTACCTCACTTGTGTGGGTAGGCCTAATGCTCGCGACAGGAAACACAACATGGACACATCACATTTTTACATTGAAATCTGACATGTTTTTTGCAAAGTGCCTAGCTGTAGATTTTGGCCTCTAAATCAGCCGGCACCTAGGGAAACCTAGCAAACCTGGGCATTTTTGAAAACTAGACATCTAGGGGAATCCTAGATGCGCTGACTTGTGGGGCTCTGACCAGGTTATGTTACCCAGAATCCTATGCAAACCTCCACATTTGGCCCAAAAAAAACTTTTTCCTCTCATTTCGGTGACAGAAAATTCTGGAATCTGACAGGAGCCACACATTTCCTTCCACCCAGCGTTCCCCCAAGTCTCCTGATAAAAATGGTACCTCACTTGTGAGGGTAGGCCTAGCGCCCGCTACAAGAAATGCCCCAAAACACAACGTGGACACATCACATTTTCCCAAAGGAAACAGAGCTGTTTTTGCAAAGTGCTTAGCGGTGGATTTTGGCCTCTAGCTCAGCTGGCACTTAGGGAAACCTAGCATCCAAGATGGGTGACTTGTGGGGCTCTGACCAGGTTCTGTTACCCAGAATCCTTTGCAAACCTCAAAATTTGGCCCAAAAAACACTTTTTCCTCTCATTTCAGTGAAAGTTCTGGAATCTGATATGAGCCACAAATTTCCTTCCACCCAGCGTTCCCTCAAGTCTCCCGAGAAAAATGGAGCCTCACTTGTGTGGGTAGGCCTAGCACCTACAAAAGGAAATGCCCCAAAACACTGTGGACACATCAAAATTCTCAAATACAAAACTAACTGTTTTTGCGGGGCGGGGAACACCTGCATTTTTGGTCCTGGGTTCAGCAGCCATATAGGGAAACCTCCCAAACATTTCTGAAAACTGAGTCCAGGGAAGTGTGACTTGCGTGGATCCCCCAGTGTTTTCTTACGCAGAATCCTTTGCAAACCTCAAAATTTGGCTAAAAAAAACACTGTTTCCTCATATTTAGGTGACAGAAAGTTCTGGAATCTGAGCCACAAATTTTCTTCCACCCAGCGTTCCCCCAAGTCTCCAGATAAAAATGATACCTCACTTGTGTGTGTGGCCCAGGTGCCTGCAACAGAAAAATACCAAAAACCTGTAGAGATTGAGGGGAAAGCACAGCGAGTTGATAAGCACATATTTTTCTTTTATACATCTTTTAGGCTGACTCTGCTTTGGGGGCCCACACAAGTGAGGTATCATTTTACTTGGGAGACTGAGGGGAATGCTGGGTGATAGTAAATTTGTGCTGCAGCGGTGATCCTACAAAGAAAAGTGAGGGAAATATGCTTTTTTTAAGCACATCTTGAGGTTTGCAGAGGGTGAGAGAATGTTGAGGGATCCAGGCAAGCCACACCTCATTGGACTCCTTGGGGTGTCTATTTTTAAAACATGTCTGGGTTTAGTAGGTTTCCCTAGATGAAGGCCGCACCAGGGCCAAAAACATAGGTGCCCCCCAAACACAGGAAGTTTTGCAATCAATCATTTTGATGTGTCCACGTACTTATGTGATGATCCAAACACTAAAATTATGAAAAGAAACGCAATTAGGTTATGTTAAAAAGACCCCTCACCCACGAACCAAGTTGGTGGCATGCTTCATTATCGGGGTCCCACCTGAGACACCTAGCGTGTCACAGGTGTGCTGCGACGCCTGATTACAGCGGAGCAGATTTTGTCATTTTTTTTGCCGCATACTGGTTGGATTTGGCACGAGGGTGAGTGATGGTTCAGTAGATCAAATTTTATTAACAAGAGATTTCACAAAAATGAAATGCACTGTTAATAACGGAAAGGCCAAAAAATTGAACCAATGACTCGCAGCTCATGAGCTGTAAAGCCACGACAAGTCACCAACCACTTTACAGTCCATTTATACACCTTTTATACATGACATGCACAAGACCATTCACGCCGCCAGCCACGGGCCCAGCACATTACAACACTCGCATCGACAGACAGCGCCACTCAAGGGCCCATCACTTACATACGCCCACATGCCTGATAAAGCAATCACACCAGCTGATGGGAGTGTGTGGACTGGCGTTTGGCTGGCAGTGTGTTGCAGTAGCCAACAGCAAGTCAATATTTACACCGACAGCCAAGCGCCACTCCACACACAATGGCATCACTTTTCTTTTTCTTTTTTTTTAAACAAAGAAACCACTAACTAATTGGAAATGATTACAAAACTACAAACACAAAAGCTCTAACTAAGTACATGACAGAAATGCCAACTATGAAACTGAACACATGAAAATATAAAACAGGCAGTTTACACTAATGGTAGTTCCCATTAATTCTTCTAGGTGTGGAATTCCTGAGACAGCCACCCACTGACAGCCCAGGCTTTGAAGGACAATCTGGGCAGTACATTCAAGTCTCCCTCTGGATACCTCTTCGAGCACAGACTCTACATTTCTGAGCTGGAAAGTCTCTTTTTGGCATGGGAGGAATGTGCTCAGCAAATCAATCTAGCCACATCCTCCACCACTGCTTCTCTAGGAACTCTTTCCTGTTCCACCACAATAAGGCTCTGTTTTACTTACTCCTGAAATTTCACAAATGTCGTCTTTGACTCTGGAGACCTATCCTTAAACACAATAAAAGCATTAAAAGTTGCCAAGTGGAACAGGTGAATTGCTTACTACATGACAGGTTTGTGCACTTCAGAAACCTGGCCCCAAACAGTCAAGGGGGAAGTACTCTCATCATGGATGGTACTTACCATGTAGACATCCCTCCTGCCTGGAAATTTCAAAGCTAGCAGCTCATCATTCCGCAAGGCACTGCACTGTCCCCTCTACTGTTTTTTACAGACAAGCTCCCTTGGATTACCTTTACGGTTACAATGAATTGTGCCACAAGCAACACCTCCACTCTAAACAATCCCTTGAACAACTGCACTCCAATGTAGAAGTTATCTACATTCAAATGGTGACCTTTGTTAAACAGTCGTCTACCAAGTTCCCACACAATTTTCTCAGTAACTCCAAAAGTGGGAGGACAACCAGAGTGGTTAATACTGGAATCCCTACCAGTGTAGACCCGGAAATTGTACTATTTTCAGACAGCTTATACAATTTAATTCCATATCATGCCCTCTTTCTAGGAATGTACAGCCTAAAAACCAAACGACCCTTGAAGAGGACCAAAGACTCGTCCACAGCTATTTCTTTGCCTGGAACATAGACCTTTGAAAAACGATCTACAAAATGATCAAGGACAGGCCTAATTTTAAAAAGACAGTCAGAATCAGGGTGATCTTGTGACAAGGCTAAAGCATTGTCAACAAAATGTAGCATCCTAAGCAGAAGCAAATACCGATTACGACTCATGGTTGCAGGAAATATAGCCGTTGTCATCAAGGGATCAGTAGACCAATAAGAAGCCAGTGACGGCTTCCTTATCAACCCCATCAAAAGAGTCAAACCCAAAAACCTTTTCATCTCTTCAAAATTTGTGGGAATCCACTGGGTAGCTGTAAAGAGTGGCCTAATTTTGGCAGCGTTGTTCCTCAAATACTGCTCCGCATACAAATTAGTCTGCTCAACAATCTCTTCCAAAAACACATCATCCATAAATAACTCAAAGAAATTGACAGGCAAAAAGTTATCTGTATTGACTCTACACCCCGGGAGACCAGTAAGCAGGCAACTCTTGCTGCTCCATGTTTGGGGCAACCCAGAGTTCAGGTCTTCCAACTGGAAACCTTTCAGCCCCAGGTTGCTGCACTAATGGCACATCAGTCTCCTCCTCTAAAATGCCCTTCATCTGCACTGAGAGTGGCTTCCTCATCAGAAGATTCCTCTCGACAGAAACTTCACTGCCAGAATCTCTCACTTCCTCCTCTGCCTCAAGTGCAGAGTCCGTCTCATAATCATGATCAGACAATGACTCAAAAACTATACCAACAGCCTGCTGAGCGGTCATCCTGCAGCTAACCATGATCCTTCCTACAAAAAGTAACTGGACAAATGCACCACCAACAACCAGCACTGTGTAAGATAAGTAATAAAGTGTGGCTTTATACAAAGAGTTATGTACTTAAAAACGCTACCGCTCACTTGCCGGAAAAACCTACTCACCAGCAACTAATCTGCACAGACACAGCAATCACCAATGATATCCCACTAAAAAGAAAGAAAGAAAAGCAAATTAGAAATAAGACAACCCAAGTATCATTGTGCACAAATCTAAGGGCAATTTCACACACAATCCTGCATTCAGTACACCACCTACAAATATGTCATTCATGCATGGCAACATTACTCCTTTGGAGTAAATTGTTTTTACTTACCTAAAACATGCAACTACGCAAACCGCAGGTCAACCACTGCCAAAACTGCAAGGAGCCACAACAAAGAAAGCAAAATCTTTGAACTTGAACAAAAAGGAGAAAAAACTGTTATCACAAATGCAAATACTTCGCCAGTTGACAAACACCCCCCCATCAAGCATTTAAAAGTTGGTGCCTAAGTGGATTCTGCCCCCCATAGGGGCAGATGGGCCTACTAAAAAAAATAGGCCTGTCTTCGCCTAGGGGGGCAGAAAATACATTTAGTAGTGTGCCCCCATGGGGAGCCAACCCTTGCCCAAGGGGCCATACACACACACACACATACACACACAGTCCCTGGCGCCTAAGTGGCTTTTGCCCCCTTGGGGGCAATGGGCCTAAATTTTTTTTTTTTTTTTTTTAAAAGGCTGATCTGCCACAAAGGGGGCAGAAATGGCCAACAGTTCTATGCCCCCACCCCCCAGAAATACACAAAAAAATCCCTGGCGTTCCAGTGGTTTCTGCCCTCCTTGGGGGCAGATCAGCCTAAAAATAATAGGCCGATCTTCCCCTAAGGGAGGCAGAAATGGCCATAAAATATATGCCCCCCCAAAGGGGATCGACTCTTGCCTAAGGGGCTGCTCCCCGACACACACAAAGCACAGAAAAAACAAATAAATAAAATCCCTGGTGTCTAGTTGGCATTCCTGCTGCCCTATCACAATGCGATCGGGCAGCAGGAATGCTCAAGGAGACATTGGGAGAAAGGAAAACCCTTTCCTTTCCCCCATATGCCTCTTTGTCTGAATCCCCCCCCCCCCCCCACCCACCCACCAGAGGAGAAACTCGCCTGTTTCTCCAAGGTCACGCTGGAAGCAAATGGCTTCCAGCGCGACGGGTACCCTCTAATGATGTCCATCATTAGTGGGGTTGGGGGGAGGGGAAGGGCTTCCCCTTCCATCCCTGCCTTGGCAGGGGTGGGAGGGAAGCCCACAGAGGGAGCGCTAGCGCTCCCTCTTAGCTCATGTGCCTGGACATAATGGTTACGTACTTGGCATGGGAGCACTGTGCTGGTGGACGTAACCATTACATCCCCAGCACAGAACGGGTTAAATTGCCTCCTTATGACAGCTGCTATCTATCCCTGCTTTGGAAAACATAAAAAGGCACTGCCACCATTTTTATTCAGCCCCCTCTTACAAAAACGGGACATGAGCAAAATTTCCCTGAAATCTGCCAGGACAGCTGATGAAAATCTGGGAGGCCTGGTCACCCTACAGTAGACCCAACCGAGTCCGGAGCCTCACGATTTGTTAAGCCAAAAATGGCTTTATTTTGACTGTCTCGCACTTAAAATTGCTGCTGCCTCAATAGAAGACGATGGGAGAAATGTAACCTCCAGATTATTTCTTTTTTAATTCTCCCACTTGCCTCTTCCACAGTGTTGGCATGTATGACTTTGGCCCTTATCACTCACACGTGCCATGTTCAACAAGAAGACCTTTGGATGGAAAATAGGATAAAAACATTGTATGAGGTGGGTTTACATCTGCTCAGCTCAGTGGCATCCCTTTCCATAGACACTGGAATTGGCGCGCCCCAGATTTGCCCGCCTGTCTTGATTTCGATGTGCTGTGCCGTGATTGTGAAACCACCCAGGCTGGCAGTATTCTGTTGCATTAGCATATGTCCCCGTGGCTAGGAAAGCAGTGGACCAGCACGTCTGACATCACTGTGTTAGCCCCTAGCTGTGGCATGCCTGTGCTGATGAAGCTATCGCGCTCAGTTAGAATGCGCGGTGGCATGGTAACACAATGGGATGCGTGACGCATACAGGGAACCTGCAGGGGTATTCATCTCAGCATTGAGCCTTGGGCACTTTGGCTCTTTTCAATTTTCTCTGATGCCAAAAATCATTCATGATCTTTTGTGATAAATATTATTCAGCTTTGCCATAGGTGTATTAGCATAAATTAATTTATCTGATCATAAGGTGTTAGACAATGTTTTTAAAAAAAATATTTCAAATATATTGTAGAACGATTTACTATGTAGTAGGTCAGAGCTCCCACTGAAAACATATTTTTCTGGGATCCTCTTGTTTTTGCATAGTCCTGAGATTAAATGGTCTCTGCAGGATGACTTGACAAAGAAATATTTTGGTAAAATGGGACCGATTATTCTTACCTGCTACCAATGATTTGATTTGAGTCTGGCTAGCGTGACAGTTACCTAACAGGCCATCCGCGCGCTGAGGATAAACGCACACGACTGGAGGATCAGATCTGTGGAGAAAAACAGTTTTTTTTATTTGAGGTGTGCAATTCCTCTTGCCCGATGCTCAGGCCTATTTGGGGTCAAGGACAACAAGTTTTCATGTGTATTTTGTGCTTTGGACAAGTAGGCCCAAACGCCTATAGCAGTGGTTCCCAACCTTTTGATTTATGTGGACCCCCATTTAAACATTCATGGTACCCAGGGACCCCCACTGAATCATCATTGGAATCCGGGGACCCCTGTCTGAGTCATTACTGGAAGCTGGGGACCTAATTTGTCAATATTAGTTAATATTTTTTTATTTTCTAACAGTCGCTGACCCCCTCAGAAGGCTTTGCGGACCCCCAGGGGTCCACGGACCACAGGTTGGGAACCACTGGCCTATAGCACAAACCATTTGGCTACCAAATGAGAGTACCACATTGTGGATCACTGAAAAAGCATTATCTATAACAAAGGTAAGATTTGTGCCCATATGTGCCCATATGTGTGTTGTTTCAACTTCTACATACAGGTTTGTTAATGCAAACCCTTTATTATTAGTGTGACTGCTCTGAGGAAATGGTGCAAGCTCAGCTAGCTTTACGGACGGTGGTGCAGTCTAAAAATGTGTATAAGCGTTTGCAAAGTTTAACAATTTGAAGCTATTTCTACTGCTCCAGAATATCTGATTTGATGCAAATGCTCGCAGACACTTAAAAGCAAGATTAACGATTACTTTAAAAATAAAATGTAAAATAAAAATATTGAACTTGAAAGAAAAACTAAACTATTGTGTGATTTTTAAGTTTGGTTTCTTTGAAGCATCAGTTAGTAAAATGTGCTTGTTGCATGCCAGTAACTTTAACTCGTGTTAATGCCATACACAGTGTTGCCCTCAATGATGTCATTTCAGATGTTATCTTATCAATGATGTTGTGGAACATGTCAAGAGTGATGTACTATGTGAGGTCCTAAGCGGTGCATAATCAGAACACAAGTTATAGTTACTTTACTTAACTATAACAGGTGAATTTGAGTGCTTTTTCAGTTTAAATTGTTATGTTTTAATTGACAGGTTCACCTAACTATAACATCACTTTAACCATTGTTTTTTAGTGAATTTCTGAGTTTTTTTGTGTACAGAACCAGTATAAAGAGATTCATTTTAAGTAAGGTAGACCTTCTGGCTTTGTCAGAGGATCAGAACACCAGAGTATAAAAGGCTGGCCTATTGGCTCTATCAAGGAGTCAGCACATCAACCTATATAAAGCAGACCTGTTGGCTTTGTCAAAAAGTAGCCACAAAACTTTCTCAATAACCATATTGGAAATAATCCTTATAAACACATGGCAATGCATAATAATTGTCACACAAACATTTAAAATAAAGCATTTTTATTCCAAACAAACATAAATGTGTGTTTGAGTCTTAAGCTTTAACAATCTTTGGGCCGCAAATGCATCCACAGAACCAACCATAAGATGTCACTGCACTCCAGCTGAAGAGCATACAGCTCCAGCTCTGAGTGCTTTAAAAATAATAAGCTTTTCTGTGGTCCTGCAACCTGGGCACGGTCACTATAAGTTGAGGTAATAGTCATATTGATGTGTCTAGTGATCCAGGAGACACATTTTTCTTAACATTCCTGGGGGACTGCTGTGCTCCTTGCAGCACCCCACAATACTTTTGTAAATTGGTGCTGGTGCTCCGACCCTGTATTGGGGCACCACAACAATGACAGTTTTAAAAATAAAGCCCATGCAGGGCATTATGTGGTGCTCACAAGGGGGAGCAGTGAATATATCTGATAGAGACTTCTAGTTGCAGATTCCTTACCTTAGAATTTCCCCCAGGCATCAGACTGGATCCGGAGATTTTTCTATGAGCAATACCCTTGCGTGTTGGTATGTGGCGTCAGTCGACTCCGTGGGCGTCGTTGGCATTGTAGTTGCCGTGATGACGTCGGGAATAGTATATAGACTCCGCCTTCGCGCAGTGACGTCAGTTCTTTTATTTCCGCGCCATATGCTGATCCGGAGAAGAGCTATCCTGGTCTCTTTTTGACCGACATCGACCGTTTTGTCGAGTTTTTGTGAGAATTTTTGGTGCGTCGAGGATGTCCCCGAAGACCGGTTTCAAGCCATGCGAGGACTGTCACCGCACGATGTCGGTGACGGATCCTCATCGGGTTTGTGGTGTCTCGAGCGTGAACACGACCCGAAGTCATGCTCCGAGTGCCGGGCCATGCGCCCGAAGGCTTTGAGGGAGCGGTCCCTAAAGCTAATGGTAGCCCGGCACTCGACTCCGCGTAAGTCCCGGTCTGGATCGAGAGGAAGGTCTCAAGACCGTTCGCAGAGCCATCACCACTCGTCGTCTTCTAAATCTTCGGGTGCAGGTAAGAAGAAGAAGTCGAAGAGGTCCCATCGCTCTCCAATTTCACTTGCGTCGCTCGGCTGATGCCTGCGTCTGGGTCCTCTCTGGGCTTCCCCGAGTTTCCCAGAGCCGGAGCGACCCCTCCCAACTTAGAGTTCTATGAGGCCATGCGCCTCATCTTTGGGCGGACCGACCCCGATATGGCCCTTTGGGGCCCAAGGGGTTCGGTTGAAGGGCCTTCAGGTTCCACGCAGGCGGCTTCGGTTCCAGACACTGAGATCGCGGATCCGCATCAGCACCAGTCGCATCCTTGAGACCTGCCCCTGCGCCGGTAGTGCCCACTATTCCGTGGCCACGAAAGGGACGAAAAGCGGACTGCAGGGGTGAGGAGGAGAGGAAAGTCCAAGGGACTGAGCCATAGCCCGGAAATCCTTGAATCTCTCCAAGGCCCATTCCACTTTGTCTCCAAAGAGACGGGAGCCATGAGGAACTGTTGGACATCCCCAGAAAAACCAGAAGTACGCAACTAGGCGTGGCATCTCAAGGCCTCCGTTGTAGCAACCGATCTGTCCAGAGAGTCGGTCGTCTCCAGCCCACAGCGGATTGTAAACTTTGCCGCATCTCTCCCATCGTTCCCAGCACGGGCCTCCTCCGGTATCTGCGGCAGGACTTGCGCAATCGTATTACACAAAGAGTGGGTATAGCGGCCCAAAAGGCATGCAGTGTTCACAGACCGCAGCGCGAGACTGGAGGAAGAAAACAATTTCTGACCAAACCGTTCCAGTCTTTTTGATATCCTGTCCGAGGGTGCAGAAGGGAATGCGCCTGAAGAAGAGGAAGCCTGGATGACAAGACTCTCAGGCGTGGGGTGTTGGGGCAGGAATTTAGGGTTGTTCGGAGCGGGCTGATGGCGGCGTGAGATAGTCCTATTCACAGAAGCCCCTGTGTTGTGTTTGGACCAAGTACCCAAAAGAACGTCGGTGAAGGCTTCATTGAATGGCAAAAAGGGCCAGGTTGAAGCACCTCTGTCAGGAGATTGGACCTGACCTCTAAAGTAGGAAGCTCAAGGCCAAGGACCTCAGCTGCCCTACTGACCACCATACCATAAGTTGCTCCCTCCGCCGTAGCCACGGTAGTAGGAGACAGCATGCCAGCGTCAGGAGAAGTATCCAGACCACTGACGTCGCCCAAATCCTGTGCCCAGTCCAAAGATGGGTCATCCTGGTATTCATAAGGGTCCAGGGACCCCTCCAATCCCTCCCCGAATTCGTACCCATAGGAAAAAGGGTCTGAATCCGACCTGGGGCGAATAGGCCCCATCGAAGACAAAGGCGGTGTCGGCCAATGCCGCTCCGACTCAGAGTCGTCGGAGATAAGGATCGGCTCGACGTCAAAAGCCGCGTCCTCCACCCAGCCACCATGCCACCCATGCTGTCCAGCCTCTGCATGGCCGGGGATGCAGAATCCCACGTGGGCGTGGGACACGGAACCAGAGGTCTGCCCAGTCCACCTCTGCCCCCGCTGCAGCCTCCAGACCCTCCTAGTCCATCCCCTCACTCCGATCCAGTTGGCGGCAGGATTCGCCATCACCTGCCCCACTGGCAATCCATAACTACGGACAGGTGGGTTTTGCAGATCGTTGGAAAGGGCTACTCCCTCCCTTTCGAATCTGCTCCACCAGCCATGCCTCGATCCTTCAGTCACCTTTCAGAGGATCATTTGGTACTTTTCCCCTAGGAAGTCGCAGCTCTCTTGGCCAAGGGAGCTATAGAAAAGGTCCCTGTGCCCGAAGTAGGTCGTGGTTGTTATTCCCGCTACTTTCTAGTGCCAAAAAAGGACAAGGGCTTATGTCCTATCCTAGACCTTCGGGACCTGAACTACTTCCTCAAGAAGGAGAAATTCAAAATGCTCACCCTGGCTCAGGTTCTAGCTGCCTTGGACCCAGGGGACTGGATGGTAGCGTTGGACTTGCAGGACGCTTATTTCCACATCCCCATCCTGCCTGCCCACAGACGTTACCTACGATTCGTGGTAGGTCACAAGCACTTTCAGTTTACCGTGCTCCCCTTCGGCCTTACCAGCGCCCCTCGGGTGTTCATGAAAGTGATGGTGGTGGTTGCAGCTCATCTGCGCAGGTTATGGGTGTCAGTCTTCCCCACCCTCGACGACTGGCTTTCCAAGACGGACTCGCCCCAGAAAGTCATCTCACACCTTCAGACTATGGAGAATATCCTGCACATGCTGGGGTTCACTATAAACCTGCTGAAGTCACACCTGACTCCCTCTCAGACGCTCCATTTCATCAGAGCTGTTCTAGACACAGTGCAGTTTTGGGCTTATCCTCCCGAAAAGCGAGTCCAAGACATTCAGGCTATGATTCCAATCTTTCGGCCTCGGTCTTGGGTTTCGGTGAGACTGACTCTGAGGCTGCTGGGCTTCATGGCCTCCTGCATCCTGCTAGTAACACATGCCAGATGGCATATGCGGGCTCTGCAGTGGGATTTGAAGTTCCAGTGGGCGCAGCATCAGGGGAATTTCTCCGACATGATCCAGATCTCGGAGGTGACTGCGAAAGACCTGCAGTGGTGGCTTTCGAATCCGCATTGGGTCCATGGCAGATCCCTCTCCCTTCCCCAACCAGATCTATCTATAGTGACAGATGCATCACTTCTGGGTTGGGGCAGCCACATGGGAGAGGCGGAGATCAGAGGCCTCTGGTTTCCGGCGGAGTCTGGGCTCCATATCAATCTTCTGGAGCTCCGGGTGATCAGGCTTGCGTTGAAAGCATTTCTTCCCTCTCTTAAAGGGAAAGTAGTACAGGTGTTCACGGACAATACTACCGCATGTGGTACTGCAACAAACAGGACGGAGTAGGGCCCTGGACCCTTTGTCAGGAGGCACTATGCCTCTGGTACATGGCTGGAACATTAGGGCATTACCCTGGTGGTTCAACATCTGGCGGGTTCTCTCAACGCCAGAGCGGACGAACTCAGCCGTTGATGCACAACCGATCACAAATGGTGTCTCCATCCGGAGGTGGTGCAAGGTCTCTTTCAGCAGTGGGGAGAACCTTGGTTGGACCTGTTCGCCTCCGCAGAGAATGCGCATTGTTAGCTGTTTTGAGCGTTGGAGTTTCCAAGGCGGCACTCGTTCAGAGACGCTTTTCGTCTCGAGTGGAACTCCGGCCTTCTTTACGCCTTTACCACGTCTGCCCAGAAATCTCAAGAAGATCAGGAACGACCGGGCCCAAGTCATCTTGGTGGCTCCGGACTGGGCACGGGTATTCTGGTATCCAGAGCTATTGAGCATGTCCATCGATCCTCCACTCAGACTGCCTCTTTGGGCGGATATTCTGTCGCAGCAGCAGGGGACGGTTCTTCACCCGAACCTGTCCAACCTCTGCCTTCATGCGTGGAGATTGAGCAGCGACAGTTGATGAGTTTTGATCTTCCACCCGAAGTCTGAAATGTTATCTTGGCAGCCAGGCGTCCCTCCACCAAAACTGTATACGCCTGTTGTTGGAATAAATTTGAGGCATGGTGCACCAACAAATCTGTTGATTCCCTATCTGCCCCTCTATCTGATGTTCTTTTGTTCATTCTTTCTTTGGCCCAGCAGGGCTCTGCTTTGGGCACCCTTAAACGGTATTTATCTGCCATTTCGGCCTTTCTTAGGTTACCTGATCAGCCCTCACTCTTTAAATCTCCTATTGTGAGTAGATTCCTAAAAGGTCTCACCCATTTATTTCCTCCCACTCCATTTATCATGCCTCAGTGGGACCTCAATCTTGTCCTTACTTATTTAATGTGTTCTCCCTTTGAGCCGATGCACAATTGTCCTTTGCGGCTCCTCACCTTCAAAACTGTCTTTCTTGTTGCCATCACCTCAGCTCGCAGGGTGAATGAGCTTCAAGCCCTTTCGTCTAAACCTCCATACTTGTCTGTGCACCCTGACAAAGTGGAGTTGCGCACTAAGGCTTCCTTCCTTCCAAAGGTGGTTATGCCTTTTCATGTAGGCCAGTCTATCACCCTGCCTACTTTCTACACACACCCACACCCTTCTCATGAGGAGGAGAGACTCCACCGTCTGTACCCAAAAAGAGCGTTGGCGTTCTATCTGAATCGTACTAAAGATTTCTGGGTGGACGAATAGCTTTGTCGGGTATGTGGGTGCGAAAAAAGGGAAGGCGGTGCAAAAGCGTACCATCTCTTGATGGGTGCTTCTTTGCATCAAAATGTGCTACGCTTTGGCCAAGAAGCAACCCCCTAAGGGCTTGCGTGCTCATTCCGCCAGAGCAACTGCTGCTTCCACTGCGTTAGCATGCGGAGTTCCTGTCCTGGATATCTGTCAGGCAGCTACATGGGCATCCCTCACACGTTTGCTAAACACTACTGCCTGGACAGTCAGGTCCGTCGGGACGGCTACTTTGCTAGTTCGGTCCTGCAGGACTTCCTAGTATGATCTTGATTCGCAGCCCACCTCAGAGGATGGCATTGCTTGGGTATCTATTCTAAGGTAAGGAATCTGCAACTAGAAGTCTCTATCAGATGTACAAGTTACTTACCTTCGGTAACAAAATATCTGGTAGAGACATATTCTAGTTGCAGATTCCTTACAGCCCACCCATCCTCCCTGCTTGCAAACTGATTTCTATGGACAGGGATTCCCCCTTCAGGTCCTTGGCTCTAGCGCACCAATCTCCGTGTTCTTAGCGGCTTTGCGGATTGGTGTGGAAAGTCGTTAAAATAAACTGGCGCAAAGGCGGCGTCTATATACTACTCCCGACATCATCACGGTGACTACGACGCCCGCGGAATCGACCAACGCCACATACGACACGCAAGGGTATTGCTCGAAGAAAAATCTCCTGATCCAGTCTGACGCCTGGGGGAAATTCTAAGGTAAGTAATCTAGAATATGTCTCTACCAGATATTTCGTTACCAAAGGTAAGTAACTTGTACTTTATGAGCATCCTCACCGCTATTTTATTTTTCTGTTATGGCTTCCGTGGTCCCACCCGGGGCAGCCACAGCCTATGTTTTTTTTTAATTGCAATGCGGGGAGCCCACTCTTGTGCTGCCCTCCCATTTTTTTTCTCTCTGTGGGTGACCTAGTCCCACCTGGGCACCCACAACATTCACAGCCCTTGGGACTGTGGTGGCTGATCGCCCATGGCCACCCTTTGCCCCGCCGCTTACCCTACCCACCCATCCAGGCTGGCCGAAGGAGCCAGCTGTATTCCATTGCGTTTGCTCTGAGGGAGCATCTTTTGAATCTGCTCCTGCTAGACTGGAGCAATCCTATATTCCCTGACTAGAGAGCCCGATAAGGGAGTTAGTGTTGTATTCCCTTCCCGCACTCTCTCGGGCAGGGAACAATCCAGTGTCCTGGGGTGATGGGAATCCCCAGGACACTGCGTGCATCAGGCCCCAGGGGATAGGGTCCCTGGGACCATTCTGTGGCTTGGGAAGGGGACACTATACGTCCTTCCCAAATATTACTTCGGGCCCCAGGGATGAGGTCCTCTGGACCATTCTATGGCTTGGGGGGGGGGGGGGGAGGGGGCACACCCCCTTCCACTAAAAAGTTACTACATCGTCTCTGGAGGATCGGATCCTCAAAGTCTTTAAATAGCTTAGGGAGATGTGCTGCATGCCCCCTCCCAAAAAACAGAGATATGCAGATTCCACCTCACCCCCACCCCCTGCCTCCAGGCCCTGGCCCGCCCTGGGAGTCTTTCAATTCAAAAGGGCAGGGCTACCTGTTTACTGTGGTACTACTGCTTTATGAGGGAGGGTGGTTCCTAGAAGGAAAAAAGCATAGTTGGTTATCTCTACCCTGTCCCTCCTCAACCCCACCCCCAGTGTTGTTTTTTTATTGGTTTTTTTTTTTTCAGGACTCTGAGTCCTAGCACAGAGTCCTAAAATCACTGCCAAACATCTTTGTTTATTTGAGGCAGCCAATCACACCTTATCTTTTAATGTATCAGACCCCAGTGGTTCCTCAACATTTTGAACCATCATTTCTCAACAACTACTGAAAGGATTTACACTAAATTACAAAAAGCACAACTTTCTGAGTATTGACCTAGGTTTCTGTCAAATTTGGTGTAATTCCTTTCAGCTGTTTTGGCTGTAGTGCTTTTCATTTTTCCTATGGGAAACTGCATGGGAAACCCACATTTTGGGACCGTCTACCCTCCCTCTGCACCTCTTTTCCTGGCCCCCACTTGACAGATCTTCCCAAACCTTCCATTTTCAGGAAGTAGCTGGATTGGCTCAACCTTTGTTTGTGGAAAGTTTTGCAAAGATTTATTAAACTGCACCAAAGTAATTAATAAACCAAATATCCATTTTCTGTGGAAACCTGGTCCTGACTGTAACCATACAGTGACACCACTGTGTTTTCACCCAAGAAACCAAAGGTTAAAGTGAGATTATAGCTAGGTGTTGAAATGAAATAACAATTAACATAAAACAAAAAAAACATGAAGTTCACCAGCTCACTGAACCAATTAGATCCTACACCCCTGCCATGCACTGCTTATGACCTCACATATCACCCATGACATGTTAAATGACAACATTGATGACATTACCAATGACGTCAGTGATGACACCATTGTGATATACAGCTTAGTTACTGACTGTTCATGTGTGGGTCCGTAGCAGGGAAATAGCAAGTCCTGGAGGCAAGTGTGATTTTGCATGTTGGTAGATTTATGGTGCACCATATACACATCTCTACAGTTGGAGGTGCAAGTCTTACTCCATGTTAAACAAGATAAAGGCTGAACGCACCTGATGTGTGTTGCAAAGGTATATTTCAAAGTAGGTTGTGTCTTTAAGCCTATTCCAAAAATCTGTGAAAAAGGCCAAAGCTTCTGTTGAAGATTATCCGGTGCTGGGTATCTGAGCATGTGCCCATGTTAAATAGTTGTAATACACTGCTACAGGCAAATCTTATGTAGCAAAAATGTTTATGAAGTGTGGATAGTTATTTCCAAAACTTCAATTAAGATTTTGTGGTATTGCAGATTGTTGACTAATGTTGAACGCAGGGGTGTCCCACTTGGAGAGGTGGTTTAGCCCACACTGGTGTTATAACCATAGATCTAAGTTTGTCGTGGGACTAACAGCCAAAGATGGTGGGGGGAAAAAAGGGTTTGTGCGGTCTTAATGATCTCAATGCCAATATTTGGCTGGATTGGCAACCACTACCCAACAAACCTGAGACATTAGCTTTACTTGATGATGCCACACTTTTTAGTGTTATGGACCTATTGACGGCATACACACAGGGTGAAGTTACACAACAGTTCGAGACATCTAACCTCATTTGTCACCCATTTAGGAGCTTACCTTTGTGTCAGAATGATGTTCAGGTTGTCCTCAGCGACAGCCAGTTTTTAAAGAATTATGAGGTGGGCTCTGGAAGTGGTATTTAGTTATTGTTTTTTTCAGTACGATATTCGAGTTTTTGGTTATGACAAGAAAAAACATGATGGGATCCTTCGTCAGGAACTGAGGAGATTGAAACTGATTGGGCTCAACTTAAAGAAGGAGAAATTCAAATTCAGGGTGAAAACAGTATCATAGTTAGGATACATGATTTCAGGGAAGTGATCATGGTGTAGATGGAATTGTCAGAAAGTATTACCGAAGCTCCCACTCCCTGCAACTAAAGAAGGGCAGCAGTTTCAAATGAACCAAAGGGCACGAGGAGGCTTTTGAAACATTTAAGCAAGAAATTGGGAAAATGCTGCATTTGGGCAGTTTGACTTGAGTAGGAAGACGATCATCCCCGATGACACCAGATTGGGAGGGGTGAGGGCTGTGATGACCAGATAGTTTAGGGTGAAGTATAAGTGGTGGCGTTTGCCTCACGTTGCCTCAAAAATGCTAGGGATCGTTATTCAATAATTAAACACAAGGCATTCGAGAGTCATTGTGCAGTCTCTTATTTTTAATTTATTTGGTGGTGACTTGCTTTTGTGGTAAGATGTGACAACTGACCTCTTGTCAAAACCACACCCTCTTGAAACACTGGACTTTCAAGCAACTGCAAGAGGGAGGCGGATTGTTGGGACTTCAGGACCCAGTGCTTGGTTTGTGCAAACAGTTGCTTGCGCTGGGCACTGGCAGCCACTTTTGGTGGCTGGGACTTGCTTTTCATGGACAGACTTAAACCAAGAGCAAGCTTTTGAAAAGCAGAAATGGAAGAAAGAAGGGAGAAGAGAAAGATAAGCATTGAAGAGATAAAGCAGGGACGAAAAAGATTGCGCGAGTGAAATACAGAGACGGGAGAGATGTATGGTGGTAGATGTGGGAGGCATGAAGTGGAATCAGTGCTAGTCAGCCTTCTGCAGTCCTGCCGTTCTGCTGTCCTGGCGCCAGGTTTGTGGGTGCCATGAACCTGCCACCAGACCCTACACTTACTGTTGGGACCCTAAGCTGTAGAAGTTCTGAACTCGAACCTGTGTGTCAAATTAAACTACGTGTTTCAGAAAACATTTCAAAATTGATCTCTTTAATTTTTCTCACAACATATTTAGTTTTACACAGAACATAGGTGGTGACTGAAGAACATGGGCAAGGTACCTCACTGATGTGAGCATGAAGTCCCTCATTCCTCCTAAACAGACCCTCTTCCCCACTGGCCAGGCCTGAGCGATCATGTTCACTTCCTCACAGGAGCATCCATGGGCAGCCTCACTTAATGTCTGCTGATCTTGGGACAACTTGAAGGCCTTTTAAAATGAAAATGGACTCAAGGGGGCATTTCAATTGTGGCACATTGAATACCAAGCCATCTACAGGCTTCTCATATTGGTGACTGTCTTTGAATGGTCTTGTAGTCCGTTTATAGTATTCTAGACAAAATAAGGATTCATTTCTCCCTGTGCTGCAAATGATGGGTGTCAGAAAGATGGTGCATCTCTTGAGCATCACTGCAGCTTGGTACGGACAAACGGAGTTCAAGCAAATTAGCTAATCATACCTTCTGAGCTAGCAGACCAATAATGGGTCATCAGCCTACTCAGAAACTTTGCCAGTTTTTATATTTTTGTCGTTCTGTCATCAGGTTTGTTTTGCTGACAAAGACAACTAGGAATGTTCAGTGAGCCCCCGCGCCACCTTAGAACAGTCACTTACCTGTTGGCTAGCAATCCTGGTACATCTTTAATCCAAGAGATGAGAACTGCTACTGCAAACCCATCTGCACTTCTTTCTCTTCAGCCAGACATCTTTCTGCAGATTGAGATCTCCACTAAGTTTTGTCCTTGAAGACTCAGATCTGCTTCACTGAGCAGTGGCTTCTATTTGAGATTGGATCTGATGAACACGCAACAGTTTGGGGGCATTTTTCAGATTTAGACTTGAGTGGGATGAATCTCTTCATAAAAGATCAACTTACTTTTACATCGTGAATATGCTTCATAATCAAGCCTAGATTATGTGTCTGTGAAGTCACATTGTCTATAGCTGACACCAAATGTTAGGAAAGCCCACAGACTGGCAAACCCTTTGCATCAACATTGCCAATACTTCAACCTTTCGTGATTTGAATAGTTAACGCTGGCATGTGGATGTATTGACCATGTAGAGATTGTGGTCATGTTATACATGTGGTCTTCAGGATTCTCTGTATCTGCCATAAATCCATATATGGCCATTTCAATGAACCCCTGCTAACTGATATGTCCTCTTCGTACTGCTTCTGCTCGTTTGGTAGCTGTGCCGCCATGGCCAGTGACCGGACTTTTGCAAGTGCAGCGGGCAAGATCTGGAACTCCCTCATGGCATCATTCTCTTTCACCTGCAGAGGTTTGAATTTTAGGGAACTTCTGAAAACTCTTCTGTGTAAAGACTGGTCTCTTGTCTGCATTGTGCTTTCAGCACCAGGGCGCCCATTTGGGTATTGCAGCACTTTTTAAACATAATGGGGATGATGTGAACCGGCCCACATGTCTGCCCATACCACAGATGTTTAATTCGACATTCTTTCAGTGCCCGAAAGTTGTCCGTCTATTACATATGACTCCTATTGCACACCATCCTCTCCAGTTGGTGATGATGAAGATGGATGTGGAAACCCAGGTGGTGCTTCATCTGCCATCCCTACTTGGAGGGTCCTCTGATGTGCTTGATCTGAAACCACAGCATACTCCATTTCAGAGCTTTTGTTCACAGTGAAAAGCATCAATCCAGCTGAGTCCCATCTTTTGATTTCACTCTTGTCCTTATACAAAAACTGAAAAGCTCTTTTATTTTCCAAGTTAGCCTTTGGTTGATGTGAGGATTTGAGGTTGCTCTTCAAAACTCTGCAACTTGCATTAACGTTTTTGCAATTTTTTGTTTTCTTTATTTTAAATGTATTGTATGCCGCCCTTCTTTTTTGTGATTGTTTTTATGCTGCTGATGGCGTGACGCCACTCTGCCCTGTTCTTAATCCGTGCCTTAGAAATGTTATTATTAATAAATATACTTTGCTTCCCTCAGGGCAGCATCATTAGCAGCTGCTCACTTGTTTCATGTGATGCTCACAGACGGTGGGAAACAGCCATCAGCTAGTTGGAGGCTTGTCCTGGGCCATCTTCCAGTGTAGTTCATCCAAGTCGCATCTGCTGACAGCATCTGATGCCACAGACCTCTCCCTCCCTCTGTCCAAAGCCATGTCCTGATGTAGTGTTCTGCGAGTCCTGCACTTCTGATGCCTCGAGCATCTCCAACGTGGTTGTTTATCATTCTGATGCCAACTTTTGTACATTTGGACTGTTCCGCGTTCTCTGAAGCACTAAGTATTCGGTTGGCCCAATCACCAGGGTGTTGTTCAGATGCCGAGAAATCCTCTGCCGGAATGTGCCAAACTGTTTTGTTGTATTTATTATTTTCCAGCTTGAAATTTCCACTCACCTGGGGGCATTTTATCTGCCTTTTGCAAGATAATGTTTACAGTATACGGCCTAGTGTTCACGTATTGAACGCAAGCCTAGATTGGAAATGTATGGAGACTTTTTGTCTTCAGGTTTACTTTTTGCTACAGAAGTTGTCGCAGAGTTCACAAATGTAATTGTCATTTCAGGTCCCTGGTGCAAATACTGGCATGGGCCAGCTCGGACTTTAAGCATTCGAGGTCGATGAAATGAGTTTACCGCCGAGTACCTTTAAAATTGCGGAAAAATACACTGACAGGAATGCAAATACATTTAAATACAGCTTAATTGTTAGCATTACGAGCCATGAGCAGATAGTCTCATAGTGATTTCAATTCAACATCGGTGCGTTTTTGGGGGGCGAGTGGGGTGCAGTGGAAGTAAAGCCATTACTTTAGTTTTTAATATATTGAGGTACCAAGAACTGCAGATCTGTAAATATGTTCTGTGCTCAGGTTCTTTTTAATGTAGATATGTTAACATTTTGGGGTTTCCCTGCTCTACCTTCTCCCCAGTTGTCTTTAGCAAAAAGCGCCCGTGTGAAACTAAACCGGACAAATCAATGGTTGGCGATACCAGATCTGCGCCCCCGCCCTTGTTTTCTTCTCCCCCTCTCCACTCTCTTCACACCTCCTCTTCTCTCCGGGTTTCAGTCTTTCTTTCTTGCACATGGCGCCGTAAATTGGCAGTCACTTTTGATATGTGCCACCGTGTGGCTCTGTGGCTGTTTGGGGCAGTTCGCGCTTAGGCCCTCATAACTTTTTGTCCACATAAGCTACCCACGCCAAATTTGCGTCCTTTTTTTCCAACATCCTAGGGATTCTAGAGGTACCTAGAGTTTCTGGGTTCCCCTGAAGGACACCAAGAAGTTAGCCAAAATACAGTGAAAATGTCGTTTAAAAAAAAAACAAAATGGGAACGAAGGGCTGCAGAAGAAGGCTTGTGGTTTTTCCCCTGAAAATGGCATCAACAAAGGGTTTGCGGTGCTAAAATCACCATCTTCCCAGCTTTCAGGAACAGGCAGACTTGAATCGGAAAACCACATTTTTCAACACAATTTTGGTATTTTACTGGGACATACCCCATTTTTACAATTTTTTGTGCTTTTAGCCTCCTTCCAGTTAGTGACAGAAATGGGTGTTAAACCAATGCTGGATCCCGAAAAGCTAAACATTTCTGAAAAGTAGACAAAATTCTGAATTCAACAAGAAGGTCATTTGTGCAGATCCTGCAAGGTTTTCCTACAGAAAATAACAGCTGAAATAAACAAATATTGAAATTAAGGTGAAAAAAAAAAGCAATTTTTCTCCATTTACTCTGTAACTTTTTCCTGTGATGTCAGATTTTTTAAAGCAATATACCGTTACGTCTGCTGGACTCTTCTGGTTGCGGGGATATATAGGGCATGTAGGTTCACCAAGAACCCTAGGTGCCCAGAACCAATAAATGAGCTGCACCTTGCAATGGGTTTTCATTATATACCGGGTATTTAGCAATTCATTTGCTGAAATATAAAGAGTGAAAAATAGGTATCAAAGAAACCTTTGTATTTCCAAAATGGGCACAAGATACGGTGTTGAGAAGCAGTGGTTATTTGCACATCTCTGAATTCCGGGGTCCCCATATTAGCATGTGAATTACAGGGCATTTCTTCAAATAGACGTCTTTTTTTACACACTGTCTTACATTCGGAATGATAAAATGTTGAGAAAGACAAGGGGCAATAACACTTGCTCTTCTATTCTGTTTTCTCCCAAGTCTCCCGATAAAAATGGTACCTCACTTGTGTTGGTTGGCCTAGAGCCTGCGACAGGAAACGCAACATGGACACATCACATTTGTGCATTGAAATCTGATGTGTTTTTTGCAAAGTGCCTAGCTGTGGATTTTGGACTCTAGTTCAGGCGACACGCAGGGAAACCAACCAAACCTGTGCATTTTTTTAAACTAGACACCTGGGGGAATGCAGGATGGGGTGACTTATGGGTCTCTCACCAGGTTCTGTTACTCAGAATCCTTTGCAAACCTCAAAAGTTGGCCAAAAAACACTTTTTCCTCACATTTCGGTGAAAGAAAGTTCTGGAATCCGAGAGGAGCCACAGATTTTTTTCCACCCAGCATTCCCCCCCACCGTCTCCCGATAAAAATGGTACCTAACTTGTGTGGGTAGGGCTAGTGCCCGCGACAGGAAATGCCCCAAAACGCAACGTGGACACATCACATTTTCCCAAAGAAAACATAGCTGTTTTTTTGCAAAGTGCCTAGCTGTGGATTTTGGTCTCTAGCTCAGCCAGCACCTAGGGAAACCTACCAAACCTGTGCATTTATGAAAACTAGACACCTAGGGGAATCCAAGGTGGGGTGACTTGTGGGGCTTCCACAAGGTTCTGTTACCCAGAATCCTTTGCAAACCTCAAAATTTGGCCCAAAAAACACTTTTTCCTCACATTCCGGTGAGTAGTTCTTTAATCTGAGAGGAGCCACAAATTTCCTTCCACCCAGCGTTCCCCCAAGTCTCCTGATAAAAATGGTACCTCACTTGTGTGGGTAGGGCTAGTGCCCGCGACAGGAAATGCCCCAAAACACTTTGTGGACACATCAAAATTATCAAATACAAAACTGGGAGCGGGGCACCTGTGTTTTTGGTCCTGGGCTCAACCTACCGTACCCAAACATTTCTGAAAACTAGGCACCGGAGGGAATCAAGGGAGGTGTGACTTGTGCGGATCGCCTAGTGTTTTCTTACCCAGAATCTTCAGCAAACCTCAAATTTAGCTAAAAAATGATTTTTTTCCCACATTCCTGTGTGGGATCTCCGCACCGGCACAAATTTCCTACCACTCAACATTGCCCTCAGTCTCCCGATAAAAATAATACCTCACTAGGTAGGTAGGAGGGCCAAGTGCATGTGACAGGAAAGAACCAAAAACATGTCAAAAATGAGGGAGAACCAAAGCGCGTCCAAAAGGGCAGTTTGAAAAAAAACGTTTTTAGACTGACAAGTGGGGCAGGTTTTTTATCGGTATAGATGCGACCATGCTGGGTGCTAGGAATTTTGTGGATTCCTCCAGATTCCGGAAGGTTCTATCACAAAAAATGTGGGGAAAATGTGTGATTTCCAGCACAGTTGGAGGTTTGCAGGGCATTGCGGGTAAGAAAATGGTGCAGGTTGCATGTGAAGCATACTCACCCAGATGTTTAGTTTTCAGATGTATAGGTCTTGTGGATTCTTCTACATGGCAGCGTCCCAAAGTCCAAAAAGTGCAGCCCTCACCATTCCAAGTGGGACGATTTTGAGTGTTATACAAGCTCTCATGTCCCAAATGTAAAACCAAAACCCAAAATAATCAAATGTCCTCTTGCTTGCCATGGGATAAGATGTTTAGTGTGTGGGGAAGAGCTGAAAGACTGTTACCCCATTCAGTTGAGGTGGGGGCATAACCATGCCCAAACTGGTTGGTAGCCACCACCCCACTATATATATATTTTTTTTTTAATTCCCTGGCTTCTAGTAGGCTTTCTGCTCCTTCCCCCGGGAGTGGATTGGGGGGTAATTGCTCTTTTTTTTTTTTTTTTTTTTAAATCTTCCCTGGTCTCTGGTGGGCTCTGATTAGCCTGATAAAATTAGACCAATCTGCCCCCAAGGGAGGCAGAAATGGCCTAAAAAACATTTGCCTCCCCCCTCTCCAGGGGAGCGGCCCTTGCCTAAGGGGTCGCTCCTCTAGCATAAAACAGACCAAAAAAACCCAAATCCCTGGTGTCTAGTGGTTTCTGCCCCCATTGGGGGCATATTGGCCTTATAAAAATAGGCCGATCTGCCCCCAAGGGGGGCAGAAATGGCCTAAAGTTAATTTTGCCCCCAGGGGAGCGACCCTTGCCTAAGGGGTTGCTTCCCACATCTAAAAAAACATAAAACAAAAAAAAATAATCCCTGGTGTCTAGCGGTTTCTGCCCCCCTGGGGCAGATCGGCCCAATTAGAAAAGGCCTACCTGCCCCCAGGTAGGGCAGAAAAGACCTAATAATAATTTGCCACCCTGGGGAGCGGCCCTTGACCAAGGGGCCGCTCCCCTTAGTGCATAAATAAAAAAAAACTCCCTGGTGTCTAGTAGGCATTTCTGCTGCCAATCGCATCGCGATCGGGCAGCAGAAATGCAGAGAGAGACATCAAAAGAAAGGAAAGACTTTTCCTGTCCTTTGATGCCTCTCCCGCCCCCTCCACGTGATCGGAGGAGAAATACTTTTGCATTTCTCCTCCTATCCGCGCTGGAAGCTGAGCTTCCAGTGCGGAGGGGGCAGCCTCTGATGAGGTCAGCGCGCGATCGCGCGCTGACATCATCAAACGCCATGGTTTGGGGTCTGGGAGGGGAGGGGGACGGGGGTGAAAGTGGAAGCGATTCTCTTCCATCCCTGCCCATGGGAGGGGGGTGTGAGGCCCTTGGGGGGGGGGGGTGGGGGAATGAGTGCTAGCGCTTCCCCCGAGGGCCCATACCCTGACGTAACAGTTACGTCCTCTGCACCCGAGCGGTGCTAACGAGGATGTAACCGTTACGTCCCAGGCACCGAGGGGTTAAACCTGTGGATATTTATAGAGGTGCCATGTTAAAGGGGCTTGTGGAACTTAGGCGCCACCAATAATTTTAGGTGCCCAAGGGTTGGGCCAAGCCTCTTTTTACATTATTCTACTTGCCGAACGTGTGCGAGCGCACGTAGGGCCAAGTGCCATCTTTCAGACAGACCAGGCGTGAGAGTGACCGACATTTCTGAAGGGCTTTGAGGTGGGGCGTGAGACAGATAAGGCCACAAGTCAAAGCCACCTCCCATTTCTATCTCTGTTATCACCCAAGCCTTATAACATTCAGGGCAGAACATGAACCTTACTTGTTGAAAAACTACCCTTCTCAATCGCGCCAACCGAGTGGAATGCTTGTTTCAAAATGTCATTTTGAGGTCAGCTCCTCAATACGAAGATATATGCATGTAATTTACATAAATAAAATAACTTAAATGTTCTTTTAATGTTTTCAGTTGAGATAACAATTTTTTTTCATAGTGCTCAAATAGCCAGGAGGCCTTTTCAGGCCACTAATAAAAACAAAACATGGTCATATACCTCCTAGCCCCATGTAGCTTACATATGAAAATATGCACTGTAAACCTTATGTTTACTTGCTTAGATAATACACAATGCTAAGTGTTTACCTCACCTCTGTCTGTAATGGAGGGCGCAGTAAGGTTGTGACAGTCCTTCAGTTGACGAAATTACATTGATGCACATTGCCTGCACTTCCCCACCAATTTTTCTGGGACTTATTCCCTTCTTTGAGAGTTCCAAGAATGGAAAGCTTGAGCGTCCAGCGCTGGTGCTACATAGAATTAATAAATATGTTGCTTATTGTTCTTCAGTTAGTGAGTTATCTTATTCCAGGGTCTTTTCCATGGATCATCATGTATGTTACTAAGGGCATCCTGCTTGGCTTGCTCGTCAACTATCCACACCTGGGAACTGCTCACATGAACTGGGACCCCTACTACTGTGATGAACTTGGCTTGCGTGGAGAGTTGTCTTTCTCACTTCCCATTATTGAACCCAACTAAACCAGACATAGGCACCCATGTAATGGACTGCTTGTTCCATTTTTTGCCCTGTGCAAACTGCATCAACATAGGAGGTGCAGTCTTAAATAATCTCTTGCAATTCTTATCTTCAGAGGCCTTGATCGAAAACAATAAACTACACACATTTATATTTCTTGTAATAGTTCTGTATTTGTGTTTTGTTCTTGAAATTTCCATAAAGTTTCATAATGCTACCACTAGTAAGTCTTCCGAAAAGCCATTCCTCCCAAATCGATGCCAGAGACCGTGTGTTGATGGTGCCACCATCAGTTTGGACTGTACAGAACAGGGAAGCAGAGTTGTTTTGTGTGTAAGGTTTAGCAAAGCCAAACACATGTGTTCAGTTTACAAAGTAAAAGCTGTGGGTCAGCCTCCTTCATTCAAACCAATGCTAATCCTTGACGGAGCCTCTAAAGCCATCAGTCTGAGATGTTGTCAGACACTTCTCTGATCAGCCAGAGAAAGCCCGATTCTCTTCTTCATGAAGTTGGCTCTGCAGGGATATCCTTCGTCCTCATAGGGTGTGGTGCCATTATAATTCATGATGGAGTTCCTCATCTCAGGAAACCAGAAATTGTTGCTATCATGCATAGCCAAGATATTTGTTGAAGGTTACTTGTGGCTTTTGGTTCTTATGGTGCCCTTTTGGAGCCTGAAAGTATGACCAAGCTCTCTTTTGTGAATGTAGTGATTCTTCTAGATGTTACTTATGCCATTGGCATGTACCTACTCATAACCCAAATATATGCTGTAAAAACAGCATCACAATCAAAACTAGCAATGGGTCTAGACCTGAAATGCTGACGCATTGCAGAGTCCATGTCACTTACAGTTCTATGTACTGTGATAATCCAACGATTACACAGCTGCCCTGCTCTCCCCTCATTATAATTGGTCAGGCATTACCTGCATCCCATAGGCAAGAGTGGGAAATTGCTCCAAAAACATAGGCTTTAACTCTAAAACCTTTCTGTGAAGTGCTTTTCCGTGTTTGATACTGGCCCTTACTCATGTCAGAAAACACTGCCACATATTTTCTTTTTCTTCCTTCAGTCAGGCAAGCCTCACTTTATTTTGCAGGGTCATGTGATTTTTGGCACTTATTCATTAAAATATTTCATTTAAAAAATGTAAATTGCTGTGCTTTTTCTAATGCACAAGGAGATCACAATGGCCTTCAAGTAATGGTTTTATGCTCGGCACAGTTCTTGGTGGCTGCCCTTCACATAGCTGGTCTGTGGTTGGGGTCTGCTGTCACTGAGTTTTGCCCATTTTTTTTACCAAATCCGTCTGCAGTCGAATATGAGTAATCCATTTTCTATGTTGAACAAGAGGCCAAAACCAAAGGAGACCTTGAGCATCTCAGCTGGTATAAAGTTGCTGCATTTAGGTGAGATGGATTTGTTACAGGACACGATTACCTGCTTCTACTGCACTCGTCAGAGGGTAACTTTAATTGTGACAAAGATACTTAGGCAGCAGGGTCACTTAAGAGACAGTAGGTTTGGTTGTTTTGACCGGTGACCCCTCCAGTGAGATAATGCCACCAGTGAGACCTCTATGAGGATCACTTTTCTCTCTCATTAGCTTCAAGTAATCTTTGTTTACGAGTTAGTGGTGGTCCAGCAGTATGGTTAGTAGTTTGATGTGTACCCTACAATTGTGTGCTTTCTAAACTTTTGTAGGGATTGCATCAGCTTGTGATCACGATTGCACAAAGAGGAGATACACATTTTTGTCTTAGTAACGTTTGTTGCCACACAATATTCCAGACGATCCAAGTATTGTGCTCTCTGTGTAGAAATTCCAAACAGTTTTATAGCGCCAATCTAGCCCGAGGACTTTAGAGCGCTTTAAAACAGAGCCAGGCTAGTTGCACATTTGAAGGGAAATTAACTGATTTGCCAGAATCAGAGATCTTTGACCCGGGGCTTAGATTTCGAACTGGCGCCGCAAAATAATACTGTAGATTCCTGCAAATAATGAATAAAAGTACCTTGGACCAAAAAACTATATTTTTTGCTGTTTCTTCGTATAGTGCAAAATAAATTGCACGTAAGCACTTTAACAATAGCAATAAAGGCGGCAGCGGCTGTTGCAACACAATCAGAGTTATCCCAGAGAAAAGTTTTAATAGTCGCTGTGAACAAGGCCAAAACGGAAGGAGTGAGAACACACACACGTGACATATTCTAGTGCTTGGAGATGTGAACCTCAAACCCATAGATCTCTGTGGCTTATACATCTGGACTTGGGACCACTAGTAATTAGCTGATAGAGGGTACATAGACTAACTGAACAATACAATTTATCAGCTAAATAGGTTAGTCCTATGTAAATTTTAACAGTAAACATTATATAAAACCTGCCGGAGTAAACAGTGGAGTAAGCTGTGGTGTTGGGAAGGTGTACTGTGTACGCAACGTTGCATGTGTTGGCATTTACTTGGCACAAATGTAGCAGGGGCAGGTAGGTGTTTGAAAAAATACTCGAGATACTGCTTTTATTTTTTATGAACTTAGGTTTTCAGCAATTTATCCACTAGCCCATCTCCTCCCTGCTCTCACTTTGACTAGCAAAAGCACCAAAATGAAGTGCTTGATTTAAACTCCCATGACGTAAACAAAAAAAAGAACTTGTGCATAATAAGGTTCTACTATTTTACGAAGATTAGTATGCGTAGACCGGAGGTACCAAAATATACAAAAAAAACTGACTAAATTGACTCATATTGATTACTTGTGGGCTGCAATTTGAGGCCTGACATTGTGCACTTTATGCTTTTGTGTTTGATGGGTAGATCTCCAGGTGGAAAACTCCCTAGAAGGATTTGCAGTATCCTCCTCAGTCTATTAACTTTGTTTGGCGCAGCAACTGAAGAAGCCACAAAACGCACAACAGGCTCTTACTCTGGAGATGCACCCACAAAATCCCTGGATACTTTGAGGAAGCTTGGTTGAAATAGAAAAGAAAATCCACTGTCATTCCCAGTCTTACATTGGTTAAAGACATCAGTGGGTTAAAAAATTAGCCAAACAGTGTATCATGCAAAATGTGCCTTTTTTTCTCTTTTATTTATGTTAAGTTGCAAAATTGGTTTAAAAAAAAAAAAAAAATCCACTGTGCAGGCGAACAAAAGAAATATGTGGCTTCCTTGGCTTGAACAGAGAAAGCTGGCTGTGTTCATGCAGCGCGCATTCCAGCAACCACTAATTGGGGATGAAGGAGGTGTGGACTTTTCACAATGATTGGCAGCCAAACATATGCTTCTTAAATGGCGTTTTTTTTGGATTGGTTGAAATGGTTGCCATTCAGATTGTTGTTTCAGCAGTCAGGGTGGCTATTCTTTTATCCAGTCAGGATAGGTTACTTTTGCAGCGGTCCATCACCTCTGGCAAATTTGCTGCTTCCAAGTCATCTTTGTGTTTAGCTCATTGTAAGTGGATGCAGATTCACTGAAATTGTTGATTCTGATGGGCGTACCTCTGACTATAAAATACAATGTTGCCCAACCCTATTCACAAGAAGATCCTGCTTTCGTAGCATGTTATTAAGGAAATCAATTAAGGGTCTATTTGTGTTGGTGGGCAGTTTGTCATTTGCACTAGTAAAATTAAAATCAGTCTTTGAAATTAGACATAAATAGTGCAGTATAGCAGGATATGATAAAATGACACAATATCTCCTTGGCTATAAAAAGAGTTTTCCTGGCAAAGGAAGCACAATTAAACTTCAGTGCAGGCCAAGTGTGAACATTCTTGTGGTTGAAATGGGGCACAGCCTGAGTTGGCTGATTGAAGGATAGCAGATGCTTCCATAAGAGAGGTGGGAGGGAGGTTTCTGAGATGCACAGTTTGCGAGGAGAGAGGTGAAGAGGATTGTGCTTACTGTTTCTGATGGTGGAAGAGATCCTTAGCAGTGAAAGTGACAAGGGGTGTGAAGGGCCCTGAGGAAAAAAGTAAGGTTTCTTGACTTTTGTTGTAAGTGGGATGAAGTTGCCCAGGCCAGTGTTTCTGATTTTGCTGAGTTGAGTTGTGTCGTCAGACTGTCGTATGCTCTTTTTAGGTCGAGCACGCGAGCGCTCTGGTCTGTTGTAATCTAGCTGCGGGCTTTTAACCACGCCCACCGCACACCCATCACTATCACTCGTTCATGGGCTTGCCTTTCAAAAATCCTATGTTATCATTGGTAAATACTTTACGTTTGTCCCGCCTTGTGGCAATTTTGTTACTGCCTTGGACACCGACCCTGTTACGTGGATAATTGCACTTTTGCCAATACGTTTGACTGCGAGCAAACGTCTTTTTCCTCGTGTCTCTCCTTCGCGCTCATGCCTATGGTGGCCTTGGTGCTTTGGATCGGCTCGCTTATGTCAACTGTTTTACTTTTCATTTTCAATTTATGTGGTAAGAAAAGTCCAGTTAGGAATTTACAACACTAATAGCTCTAACTCGAGCAAATGCGAGACCCGTTGCTTTGCAAATGCTTGTTGAGATCTGTTGGCGCTCCACTGAGCAGCTTTTTCTCCTCTTTTGGAGGGGTAAGCACATTACCGTATTAGACCCAATAGTTGACCGGAGGTTGAATAGGGTCTTTAAAGTATGTAGGTACAAATTGGGTAGTAGAAGCTGTAAGGAGCATGAAGTGTGCTACTGAAGGACAGGAGCATGGTCACCACGAACCTGATTGATATAGCACAAAATGTGAAGGACACTATTTTTGCTTCGTTATGGGTGCTTTGATGAAGACAGTAGGAGCTTTGAGACGTTAAATTAACATGTGGATCAGGAAGTGGTCAGAAAGGTGAGTGACGCATTGTGAGGATTTGGGGTGAATAGGTTTAGGGGGAAGTAGACATCATTGTGGCATCTAGCACTTCCATCGAGGAATGAATTGGGGCTGATATGAGTGTTTAAGAGAGATTGAGGAATTGATTCATCATTGATGATTCAGGTGTTCAGGGAGGTCTGTGAACAGAAAGGGCAGGTGGCAGAAGGTGCAGTGAGTCTTTAGAGGGGCGAAGGAACACAGGAGGCGGTGTGTGAGCAGGAGTGTGGATAAGAGCAATGCATGCGCGTGCACAGGAGCAAAAATTAATGCAAATTTTTACGTTATAAGTTGACAGAACCCCTGCAGTCCTTTTTCAGCTGAAATGCTTCCCAGTTTATGTTCAAAATTGGATCGTGGCAACTCCAATTTTTTTGAGAACTTGGCTCCCGTGATTCTCCCTGTGTCTTTCGCAATTGTTGTTTGCGTGCAGAGAATTTACCCCGCGGAGGCATACGGCAAGAGCGCTGTGAATCGAGTCCGTTCCGCCCCACAGCTTACCTTCCCACACCCCCGGTGGCCTGTGTTTGGAAGCTTCCAGACTCTTGCTCTATGTAACAAGAAGAGTATTAAATTTGCTAATTGTGTACTGTTTTCAGTGTCATGAATGGTGTATATGCACACGTGCATTGCCTAATCATTTTTGAAGCTGACAGTTATTTCCTGTGCATCTCAAACTAATATTTCGCTGTTACTGTTTCACCTGTAGGGATGCCCTCAAGATGCTGGGGCAGAAGGGCCAGAGCATGGCTGCAGAAAGGGCGCCTCCACCTCCGTTACCTTCAAGCCCCCCGTTAGCACCCCATCCTGCTGAGACCTCCAAAGCCCCCCAGGCTGCACCCACCACAGCGGCTCACCCCAGGCCTCTGGTGCCACCCCTATCTGTCCCAGGACAGCCTCCAACGCAGGTAATTGAATTCTGGGCAAAAGAAGGGAAGAGGTCTTTGGCACACATTGTACAAAATGACAAAGTCTACCGAGTGCATGCCAAGCAACAGAATATGTATTTCTCTTATAAATTAAAAACTAAGAGGTGCACACCAGAAGCAGATATTTAAAGTAAATCTCATGTTCCATAAAGTATTAACTGTAAGTCTGAGTTATGAATGAAAGTGTTTTTTGGGTCATGGATGGATTTAGGCAATCAATACATCATCATACATACATTCTTTCAAAGATTGACAATCACGCATCCATTTATTCGCCTCTGACTCAATCTTGCATTCAGCGTCTAACACAACGATAATAAAACACACATAAATTCAACGACATATGTAAGATAAAGTAAAAGTAGAAAAAGGAAATTATACTGCCGTCTAAACACAGCAGGCATATGCTTGTAATAATGAAACTAAACTTAGCGGGAGTCTGTATAGCAGTGATATTGTATATACTGTGCTGTTGTTTTAAAGTTCCAGCATGGCCACCACATTTATGACCAATTTGTTGACCGTAGGCTTTCCCGCAAGGCAACCATCAGGCATACAGTCTTAAAATGACAAATGTATACAAAATTATAGTTGGCAGGGCTAAATATTTCTCCCAAGTCAACCTGACAAGGATTCTCACATAGCAAAACTTTCGTATCCACAGTTTGTTGCAGGGGGTAACCAACACCAAAAACTCTTGACTATTACATTAATCAGTCATATTTCATGTAACAAATCCGTTTTTGCAGGCTTTCATATGAAGTAATAACAATCCACCCCTAAAAGGATTGATGTTAACATATGCTTTTTGCAATAAATATGAAAGGCCTACTGTTTTATTGTATCATTTCATAACCATCTCCATCCATCCATCCGTATTGAGTGTAAGCTCTGCAACAAACATAAAGTGCAATACTGGCACTTTTTTCTGTGGAAGGATACAACTTCGGCCCAATCAAATCCTGTACTCTAGTGAACCAGCAGGTGGGTGGATGCTAAGCCTCTCTCTCAGTAGTACTCTGAAAGCTCGTCTTTGTTGACCACATGCTGTACTGTCAAGTCTGATCTGAAAACAAAACATGATGATTCCTTAAGACAACAGACATTCAACCAATGCCCGAATTAGTTTTATTAATTGTGTGATCCTTGCATTGTCAGGCTTTTCTGGAGTCTTGAACAACTTGCCAAACCAATAGACACAATGCTTTCTAGGTGCACGTTTTCAGAGCTAGTTCTGCCTTTGCTATACGTAATAAATGCTTGTTAGAAAGCATGGGATCAGTCAAATTTCAAAATCTACTGCTTAAATGTGGAGGTAGACGGTGAACCTCATAGATCAATGGTTCCCAACCTTTTGATTTCTGTGGACCCCCGCTTTAACATTAATGGAAGCCAGGGACCCCCAATAAATCATCATTGGAATCCGGGGACCCCCGCCTGAGTCATTACTGGAAGCTGAGGACCTAATTTGTCAATATTTGCTCATATTTTTTATTGTTCTAAGCAGTCGCGGACCCCCTGAGAAGGCTTTGCGGACCCCCAGGGGTCCCCGGACCACAGGTTGGGAACCACTGTCATAGATGAAGAACTCCCCAGTGGTAATTGTTTCTCCAAACAGCTCAACGCTGAAGAGGCTTACTGAAGCTGCAGCATTCACACACAAGATCTAGGGTCATAGGTCCTGCACATTATTTTACTAAATTGAATCTTGTATGTGATTCACTGCTCAAAAGACTTAAGTCTCTAGCTCGCAGGCCGGTCGAGAGCCAGCAGGTCCTTCCTACGTGTAATTGTATTCTCATAGATTAAAATGGCAACTTTCATCAAAAAGGGTCCGAAACATCCCTCCACTTTCCTACTAAGGAATGAACCTGTGATCAGAGGCCCATAAAACTTTAGTCTGCCAGGGAGACCTTCACCCTTCAGTTCCCACCACCCCCCCTCCCCAATTTGGAGGTGTCATACTCCTTACACTCTTCTTGTCCAAGTGAAATGCATCCATGAATTTCAGGGTGATTGGCTGCCCTGAAAGCCTTTCTCACTCTCCAGAATTTCAATAGGCTCACCATCCAAGGCTGTTTGAGCTCACCCTCCCTGAAACCTCAAACGGCTGGGAACTGTGTCCAGAGAACATAAAACTGTGTTTACTATAGTGAAGGTAGCCTGAACCATGTGGCTTTCACTTCCCAGCGTGCATTCCACTTTTTCATTATTAAAACGGGAGAAAAGACTGATTTGGGGAAGAAAAGTGTTGCATAACGTCAAAGCTTTAAGAAATTTCACATATTGTGATCTTCCTTTGTAAGTGAAGTTATTCTTCTGTCAGGCCCTGAAATCTCACTGATTTCGTCTGTGGGACCTGGCAATCTCTACAGTCCATGTTGTTGCTGCATGTGAACATTGCAAACAGTGGTGAGAGTGCAAGAGACTCATGATATAGGAACTGAAATCTATCAACTTCACTTTGTATTATGCTGAATGTCTGCTATAGCCACCTATCGCTTATGACAACAACAGGAAATAGTCTTGCAGATCATTGTGTAATATTAAACTGAAACAGCTACTCATACTACTTACCAAAAGCAGCACACCATCTGAATGTGTCGTGAATATTACCTGAAGACCCAAGGTAAAAATATGGCAGCCTCGTGCCTCTTTAGAGATCCCAGTCGGTCCCACACATCTTCCAACCTCAGCGATCGTAACCTTGCGTGATCACATGTAAGCAGCCAATATTGGTGCGCTTTCTATCAGAGCAGGGCTATTGGTCATCAAACTATCCTATATCCTTGAAGTAGGACATGCTTAAACTTGTATTTATCTCCCTGAGGTCAATTTTCAAGGAACTTTTGGGACATAGACAATTTAAAAGCTGTCATAGAATCACATAAATTTAAAAGTAGAAAGAACCCAGTAGGTCGCCTTGTTGTTGAATGCTCCTGGTCCACATGGCTGCAGGGCACCCACATGTGAGCCAGTCCTGGCTTTTTAAGCAAATGGCACTTTGCAATCAGGAACTCACTGGCTCTGTATTTCTTTCCTCATTTTATGCCTGTGCCTGTGTGTCCCAGCGTGGGAAGGACTGCCTGTAATAAAGCCAGATTTGGAAGAAGGTGCCATACATGTCAGCAGTGATCCCATTTGTCATCTTGTACCACATCCATGAAAACTGGTTCACATATGGATATCGATCAAGGATTTTCCTGTTCCTAATCTAAAACCTCTATAGTGACAATTGCAATATTGTGTAGTATTAGCCAGGTTTGTACTATGAGTGATTTGACATTAATTGTTGAGAGTTGCATGCATGCAATTCAGTGCAGGAGACTGCTTGGACCAATGCATCTCATGGCTGATGTTTTCTTCCAGGGCAGCTTTTCAGAAATTCCTGCCAGCAACATTCGCAGAGTCATCGCCAAAAGGTTAACCGAATCCAAAAGCACCGTCCCTCACGCATACGCCACCACCGATTGTGATCTGGCAGCGGTGCTAAAGCTACGGAAGGAACTGGCGAAAGGTGAGCTCCACGCAGAAATATTTGTCATTGGCAAAAAGTGAGCTTCACAGAGAGTATACTTGTCATTGGCGAAAATGTGATCTTCATGAATAATACACGTCAAAGCAAAGGGTGAGCTTCATGTGGAATATACTTGTCACTGGCAAAAAGTGAGCTTCACAGAGAGTATACTTGTCATTGGCAAAATGTGAGCTTCATGAAGAATACACGTCAAGGCAAAGGGTGGGCTTCATGTGGAATATACTTGTCACTGGCAAAAAGTGAGCTTCACAGAGAGTATACTTGTCATTGGCGAAAATGTGATCTTCATGAAGAATACACGTCAAGGCAAAGGGTGAGCTTCATATGGAATATACTTGTCACTGGCAAAAAGTGAGCTTCACAGAGAGTATACTTGTCATTGGCAAAATGTGAGCTTCATGAAGAATATACATGTCATGGCAAAGGGTGGGCTTCATGTGGTCCAGGGTCCCCTAGGGGTCCATGAAGCCTCCTCAGGGGGTCCCTGACTGCTTAGAAAATTAAATAATATCACCTGATTAATAAAGTGTATATAAATAAAGTGGCTAGATTTACAATTGAAACTTTTATAACATATTGTAAATGTCAAAGGTCCAGAAACTGGAGGAAAAAAACAAATTTAATATCCTCAGATTGATTTGTGGGATCAGTGCAGGGTGCATCATGCAGGATACAGTACGGATGATGTGTGGCTTCAGTTGAATTTAGGAAAGCTCCAACCATCCTATTCACTTTTATTTTTTTCACATTTGTTTGCAAATCAAATACAATATATTATCATTTGTGTATGCCTTTGATGAATGCTTGTTTTTGTATTTTTTGTGTATTGTTTTGCGTTTCAAATCATTGACAATGTTTAGGTGGGATCCCTGGCTTCCAGTAATGACTCAGTGGGGGTTCCTAGATTCCAATAATGATTTAGTGGGGGACCCCGGGTTCCAGTAATGATGAAGCGGGCGTCCACAGAAGTCAAAAGGTTGGGAACCACAGATGTAGAATATACTTGTCATTGGCAAAAAGTGAGCTTCGCAGAGAGTATGCTTGTCATTGATGAAAGGTGAGTTTCATGCAGAATATACTTGTCATTAACAAAGGGTGAGCTTCACAAAGAATATACTCGTTACATTGGCAAAGGGTGAGCTTCACGAAGAATATACTTGTCACATTGGCGAAGGGTGAGCTTCACGAAGAATATACTCGTTACATTGGCGAAGGGTGAGCTTCACAAAGAATATACTCGTTACATTGGCAAAGGGTGAGCTTCACAAGGAATATACTCGTTACATTGGCAAAGGGTGAGCTTCACAAGGAATATACTCGTTACATTGGCAATGGGTGAGCTTCACAAAGAATATACTCGTTACATTGGCAAAGGGTGAGCTTCACAAAGAATATACTTGTCACATTGGCGAAGGGTGAGCTTCACAAAGAATATACTTGTCACATTGGCGAAGGGTGAGCTTCACAAAGAATATACTCGTTACATTGGCGAAGGGTGAGCTTCACAAAGAATATACTTGTCACATTGGCGAAGGGTGAGCTTCACAAAGAATATACTCGTTACATTGGCAAAGGGTGAGCTTCACAAAGAATATACTTGTCACATTGGCGAAGGGTGAGCTTCACGAAGAATATACTTGTCATTGGCAAAGGGTGAGCTTCATGAAGAATATACTTGTCATTAACAAAGGGTGAGCTTCACAAAGAATATACTTGTCACATTGGCGAAGGGTGAGCTTCACGAAGAATATACTTGTCACATTGGCAAAAGGTGAGCTTCATGAAGAATATAATTGTCACTGGCAAAGGGTGAGCTTCATGAAGAATGTACTTGTCACACTGGCAAAGGATGCGCTTCATGAAGAATATACTTGTCATTAGCAAAGGTCGATCTTCACAAAGAATATACTGATCATTAACAAAGGGTGAGCTTCACGAAGAATATACTTGTCACATTGGCAAAGGGTGAGCTTCACAAACAATATGCTTGTCACATTGAGCTTCATGAAGAATATACTTGTCCAAGAATATACTTGTCATTGGCAATGGGTGAGCTTCACGAAGAATACACTTGTCATTGGCAATGGGTGAGCTTCACGAAGAATATACTTGTCACTGGCAATGGGTGAGCTTCATGAAGAATATACTTGTCATTGGCAATGGGTGAGCTTCACGAAGAATATACTTGTCACTGGCAATGGGTGAGCTTCACAAAGAATACACTTGTCATTGGCAATGGGTGAGCTTCACGAAGAATATACTTGTCACTGGCAATGGGTGAGCTTCATGAAGAATATACTTGTCACTGGCAATGGGTGAGCTTCATGAAGAATATACTTGTCACATTGGCAAAGCGTGAGCTTCATGAAGAATATACTTGTCACATTGGCAAAGGGTGAGCTTCATGAAGAATATACTTGTCATTGGCGAAGGGTGAGCTTCATGAAGAATATACTTGTCACATTGGCAAAGGGTGAGCTTCATGAAGAATATACTTGTCACATTGGCAAAGGGTGAGCTTCACAAAGAATATGCTTGTCACATTGAGCTTCATGAAGAATATACTTGTCACTGGCAATGGGTGAGCTTCACAAAGAATACACTTGTCATTGGCAATGGGTGAGCTTCACGAAGAATATACTTGTCACTGGCAATGGGTGAGCTTCATGAAGAATATACTTGTCCAAGAATATACTTGTCACATTGGCAAAGGGTGAGCTTCATGAAGACTGTACTTGTCATTGGCGAAGGGTGAGCTTCACGAAGAATATACTTGTCCAAGAATATACTTGTCATTGGCAAAGGATGAGCTTCATGAAGAATAGACTTGTTATCGGCAAAAAGTGAACGTTTCAGAGAATAACGCGAGAGGATTTGGACAGCACACCAGTCATGGACTAATAGAAATGTTACTTGGGGAATGCTGTTGTGAATAAACTTCAGTGTGATACACTTTCAGATTTTGCTTCATTTATGATGTCCGATCGACATAGTGTGTCTTTCTTGACACATACATTAGGAATTCTACGGGTTTTTTTGCGCTAAATTAGTTTTGCATCAATTTTTCTTTTTTTTCTTCTTTTTTTTTCTTCTTTTATTTTACTTTGAACTTTCTCTCTTTTCCACTGTGCTTATTGTAATTTTGAATGCGTTGTGTGGTTTTCCATTTCTTTTCTTTTTTTTTTTCTCTTGACATTTTGTTCCTAACACTGAAGAATTACTCTTTATGCCACTTTTTCCCTTGCCCTCCTTTTTTTGCTTTCTCTTCCCTCCTCAGTGTATTCATTTTTTTTTTTGTATTGTTTTTTCTTAGTTTTGGGCATTTCTAGTGGTTCTATTAGAAAATGCTGCTTTCAAGGTGTTGAATTTCTAAGTGCCAATTTATTATTTATTGATAACCAGCTCCTTGGATCTCTGGATAGTGAACAACTGAGTTGATCCTCTAGGATTCGAACCTTGGGGGCATATATGGATCCCTGAAGCATATGAATGAAACAACCAAGTCATCTGGCGCTTGGTGAAATGGAGCATTCGGACACATTTTGCTGCACATTTAGAAAACCCCTTTGCCTGAGTGGCACTCTGTATGTGTCCTATTGTCTTTTGAGTGTTTGATTGTAAATGCTTTATGTGGTGCCTGGAGTTCAAAAGGGGTCTTCATGTGGGTTCCTGAAAGTGGAGGAGAGTGCCGAAAAGTTAGATGGAGTAGATCCCAACTCAAGCAACATTGACTCACTGAGATTAAATGGTGATGTTTTGCTATTAACGCATCAAGCAAGAGTGCACCCAGTGTGCAATAGGGGTGCCCCTGTACCAAGGGGGTTCTAGTGACTCCATTATTGTGGGAGCTGGCAGCTGAAGCAGTACTGACACGTACTGACAGTGCCAATTTCATGCATTAAAGTTGGCCCTGGCTATCCACTGGTAGCTCCCCATACTGTGTGCATGGCTTCTGGTGGCAAGGGTCTACTCTCCCCACCCTACTCAGAATTCCACCCAGGTGAGTCTGTCGTCAAGTTAGGCATTCTTCTCTGTATACTTTCTAACATCGCTACTATCTTAAAATTCGTAGACACCCCTCTTCAACGTTCTCAGTTTCACAAATTCAGGCCCATTTCAGGAAAGGAGAGTTTGAGAGTTTAAATAATCCTGTACTCAAGGCACTAGTACTTACTTTTCGGGATTTTTTTTAACTGTTTTTATCGGTTTTAACAAAAGGGGTTACACGTTCTATGACATTAAACTAACATTGTAGCCATTATTCGAGGGATTCTGTAGGCCACGTTTCCCATCTAAACGATATAAACCTTTATTGCAGTGGTTTCCAACGTGTGGTCCAGGGACCCCTGGGGGTCCACAAAGCCACCTCAGGAGGTAGACTACTGCTTGGAAAATGTAATAATTTTAACAGATTAGGTCCCCAGCTTTCAGTAATGACTCAGTGGGAGGTCCCTGGATTTCAGTAATGATTCAGCGAGGGTCCCTGGGTTCCAGTATTGATAAAGTGGGGCGCCACAGAAGTCAAAAGGTTGGTGGGAACAACTGCTTTATTGCATTGTTTAGTCAGAGTGTGTATATTCCTCCACAGCAGTTGTACTTCTTCTTTGAATTTAGTGCATTTTGTAGAAATCAGGGCTGTGACTGTTTCTGCGAATGATAGGGTTTGGTGCTGGCTCCCATGTCTGTATCATCTGCTTCGGTTTTAATGCAAACCTAATGAGGGTGTTTAATGTTTTGTAGGGTGCCTCAAGTTTAGCGTTTGTCAGATGTGTGTGTGTATATGTGCATTGATTTACAAAGTAACATCAGCTGGTGGAGTGGTATCCCACTCAGTAGTTCTTGTGTTCTCCAATCTCTGCCCTTGCTACAAGGAGACTGTTGTTGTGGCATGTGTAGGAGTTGGAGACTCTCACGTCATAGCTGTCTGTCTCTTGATTTGTGTTGGACCTGGCACTTTTTATCCCCAAACTTTTTGCCTTCTTCCTCCTATTTTTTCTGTGTTTTTGTTGGCTTTAGAGCTCTGGGCACTTTACCACTGCTGACCAGTGCCAAAGTGCAAGTGCACTGTGTCTAAATTGCATTGGCGATTAGTTTCTGCATGATTGGCATATATGATTTACTAGTACGTCCCGAGTATAGTGCACCTGGTGTACCCAGGGCCTGCAAATCAAATGCTGCTAGTGGGCCTGCAGCCCTGATTGTGCCACCCACATTAGTAGCCCTGGAAACATGTCTCAGGCCTGCCGCTGCAGGTCCTGTGTGGGTAGTTTTGAACTGCTTTGTTGACCTGGCAAGTGCACCCACTTCCCATACCCAAACCTTCCCTTTTACTACATGCAAGTCACCCCTAAGGTAGGCCCAAGCCAGCCTCATCGTCAGGGTGCAGTGTATTTAAAAGGTAGGACATGTACTGGTATGTTTTACATGTCCTGATAGTGAAATACTGCTAAATTTGTTTTTCACTATTGCAAGGACTCTCTCTCCCTTAGGGTAACATGGGGATTGCCTTGAACTATCTTTTAAGTGTAATTTCCCATTGGGAGCAGATAGAGATATGGAGTCTGGGGTCTCTGAACTAACTCACAATTTCAAAGTACATATTTTGGTGAAGTTGTTTTTTAAATTGTAAGTTTGAAAATGCCACTTTTAGAAAGTGGGCATTTTCTTGCTTAACCATTCTGTGCCTCTATCTGTGCAATACACATCTTGGTCAGGATGACAGTTGGGCTGTTTGTGAATTCACTGTAGGCAGTTACACAAAGGAAGCTAAGGTGTGCCCTGCATATCCTGATGGGTCCTTTTGAGCTAGAGTGGCGGGAGGAGCTGACACTTGCACGTGAATAGGGGTGTGTCTGTCCTTACACAAAGCATTCTCCAACCCCCTGGAATGTGTCTGGGGTGAGGGCAGGGTAGGCAGGCCTTGTACACTACAAAGACTTCTCTTTGAAGTTTCCTACTTCAAAGACAGAAATGGGTTTAAGTACTGGACCTCTGACACCACAAAGTTATAAAGTCTCAGGGCCATCAGTCTCTACTTGCCAGTACATAGACTCTCTTGCTGAGAGCCCAAACTTGCCAGGTGGTGCCAAATCCAGTCCCTGGGCCCTTGGAAGTGAGCTTTGGTGCACTCAAGAAGAAACTAAGCACTCAAGAGTGACTTCGGAACCGGCGCCACTCTCTGACTCCATGCCGGTGCCTGTGCCAGAGCCATGGTCCCTGCTGAGTGTAGCAACCACTACCTGCAACACAGGCCCTACGCCTCCACAGTGCCGCTGAAGTCCCGCCACAGCGTGAGTCCTGAGTGTTGCGTCACTGACGTCCATGATAGCCGACTCTACTGCAGCACATGTGGTCCCGTGGTGTGATAATACCGTGAAGTTGACGCTTTGCATCTTGACCTGCCAGATTCATTGACCCCCACTTTGTTGTAAGGAACCAACACCTCTCCACCGAGGCAGCATCACCTTCCCTGCAACCTGAAGAAACCAACACCTCATCTACTCCTGCGACGCCTCCCCTCCCCGACTCCAAGCAGTGCCTTTGTTTCCTCATTGTTTTCCAAGGTACTGTAACCAGGGTCCGTGCGACTCCATGACCAGCTTGCACTCCCTCGCAAGTGGTGTTGTTCTGTTGGAAGTGACTCCATCAAGATCCTGTGATAGCCTTAGTTGTAGCTATTATGTTTCGAAGCGCTATCTTACAGTTAATCTTTGAACATTCGTATCTTTACTTGTGTATGTTGGATACGTACACACTTTACACATTGCCTGTTATATAAGCCTGACTTCTTAAGCCAAACTACCAAGGGAGTGAGCAGGGGCTATCTTATTTGTGTGACTCCCTTACCCTGACTAGAGCGAGGGTCCTTACTTCAACAGAGTGCAACCACTGCCAACTAGTAACCCAATTTTTACCAATTACTATAAATGTATTGTATGGAGTCTAATTTCCCATTCCTCGGTCTCGTCACCAGCCAGAGTAAGCACCTTTTGGAGTTTGCATTTGTTTGTCCTTCCGTTTGTGACTTGAACAGGACTGAAACGGCCTTCCACTATGTCGCTGTAGATGGGGGAGGACTGTGTCATCGGGACCACACAATAGACATTTTAGCTGCTGCACACTATGTCTACATTGTGTGGTTAGGTGGGTTCCATGTAGAATATTTAATTCTTGCGTTTCTAGAGACTTTGTCAGGAAGTGATGGGCCCACTTGGGGTCAGTCAGTGCCCTGTACTCTGTTCTGTGTTCTGCCGCTGTTGGTTCAGATGTGTCACCAGTGTTTGCCTTATGACAATATTGCGACTGTTAATCTCAGCCTGCTGAGTGTGAGCAGTGTATAGTATACCTCATCCCTTTTGTGTTTTCACATTGCTTCTTCCACTTGTCTGTTGTGTTAGTCCAGCCATGTTAGCAATTGGTGTTTAAATCTGGTTATACTACAAGGTTAGTATTAGTACCGACCTGTCTGTTGACACAGAGTGTGTATCACAAACGTGCAAATGTCCATAAATACCGCTTTCTAACGTGTTTGTTTCACAGTACTGACCCTGGACCATGGGGCTGAGAGAGTAACTTTCAGTTTCGTTTGAGTATTTTGGAAACTTTTTTATAGATCCTCGGCTCCACCCCTTCCGCCGGGGACGACTCCTGGTGGCCTGCCACACTGGGAACCGCACCGACACCCACCGACCACACGAAACCTGGGATTCATCCTAGACTCATCACTATCAATGACCCATCAAATCAACGCCATCTCCTCCTACTGCTTCAACACCCTTTGCATGCTTCGGAAGATCTACAAATGGATCCCCACTGGAACCAGGACGGTCACCCAAGCCCTTGTAAGCAGCAGACTGGACTACGGCAACGCCCTGTACGCAGGAACCACGGCCAAGCTCCAGAAAAGACTGCAACACATACAGAACGCCTCTGCAGGCCTCATCCTGGACATCCCCGCCACAGCCACATCACAGCCCACCTGAGAGACCTGCACTGGCTCCCTGTCAGCAAGAGAATCACATTCAAACTCTCACCCACGCTCACAAGGCACTGCACAACACCGGACCAGAATACCTCAACTGACGGCTCTCCTTCTACACCCCAACCCGACAGCTTCCCTCTGCTGACCTTGCCCTCGCCACAGTTCCACGCAGGTGGCAGATCGTTCACCCACCTCGCCGCCAAGACGTGGAACACTCTTCCCACCCACCTGCGACAGACACAGGACCTACTTACCTTCAGGGGACATCTCAAGACATGGCTGTTCGAGCAGTAGCAGCCGTCCACCAACACCCCCCAAACCCCTCCCCCCTCAGCGCCTTGAGACCATCAAGGGCGAGTAGTGCGCTTTACAAATGCCTTGATTGATTGATTAATAGTTCGCGCGCTGAATACGTAGACTCCTGCATGTCTTTTGCCACTTTTGTTGCAAGAAGTATTTTATTTTGTTGCCTGTAAAGAAATACTCTTGATATGAAAGTAGTTGGCACATTTTCGACAGAGTGCCTCACGGGAGCGTGTCTGTTACCTTGAGTTCTCTGTAGCACGGAGCATGAGAAAACTGGCGCACACTGTGCTCTTGATGCCTTCTCGGGTAAATTCTGGGTACCAGGAGTTTCCCCTCCGGGCTCCACGGATAACTTTCTGTCAATCTGTCCGAAACCACTCGATTTGGAATAAAAAGGAAGTCGTGGGCTGATCCCTTCCAGTAATCCCGCCGTGCGCTCTGCCTGCGCCGCTCTAATGGAGGGAGGATTACCCTCGGAAATAATTTATCTTTGGCAGCGGCAGAAGAGCCCAGGGCTTGTTTTAAGCTGATGTTCTTTCGCGCGCACAATGTTTACAAGCAGAGAGAGTTGTAATCCAGCAGCAGCCGCTGGCGGCTAAAGCACATCCGCATCGAGCCCAGTTGGCTATCACCTGCTCGACCCCTCTTGACCTCTTTCGTAAAAAGTTAAAAACCTTGTTGTTCAAGCAGCACTGATTCCTCAGGTAGTATCTATAGCGCCTGGAGGCCTTCTGGGAACAGTGCTCTATTTAAATCGATTCTTAATCTTTGATATCCCGGTGTTCTTCAAGTCCTATTTCTAGGCACTTGAAAATTGAAACAACTGTAGTGGATCTCAGTGAAATGATTAATCTGCCCCCAAACCTCAAGTTTGGAAGCTTCCGTGCACCTAACCACAGGGCCACTGGGATTGTGCCATTGTGCGGCTGCGGCGATTTTCGCATATTTCTACATTTTCTATGTTTGCCACATAATCCGTCATCTGCCCCTTAATCTGCAGATGTAACAGAAAATTCTTTGTTTGTAGCTCAAACGGTTCAAAAGTTACTACAAATGCGACCACACGAGTTGCTGCGCAGTAAAGGCCATTTGCAAAGCTGGACTGGTCACTTTTTTGTCGCTTATTGCTACATTTGGGAGTTAACTGGTGCTAATGAAGTGCAACAAATGCGCAGAGTGTTTTCAAGTTTAAAAATGAGAAACTATTGATACTATTATTAAATGTGCAGCATTATGCCTCATAATTTGCCTTTTTTCTTGCTGTGTTATTTACTTAACCCTGCCACATAATTTGACCCTCTCCTGTCGCATAATTCCAGTGGCCCTGCTCATACCCCTTCTACTGATGATTAAGCAGGAATGTACCATTCTTTCTGGCGACGCTGTACTTTTTTTTTTTCACTTTCTGACCTTTTTAATTCAGCGCTTCCCACTCTTAATCTCTCCCTTTCCTAATTATTCACCTTCATTCTAATCTTGTTCTCCCCCTTCGTGAGGTCCTGAGTTTTTTTTTTTTTTTTTTTTGACCCTATCTTCATACTTCCCCATTTGTCCCCATTTTTAGGTCTTGCCCACCAGGCTCCTACCTGTCTGTAAGCAACAGGCTCGTTACCATCGCAGAAAGACGAGACATTCTTGTCACTTTCATCTGCTTTCTTCTTATTGGATGGCTTTCCATCCTCTTCTTATGTTTGTCCCTCCCTTGGAGCATAGCCTCTTTTCCATCTTTTTGACTGGCTGACTTGTTCCCTTCCACTGTCCTTCCACCGCTTTCATTCAGGGAATGTTTTAATTTTTGGCACTTAATGACAGTGCATGCGTTTCGTTGCTTCCCCCCGAAACACTGCTCCTTGCACTCCGGTCCACGATGCTCCCTCAATCCTCCCCCCTTGCTCATTGTTATTGCCACTTCTCTCCTTAGCTTTTTTTTTTATTTTTATTTCAAGTCTTCCCCGGGACTAGCCTCCTTTGCTTTCCTGCTCATGCCAACTCCCTTTTGTTCTGCCCCCCCCCCCCAATCACTTCTTCATTGCTCTCCGAACCCCTTGTGGTTCAATTATTATTATTTTTTTAAATATTTTTTTATTCATTTATTTGCATGAACATGCAACTACCATTTTCTGACTAGCTCTAAAAGCACTTTCGTTTCATAAAATTGCATTGCTCCCTTGTATCGATCAAGTGGAGTCTGATATCTTGGAGGACAAGTTTAATATTATGTACCATCTGACATACTTGGCAGCCTTGAAGTATGCCCCCACTGCAACCTCACAACGTACCTATGCAATAATAAAGATTTTAGTATTTAGCCTTTAATCCAGAATGCTTCACACTTCTAACCCTCGCATTTCCCCGCCTGTCCTTGAAGCCCCCTTCTCTGCCCGCAGGCCTTCTGCCCTAAGGAGTTAATGAAATCCGTAAATAAGACCAAAGCATCCAGTCTACAGGGGGACCTTTGCTAAGACTCCTGCATGGAGGCCTTCCTGGTGACACTCACCTGTAGGACCACGAGTGCCATCAGCAGACTGCTACATAAATCTCTGACCATTCAGCACTTGCCCATCACAGATAAAATTATTCAGTAAACCCATCCAGCATCCATTACCATTCAGTGTACCATGTATACACGAGATAGTAACTCTGAACGGTGCCAGCTTCCGCTTCAGACAAGTGCGATTAAAACGCAAATACATTTTAGAGCTCAATGATGGTTTGAATTCCAGTATCCTGAGTGCCTGACCCACATCTTTCAATCAATCAATCAATCAATAGATTTATAAAGCGCGCTATGTACCCGTTAGGGTTTCGAGGCGCTGGGGGGGGGTGCTGCTGCTATCATTCGAAGAGCCATGTCTTGAGGAGTCTCCTGAAGGTGAGGAGGTCCTGGGTCTGGCATAGTGAGGTGGGGAGAGAGTTCCAGGTCTTGGCGGCGAGGTAGGAGAAGGATCTGCCGCCAGAGGTCTTGCGCTGGATTTGGGGGGCGAGGGCAAGGTTGGCAGAGCGTAGTTGGCGTGAGGGAACGTAGAAGTTGAGTCTGGAGTTCAGGTAGGTGGTCCGGTGTTGTGTAGTGCCTTGTGTGCGTGGGTGAGGAGTTTAAAGGTGATCCTCTTGTCCACGGGGAGCCAGTGGAGGTCCTTCAGGTGGGGGGGAGATGTGACACCGGCGGGGTATGTCGAGGATCAGGCTGGCGGATGCGTTCTGGATGCGTTGGAGTCGTTTGATGTCTTTTGTTGGGATTCCTGTGTAGAGTACGTTGCCGTAGTCGAGTCTGCTACTGACGAGGGCTTGGGTCACCGTCTTTCTGGTTCCTGTTGGAATCCACTTGAAGATCCTGTGGAGCATGCAGAGGGTGTTAAAACAGGAAGAGGAGACAGCGTTGACCTGTTTGGACATGGTGAGAGCGGAGTCGAGGATGAAGCCGAGGTTTCGTGCGTGGCTGGCTGGGGTGGGTGGGGGCCGAGGGTGGTGGGCCACCAAGAGTCGTTCCAGGCCGAGGGGGTGCGCCCAAGTATGAGGACTTCCGTCTTGTCGGAGTTAAGTTTCAGGCGGCTGTTGCTCATCCACTCGGCGATGGATTTCAGTCCCTCGTGGAGGTTGGTTTTGGCGGTGAGAGGATCTTTGGTCAGGGAGAGGACGAGCTGGGTGTCGTCGGCATAGGAGATGATGCTGAGGTTGTGTTGGCGGGCCAGTTGTGCGAGGGGGGCCATGTAGACGTTGAACAAAGTTGGGCTAAGTGAGGAGCCTTGGGGGACGCCGCAGATGAGGTTGATGGCTTCGGAGCGGAATGGTGAGAGTCGGACTCTCTGGGTTCTGCCGGAGAGAAAGGATGAGATCCAGTTGAGGGTTTTGTCTTGGATGCCGGCTTCGTGGAGACGGGTTAGTAGGGTGCGGTGGCAGACTGTATCGAAAGCGGCTGATAGGTCTAAGAGGATCAGGGCTGAGGTTTCGCCGTTGTCCATTTGTTGTCTGATGTCATCTGTGGCGGCGAGGAGTGCGGTCTCAGTGCTGTGGTTTCGTCTGAAACCAGATTGAGAGGGGTCTAGGATGGAGTTGTCTTCTAGGAAGTGGGCGAGCTGTGCGTTGACGATCTTCTCGATGACTTTCGCTGGGAAAGGGAGGAGGGAGATCGGTCGGAAGTTTTTGAGATCGTTGAGGTCAGCCTTAGGTTTCTTGAGGAGGGGTTGGATTTCTGCGTGCTTCCAGCTGTCCGGGAAGGTGGCGGTGTTGAAGGAGAGGTTGATGATCTTGCGGAGTTTGGGGGCGATGGTGGCGTCGGCTTTGTTGAATACGTGATGTGGGCAGGGGTCAGCAGGAGATCCTGAGTGAATGGAGTTCATGGTCTTTCGGGTTTCGGCATCGTCTACTTGAGTCCAGGAGGTGATGCGGTAGGCGTGGGAGGAGTTGTTGGGGGTGGGATCTGGCGGAGGTGAGGTGTTGAAGCTGTCGTGGATGGCTGCGATTTTCTGGTAGAAGAAGGTGGAGAGATCGTCGCAGAGTTCCTGGGAAGGAGGGACGTCGTCGTCGTTGGCGTTGGGGTTGGAAAGTTCCTTCACTATGCAGAAGAGTTCTTTGCAGTTGTGAGCGTTGTTGTTGAGGCGTTCTGTGAAGTGGGATCGCTTGGCGAGTCGGATCAGTTGATGGTGTTCGCGGTTGGCTTCCTTGAGGGTAGCAAGGTTGTCGGGTGTGCGCTCGAGGATCCATTTTTTCTTGAGTTTCTGGCAGGTGCGTTTGGAGGTGGTCAATTCGTCTGTGAACCAGGCTGTTTTTTTCTTTTCTTGGTTGGCAGTGGGTCTCTTGAGTGGAGCTAGGATGTTGGCGCAGTTGAGGATCCATTGATGGAGGTTGATGGCGGCGGAGTTCGGGTCGGTGGGGTCAGGTGGTGGGTTTTTGGCGAGGGTGCTGGCTAGTTGATCTTCGGTGACTTTTCCCCAGCGGCGGTGAGGCGGTAGAGGGGTGCGGTGGTGTTCGGTGTTTTTCTTGAAGGTGAAATGTACGCAGTGATGGTCGGTCCAGTGGAGTTCGGAGGTGTGGCTGAATGAGATGTGGTTGCTTGAAGTGAAGAGTGGGTCAAGGGTGTGTCCGGCGATGTGGGTGGGAGTGTTGACCAGTTGACTGAGTCCGAGGTTGGAGAGGTTGGTGGTCAGTGATGCGGAGTTGGCGTCATTGTTGTTCTCCAGGTGGAAGTTTAGATCTCCCAGGAGGATGTAGTCTGGAGAGGCGAGGGCGTGGGTGCTTGCGAGGTCGGCGACGGTGTCGCTGAAGGGGGCTCTTGGTCCTGGAGGGCGGTATATGAGGGTTCCTCTGAGGGTAGTGTTGGGGTCCGTGTGAATCTGGAAGTGGAGGTGTTCGGCTGTCTTGAGGGTGTCGTCCGTGTGGGTGTGGATCTTGAGGGTAGATTTGTGGGCGATGGCTATTCCTCCGCCGATTCCGTTGGTGCGATCTCTTCTGGTGATCTTGTATCCGTCAGGGATGGCGATGGCGATGTCAGGGGCCGAGGAGTCGTTCCACCAGGTTTCGGTCAGGAAGGCCACGTCTGGGGCGGTGGTGTCGAGCAGGTCCCAGAGCTCGATGGCGTGTTTTCGTGCGGAGCGTGTGTTGAGGAGGATGCAGTGCAGGTGGTTTGTGTTGGTTGTTGCTGGCTTCGTTGTTCTGTTGTAGGAGAAGTTGCAGGTGCGGCAGGAAAAAGGTCCTTTGGTGTGCTTCGGGGTGGCCTGGAAGCACTCTGTGGAGGGGCCAGGGTTGAGGGCGAGGAGTTTGCTGGCCGCGTATCGGAGGCAGGGGGTGCGGGGGGGCGTGAGGACCAGGGGGGGTGGCGCTGGGCGCGGTCCAGGCGCGGACGGGCACAGACGGGCTTGCCTCTGGCGCGCCAGCGGCACGGACGCGCAGCGCCAGCCATTAAGAAGGGAGGGGGGAGGGAGGAGCAGCTGGGAGGCAGGAGGCGGGAGGGAGCAGCGAATGGGGTCGCAAGGGGGGCGGCGGCAAGGTGAGATCGGCAAGGGGGAGCGCCCAAGGGGCGAAAACCAGGGAAAAAAGCAAGGCACAAAACAGCAAAAACAGGCACAAATACAAATATGGCACAAATTACAATCGGGGTACAGCAATCAGAGGCACAACGGGGGCAGATGCGCATGAGGCAAGGCGCTTGAAAAACAATAGAAAAGCACTTACAGGACGGCGAAAAGTGGCACAATCAGAAGGGGCACGACGGGGGCAGAAGCGCAAGGAGGCAAGGCGCTGAAAATTTTGAAAAACACTTACAGGACGGCGGAAAGCGGCACACGGGTCAAGTGAAGCTTACTAGAGCCCACTAGACACCAGGGATGAGGCGCAGGAGGATGCCTGCGGGTGGAGGAGGGCCTCGAACACGCTAGCAGCAGCGTGGGCGGGGGTCAGAGGCAGGAGACAGCAGGTTGGTGCTGCGGACGTTGGGGGCGAGCTCTAGACCTAAGGCAGGTCAGAGGTCGCTCACTCGCAACGCGCAGCGCCAGCCATTAAGAAGGGAGGAGCAGCTGGGAGGTGGGAGGGAGCGGCGAATGGGGTCGCAAGGGGGGCGGGGCCGCAGGGAGGCAGCGGCAAGGTGAGATCGGCAAGGGGAGCGCCCAAGGGGCGAAAACCAGGGAAAAAAGCAAGGCACAAAACAGCAAAAACAGGCACAAATACAAATATGGCACAAATTACAATCGGGTACAGCAATCAGAGGGGCACAACGGGGGCAGATGCGCAGGAGGCAAGGCGCTTGAAAAACAATAGAAAAGCACTTACAGGACGGCGAAAAGTGGCACAATCAGAAGGGGCACGACGGGGGCAGAAGCGCAAGGAGGCAAGGCGCTAAAAATTTAGAAAAACACTTACAGGACGGCAGAAAGCGGCACACGGGTCAAGTGAAGCTTACTAGAGCCCACTAGACACCAGGGATGAGGCGCAGGAGGATGTCTGCGGGTGGAGGAGGGCCTCGAACACGCTAGCAGCAGCGTGGGCGGGGGTCAGAGGCAGGAGACAGCAGGTTGGTGCTGCGGACGTGGGGGGCGAGCTCTAGACCGAAGGCAGGTCAGAGGTCGCTCACTCGTGACGCGCAGCGCCAGCCATTAAGAAGGGAGGGGGGAGGGAGGAGCAGCTGGGAGGCGGGAGGGAGTGGCGAATGGGGTCGCAAGGGGGGCGGGGCCGCAGGGAGGCAGCGGCAAGGTGCGATCGGCAAGGGGGAGCGCCCAAGGGGCGAAAACCAGGGAAAAAAGTAAGGCACAAAACAGCAAAAACAGGCACAAATACAAATATGGCACAAATTACAATCGGGGTACAGCAATCAGAGGGGCACAACGGGGGCAGATGCGCAGGAGGCAAGGCGCTTGAAAAACAATAGAAAAGCACTTACAGGACGGCGAAAAATGGCACAATCAGAAGGGGCACGACGGGGGCAGAAGCGCAAGGAGGCAAGGCGCTGAAAATTTAGAAAAACACTTACAGGACGGCGGAAAGCGGCACACGGGTCAAGTGAAGCTTACTAGAGCCCACTAGACACCAGGGATGAGGCGCAGGAGGATGCCTGCGGGTGGAGGAGGGCCTCGAACACGCTAGCAGCAGCGTGGGCGGGGGTCAGAGGCAGGAGACAGCAGGTTGGTGCTGCGGACATGGGCGGCGAGCTCTAGACCTAAGGCAGGTCACTGAGGGGGGAGAGCTTCTTATGCCTGAATGCTTATAAAGGACACTTTTTTGTGCCTGTCAACTGATTGTGAGCTATCCCTTTGTAAAAGCTGCCATCCTTTGACTTCTGCTATCCAAGACCACAGCGTCACATATCTGGATGTATTCTTTGATTAAGATTTCCTGCCATTAAAGATAGTTAGTAGAAGGAGCCAACTTATAACGTGTCTGCTCCCAAAGCCCCACAACTGGTGGAAGCACCCTTAGGGCATGGCTTGACTGTTGCATTCTGGTTGGTGGTAGATGATGCGCTCCTTAACCCTCACAAAGGATGGCTTCTGCCTGCTCCCCTTCCTCTCTCTACCAACACGATCCGCGACCCCACACTTCCAAAGGTACTGGTTTAGATGTGGGCTTGGTTTTCTGTATTGGCTCCTTAGTTGCACAGATTGGATTCTGGGCAAGGTAAGTAAAGCTCGATCTAATCATTTATACCTGAAGTGCTGCACAATATTATCCAGCAGTGCATTGCATTATCAAGCAGAAAATTGATTGAATTTGACTTTTTGACATGATATAGGTGAGTATTTTACATTGTGATTGTAGGTTAAACAAGAGACATTTAGAGTGATTATAAATAGATTCGACAACATACATTATTAGGATGGCTAGTGTACGAGGTAAAAATATTTGTCATACTTGCTAGGCTTTCGGGCTAAATTGCATGCACGTTTGTGAGATGCTTAAAAAAGATCTTACAAGGAGTTGGTGGCCAGAGCTGTGGGGGCACCATGCCATGGAGTTCAAAGGGCAAGACCCCCAGCTCATTTTAAGGATGTAGGGTTTAGAAGGCCCAATTCTTCCGCACAGAAAGACACATCCATCCATTTATATGTGAATATGCGACAGAGCTCGTACAAAGGTTACATTTTAAATGTCACACTCTTCCCTGTCGCTGTTGCTGTGCAGCGTGTTGTAAGGTTCACACTCATCCTCCTCATCGTAAGTAGTAATGAGTCTCCTAGGTTCTTGAAAGTGTGATGGATGTGGTATGTACCAGTGTATCCTAGGTTACAGAAACTGAAAGCAAGCACACCTATTGGCTAAATTTAATTTAATCATATACTATTTACGTAATATGTACACCAATGCTGTAGAAATATGAGGATGCATACCTATTTATTTTTATACACACAGCAGAGCATAACATTCTTTGAATTTGTTCATGATGCACACCAAACATCACCAGCGTTTCCTACTGCGTATACAGACGTAGTTCCTAACAAATTGAACAAAGTGCGTATGTGACAACCTAGTAAGAAGCAAAGTTGTGAACTGGGAATTGACTCATGACTCCGCAGACGTTGATTAGACAGTATTCAGTAGCAGGAGTAACATCATGCACCCTTGTCCCTTGAAGACATCCCAAGGTTGACCCCTTGTCCTATCCGTAGTCTGGCAACATTCTTCTATCTGCTTGTTTTCCATTCCTTCTGTTGAGACACGGTGATAGCATGGTAAGTGCCAGGAGTACCAAAAGACGAACCTTCGATCCCCTAATTCATAGCCCTTGGGCATCCCTTATGATTCAAGGCGCTGATGAGGATGAGTGTTTGTTTGTTAAAACAATAGCACTAGTAGTAGTGGGATCATTGGAATCTGACAGATAGTGGAATCCTGCTCCCTCAGTAGTAGTGGGATCTTTGGAATCTGATGGATATTAGAATCCTGCTCCCTTAGTAGTAGTGGGATCATTGGAATCTGACGGATATTAGAATTCTTCTCCCTCAGGAGTAGTGGGATCTTTGGAATCTGACGGATATTAGAATCCTGCTCCCTCAGTAGTAGTGGGATCTTTGGAATCTGACGGATATTAGAATCCTGCTCCTCAGTAGTAGTGGGGTCATTGGAATCTGACAGATATTGAAATCCTGCTCCCTTAGTAGTAGGGGGATGATTGGAAGCCGATAGATATTGGAAACCTGCTCCCTTAGTAGTAGTGGGATGTTTGGAAGCTGACTGATATTGGAATCCTGCACCCTTAGTAGTAGGGGGAATCATTGGAATCCTTCCTTTGTTCCTCTTTTTTATGACCATATGTCTCAGGATGATGCTTTTTGCATGCTCATTTAGGAACTTCCTTCTCTCACTGAGCTGTGTGCCAAGCCAGCTCCATGTTCTCCTAACCACACATCAAGAACAGGGACCCTGGTCCACCACTCTGAGCGGGAAGTGATAACTGTTTGTGTCTGTTGCCACGACAGCTGACCATTACAACTTCTATCAAAAATCCCCTATGTGTACTTTGGTTGTTCAAAAATGTAGTGCGCAGGGAATTACCCATAGTCGATGTCACAAATGCAAAGGGTAGGAAATGATTAAGACCCACAACTCAATATAAATAAAGCATTTCCTGCATCCTGGAGGCTTCTTCAGCCACAAAAAAACATGGTTCTCTGTGTGCAATGCTCTACAGGATTTCTAAGTCTAACTAAGTTTGAACTTCAAAGGTGGGTTAAAAATCTGTAGTTATAACAGCACTAGTCCTTCGGCTATAATGTAAACAACTCCTTCCTATTGGTGGACACTGCACACATGGTTGTTGCAATGAGTGTGATAAGACCCTCAGGACCAGTATCCTCCCAGTCTTCTAGCCTGGATACTGGACTCAATTTTGTGCCCCAAGGTACAGACAGGACGTGAGAGGAAAGAAACGGCCCTTGGGGGCTTTGCGGTGTTAAGCAAGATCAAGCACCTTGGCCACAGTTTCTCCTCTGAGATGCTGGGGGTAGTCAGCTCTTCATCCTGATACAAGTACAAAGCTATGACAACAGTTATTTGCGTCATTTAAAGGGAGGTGCTAGCAGAGTGCCTTTTAAATGCTGCAACAGCTCAAAAGTCCTGAAGAGGGTGGAAAATATGAATCGGAGCAACGCTGTGGTTATTTCAGGTGCAGGTCAGAGTGTGAAAACAATATGTGGACATCAAGAACAGTTGAGATGCATCTCTCCACAAAATCACGTGAATGACCACCATGGGCAGAATGATTACAAAATCGTGGTGAAAACCATTTGCAGCGAATGGGACCAAAAAAATACATTAGCAAGCTTAAAAGTAGCTTGCCTACAATTCAAATATTGAAAATAATCAGGAATTTCCAAATCTTAAAAACATAATTACAGTCATGAGTATGTGCGTTCATTTTTGACTTCTGTATGCCAACTTTGTGGTCCTTGCACGTGAAATAGAAATGTTTTACCTGAACACCAGATGTTAGGCTAGATTCAGACAGCTGTGTTTGGACATGCCTTGTGGAATTCCACTTAGAGGTCCAACAAAACAAAAAATATTAGGAAATGGAGATTAGTGCTTTTTATCTCAAGGTTTTCATATGAAAAGCTGTCTTTTACTATTGTACTTCCTGCCTTCATACTTTTGGCCTCATTATGACTTTGGCGAACGGAAAAGCCTATCCACCGAAGTTCCGAGGAGGAGGTTGCCTCCAGTGTGGCAGCCTCCCCGCAGGGCCCATTACGAGTTTCCTGCTGGGTCAGCAGGCAGAACCTTAGTTTCGGCCTGCTGGCCCAGCGTGAAACGGCCTACAGCATTGTCTCCAGCTCGTAATAGAGCCGGCAGCAATACTGTGGTGCGTAGGGTGCATCAGCACACCGGTGGTGTTACTGCCATGAAATCGCTGGCAGAGAAAGGGGGTCGAAATCCCCAGGGCAGCACTGCCCTGGCTGATTAGGACCGCCACGACTGCTGGACCTCCAGGACGACTACTCCAGGCAGTGCTGGCGGTCTGACCGTGGCGCAACCGCCACGGTCATACTGTGTCGTTTGGACCGCCACCGCGAGTCTGGCTGTCAGCAGACTGCCGGACTCGTAATGATGCCCTTAGTGTGCAAAAACATCTAGAAGAAAACCACTGCTTCCATAAGACATTTAAGCAAAATTTCACTTGCCCAGCAAATCTGTTTGTCAGTAGCTTGTCTAGCTTTTTAGTCTTTGGGTATGCTTTCTTGGAAGAGCCTTCCATGAAGAAAGATTATTTACCTAGAGGTCTAGGTGAACTCTCCACTGAGGTCACGTGGCCAGACTTAGTACAGTCATCGTAATGCATTTATGCTGCAAGGGGCTTCAACAGAACACTGTTGTAGCTCTTGGCTGTGACTCCGTGGTAGTTGTTGATGGGAGGGCCCAAAAGTGCTAGAATTGGAAACAATTTACTCTGGGAACACATAAATTGTGGGTCAAAATGTGACAGAGGGGGGTGGGGTCATGAGAGGGGCAGCTTGAAAAGTCTGAAAGTCAGCTTTTACATTTTTTAAAATCTACTGCTGAGAAATTGACAACCGGGTCAGATGTCACAGCATATCTGTTCTATCTTACTTAATTTGTCATTAAGAGACTACATTTTAGAATGTCTCACAGGGTTTAAACGCCTGTTGCAGACATCTTTTTGTGTCCAGCCATTTTGAGGGGATTATAATAGCAGTAACCTAACTCTGGTGGGTCTTGTAGTTCTGGGTTTTGTCCAATCAGCATTTAGACTCTAGTACCACCCAGGATTAATGTGCCTCCTGTAAAGCACATTGTGTAACATGCTAATCACAGATATGTGTTTTATGTAGATAGGTAAGTGGGCTACCACTTTTGACACTGATGATCGTGTTGCTTCCAGTCCATAAATTGCAAGCCTTCTAATATAGCACAGTGGCCTATTTACTGGCATCAAGGAGCTCCATGCAAACTGTAAGTCATAGGTTTAGATCCTTATTGTTTTTTCTCAATCTGTTATCCTAAAATGGCTTTTCTGCAAACTAATAGGCTTGTTAGTACAGACAACCCCAGCTCTGCGTTTGGTTTTATATCCTGACTTTGTATTTTTCCCAACTATTCACTCTTAACATATAACATCTACAAGTATGGATGATATGTGATTTCCTCATTTATAACCCTCATTGGCTTAAGTAACATTTCATGCACATTGTTTTAAACCATTGGATAATTTATAGTGCCACTGTGTGACTTGAAGTATTCTGATACCCTATACTGACAGGAATAGCGCTATAAATTAACTAAATAAAAATAAATTAGTAGGTGCCATTTAAATAATTATCCCTCATACACATGAATAAGTCTTGCATTATTAAAGTGCATGTATATGTTTTACACACAGGAGTTGAACAAATTCAAAAATCTGTCTCCATGCCATAGATTCTCTAAAGTACTCGTGAAGTGATGAAAAGCTGCTTGTCTTTGTTTTCTTCCATTGCATTGACATCTAGGTGTTAGGCATCAGGTGGTGCTCAGCCCACTGATATTCAGATAAAAGAAGGACTGATGGCCCTTTTAGTCAGGCCTTTGTTTGTGCCCGTCTGGAAGTGAAAATAAGAAAGTTCCCTCGCTGCCTGCATGTTGCTGCACTGAACAGAGTGCAGACAACGTGCTGTGGCTGATGAATTGCTCCTGTGTCGAAAATGACACCTTTTCAAGCTGCCCCTCTCGTGACCCCACCCCTTTCCTCTGTCACACCTTGACCCACAATTCATACGTTCCCAGAGTAAACTGTTTCCAATTCCAGCACCATTGAGCCCTCCCACTCCACCCCATCCATAACTACCAGACAGTCATAGTTCAGAGCTACAACAGTCTTCTGTTGACGTCACCTGCAGCATAAATGCATTACGATGAGTGTAATAAGGCTGGCCGTGTCACCTCAGCATATTAGCCTGGATCGACTGGATCCCTGGTCCTGCCCATAAATAGCTGACAGAACCGGAATCCTGCCAGATTCACCTACTGCTGTGGCATCATCAATATCAAGTGCTATTCCACACCAACTTCCTTGACTTTATAGTGTTTGCTTAAATGTCATTGACCTAATGGTCCTTTCCAGCTAAGCCCTTAAGGATGTTTGAGGGCTTTTTATCTCATCCTGGATGTCAATAAGTTCCAGGTGACAGCTGGTCAGCCCTCATTAAATATGTAATGAATTCTCACATTTCAGAAGTCTCTAAAAGGTTCACTAATTGAATTTGTGGTTTGCAATATTTACATTCTTGAAAACACTTAGTTTTTTGTAGATGGGTTGTATGCTGCAAGCTAAAGCAATCAAGATGAGATGCATCACCACAGTATCCATTGAATGCAGAATACTTGTGTGCAATCTGCAATACTAACAAAGACTGACTGAAAGCCTCCAAATAGCTTAATCCCTGTAATAGGACTAGAAAGGATAAGCTTCCTGTGTAGTTGATACTCTCCCTGCCCTTACCCCTTATGTCACGTGTCAGACATCAGGTTGGAAGTGTTGGAAGGCGATTGAAGTGGGAGGGGAGATAATAGAGCCAAAGATGTAGTACAGCGGGACCAAGATAGACAGAACGTCTAGCACACAAAGCAAACTTGTGTTAGGAAAAATGAAATTGGGTGACGATTTTTTGTATGATGCTCGCAACAAAATAGCTGAAAATCAGGAGTCTGTCTGGAAGATGGGGGCTAGCTGGAACTTTGGGGGCAATCTAGAAATCAAGAGGCAGGACTTAAGGGTGGAAGCTAGATCAGGAAGCTGGCTGTAAGCAGCTCCACTACAAAATTGCTTTATTTGGCTGTCACTTTTTCTGTGTCATAGTAGACGTACTGTACTTGCCACATATTCCACCATCTTCTACATAATGTGCAGATTTCAAGAAAGTGTTTCTAGCTGATACAAATAAAAGTAACATGCTGCACGTAGTGAGGTGGAGTGGCAGTTTCCTGTCGGTTTGTCACAGGAAATGTCTGAGAGAAGATGTATACTTTTCATCTTGAAGTCTCAGTAAACCAGTCTATCATTGAATTACTTCACATTTATGATGGGTCGTTGGCCCCAGTCTCTATTGTCCACCATAAAGACATTGTTTGCAAATCCATTTGGGTGGATGACGATTGGGGAAGTTGCATCTTTCTCCAGCAGTTCTGCTTCCTGCTGAAAAATGAGAGGCTTCCTGGCCTGAAAAGAAAATTGGTCGAAGTCTTTTGACCTGGCCTGGAGTGCCGAAGAATTCAATTTGAAAACCTTGGTATGTCTGGAGAACCTAAGCACCAGAAGTTAGACATCTCCAGTTGTGGATAAATTCCACCAGCCACCCTCCCACTCTTAGTTGGGAAGAAAGGAGAGCACGTACTGGAATTGTTTCCTACTGAATTTCTGCTGAAGCCACCTGGGGTTCACCAATGGCGTTGGGAACCTCATGAGGGGAAGAAACCCCCGGCTCATAACTGGTCCTGCAATTGACCGCATTGGGAGACTTGGCCTGTTGTTGGGGCATGGGAGTGGAGACGAATATTTGAGCGCTCTCTGCTTCGACCTGGGAAAACCTTAGGGCTGAAAATGTTACACATAGAAGCTTATGCCTTATCCAGAGATGTAAATCTTGCCCAAAATTTCCACAATTTCTTCAAGAAGGGTTCCTCTAAAAGGGACCCCTGTACCATCGTCCTTGCCACCTAGGAGGACAGATCTCTGAGCTTAGGATCCACTTTAATAATTAAAAAAATAACTGTACCTCTCAGTAGACAAAGAGCAAATAGCACTGCCAAAGAAAATGATCGCTAATTGAGCCCATCAGGACAAATTTTTAGGCGGCGATAAAGGATCCTGATGGTTTGGCCTCCTCAGCCATGTCCAAATTCTTAGTTATGGTGGCACTAATAAGAAACAGTTTATCTTAACAAGACCACCATGAGTGAGCAATGCATTTCTTTTATGGTCCTACATGTATTTCCCCAAGAATGTGGCCATCCTGTTCTTTATTTCTAGAGCGATGGTCACTTTGCCCTCCAGTGAAGGGTTGGGGGTATTCAGCACAGAGTCGAACTCAGACTTCTTTCTCCAGTGGTTTCCTGAAGCGGCCCGCCACATACGTCACAACTTTCTGTGACGGAAAGTACTCCATAGAGTGAGGGTGGAAGAGGTCATGTGTATCAAGCATGTCTGATGTTTTGTTCCCTGATGCCCCGGTCTTTGGTTGTAGGGTGGAAATTGGGCACAAGGGTCTGGGATGCCTGGATCACCATCAGAGTCCACATAGGAATCATCCCCTTCTAAAGGTTCGGGGGTATCAAAGTTGGGGAAGGCATTTCCAAGGCTGCCACCCTTGGAGGTGGGGGCTGGTGCCTCAAAGTCAGTGAGCGCAGGGAGAGACTGGGAAAAGAATACATGCTTCAGTCTTCAAATCCATTCCTTGCTCATGTGTGCTTTTTCCCCGTGCTTAGCCACTGTTTTTATTAGTCTGTCGTTGATGGTGACTGAGCTTCAGGAAGGGTGACACTGGGCAACAATAAGCTAACCATAACAACCTCCTTTTCAGGGGGCTGTAGCTGATGCCACCTTCTGATGCATCGAGGCATCCGCAGCCTCACAAAAAGCATCACCAAAAGGAATTACAGAGAGGAATTCTTCCTCTATATATGACTCGGAAGTACTTGACACCACTGTGGTAGCCTTGGAGGCTGAAAAAGCCCATTGAATTTGGGAGCCCTGGGCTTCAATTATGGGTTCCTAGACCCGAGCACTAAACACACCTTGCTGTCAGTGAGGTACAAAACCTGCCTGGTGTCCCCGTGGTGATATCAAGTAGTTTATGCTACCTTGTGGGAGTACAGACCCGCCGGGTCATCAGCACCGCGCTAAGCACTGATAAGTAAAGTTCCAAAAGCCACTTGGGGCATATTGCTCCAGGTGGGGTGCGAGGCCAAAGCTCTACAGGCGGTTGTACTATGACTATTCTATTCATGTATATTAAAGCAGAAACCAGTGTGCGCCACCCGCAAAGAAATGATCGTGTCTATGTGGGCTGTAAACCTGCAAATGTAGATGCCCTCTAGCGGTTGGAAGTCTGAGCCATGGTAACCTCAGAACCACATAGCGAGTGCTGAATGCATTCATGCTGCACCTGTGCAACGCAAATGTTAAAATAGACACACCAGGTAATAACAATACGCCACAATAATCTTAAATACACAGCTGTAAGCAAGAAAGATGGAGATGCTCACATCTGCTGGAGCAACAAAAAAAGAGACCGGGCCATAGAAGTCGACAGTTGACTTTTACAGGACTTTAAGCAATATGGTTGAATAATGTTTTTGGACTCCCGTTTTGCATACGGCTTTTGAAAAGTTAGTTTAATCTGATAGAGACTTCTAGTTGCAGATTCCATACCTCAGAATTTCCCCTAGGCGTCAGACTGGATCCTAAGATTTTTCTTAGAGCAATACCCTTGCGTCGGTCAACTCCTCGGACGTCGTTGGTTTGTAGTCGCCATGATGACGTCAGGAGTAGTACATAGATGCCGCCTCAGTACAGTGACGTCACTTCTTTTCATTCCGTGCCACGAGCTGATCCGGAGAAAGCTACCCTGGTCTCTTTTTTGACCGATTTCGACATTGTTACGGAGATTTCTAGTAAGCTTTTGGTGCGTCGAGGATGTCCCTGAAGACCGGGTTCATGCCATGCGAGGACTGTCACTGCATGGTATTGGTGATCCGATCCGCGTCAGGTTTGTCTGTGGTGTCTCGAGCACGACCACGACCCGAAGTCGTGCTTCGAGAGCCGGGCCATGCACCTGGCCTTGATGGAGCAGTCCCTGAAGCTCATGGCGGCCCGGCGCTCGACTCCGCGTAGGTCCCGGTCTCACTCGAGAGGAAGGTCTTGAGACCGTCTGCAGAGCCATCACCACTCGTCTTCCTCAAAATCTTCGGGTGCAGGGAAGAAGAAGAAGTCAAAGCATTCTCATCGCACTTCGACTTTGCCCCGTCGCTCGGCTGAAGCGACGCAGAAGCGTCAACGCTAAAGGCCTCCATCCTCGAAGCCTGCTTCTGGGTCCGCTCCGCGCTTCCCCGTGTTTTGGGGAGCCAGAGCGACCCCCGCCCAACTTAAGGAATTCTATGAGGCCATGCGCCTCATCTTTGGGCGGACCGACCCCGATACAGAGCCTTCTGGCTCAAGGGGGTCAGTTGAGGGCCTTCAGGTTCCACGCTGGGGGCTTCGGCTCTGGCCACCGAGGTCTCCTCCGGATCCACTCGCTGATCTGCACCAGTGCCAGTCACGCCACTGAGACCTTCCCCAGCGCCGGGTCAATTGTCGATGCTCCCGACGTCGGTAGTGGCCACTATCAACGTCGACCCAATCTTTATCCCCAACGACTCGGAGCGTTGTCGGCCAGTGCCGCCTGTCTTCGATGGGGCCTATTCACCCCAGGTCGGATTTGGACCATTTTTCCTATGGGTACGAATTCGGGGAAGGAGTGGAGGAGTCCCTGGACACTTGTGAATACCAGGATGACCCATCTTTGGACTGCGCACAGAAATTGGCCGACTCCAGTGGACTGGACACTTCTCCAGACGCTGGCATACTGTCTCCTCCTACAGTGGCTACGGTGGAGGGAGTGACTTGTAGGGCGGCTGCGGTCCTTTGCCTTGAGCTACCTACTGTAGAGGTCTGGTCCAAACTCCTGACGGAGGCGCTTCAGCAAGGGGCTTCCACATCTGAGCCCCTTTTACCTTTCAATGAAGCCCTCACCGATGTCCTTTTGGGTTCTTCGTCCAAACTTAGCACAAGGGCTCATGGTCATAGGACTATCGCATGCCGCCATCAGCCCGCTCCGAACAACCCTAAATTCCTGTCACAACACCCCACACCTGAAAGTCTTGTCATCCAGGCTTCCTCTTCTTCAGGTGCATTCCCTTCTGCACCCCCGGATAGGGAATCAAAAAGGCCTGGAACAATTTTGGAAGAAGTTGTTTTCTTCCTCCAGTCTCGCGCTGCAGTCCGTGAACACCGCATGACTTTTGGGCCACTATACCCACTCTCTGTGGGATACGGTTGGCAAGTCCTGCCGCAAATACCGGAGGAGGCCCGTGTTATCATCTCCCAAGCTTTCAAGGATGGGAGAGATGTGGCGAAGTTCACAATCCGATGTGGGCTGGACACGACCGACTCTCTGGGCAGATCGGTTGCTTCAACAGTGGCCTTGAGATGCCACACCTGGTTGAGTACTTCTGTTTTTTCTGGGGATGTCCAACAGTTCCTCATAGACTTGCCCTTTGATGGCTCCCGTCTCTTTGGAGACAAAGCGGACTCTGCCTTGGAGAGATTCAAGGATTCCCGGTCTACGGCGCGGTCCCTTGGTCTTTCCTATGCCCCTCGCCCCCCACAGTCAACTTTTCGTGACAGCGGAAGGGGATCTCGTCATGTCCCCCACCCAGCCACCGTGCCACCCATCCTGTTCAGCCACTGCATGGCCGGAGACTCAGAATCCCACGTGGACGTGGGACAAGGAACTAGAGGTCTGCCCAGTCCATCTCTGCCCCCGCAGCAGCCTCCAAACCCTCCTAGTCCGTATCCCCACTCCCATCCAGTTGGGTTCACCATCACCTACCCCAATGGGAATCTATTACTACGGACAGGTAGGTTTTGCAGATCGTTCAAAAGGGCTACTCCCACCCTTTCGAATCCCCCCCAACAGCCATGCCTCCATCACTCAGCCAACTCCTGGATCATTTAGCACTCCATCGCCAGTAAGTCGCAGCTTTTTCGGCCAAGGGAGCTTATAGAGAAGGTCCATGTGCCAGAATTAGGCTGTGGTTGTTATTCCTGCTAATTTCTGGTGCCGAAAAAGGACAAGGGCTTACCCCCTATCTTAGACCTTCTGGACCTCAACTACTTCCTCAAGTAGGAGAAATTCAAAATGCTCACCCTGGCTCAGGTTCTGTCTGCCTTAGACCCAGGAGACAGGATGGTAGCCTTGGACTTGCAGGAAACCTATTTCCACATCCCCATCCTGCCTGCCCACTGACGTTACCTACGATTCGTGGTAGGTCCCGAGCACTATCAGTGTACCGTGCTCCCTTTTGGCCTTACCAGCGCCCCTCTGGTGTTCACAAACGGGATGGCGTGGTTGCAGCTCATCTGCGCAGGTTAGGGGTCTCCGTCTTCCCCTACTTCGACGACTGGCTGTTGAAGGGGGACTTGCCCCAGAAAGTAGTCTCCCATCCTCAGACTATGGCGAACCTCCTGCACATGCTGGGGTTCACTATAAACATGCCGAAGTCACACCTGACTCCCTTTCAGACGCTCCCTTTCATCTGAGCTGTTTTGGACACAGTGCAGTTTCGGGCTTATCCTCCCAAAAAGCGAGTCCAAGATATTTAGGCTATGATTACGATCTTTCAGCCTCTGTCTTGAGTTTTGGTGAGACTGACTCTGAGGCTGCTGGGCCTCCTGGCCTCCTGCATCCTGCTATTGACACATGCCAGATGGCATAAGCGGGCTCTGCAGTGGGACTTGAAGTTCCAGTGGGCGCAGCCTCAGGGGTATCTCTCTGACATGGTCCAGATCTCGGAGGGGACTGCGTAAGACCTGCAGTGGTGGCTTTCAAATCTGCATTGGGTCCACGGCAGATCCCTCTCCCTTCCCCAACCGGATCTATCCATAGTGACAGTTGTGTCACTTCTGGGTTGTGGTGGCCACATGGGAGAGGCGGGGATCAGAGGCCTCTGGTCTCCTGCGGAGTCTGTGCTCTATATCAATCTTCTGGAGCTCTGGGCGATCAGGCTTGCATTGAAAGCATTTCTTCCCTCTCTCAAAGGGAAAGTAGAGCAGGTGTTCACAGACAATACTACCGCCATGTGGTACTGCAACAAACAGGGCGGAGTAGGGTCCTAGACCCTTTGTCAAGAGGCACTACGTCTCTGGACATGGCTGAAACATCAGGGCATTACCCTGGTGGTTCAACATCTGGCGGGTTCTCAACGCCAGAGCGGACAAACTCAGCCGTCGATGCACAGCCGATCACGAATGGCGTCTCCATCCGGAGGTGGTGCAAGGTCTCTTTCGTCAGTGGGGAAAGCCTTGGTTAGATCTGTTCGCCTCCGCAGAGAACACGAATTGTCAGCTGTTTTGCGCATTGGAGTTTCCAAGGGGGCACTCGCTCGGAGAATCTTTTTGTCTCGAGTGGAATTCCAGCCTCCTTTACGTCTTTCCGCCCAGAGTTCTCAAGAAGATCAGGAACGACCGGGCCCAAGTCATCTTGGTGGCTCCGGACTGGGCACGGAGTGTATGGTATCCAGAGCTACTGAGTATGGCCATCGATCCTCCACTCAGACTGCCTCTCCGGGCGGATCTTCTGTCGCAGCAGCAGGTGATGGTTCTCCACCCGAACCTGTCCCATTTCTCCCTTAATGCGTGGAGTCTGAGTGGCGACAGTTGACGACTTTTGATCTTCCCCCCAAAGTCTGTGATGTTATCTTGGCAGCCAGATGTCCCTCCACAATAACGGTATACACCCGTCGTTGGCATAATTTGTGGCATGGTGCACCAACAAATCTGTTGAATCCCTATCTGCCCCTCTATCTGAGGTTCTTTTGTTCATTCTTTCTTTGGCCAATCAGGGCTCTGCCTTGGGCACCCTTAAAGGGTATTTATCTGCCATTTCGGCCTTTCTTAGGTTACCTAATCAGCCTTTAAATCTCCTATTGTGACTAGATTCCTAAAAGGTCTCACCCATTTATTTCCTCCCACTCCATTTATCATGCCTCTGTGGGACCCCAATCTTGTCCTTACTTATTTAATGTGTGCTCCCTTTGAGCTGATGCACAATTGTCCTTACGGCTCCTCACCTTCAAAACTGTCTTTCTTGTTGCCGTCACCTCTGCTCGCAGGTTGAGTGAGCTTCAAGCCCTTTCGTCCAAACCTCCATACTTGTCTGTGCACCCGGTTGAGCACTAAGGCTTCCTTTCTTCTGAAGCTGGTTACGCCTTTTCATGTAGGTCAGCCCATCACCATGCCTCCTTTCTCCACACCTCCACATCCTTCCCCTGAGGAGGAGAAACTCCACTGTCTGGACCCAAAAGGAGCGTTGGTGTTCTATCTTAATCGTACTAAAGATTTCCGGGGGTACAATCAACTCTGTCGGGTATGTGGGTCCACCTCTCGATGGGTACTTCTTTGCATCAATATGTGCTGTGCTTTGGCCAAGAAGCAACCCCCCTGGGGCTTGTGTGCTCATTCCACCAGAGCAACTGCTGCTTCCACTGCGTTAGCACGCGGAGTTCCTGTCCTGGATATCTGCCAGGCACATTTGCTAAACACTACTGCCTGGACAGTCGGGTCCTTTGGGACGGCTAGTTTGGTTGTTCGGTCCTGCAGGACTTCCTAATATGATCTTGGTTCGTAGCCCACCACTGAGGATGGCATTGCTTGGGTATCTATTCTAAGGTAAGGAATCTGCAACTAGAATTCTCTATCAGATGTACAAGTTACTTACCTTCAGTAACAAAATATCTGGTAGAGACACATTCTAGTTGCAGATTCCCTACTGACCCACCCGTCCTCCCCGCTCGCGAACTGATTTTTAGGGACAGGGATTTCCCCCTTCAGGTCCTTAGCTCTGGCGCACCAATCTCAGTGTTCTTAGCGGCTCTGCGCTTTGGCGTGGAAACTCGTTAAAAGAAACTGACATCACTGCGCTGAGGCGGCATCTATATACTACTCCCGACATCATCACGGTGACTGCGACGCCCGCAGAGTCGACCGACGCCACCTACCGACACGCAAGGGTATTGCACGAAGAAAATTCTCCCGATCCAGTCTGACGCCTGGGGGAAATTCTAAGGTAAGGAATCTGCAACTAGAATGTGTCTCTACCAGATAATTTGTTACCGAAGGTAAGTAACTTGTACTTCCATGTTAGATGTTGGTTATGTTTAATAAAGTGAAGAAAAAAGGACCATAATCCTAGCCTCTAGTCCTGACATAGAATACTGAAATATATGGCATTGACACAGTTAAGCCTAGGCTGTAACGCTGTCGCGATGGGTGACCGTACTTGGAGAAATGTCATGTTGCTTCTGATAGGGTTTAATTTTTAATTGCCTGTGACACACACAATCCTGTAATAAGTCTACTGAATTCACAGTGAAGGCGCGTCCCAGGCAGATGTCCTTTCTGCATTATCATATGCAGCATGCGCTCCGCAGCAGTTCTCCTTTTTCACAATTCATTGGGACAGTGGCTCGCTACCTCACTAGTCATTTCAAAATGGTACAAAGAAGAACATATAATGTGAATATATAATGCACAATATAGCACCAGAACAGGATTCCACCTTAAATAGCCATGCACCATAATACTTTTCTTTTTAGATCCAGCCAGAATGAGTGCTTTAACCCAGCAGTGTAACAGTAACAAAACAGAAAGCAGTCTGGCATTTATGGCATTATGTTACGTGATGAAAGCAACGCTTGGCGAAGACAAGCAAAGATTGGTCTTGCAGGTTTTTGAATGCTACACAGTTGAAATTTCTGGGTGGGTCAGTGGGCAATGGAAAAGGATTTGTTTTAATTTCTGGATATTCATCAATCCTCCCATATCTTTTTGTTAAATTTTCTGTGAAGTATACACTTTTCTACATGCTCTTCTTACCACTCTCTACTTACCAGTTTTTCATATAAATCGTGTTAAAAAATGCTTGAAATGTTTGTTCTTCCAAACTAGTAGTGCTCATCTTATATTGAGTTTTTGTGAATCCACAGTTTGGATATACAGATGGTAGTTAACACTGCCACAGAGTTGCCCAATCTTCCTCATATTTGCCCTTTTTCTGTAATGTCCTGCTAGAGATTGTTTCCTCAGCAAACGTCACTAACTGCCACCAAACATTTTCTAAAAGGGTCAATCTAGGAAAATGTTACATTTAGATTTTTTTTTGATTTTTTTCTATTTGTCATGTATCCACTGCCTTTTGTATTGAGTATTGTGAAGTTTATTTAGCCTCTATTATCTAGAGGTCAACATTTATTCTTTTACTATTAACGTATACTTATTTCTTTAGTAAGTCTGCGTGTAAGGATTTCTGTTTTCCATGCTAGATTAACATTGTGTAATTGATTGAGGATTAGTAGTTTTTAAGTCAGTAGTTGTCTTATCAATCTTAGCTGCATATGTGGACTCACAAGGTTGATAAAGGAAAGTCATTTTACTATCTTCACTTTCAACACATTCACGTGCCTGTGCTATCAACCTCTGTTCCAGTTTTCAACTATCATCCTCTGGTCCCTTTCTCTCAATGCAAAGTATCAAAAGATTACTTGATTAGGCTGTTTAGTGTCTATCCCTTATTTTGGGATTCATTGGCTTTAGCCTTATTTCATGATCTCTGCTTCAGGTTTCTTTAGTCAGGGTCCAAAGCTCTACAGTTCAAGCTGCTTCTTATCAAAAGGATACCTAGACTTTGATGTCCAATAAGTCTTTGTGCTCCTTATTCAGTCCCCACGCGGTTTCCAGCTTAAAATTCTGTGTGTTTTTTAAAGGATGTGCTACAAAACCATAAATGCATGTTGGCCTTTGCCACCTGGGGGAGGGGGGGTTAAGAACTGAATAATTGACATGGATGTGATATTAAGCGTCAGTTGCTTTAGTCTTAGTCTTTGAATTCCATGATTTTCCATCCAACCCATTATGTGATTGTAAGAATAGAGTAGTTATAAAGTGTGCAGCACAGGGTAGCCATGAATTACGTAGCATAGTTGTTGAGGCCTATAAGATTGTCCATACGTAATGAGGGTTGTTGATAGTTCACAGACCCTGAGTGCTTTGGCTCTGATGTAGTATGAATTTTAGTGTTACCCTCATATCACCAAAGTCATCAAAATCTGATAGTTTATGCGTTATGTTAATCAAAAGCACTAATGGTTTTAAACATAGAAATTGCACTTGCACGTTTTATTAATGCGCATACATTTGCAATGTAGAGTTCGACATAGATGGCATTTGAGTTAAATCAAGTATTTGCAGGATTGAGATGATGCAATATTATTAGGCCTTAGATTAACAGAATATATTGAAATAATATTGAATTTTTAAAGATTAATTAACTAAAAGTGCATGCAAAAAAAGAAAGAAGTGTACTTCTCGATCATATTTAATGAAATGTTAGCAGTTTTTTCCTTTAAAATGAATGTAACATGCATATTATTGAAGCATTAATAACATTGAATACATAAGCTGCATATTAAAGGTGTGTTTATTAAATTGTATTAATTAAATGTATTGCTTTACTCCACTTCCCTTAGCATAGGTAAGGTCTGTTAAATTTGTGACTGTGCAGGAAATGCTACTTCATTTTTTTTTCCTAACATGAGCTTTCTTTCAGACTTCGTTCCAATGAGAAGACTAGTTTTGCTAATTAGTCCCTGTAGTTTAGGCATAGAGAGAAAATGTAGCAGTGTCCTTGGAATTAGAACATCCTGAGCCAATGGACTTTTGAATTATACAAATGTTTCAATCCTGTGTGGAACTATATAGATGGATGAGGTTCCCATGACCAGACCTGGGAATGGAAGTAGATGTTGCAACCTGGAGTTGTGTGATCGATTATTATTAGAGGATGCCCCTTCAACGTTAATGTGGACTGCTTTTCTGAGTGAATCAAATTACTTTATGAACTTTGATATACTGTTGACCAGTTGGACATTGGTCAGATTCTTCAGATGCTTTGCAGATGTCAGATCTTCTGCATTCCTGAACCTTTATTGATGAAGACCCTGCATGCTGAGCCCCCTGGAGAGATATCCTCCTCTCTGCTTGTCCCTTTGAGATGCCCCTTTAGTAGTTAGAGATTTTCATCCTAACCCCTTTCAGAAGACTTTTGGTCGAGCCTCTGATATGCTGACACTTTTCCTTTTTATTTACCGTTTAAGTAGTTGTAGTTAGTTCTCTTTTGCTTGAGATTTCCTTTTGCCAAAATATTTTTGTCTTGTTTATTCTTTGTCTTTTGCCTGCATGTTTTCCATCCCACTTGTATTTCCTAGTAGGGGGTTTCCCTGTGCCCAGCTAAATCCTGAGCAATGCTTAATTTCTGAATCGCAAATATTTCTTCTGATGCTATGTATGGTTCTCATTCAATGCTTAGTTTTATTGATGTTAATTTGCTTGAATTTATTTAATTGCCTTGGACAACCCTCTCTGATTATGTATCTTTGTAACTTGGTCTTGTGAATTGTTTACATGACTTTGAGCTTGAGGTTGTAATAAACCCCTTAATTTTATTCCTGACCGGAGTTTTCTTCCTTTGCCAGATTGGTCATGGGTGGTATTTTAATTGGGTTTTTATTGAAATTGTGTTGATGGTTCTACCACACCCTGTTGCAAGGTCCAAAGAATCATCCACCTCTGAGAGCATTGATTCCTGCTAGGGATAAAATGCTACATCAGTTCCTATGTGTATGCTTTTGAAGCAACAGAACAGAGTTTGTTCTATTCCTTTCATGTTTTTTGTTTTTTACATGGCCATTACCTTTTCCGTAGAAGAAGGATCATGTTCATATGATGTGGCCACAAATACATTCATGGAATGCTGCTTGGTTGATACCAGTACAACCTTCTCATATGAACATGTTCTGAGAGACCCTTTTTTATGAGTAGACGTGTTGAGGTAATTAGCAGGCATGATAAGCAAACGCCCGGTCCTCTATTGTCATGCAGAGTATAAAGGTAATCCGAAAAACCTTAAATGTGGATGATCTAGAATGAACAACAGAACAAGTGCTTCTATGGTTTCAGAGGATGGATGGGGGCCAGAATTCTCCTCTGGCCATTGGCTAATAATAGAATCTCTGCAAGTCTTAATTAGGTGATTGACGACCTGTGATTTAATTCAGGTGGATAAAAGCTGTCTTCAAGGTCGACCAGTAGCTTGGTTATTAGAGGTAAGGGTAGAGTCGTGAGGGTATTATTTGCTTCCATTCATAAATCATTGGGCTTTGGGTTTGACCGTAGGAAGTGCATTAGGTTTCCCACATTCCCACAAGTACTCTGTGACAAATCAGAATACATTCTTTATCACCATGTAGCTGGGTAGTCGATACCAGCAGAAATGTTATATGCCACTTCTCTATCCCAGATATATGTCTCATCCATGTGCGTTCATGCAATATTATGTACATCTTTAATCAAATTGACCGTTTTGTTTAACAAAGCATCTGTGTTGGACCTCAATTATGCAGCAAAAGAACAGACCCTGCAAGAAAGTGCTGATATAGCTGGTGACGTAGGGAGCCCTTCTAGGTGCACTGCAGTCATGCCCCTCTACTACTTGATATTCACAACATATTAGGAGCCCAGGATCAGCATTAAGGTACAGCTTCCCATTCCTAGACATTGTAGGGTGCATCTTGAGAGTTTGAACCAATAGTCTTCATCTTCTTGAAGTGGCAATCGAAGAACAGAGAAGGGTTACGACAAAAAAACAAAATACCCTTGTTTTTCCTGGCCTAGTCTACCAGCCCCTTCTTCCATCACGCCTTTGGTTGCAGTTCAGTTGGGAGAAGAGGAACTAACATGTAGCCTTATATACGGTAATTGAGCATAAACCTACCATTTCGTCTACTTCTGTTCCCTGTCTCGTTTGTAATTTAGCCAAATAAGACCACATCTAAGTCGAGGAAGAGTTTAACATACTAGTGTGCATGTTAGACACGAGGAGCATATTGCAATTTATGTAGCTTAATTCTTGCTTTCTGTGGCTTTTATTTTTATTTCGTGGTACAGTTTAGAAAACATCTCCCGTTGTTCCAAATATATTCTCTAGCTACACCTGTTTAGAACATATCAGTGTCAGTCTTCCTGGCTGGTGTTAATTCCAGTGATAACACGGGGTTTCACTTCAGTGCTTCTGTTTCACTTTTTAAAAGGAGGCTGCAGCTCTGTCTGGTCACTAGTCATCTACGGTTTTCATGGTTGCCGGGATTTGTGGTTTGATTCCCACCTTCTAAGCTGATGCTTGCAGCCCTCCTAGTGAAAATGACTAAACTCCCATCAGCAAAATTGCCAGGTAAGGTGAGTAATTTGGCAGCAAAGAAACGCAATATGTATTTGCAAAAGCAGCTAGTGTGTGAGGAATATGTGTGCCAAATGTGCCAAATAGGTGTGGAGGAAAGTGCCTTGTCTTAGCTTTTTAGTTAGCCAGCACCAAGTGTCTAACACAGCTCTAGTAATCAGAAAGGTTGCGTTCCCAGCCCTTGAGACTCTCAACAAGTGCCTGGCACACAGGCCCAGCCAGGTTCACCAGTCCCTTTCTGAAGGACCCATTGTCAACGACTGTGTGTGTGATTGGGCTTCTCAACATTCTTTAATGAGATCACAGCTCAGGCTTCCCTTTGATTGGACATAGTACGAAGTGCCCTTGAAATACAATTATTTTCCTATTTAGTGCAAAATACATGGACCTTTAATTTATTCTAATCTCTGAATAGCGACCTGAAACACTTAAAAACATTATGTATCTAAAAGCGGGCCTGTCTTAATTGTTTCAAGGTTGCCTCGCCATAATCAAAATAAGGGATTGGTGTCACATGGTAGAAAATATTGTTCTCGGATGATTTGATGAGAATTATTGATCTGCATGGCTTTTGGCTAGGCTCAGCCAACCAGACAAACGCCATTCTGATATTATAGCATTTCCAAGAGCTAATTTTGGTTCGGATTCTATATTTTTTTAAGACTGTTAAGAAACTGTCTGGGACACAGTTACTTTTAAACTAGCTTGCACAAACAAATACATAAATGGCAGAGTTTAACTGCATTTGAAGTGCTTTAGAACAGTGGTTATCAACCTTTTGACTTCTGTGAACCCCCACTTTATCTTTACTGGAACCCAGGGGCCCCCACGGAGTCATTACTGGAAGCCGGGTAGCGTGGCCTAAACATTGTTAATGATTAGAACTGCAAAACAATACACACAAAAATAGAGAAACGAGCATTTATCACACAAATATAAATGTAAAAAATGAATAGGGAGTTTGGGGCTTTTCTAAATTCAATTGAAGGTACACATTGTCCATACTATTATACTTTAATTTTTTGCCTCCAATTTCAAATTTCTTGACATTTACAGTCCTTTTATTAATTTTCAATTGTTGATGTAGCCACCTTATCTATATGCAGTTAATTAGTCTGTTAATATTATTTAATTTTCTAAGCAGACGCAGTGCCCCTGAGGAGACTTTGCAGACCCCCGGGGTGCCCAGACCACAGGTTGGGGACCACTGCTTTACAAGATAAAAGATCTACGGCATTCAGTTCAGAGTTCGTCAGTTTGAAACCCTTGAATTTTCCCATCCTATCTTGTCATCCTGGAACACGTTATAAAGGCCTTGGTCACTGCTCCTATAAACTCTATTATTATTATTTTTTATTGTTCTTCATATGCTATACAAAGAGCTCAATGGGTCAAGGAAGTGCAGGTCAGCCATGAGTGTTTCTTCCCGGCAGAGGGAGCCTATGAGCATTGGATGGCTAGAAACAGAGTTTGAGGTTTCTTGTGAAATTATACTTGTATCCCACTCCAACTAGGAATTTTATCCCACACCTCCTCTCCGGCTTCACTGTGTACTCTACTTTTGTGAGCTTATAATAGTGAAGTTGTAGGAATTCTCTTTCCTCTCTTTTAATGTTGTCCAAGCTGTGTCTTCAGATCGATTTTTAGGTTTTTTATTGATTGGGGACACTGTCCTCCCATCAAACTTGTAAAGATAATACTTTGCACACAGCTGGATGTGGGCATATCTCATGGGCGCCATGTCCATGTTTGGATTCAGCACTCTTGTCTCCGGTACAGAGTCAGGTGTTTGGCTGCTTCCATCAAGCAACTAAGGCCACCTAAGTAGTAGCAAAGAGGATGATAAACATAAGATACTAGAGGTCCATTTAAACCCGAGATCCTGGGCTTAGTTTTGCCTCTTTACTGTTTGTACATCCTCTTTAAAGACCATGCCTGCAGTGCCTTTTGATCCTTTGAGAGTTTCAAGGGTGTCAGTTTTTTCTTCATTTTTTGACTCCCACAATTATGCATATCAGCCTTGGTCCCGCTCCTATGGGAGCAGTCCTGCCTGAAGTGCTAGGCCAGGTTGTGTCCCGTTGGGAGCATAATCCAGGGATGTGGAATTCCTATCGCCTAACCCCTAGGACATATTGTTTGGGGTCAAGGGCAACACGTTTTCATGTTTATTTTGTCCTTGGTACAAGTAGGCCTGACCCCCTGCATCACAAACCCTTTGGCTGCCAGTGTACAGGGAAGGGAACTGTCTGCAGTTGAGGTAATGCGTGTCCATATGTTAATGCTGTTCGAACTTGTATTTATGCTTCATTAATGGAAAGCCTTCATTGTTAGGATGAGCGCTGTAAATAAACGTTTTAAGATCACACTGCAGCACTGTACCACTACTGACAGTGGTTCAAGTAAAAAAACAAAATGTACACACGTTTGAAAAGTTTAACAATATGCTCCCAGAATCCTCTCTAATTAGATGCAAATGTTTGCAGAAGCTTAAAAGGAAGAGTGATTATTATTTGCTTTCTAAATTAAATGTTCAGAAAAAAGTACAAGTAGGAAAAAACGTTTTGCTACTATGACATTTTACGTGCTATTTCTTTGAAGTGTAATTTATTATAATGTGTTGATGTATGCTAGTATTTCCAAAAAATATTCCTAATGGAAAATCAGTGTAACCATTTTTAACAAGATTATGGGAAGCATGAAAATAAACTAGCAAAGCCAACCGATCCATCATTTTTTGTGAGTCTTTTGGTTCCGTAAATGCGTGTCTTGACATGGCTTTTGTAACACTTTATTGTTGTGGGAGCTGCCAGACCCTCACCATTGTAACAAACACTGGCAAAAAAGATGAAAAAAAACGTTTTTGGTCCCAAAAAGCAGACATTGCACCAGTTGGTAACAAAGGCCCCCCTCCAGGGGCCCCCCTCAGCACAGCACCTGCTCTGAGTGAGTCTGGATGGGGGGCTCCATGTTCTTTGCAGGGGGGCCCCCCTCCAGTTTCGATACGCCACTGATTGCCACAGTAGTTCCTGGCACTGAACAAAACTACTTTGTGTGCCAGTATGTTCCTTGTGGAAGAGCAGATGCTTCTGTGTTGTGGGCCAGAATGTACAAATCACACCTTTTTCTTTTTGTACTTGAAAAATTGTTCCAGGGCAAACGAAAATCACGTATGGTGTACACTTTGAGTTCACTTGTAGCGTGCCCACCTCGCACCATGTCACAAGCATAACCTGTTTCTGTAGCTCTCACCTAACCCTGTGTGCATGTATTACAGTTCACCTAAAGGTCAGAGGTAGCCGAGGTGAAACTGCACATCCTTTAACCTCTTGATGACGCCACAGGGCAGGACAATAGACTCACCTTAATCTTGAACAGCCTGTTAATGGATGATGAAGAGCTAGAGAAAGGTCAGAGTGGGAATATTAAAAGTAAGCAGGGATTTGACTTCTCTGTGATTTGCTTTTGTTTCTCCTTCACAAATCCCTTAGATCCTGGATAAGAAAGGCAGTTATAGAGGTAGCAAGAGGGGAGGCCAGACGGAGATGCTAATGTCACCGGAATTGTAGTCTTGATTTGCTTCCTTTGGACCTCTACGTCTGATAACCACAAGGTCCAGCATAAAAGCCCAAGCCTGGAATCACGTTATTCCAGCGACATGGAGCGAGGTGATAGTCTCCTGCACTTGAGGTCATATTTATCTCAAGGGTCTGCACGCATTGGAGTCCAAGTAAATCTGTAGTACATGTTTTCAATAATCTATGTAAATATTTTAGGTATAGGTGAGAATCTGTGATCTCTGGGAAGGAAGGTAAACTCTAGAAATAGATGAAGCTGGACTGGATGAAGGCTTCTTTCAACATTAATAAAGCATGATTGTTTCGCTTTTCATAACCACATTGAATTGTTTGGTAAAACTACCTTCCAGGCTATGTGTCTGCAAAAGGTTTTGAAACTGATCATCTTGCATTGATTTGACAAATGCACTGACTGCAATAATGAGGACAATCTTACAATCTTGTGCGTGTCCCATAATCATTGCATCCCACTTTTGTCACTTCTCTGATCTTCCTTGGTGAATGTAAAGTTTGAACATTAAATATTTTTTTTGCATTGGGAATTTGAGACGTTTTTTTAACCTCTGGTTTAGTCTTTTTGTTAATAGAAAAAGGAAATGAAATGGTTGAGTAAATGTGGACCAACACAAATTAGTGGTTGGTCCTAATGGAAATATGTACTTGATGCAATCAAAGATGGAGCCTCGGTAGGCAGGTAACAGGTTTTATGATGAAGTTTATTTAAAGAATAAAGTCTTAGTTACAGATTACAGGTGTCATCTCAGTGCTATATCAAAGCCCCACCAGGAGCAGCATCCTGCCCACTCACCTACAGAAACATTCTATGACATCAAACACACATTGGCTGAGCAGCAGGTATCATGCAACCTAGGGATAGAGAATTAATTATGCCTAAATGAGGATGTAACACAACTCTGAACCAAAATGTTATAAGGAGGCAGCCAGCAGAGTTAACCCCACAGAGGCTGCATCTTTTTTGGGGAGAATGAGTGCAAGTTGCTCCTGGTCCCCGGTATCTAGTGATTTGGCTGTATATTTCTAACTTTTGGAATTCCCCCAGGGACAGACTGGAACCAGAAACATTTTCAGCAATTATCAATGCCAACTGATAGATGTCACCATCAGACTCCATGGTGACTTCTCCACCACGCCACCTAAAGTAACAGCAGAGTGGTTTATAGGCGCCATTTCTGTGCGCTGATTTTAGTTCCTAATTTCCATGCTTTTCGATGCAGGTCTGAGGATCAGCTTCCTGACTAACTTAAATCAGTGTTTTATGAACCTCCAACATGATTTTCCTTACTGTGTGCTGGGGATGTCTGCCCTGAAAACTAAAGGTTCCAATCCATGCCGTGCATGCAGGAAGGAATTGGCAGACATCGGACCCACATGATGTCTGTTTTTGGTATGTTGGATTAAAGCATGATTCAAAGTTGTGCAGTAGATGCTTCCTGATGCATCTGAAAGCCATTAGGAAGCAAGAGGCAAAGCTTTACATCACCAATCGTGAGAAGCAAGGTTGGGCCCGATCCAGGAACTCCTATTCTGGTAGGTCTAAGACTAAGTGCAAGTAAAAGTCTTGATGCAAAAACAAAAAGTGCTGGGGGGATCCTCCCTCTGTCTCTCGTACTCCAGGGAGAGTTTGTGCAGTCAGAAGATCTGACTCTCTGCCAGTCATCGGATTCCAACCTCATTTCACAATTGGAGAGGGTGTGCCCCAAGATTATCTGGCCATCTACAGCTTTGCATTAGGAAGAGGACTCCAAGGAGGCAAAACTGCAGCCCTGCTGGACAATTCTGGGTCCCATTGGAGTGCCTTAAGGCACCATCGGACACTATTGGATGTCTTATGCAACTGTCGGGTCATGTCTTCACTCGCGTGCTGGAGGCCATGTTAGTCAATATCGGTCTTGAGCCTGTCCTAATTTAAAAGATGCCGGTGTTGGATGCAACCCTTTTGCCGGTCTCCGATCCAGAGTTCGGCTAATGTTTGACATGAGATCCCCTAAGGTACAGCCAGTTGTATTGGAAGGTTTTCCGGCAGTGCTCCTGCCTTGATACAGGTACCACCAGTGCCTAGAGGCTTTGCTTCGCTGAGACTGCTTTTTACAGAAAATATGTGGTCTGTACGGTAGTGGTGATGAGGAAGGGGCTGATTTTCCCTCTCACACTGATGATGGATTTTATCTAGATCTCCCGAATGCAAGCTGTCTTGACACCTTGCCAGAAATTGAACTGGGCTCCCCATTCCTGTGAAGTGCCTCTTTTGCTGTGGTGGTAAGCGGGGCCGGGGGAATTTTGGAAGTACAACTGCCTACAGTAGAAACTAAGGCTAATCTGACTGAAATCCAACAGCCCGGTCTGCCCCTGACAGATACTCCGAATGTAGTGTGGGCAAAGCCCAAATTGATGCTGCTGGTAAGACATGCTGTAGCCTGCTCTGGGTGACCTAGTCTTTTTAACCTGACACTCTTCATCGGGAAGCCTCCACCAAAGTGAATATGAATGCCATTCTCACTGCTTCCCAGGTAGAAATCCTAAATGCATTGATAGCAGGCGGATGTTCTTCGCCAACTTGACTTTAAGTTCTTCGAAGGCAGAGTACTGAATAAAGAGATAGTGAGATAACCAGATGTAGAATTTGCAGGTAGGAATTGTTTATTGGAATGTCTCCACCTCGGTCTCCATTGGAGCCCTGGAGATTTTCTTTTAATAACGCTTTGATTGAGGTTACTTAAGACTTATGATGGTGCTGAAGTGCGTGCGGGTCTTTCCATCACAAGACTTTCTGCTGGTGTAAAGAAATGGCTCCCTGTTGCAGTTACCCCCCACTTTTTGCCTGATACTGATGCTGACTTGACTGAGAAGTGTGCTGGGACCCTGCTAACCAGGCCCCATCACCTGTGTTCTTTCACCTAAAATGTACCATTGTTTCCACAATTGGCACAACCCTGGCACCTAGGTAAGTCCCTTGTAACTGGTACCACGGGCCCTGATGCCAGGGAAGGTCTCTAAGGGCTGCAGCATGTCTTATGCCACCCTAGGGACCCTCACTCAGCACAGACACACTGCTTGCCAGCTTGTGTGTGCTGGTGGGGAGAAAATGACTAAGTCGACATGGCACTCCCCTCAGTGTGCCATGCCAACCTCCCACTGCTTGTGGCATAGGTAAGTCACCCCTCTAGTAGGCCTTACAGCCCTAAGGCAGGGTGCACTATACCACAGGTGAGGGCATATGTGCATGAGCACTATGCCCCTACAGTGTCTAAGCAAAACCTTAGACATTGTAAGTGCAGGGTAGCCATAAGAGTATATGGTCTGGGAGTCTGTCAAAAACGAACTCCACATCTCCATAATGGCTACACTGAATACTGGGAAGTTTAGTATTAAACTTCTCAGAATAATAAACCCACACTGATGCCAGTGTTGGATTTATTAAAAAATGCACACAGAGGGCATCTTAGAGATACCCCCTGTATTTTACCCAATTGTTCAGTGCAGGACTGACTGGTCTCTGCCAGCCTGCTGCTGAGAGACGAGTGTCTGACCCCAAGCGGTGAGAGCCTTTGTGCTCTCCGAGGATAGAAACAAAGCCTGCTCTGGGTGGAGGTGCTTCACACCTCCCCCCTACAGGAACTGTAACACCTAGCAGTGAGCTTCAAAGGCTCAAGCTTCGTGTTACAATGCCCCAGGGCACTCCCTGCCCCCTGGACACAGCCCCCACTTTTGGCGGCAAGTCCAGGAGAAATAATGAGAATAACAAGGAGGAGTCACTGGCCAGTCAGGACAGCCCCTAAGGTGTCCTGAGCTGAGGTGACTCTGACTTTTAGAAATCCTCCATCTTGTAGAAGGAGGATTCCCCCAATAGGGATAGGAATGTGACCCCCTCCCCTTGGGAGGAGGCACAAAGAGGGTGTACCCACCCTCAGGGCTAGTAGCCATTGGCTACTAACCCCCCCAGACCTAAACACGCCCTTAAATTTAGTATTTAAGGGCTCCCCTGAACCTAAGAATTGAGATTCCTGCAACTTACCTGAAGAAGAAGACTGCTGAGCTGAAAAACCCCTGCAGAGGAAGAACAGAAGACACCAACTGCTTTGGCCCCAGTCCTACCGGCCTGTCTCCTGCCTTCCAAAGAAACCTGCTCCAGCGACGCTTTCCAAGGGACCAGCGACCTCTGAAACCTCTGAGGACTGCCCGACTTCGAGAAAGACAAGAAACTCCTGAGGACAGCGGCCCTGCTCCAAAAGAACTGCAACTTTGTTTCAAGTAGCAGATTTAAAGACCCCTGCAACTCCCCGCAAGTAGCGTGAGACTTGCAACACTGCACCCGGCGACCCCGACTCGACTGGTGGAGAAACAACGCTTCAGGGAGGACCCTCCGGCGACTCTACGACTGTGAGTAACCAAAGTTGTCCCCCCTGAGCCCCCACAGCGACGCCTGCAGAGGGAATCCCCAGGCTCCCCCTGACCGCGACTGTCTAAACTCCATTTCCCAACGGCTGGAAAAGACCCTGCACCCGCAGCCCCCAGCACCTGAAGGATCGGAACTTCTGTGCAGGAGTGACCCCCAGGAGGCCCTCTCCCTTGCCCAGGTGGTGGCTACCCCGAGGAGCCCCCCCCTTGCCTGCCTGCAACGCTGAAGAGATCCCTTGGTCTCTCATTGATTTACATTGAAAACCCGACGCGTGTTTGCACACTGCACCCGGCCGCCCCCGCGCCGCTGAGGGTGTACTTTTTGTGCTGACTTGTGTCACCCCCGGTGCCCTACAAAACCCCCCTGGTCTGCCCTCCGAAGACGCGGGTACTTACCTGCTGGCAGACTGGAACCGGGGCACCCCCTTCTCTCTATTGAAGCCTATGTGTTTTGGGCACCTCTTTGACCTTTGCACCTGACCTGCCCTGAGCTGCTGGTGTGATAACTTTGGGGTTGCTCTGAACCCCCAACGGTGGGCTACCTTGGACCCAAACCTGAGACTTGTAAGTGATTTACTTACCTGATAAAACTAACAAAAACTTACCTCCCCCAGGAACTGTGAAAATTGCACTGTGTCCACTTTTAAAACAGCTTATTGTGTTTTATGTAAAAAGTATACATGCTAATGAAATGATTCAAAGTTCCTAAAGTACTTACCTGCAATACCTTTCAAATGAGATATTCCATGTAAAATTTGAACCTGTGGTTCTTAAAATAAACTAGGAAAATATATTTTTCTATAACAAAACCTATTGGCTGGATTTGTCTCTGAGTGTGTGTTCCTCATTTATTGCCTGGGTGTATGTACAACAAATGCTTAACACTACTCCTTTGATAAGCCTACTGCTCGACCACACTACCACAAAATAGAGCATTAGTATTATCTCTTTTTGCCACTATCTTACCTCTAAGGGGAACCCTTGGACTCTGCGCATACTATTCCTTACCTTGAAATAGTGCATACAGAGCAAACTTCCTACAGCTGGTGACCATATTTCTATTATAAGTCAAATTAATCTTCTTCTCTGTGCCCTCACAGGCTTGTTTAAGGTGAAGTTTTCTTAGACCTTAAAGTGCTATGATGTTAATTGAACCCAAACAGATCAAAGGTGCATTTTTCACTGTGTCCGACTTCATTTGGAGAATTCAAAAGATTAGGAGAAAAGGTGTATGATCAGCGGCACTTTGATATACGTTGCTGGTATCTCAATGTAATGAAATCTGCCAGGAGCGAAGGACCTGATTCATCAAAGAGTTTATCCATTCTATGCCTGTGGGAAAATGTGTTAGTACGTATGGGCCATAGTCTTTGAGTTCAAAGATGAAAACCGTGACAGTGTATCTGAGTAGGTAATACCTTTGTTCTTCGACTAAGTGAAAAAGTGGTGTGGTTTTTTTTGTATTTCCTGTTCTTTTCTATAACTGGAATATTTTGATTGCCTGTGTTATGTGCTCATCTTGTGATGCACAGGACATGTTAGGGGTGATTCTTAGGCGGGTACAGCCAACTTGTCCATGCAGCTGCTTGTGGAAGAATGTATGAATTATTTATCAGGTAAGCCTCTACAAACCCAATCTGCTTAAATTACTTTCGGTTGGTTGGAGGAAAATGAATGACTCCATTACTTAAGTAACCTTTACATATATAGGTCGATGTGTCTCCCGCTTGTTACCCTTGTCATTACTTTCGTCTGATTTCATATGGATCCTTTTTTTTGGGTACCTGATGGGCGGCTTTGCTGCTGTCATGAAAGCTTCAGTGGTGAAAATATTGTCATTTTTCCTTCTGTATATTAGGTCTCTGAATAACAATGTAAACTATTTTAAGGTTTTGCCAGGGGGTTATTTAATGAGGAAGCTTTTTTAATGAGGTTTGGAAAGAGGGGTGGAGTTTGCTCTGACTATTGTTTTCTGCCTCTTTCTAGATGATATCAAGGTTTCAGTGAATGATTTCATCATCAAGGTGACCGCTGCGACCCTTAAAGTAAGTACATTACCAACTGCGAACTAACGAATGCCGGGTTAAAGGTTGCGCTTCCGGCGAATGTTCATGACTCTTATTACACTGGCCGCAGTTCCATAGCCCGCATTTTGATGTAGAAAAATTAGCGTGGCCAGGCCTGAGGAGTCGGTGGGGTTGAGGGTTGGAGGGAAAGGGGTATGTGTGCTTTATTTTGGTTTTACATAATACAGAGTTTGAATATATATATATATTTTTTAAACAGAGGAAACGGGAGTGATCTTTTATTCGGGCTAGGAACAGCTGCTCTACATTTGTGCGTGCTTTAATGCCATAACATACACTGAAAGTGATGGATTCTATTATCATGTCAGCCCCCAGTCCACTCCGCGGAGTTTTACCAACACAAGTGCTGCTAAGATTATGTGGCACGAAGAACCAAATAATGCAGCAAGGGTATCTAAATATGCGGCAGGAACACAAATTATGCAGCACGTTTCCTGGCAGTATTCATTTTGCCCTTTTGATCTAGAATCAGAACCGTTTGTGAAATCAGCAAATTCTATGGCAAATTGGTACATACATAATTATGTAAGTACTGCCGCCTGCAAATCGCATACATTAAACTTGGCTTGGCTACTGTTCATTGCTTTCTCAACAATTTCTAATCATTACAATTCCTGTCAGTGCCCATTATTGGCTACACTTTGAATACAACAGTTGTTTTCAGCTAGCTACCCCAAAATATACATGTACATAGCGAGTATCCTGTAATATGGTCCTCTGTTGCCATTTTAGGGTTATGGTAACGCAAACCACTCTGCCTTTCACCTTGTGGTTGATTATGTCAACATAACTCACGTTGCTGCCGAGTTCAATGCATTACTTTGCCAGTGGCACACAAAAGTTTATATATATACACACACACATACGTACGCACATAACGTTTGTTTAGTTACTGTAGGGCCAGATAAGTTTGTTCACATGTGAAGTCGGTTTTACTCTCTGTGGACGTCTGTGATCCCCTTTAAATCCCCCCCCCCCCCCCACCCCCCAAGCTCCCCAGCTGTTGTTTTTTTGGTTCTTCTTCTGCAGTGATGTTATTCAGGGCTTTGATGGATATACACTGTTTACAGAGGAGGCGTGCACTTTGTTTCTGTTTCACTGTCTGTGGTTAGTGGGATTTACTAAGCCCTCAATGCAAATCTTTAAATATACACCTTTAACCAAGAAAGTATTTAAATAATCTTCTGGGGCTCTAGTCCTGTCGGAGATGTTGGTTGCAGCTTCTGCTGTTGCTATACCCAGATTGTACCACATATACCGACCACATATATACCAGCTAAGGTTGTTTGTTAGTAACGGTGCAGAATACAGTCAACTCAAATCTATTTTACTCTCCTGGGCAGTGTGAACTTCCTGCCAGCCTTTATTTGGCCCATAACCACCTTCGTTTCGGTGGTGTTTAGCACATCTTGGCCTCCCCTTGACACCATCATACCTAGGGTGTCTCTGGCCTAGCAGCGGATGACGAAATGTATAAAGTGCATCCTGTTGGTAAAATCAAAGAAAAGTCTGTTTTGTAACCCCAATGCTCATACAATGCAGAAACCCAAGAGTTAAAGAAGCGCACACAGAAAATAAGTAAATAGGAGGCAAGGAAACTAATAAGGCGGTTCCCTAGAACCAAGTGCATTGACAACTTGCAATACTTGAGGTGATCTGTGGGCAGGCTTGACATACACCATCACTGGTGCTTATAGACCCAGGTAGAAGGGAAGGGAACAGTATGCAAGGTGATGAAAAATACAGCTCCTGGCTGAGAAAAACAAGGCAAGAGCAAGGCGAATAACAGGTGGACCATTCAGTGATTTCTAAAGCGCGGCTAAGCACCCATAGGGTCTCAAGGCGCTGCAGTGCATGGCACTGCAACCCCTGGAGCCCATTTGGTGTCTTGATGTTTGGTAGTCCAGACTACTTGAGTCTTCTCCTAGCAGCATGGTCACCGCACCACATGTATTGAAGAGAAATGTCCCATCCACAGTGCGTGCAGGGATTATTGCATAAACCTGCTACGTGTTTAAGTGCGACCATTATGAAATCTGCAAAATATGTGCCTCTCCACATTTGACAGGGCACTTGAGGGACACTTGCAGAGAGTGTGTTACTGTACTTCCCTAAAGACAGATCCCAGGTTTTGAGGAGAAAAGTTAGCAAACACACTTGGATTTATGAGACAGACTCTGTTCAACTCCTGACCCTGTTTCAGAAGAGCTTATTTCAATGTGAGCACAAAATGCTGGAAATGCGTTTGGTTCACGCTCACAGCTCTTCAGAACAAGCATTGGCAAAGCTAATAGCTATGGTGTTGACAGCCAGCCTTTTATCTTCGATAGTGTTTGTTTTGTCATGGTTTTGTAAAGCATTTACATATATATGTCTCGGATAACTCCAGATGTACAAATTGGCTGCTTAGCCTATAAAGCAGTTCACCTAACCACTAAGTTACCTACACAAAAAGCTCATCCTGGCTGAAAATTCTTAGGTCTGAATCAAACTGGACGCCACCAAAAATAGGCATTGTTTGCATCCTGGATCTGTGTTTCTTTCAATAATTGTCCTATAAATGATACTGAGATGTTTGAAAGAAGGAACATTCTCTCGGCAAATGAACAGCCTTTGGTTTTTGATGCATACATATGTACAGAGGAAGAAAGATTCCATCAAGTAGATAGGTCCTTTGTTAAACAAATAAAAAAAATACATACATACATATAAAGACCCTCCCCAGTCTTCTACTTCCCTCTCCAAAGATCCCCCCCTCTATCTTGCAGCATGAGGAGTCACCACTGCTTCTGAAGGAAGCAATGGAGTTGGTGCCACAGCAGAAAATTGGACAAGGATGAAACTCATGATTCTTCATTGTTCCTAAGAAGGATGGTGGTCTGCGCCCAATCCTACACTTCAGGATACTGAACGTTTTCGTCAGAAAGGAAAAGTCAAAGATTCTGGCCCTAGCTCAGGTCCTGTTGGTGTTGATCGCAGGAGATTCGTTGGTGTCAATCAATTTGCAGAAGACCTACGTTTATGTTCCGATCCAGCGATCACATGGTGGGCTCCGACCATTATGATTACTGGTCTGCTTGATGTCGCACCTTGGGTTCTCACTAAGGGGATGGAGGTGGATGTGGTACATCTTAGATTTTCAGGATCCCGATTTTCCTGTGCCTGTATGACAGGTTGCTCAAAGCCAACTCACCAAAGGTAGTGATACTCCATCTGCCGTCAAAGACAGCTCTTCTGTGCAACATGGACTTTTTGATCAATAGGCCCAAAACTCACCGGGAGCCCTCCCAACATCTACTGTTCATAGGGCTGTTGTAGACACTATCCTTCTCTGCACCTTTCGTTCTCCTCAGATGTTCCAAGACATCAAAGCAATGGTTCTATCATTCCGGAATGGTGTGCAAGTTCTAGTACTGATAGCCTTGCATCTGCTAGGTCTCCTGGCTCACTGTATTCTCCTGGTCGTGCATGTGCATTGGCACATGAGGGCTTTGCAGCGGTGCCTCCACAGGCTGAGGGTCTAGCATTTTCAGGGAGGGGGCATGTTGGACACCATTGTGGTCTCCCAGCCTGCTGCAGTGGATGTGGTGTGGTGCGGGAACAAGGAGAGCCTTCTCCGAGGGATGTCCTCTGTTCTCCTCCCCCTCCATAGCTGTCTCCTCCCCTCCTTGACTACCTCCCCTTCTTAACGCCTTACTCCCACCACCCCCTCCCCTCTATATCACGATGAGATGAGGCAATGGTCTTGGGCACACTATCAAGTGATCTTAAGGGTCAATCGCCTGGCGGGAGCTCTGAGCTGACTGCCTGAGCTAGCGCTATTGTGACAGTGAGGAAGCTTTCAAGGACATTTTCGCCCTGTGGGACACTCCTGCTGTGGTACTGTTCACCTCATAGAAAAATGCTCAGTACCAGCAGTTCTGTGTCCTCCAGTATGTGTTGAGGGGAGCCTCAGGGGGATACGCTTCAGTTGAGGTGGACCATTCCGCTTCACTATGCATTTCACTCTACCCCACCCTATGTCCCTGAAGCCTTGTGTTCTGAGGAAGGTTCACCAATAAAAAGCCCAAGTCATTTTTATTCCCCCAGATTGGCCAAGGAGGGTGTGGTACACAGACCTTATGCACCTCTTCTTGCAACCTTTGCGTAGACTGCCACTCAGGGTTGATCTCCTCTCCCATCATGAGGGATGGTCTTGCACCCCAGTCTTCAGTTTCTATCCCTTCATGCCTGCAGATTGAGTGTGGATACTTGAGCTCCTTTTGTGTGAGATGGTTTATGTCCTTTTGTATGCTCACTGCCCTTCCACAAAACCTGTATATTCTTGGAACTAGAACAATTTAGTCTTGTTTAAGTGGATAACAGCGTCAATCTGTTGCGGGCCTAATTGTCAGAAGACCTTCAGTTCGCACTCTCTGGCTCAGAAAGGGTGTTTGATGGGTACTGTCAATGGTTATCTGTCCCCCTTGTCAACATTCCTCTATCTCCCAGAGCAGCCTTCCCTGTTTAAGTCCACTATTGTGATGATGGTCCTCAAGGGGTTGACTAATTTGTACCCAGACCCTTTTTTCATGCCCTAAATCTTGTTCTTATGTTTTTGATGGGGAATCCGCAGTAGGAATGGCAATGTGGTTCAGAAGGGGGTGTTATCCAGCTGGATTATCATTTGCATCAAATTGTGCTATTCCCTTGCGAACAATTAACCGCCTGAGGGAATCCGGGCCCATGCAGCCTGGGCAAATCCACAATCATCTGCTCTTGCAAGGGGTGTTTCCATCACACAGATTTGTAAGGCACAGCATATCAGTACTTACACAATTCTTGAAACACTACTGTTTGGACTCAGGGGTGCGCATGGGATGGCACTTTGCCAGATCCATGCTGCAAGATTTCCTCATCGGACCATTCATCAGCTCACTTCCAAAAAAAGGTATTGCTTGGGAATCTTTTCAACGGGTGAGGGAAAAAAAACACACACTCACACTCACTCTTTCTCTTCCCCCCAGTATCCCTTAGAAGAAAACTTTTTGGGTAACTCTATCTGCCTATTACTCACCAGTCACTCCCTGTATGATGAATGGACATGCAGGGAAAGCTTTACTAATGTTCCAATTTATATTTTATTCTGCTCTGTGTCTGACTGATGTTGCTCTATCTGTTTGTGTGGAAGGCATAAAAAAAACAGTTGTTGCACCAGGGTAGACACTATATGGCTTCGGTGACGTTGCTGTGCATCACTTCTAGTGCAGACACTGAGCCAGAATCCCCACCGGCATCAAGAGCTTTGGAGTTTCCAGATCCAGACTAACACTTAGGATAATTCAATAAAAAAAGTGCCCCAATGCATGCTACACATGGCAGTCATTGTATGCTATAGCAGGAAGGGTTTATCTTACCATTTTTTAAAAGAAGATAATAGAATGGCTTGGGAATATAAAGGTCTCTTTCACTTGCCTGGACATTGTTCTAAGAAAGTAATTCAACCGTGTATAATGCTTTCACCCCCTGGCAGAGGTTGAGAGGAGGAAAAATTATTATCCTTTTATTGATTGATCATCTGATTTTGCTGCACACGATTCCAGAATTAGGTATTGCTTGTGGTTTGCCGGCTTATGTACAGCAATACTGGTAATTACACAGCATTGAAGCTGGAGCATTGGAGGGTGGGGAGGTGGGGGGCAGGGGTACCTGTCTAAAGTGAATTCTGTAAAACAGGGCAGATTGGCATTATTTTCAATTTCAATATTGCTGTCCTTCAGGAGACTAGGTTCTGTATGATATTTCGCATGTGAATTCTCTTTCACCAGAAAATAACATGAGTCCTTAAGCATTGGCAAAGAGTTGAGTTCTAAAATTCTCACCATAAGTGGTTTAACCTGAACTATGACTTTGTATGAGCACCTTGAATACCAGTATATGTAATCAAGATTATTTGTACACTTGTCTCTACATGAGATATCTATGTGGCCTCTGCTTATGTAGAAGAAAACATGTGGAAAAAGGTAGGATTAATTAAATTGACCAATATACAAGAAAGATTGGAGATACATTTTATATTCTGTGAATACCTGGCCACGCGAGGTCTGTGACTGTTTGGAATAGTTGATGAATGCTCTCCCTCAATTTTAACTTTGATTGTAGACCTAGTTTGCATGAGTCATAAATCATGCTGGCATTATTCTTAAAGATGGCCCTGGGGAACTTGGGTTTACACTTCCATTATATTTAGAAAATTTGAAAGAAAGCAGTGAGTGCCCAGTCAAAACCAGAGGTTTTGGTTGTATCCAAGCTAGTTGGCTACTAAAAAATCACCTTGATACTTCCCTTGTTTGACACCCAAAAAGAGTAGTCTATTCTGATTTGGCAAAAGGAAATTCTACAGATTTTGTGAAAAGTATGTTGAAATTTGAACAAGACTTCCTATTCATAAGAACTTCAAGGATGCATTTTTGCAACCACTCATTTTAAAGTGCAAAATTAACTATGGTGGCAGAGTGTGGTTTGTAAAATATGTCTATGTACTAATATAAGAAACAAGCCTATGATGTACCTTTTAATGCTGTAATTGTTACACAGCTGGGGAATTTATGGCTTGGTCCAGCTTAAGAAATACATGGGTAAAGAAATAAACATTGAGCAGTTGAATAGAGTAGTAGTAAAAGACAAATGCTGCTTGTAAGGAAATGCCTCCTTGGCATGGTTGCCCCCTGACTTTTTGCCTTTGCTGATGCTATGTTTACAATTGAAAGTGTGCTGAGGCCTGCTAACCAGGCCCCAGCACCAGTGTTCTTTCCCTAACCTGTACTTTTGTATCCACAATTGGCAGACCCTGGCATCCAGATAAGTCCCTTGTAACTGGTACTTCTAGTACCAAGGGCCCTGATGCCAAGGAAGGTCTCTAAAGGCTGCAGCATGTCTTATGCCACCCTGGAGACCTCTCACTCAGCACAGACACCCTGCTTGCCAGCTTGTGTGTGCTAGTGAGGACAAAACGAGTAAGTCGACATGGCACTCCCCTCAGGGTGCCATGCCAGCCTCTCACTGCCTATGCAGTATAGGTAAGACACCCCTCTAGCAGGCCTTACAGCCCTAAGGCAGGGTGCACTATACCATAGGTGAGGGTACCAGTGCATGAGCATGGTACCCCTACAGTGTCTAAACAAAACCTTAGACATTGTAAGTGCAGGGTAGCCATAAGAGTATATGGTCTGGGAGTCTGTCAAACACGAACTCCACAGCACCATAATGGCTACACTGAAAACTGGGAAGTTTGGTATCAAACTTCTCAGCACAATAAATGCACACTGATGCCAGTGTACATTTGATTGTAAAATACACCACAGAGGGCACCTTAGAGGTGCCCCCTGAAACTTAACCGACTATCTGTGTAGGCTGTCTAGTTTTAGCAGCCTGCCACAAACCGAGACATGTTGCTGGCCCCATGGGGAGAGTGCCTTTGTCACTCTGAGGCCAGTAACAAAGCCTGCACTGGGTGGAGATGCTAACACCTCTCCCAGGCAGGAATTGTCACACCTGGCGGTGAGCCTCAAAGGCTCACCTCCTTTGTGCCAACCCAGCAGGACACTCCAGCTAGTGGAGTTGCCCGCCCCCTCCGGCCAGGCCCCACTTTTGGCGGCAAGGCCGGAGAAAATAATGAGAAAAACAAGGAGGAGTCACTGGCCAGTCAGGACAGCCCCTAAGGTGTCCTGAGCTGAGGTGACTCTGACTTTTAGAAATCCTCCATCTTGCAGATGGAGGATTCCCCCAATAGGGTTAGGATTGTGACCCCCTCCCCTTGGGAGGAGGCACAAAGAGGGTGTACCCACCCTCAGGGCTAGTAGCCATTGGCTACTAACCCCCCAGACCTAAACACGCCCTTAAATTTAGTATTTAAGGGCTACCCTGAACCCTAGAAAATTAGATTCCTGCAACTACAAGAAGAAGGACTGCCTAGCTGAAAACCCCTGCAGAGGAAGACCAGAAGACGACAACTGCCTTGGCTCCAGAAACTCACCGGCCTGTCTCCTGCCTTCCAAAGATCCTGCTCCAGCGACGCCTTCCAAAGGGACCAGCGACCTCGACATCCTCTGAGGACTGCCCCTGCTTCGAAAAGACAAGAAACTCCCGAGGACAGCGGACCTGCTCCAAGAAAAGCTGCAACTTTGTTTCCAGCAGCTTTAAAGAACCCTGCCAGCTCCCCGCAAGAAGCGTGAGACTTGCAACACTGCACCCGGTGACCCCGACTCGGCTGGTGGAGATCCAACACCTCAGGAGGGACCCCAGGACTACTCTGATACTGTGAGTACCAAAACCTGTCCCCCCTGAGCCCCCACAGCGCCGCCTGCAGAGGGAATCCCGAGGCTTCCCCTGACCGCGACTCTTTGAACCTAAAGTCCCGACGCCTGGGAGAGACCCTGCACCCGCAGCCCCCAGGACCTGAAGGACCGGACTTTCACTGGAGAAGTGACCCCCAGGAGTCCCTCTCCCTTGCCCAAGTGGAGGTTTCCCCGAGGAACCCCCCCCTTGCCTGCCTACAGCGCTGAAGAGATCCCGAGATCTCTCATAGACTAACATTGCGAACCCGACGCCTGTCTCTACACTGCACCCGGCCGCCCCCGCGCTGCTGAGGGTGAAATTTCTGTGTGGGCTTGTGTCCCCCCCGGTGCCCTACAAAACCCCCCTGGTCTGCCCTCCGAAGACGCGGGTACTTACCTGCAAGCAGTCCGGAACCGGGGCACCCCCTTCTCTCCATTCTAGCCTATGTGTTTTGGGCACCACTTTGAACTCTGCACCTGACCGGCCCTGAGCTGCTGGTGTGGTGACTTTGGGGTTGCTCTGAACCCCCAACGGTGGGCTACCTTGGACCAAGAACTAAGCCCTGTAAGTGTCTTACTTACCTGGTTAACCTAACAAATACTTACCTCCCCTAGGAACTGTGAAAATTGCACTAAGTGTCCACTTTTAAAACAGCTATTTGTGAATAACTTGAAAAGTATACATGCAATTTTGATGATTTGAAGTTCCTAAAGTACTTACCTGCAATACCTTTCGAATGAGATATTACATGTAGAATTTGAACCTGTGGTTCTTAAAATAAACTAAGAAAAGATATTTTTCTATACAAAAACCTATTGGCTGGATTTGTCTCTGAGTGTGTGTACCTCATTTATTGTCTATGTGTATGTACAACAAATGCCTAACACTACTCCTTGGATAAGCCTACTGCTCGACCACACTACCACAAAATAGAGCATTAGTATTATCTCTTTTTGCCACTATCTTACCTCTAAGGGGAACCCTTGGACTCTGTGCATGCTATTCCTTACTTTGAAATAGCACATACAGAGCCAACTTCCTACACTGCTGAATTCCGCAGTCCAACAAGTAATGTAGAAGGGCAAAGCGGTCTGTCAGGAAAGAGGAGTTGGGGTCACAGTACTAAAGTGGATGTGGCCATTTGAACTGTTCAAAATGTCTGATTCAGAAGTTGCTAGTAGATTGAGTGAAATGACAGCATTGATGCTATTGTCATAGTTGATGGACCAGATTAGATTCAGCGACAATGCAAGACTTAAATCCTGTGCAGACGGGATCAAGAAGCTGGTTCATTCGTGTTGGTGTAATCCTGGGAAGAAGCTAAGCCAGATATGGAGGATAAATATTGGATTGGGGATTCCCAGGATCACCAAGGTCAAGGGAGGACTTCTTTAGAAGGGAGATCCCATGAGGCAGGAGAGTATGGTTACCACTCTAGGGGTGTGAAATGTAATAAAATATCTACTTGTCCATGTGACAAATTGCTTCACAAATCTACTTGTCCTGTAAAAACAAATCTACTTGGAGGTAGCAATAAGCAATAGTTACAGGGATAGAATGCCCTTTTGAGTCTGTGCAAACTCACTAACTTCCATGTTTTAAGGGTTTTCGCCATCTCTTCTCTAATCTTTTACCATACTGAGAAAGGTTGGAATTTACTCCTGACAAGAGCAGAAGTAAAACTTCTTCCAGGGTTGGGAAAAAAGTGGCTGGTGGGAAAGGGAACTTGTAAGCACTCAATAGATCTTCGCATGAGCAGATCTGCACATGTATATTTGATTGTGCTAAAATACAGTTCACAGATATTTTGCAGGAGTAAAATTTCCTGGTGTACTTGTGTGAATTCCTACGAATTCATGAAATACATAAATCTACTCTAATGCAAAGACATCTCCCCCAGGTGCACTTTTGTGACTTTCTTAAGGAATTATGCCCCTAATTGGGTCTGACATTAACCAATACCTCTTGTTTTTATTAAAATTCTAGCTCTTTCTCTCTCTATCCATATGTAGACTGGCTTCACTGTGAGTGATTCCAGTCTGCTTTTTCACAAGCCGCATATCAGCACACATAGTAGTTGTGTTCAGTGCCAGGAACTACAAAGACAATGCCTCCCTATTGCGATCAAAAAATATGCTTGCTTTTTGCCAATGTTTGTTACAATTGTGAACGCCCGGCAGCTCCCACAACAATAAAGGTTGTTTATAAAAGCCATGTCAAAACGAGACACACATTGATAAAACCAAAAGACTCACCACCAATGTTGGACCTATTGGCTTTGCCAATGCTTGTTTATTTTCATGTTTTACTTAATCTTGTTAAAACTGGTTACGCTGGTTTTCCATTAGGAATATTTTTGGGAAATACTAGCATGCATCAACACATTTTAGTAAATGATGCTTCAAAGAAATGTTACCTAACGTTTCACATTAATATAGCAAAACATTTTTTTCCTAGTTGCATTTTTTGTGAACACTTTATTTTGAAAGCAAAGAATCACAGATATCGCTTTCAAGCTTCTGCAAGTATTTGCATCTAATTAGAGAGCATTCTGGGAGCATTATATGTAGTCTCACATTGTTAAACTTACAAATGTGTCTACACATTTTATGACTATAACGACTGTCAGTAGTGCAGTCCGAGCTTACAACATTTGTTTAGAGTGCTCACCCTAATAATAAAGATTTTGTATTAATGAACTATAAATACAAGTTCGAGCAGCATTAACATATGGACACAAATATTACCTCAACTGCAGGTAATCTCCTTCCCTGCTCCATAATGTAATTCTGTAAGCTGGCGGCAAAGGGGTTGTGCTGCAGGGGGGTTGGGCCTACTTGTCCCAAATAAACATAAAATCTTATTGTCCTTGACCCCAAAGAATATGTCCTGGGCGTTGGGCTATAGGAATTCCACACCCTTGCCACTCCTCTTGAAATCGCTTTGTACCTGGCCCAGAGTAAGGGATGTATTAATGAAATGTTGTGAAACGAGGCATATCCTCTGGCATCTTCTTCTGGATACAACATCCTCGGTTCCAAGCATTCGTAATGAAGGTAATAGCCTCAGGCTAATGCTCATGATTAATTGCAGATTTTAAGTAATCTTTTGTGTGAGGATATGCATCTTTTGTTTCTAAGATTCCCTTTTCAGGTGGCTGGGAAAGACAGAAATATGTAAAACATTGAAGTCTGTACACTTAGCTGATTGCTGTTGCATTTGAATTCACAGCTTTTTAGAAGTTCATATCTGTCCCTCGTTATGTTTTTAATGTTTGCCATTTGATTGTATAATTTTAATGAGAAAGAGTGACTATAGTAGAAGGACATATCTGAGAGGCCCCGTGGACCTGATCTTATCCTGGTTTAACTGTGAATTGTACTAGCGGAGACTCTCGAAAGTGCAGGTTCGAAGTTGGTGTAGACCATGATCAATTTATGTATGAAAGAAAGGTTCTTGAAGGTATGTAGCTCATAGAGCCATATGCAGAGCTTTATATCTGACCCACTGCTGCCCTTGGTAACAGTTCTGGTGCCTCAAAGCTGATAAAATGTGCATAAAATAGTGGAATCCATGTAGCATTGTAGAGTAGACACAGTTTGCAAAGTCTAAACTAGAATAGATCATGGTGCAAATGGTATGTAATAGATGCTGTGATGTTGAATGTTCTTGCTCCCTCACGTATGTATTGTCAGAGGTTGAAGATCAGTAACAAGTTAATCTCCTTATAAAAGTCAACAGTTCCTGCCCCGAGTTGATGTCTGTCTTGAGATCCTTCTTGTACGTTGCTGGAAGTACAAGCAAATGCCTTAACTAATGGAATTGGGTGTCAGATTATTAAGAGAAGTGAAAATAACCTGAAGGTTATGTTACTCGGCCGGGTTAAGGTTAGTAGGTTAACTAAAACGGGGAGTAATGGGGTTGTGGCAAGATGAAGATGGTGCACATTGCCTTCAAAGATCTCCATGAATCAGGTCCTGATTATTTGAAATTTAATTTTACATAGAACACTCCTTTTAGGATTCTGTGTTCTTCGTCAGCCTACTATGTGGTCACTGCTAAATTAAGAAGATCTCACTGGGGAGGCAGACGTTTTTTTAGTTCGTACTGCTAAATTGTGGAACTCTCTTCCGCTTCAATTAAAGAAATGTGCAGGCCGCCTTCTTTTTAGGAAGGCTTTAAAACATGGCTTTTTAATCAGTAAAGTTGTGGGACTTTGTCTTCTAGGCTCTTTTGTTTTAGATCTCGGTCTCATTGATTTTTCTCCTTTTGTTTCTGGCAGTGCCAAGATGTCCTCAGCCAATAGCGTGCTTTATAAAATACATTTTCATTTCATTACATTGGTTGGGTATTTGTGACTAATAACTTGTGGATTTGTGAGTGGTTGACATGTATATGCTTTAAGAATTACTGCTTGCTGATTAAGGTTTGCTGCTTTTGTTATGTGTATTTGGATAGCACGCTTCTCCCCCGGGAGGGTCTCCTGCCACTGAAGGAGGAACTGTATCAGCCAAACAAGGGTCAGTGCTAGGTGAAGACATTCTCAGTTTCTTGTGGTATTCAAGAACTGAGAAGGCCAATATGAAATGAAGGTGCAGGTCATTACAGGCTTTAGGAGCGAGGTACAGAAGGCACGACCTCCAGATCTGGTTGTGCGTATGTGGACAGTGTGTGTGAATAGTGGTCTGACTGAGGGAAAGTGTCTGGTAGGTTTGTGGAAGTTTATGCAGTTGTTGAGGTACATGGGGCCAATGTTGTTTGTGTGTCTGTGGCTGTGTGTGTCTGTGTCTGTAGTTTGAAGAGTGTTTGTGGATTGGTTGCCAGTAGAGCTCTTTGTGCATGCAGGGTGGAAGAATGAGGGAGAGCTTGGCCTCTGAGTTTTGTATGGTCTGGAGTCTTGTGGTCTGTTGAGCATTGACTCCAGCATAGAATCCATTACTGGATGCCAGCTTGCTGTCGTGAGGGCTGACATTGCTAGGGGAACGGTTTGCGAGTGATGGTCAGGAGCCATTTATAGCTATTCTTGAGCAACTTGAGTATGTGGAAACAGGAGAACAGTGACTGCGGTTTCTTTGGCTGATCACAGTGAGTTAGTTGTCAGTTACTATTCCAAGGTTCTTTGCATGGGTTGCCAGGAGGGGTGTGGGCCAGAGTTCAGGAGGTCACCAGATGAAGTCCCAGAGTGAGGTGTCTTTGAAGAGGATTACTACTTTCATCTTGCCTTGTGCTTGGCTGAAGAAGTTGGTTTTCATCCATTTGGAAACTTTGGTCGTGCAGGTAGAGAAATTGGTCTGGACGTTTGGCTTCTTGACGAAAAGGGAGAGAATGAGCTGGCTTCACATCCCTTCATTTAAAAATGTATCCTTGTCAGTGTCCTGTAGATATCTTGTGATTCAACCTACATAGCTCTTTGACTTGTTCCTTGCAGGCCTGGAGCCCTGTCTAGTGCCTACAGTTATCCTGCAGCCCCCTGGGTACTTTGGGTTTTGTGGAGGTGAAGTGTTTTCAGGCCTGCTCATTTCAAACACAAATTTCCCCCCCTTCAGTGTGATTTAGGCATGTTACTGGTCTTATGTCAGGGTGTAACTTTAAAAGGTCAGAACTGATGAAACTGGGAACAGTGCAGCACAGGATTAGTGCTTCACCAAGGTATCATCATGCATGGTTTATGCATTACCATTAGCCAGCCTCACTCATGTACAGAAGAATGTGGAAGAGTGTGGTTTACTTTGGGAGTACATGCTAAAGTGAGCTTCTGGAATGCGGTCTGTACTAGAGTGCAACATATGGATTTATTTGTGCTTTGTGGTGGCGTGGGTGTTGGGAGTGAGATGTAGACAAGATGGTGGTTGCGTTAGTGTTGTGCGTCACTGCACACAGCAACAATAGGCTAGTTGCTTCAGAAGAATTCATGCAAACTCCAGTCATCCAACCATTCCAGCATAACACAAACCAACTCAGACATTAATCAGTTAATCCCGGCTATTTTGACAAGGACTGCTATCAAATGAAGCTGAAAGATCAAACATCAGAAAACAAAGATGTTTGGGCCAATGAATATTAACCAAAAGTACATAGATTGGGTAAGGTTACTGTGCGTGACCCAGAAATGGATTCTTTTACAGAGTTGCTAGGACGGGGACGAAGCGGGCACACCCTCATACATTTTAATGTTTACAGCCAACAATGGAGGAAGCTTCCTCTGTAATTCTTGGGTCATTTGTGTGACTTTCAAAATCCTCAGCCCCCCGCACCCTGCCATTACTTACATGTGCTGGAAAATATCTCGCTTTTGGTTGCAAGTAACTTTATTTAATTGAATGAGATGTTATGCCTACTTTTAAGGGGCATTGGGCTCCAAAAATCTTGTATCATAGTAGATGGGACCCACAGTCACCATAGAACACCCTCAACTGTGCTAATCCCTATTTCTTTCAAAACCTTACCCCGACACTTCAGCATCACCCACATTTATTTGATCACCAGTCCTTGTGAACCAATGGCTTTGCCTTCATACCTTTGCCTGACCTCTCTTTACAACTGTTCCCTCACTTACGGCACTTAACCTCATGACCCATAGTGGTCTACGTCTTCTGGAGAAAACAAAATAACCTACCCCTGTGCCAGACCTTCAACTCACTCCCGCTGTCAGGGAGTGTGTCTACTCCCCATCAAGTACTGAAAAAATTGATATTCTCTGCCTCCCACTCTATCTAACCTCTAACAACTTCCATTCATTTAATGAACCTGCAAAACAATGGAATCGCATGTATCCAGCATCATCAGCACCACATTAGCTACTGGCACAAACTTGGCATAGTATCTAACTACACCCCTACCTAGAGTCTCCCACGTACCAACTACAACCTTCCTTCAGTCCCACGTGCATCATTTGCTGCATCCAAGTTCTGTTCATTAAGCCTACTAGTCCCTCTCCATTGGAATTCCAGGACGAAGGCCATCACAGAGAAGTACTTGAAATACATGAAAGCACTCACCGGTCTATTGATTTCCAAGCCTATAAGTGACCTAGGGCCAGATGTAGGAAGCCTTTTGCGCCTTGCAAACTGCTAAAAACGCAGTTTGCGAGGCGCAAAAGGCTGAACGCGATGCAGAATCACATTTTACGAGTCGGTACCGACTCTCAAAATGTGATTCCGACTCGCAAATAGGAAGGGGTGTTCCCTTCCTATTTGCGACCGCATCACGATGTAGAGTTGCTTTGTGACAGTGAAAGCGGTCGCAAACCAACTCGCAGTTACCATCCACTTGAAGTGGATGGTAACTCATTCGCAAAAGGGAAGGGGTCCCCATGGGACCCCTTCCCCTTTGTGAATGCTCACAAAAATATTTTTTCAGAGCAGGCAGTGGTCCTATGGACCACTGCCTGCTCTGAAAAAACCGAAACCAAAAGGTTTCGGATTTTTTCTTTTTGCAGCTCGTTTTCCTTTAAGGAAAACGGGCTGCAAAGAGAAAAAAAAAACTGCTTTATTTAAAAGCAGTCACGGACATGGTGGTCTGTTGTCTCCAGCAGGCCACCATCCCCGTGAGTGCCTAGACTCGCTATGGGGTCGCAAACTGCGACCCACCTCATAAATATTCATGAGGTGGGTCTTTGCGACCCCATAGCGAGTCGCAGAAGGTGTCTGAGACACCTTTCTGCATCTCGGATTGCGAGTTGCAATTTGCGAGTCGCTATGACTCGCAAATTGAAAGTCGCAATTTTCAACCTACCTACATCTGGCCCCTAGTGTTTTTTAAAATCTTGAAACTTAACGTTTTAGAGTAAAAGAGGTTCATTAAAAATAAAACAAAAGTTTCAGTGCTCAACAGTTTTCAAAAGAGTGTGTCTGTCTGTCTCTTGAGCTGGGTCTCTGGTGGAAGAATTACACCAGCTAGCAGGCATGCATTGTGGCTGACGTACTGGACAAAGTAACACCGTGGCGAGGTCGGATACAAAATGTGGCACCAGCTTGGGCCTATAAGCAATGGTCCAGCAGGTCACATTATAATGTGCTGAATCTTCCCCAAAGGTTATGGAAAACATACGAGCTATGCCACGTCCTGACAGACGCTCCGCGAGAGGCGGTCATTCCATCATATCGAGCCCAGAGTCTCTAGGTAGAACGTTTAGCTTTACTTCTAGAGCATTCACCCCTTTTACCACCACTCCTAGTCCCTTCAAGGCCTCCACCAAGAGTTCCACAACATCCTGATCTACCTGGGGTGATATTTACTAGCATTTCGTATATTGCGAAGCTAGCCTCTACAAACCGGATTCAAACCGAAAGGATTCTTCCCTTCACGGGACAGCAATCTGGGATCCATTACTTCATCTTCAAAAATAACATTTTGATCAGAAACATTTTGCAAGAACTAGGGTACAAAAACAGTGTTGGTGGGGTGGCAAACACAGAACCTTAAAAAAAAACACAACAATAATTATGCCGATTGCGTGGTTATCAATGATGAAGAGTCATACTTCTACTGTACCTGTACTGCTGCATGCAGTGAAGCCTACAAGTGTAAAATAGATGGTTCCAGCAGGATGAGAAGACTGTATTAATTCTCATCCTTGCAGTAGATGACTTTTCAATGCAGTTTGGATCTCCAGAAGAGAGGGAAAGGCCCAGGTGTAGTTAAAGCCAAGTTGGTGTGGATGGCTCTTCTGCAACACACTTTTTGAGGGTTAGCTGCAGGGCCGTACCAGCTGTTTGTAAGAACTGTGCATTCAACATTAGCTTCCTGTCCAACACGTCAAGTCCTGCATAAGATCTACTTGTCTAAGTGGAGAAACCTCCTCACATATTTTGGATTAGAAGTCTGTTCCAACTAGTCTGGACAACTGGGGACTGTGTGTACCTGTAATACGATACCTTCTAAAGTAAGGCTTACGTTGGTGGTTCTTAAACCCTCTCCCTCCCTTTTTACATATGATCCACTCACCACCCCCTCTCTGGTTGGATCTTAGGCGGACTAAGACGTGGACTAGTGCAAGGAAGGTGCAGAAGGTCCTTTCAGGGATGTGCAAAGTTGGGGGTAGGATGTGACTTGCATCACTGGGGCTTCACAATTTAAGGCAATAGACGTGCTGTGAAATGATCTACAGTTGCCTCAGCCAAGTATTGCTCACCCAGCTCTTATTGAGGGAGAAGTCAAAGGACTTCAGTGTAAGATTCACTATGGAGTGTAACTACTCCTTCTTGCTCCAGTAGATTTTAAACAGTGAGGTTCTGACTTGTGGCGTGTTTTTGATAATCATTTTTATAGAAGTTCTTAAGTAGCTCTCCTGCCCAGGGATATTTTTTAACTTTCACATTTTCAGTGAAGTTTCTGTGCTTGGGATTGTTTCAGGCTGTGAAGAAGCGTGGTCGCCCTGTGCTCTGGAGCCCTTTAGTGCAGTGTACATTCAGTATGCCTGCCCCAGGGATCCCTTTTTCTACAGGCATTAATTCTCTCACCAGGGAGATAGACAATCTTTTCCTTCCACCTTTATGTTAATTTATAAAACTTTAATCTGTAGACTTTCTCAGTTCTCTGAGCCTGTTGTCCGGCTCTTTGGCTCTGCCTGCCTTCAATAAAGTGGACCTGTCCTTGCCTTACTGCTTTGTGCCAAGCTGCGCAACAGGGGCCGGGACCCAGGTGCCAAGGTCTATTTTGGGAAGCGAAACAAAGCGGGTCCTTTTGAAAACTCTGACCCGGCACTTTGAGCTGGATTGAAGTCTGCCTTCTTCATGGTTCAGTTGTGTATATAATCTGATTTCCAACTGTCCGCTCATCCATAAGCGCACTGCCTGCCGCACCCGCTCATTGTGTAATGAAAATATAAGCCAAGCTAGCACATGTATCCCATGCACAACGTATGCATAATTAGAATATTGATCTTTTGTATAGCTCGCATCTAAGATGAAATTGATTCTTAGTTCATGAACAATAAATGGCATAATCTTTGGAATCCTTAGACAGGTGACAACCCTTCTTGGATTAATTCCACCCTGTGACCTGCAGGTTACATATAAGTTTGCAGGTGGGTTGGCACCCACCAAACTAGCTATCGAGCTACAATTCCATATGTGAGGTCCTACATTGAGGACAAAGTTATCTAGTGCTGAGTATCCACTGAGCAGGTACATCACCGGCATCCACGCGGGGCTGATTCTTTTAAGGACTGCTGCTGAGATTGCCTCTTTATCAATATATCGCACATCCTGCACAAAAGTGCCACTAATGTGAGGCAGATATTTTTCTTGCCTTGCACCCACTTCCTGTGGAACACTCTTCTTGTTGACCAGCTTTTTTTTTTTTTTTTTAACCAACCTACCTATGATCAATATTGGCCAAAAGATACATTCTAGTAATAGTGGACTTCTTAAATTAATGTATCTAGGCTGGAGGGAGCGCAGCATCAGAGCTCTATCCTTTTGAGGAATATAAAAGTATGGGTTGGAATGCTTGAACTAATTTCAGCTGTTGGTAATTACTTGGGGTACCCACTCCATGAACTCACCATGCGTCTTCAGACAGTACCCAGCCATATGCAAATCAGCTTTGGTCCTGCTCCAATCCAGCCTGAGCAGCCAGGCCAGGTCCTCTTTGAACCGGAAGTCAAAATACCTAGACTGGTTTCAGCCTATTTGGACCTCTTCACTAAGGTGTAGCTTGGTTCCAGTGGAACAGTGATCACCGGCCCACATCTTGGCATACCAGTCACACTTAAGGCATCTCACTGATGAATACAAAAATGATGAGTAGAATGTGAGCTAATCTCAACCATTGGAAATGACTTGGCCATATCCCAGTCTGTCATATTTCTTGCCCACCAGGTCATCTCAGACAGTACCCAGCCATAAACAAATCATCCTTGGTCTAGCTCGAACTGCCAAGCCAGGACTCCTCTGAACCGAAACACAAACAACCCCAGAATGGTCTCGGCCTATTTGGGGTTCATCTCTAGAGTGCGGCTTGGTGCTTCCCTTTTGAAGCATGTCAAGAACGAGCTCAGTTTGGCTCGGTGAATGTCACTTATATTCTTAAAAAATCTCTTTGAGGATACGCCATGGTGTCCCCTTGCACTGTTTCCTATTTTAGTTTGTGCTGTGGTGGCTGATCCCTGGCACTTCACACAATACCACAGCATTCCTATGCCTTTGATCATTAAATAGATTATAAATCATTATTTTGTATACAGTTTATTGGTAGCAACCCCCTACGCTGCGCACATCTCGTAGCCTTTATGCTGATGGTGATTTGGAGATACCAAGTGTACATGCTGCCTTCTCTTTAGATACTCCTGTCCAACCCAGTCCAAAGGCATCCTTTGGGCATGAAGCCATGATAGCAGTGTGCCATAGCTCTACAGGGCAAAGCATATCCTTGGATCCTTTGCGGCTGGAATGCGGAGAACAGTATAGGCCACTGAGCAGATTATCAGGATTGTGTGGCCATTCATACACTCCGGGTGCAATCGGCGACCACTCTTGTCATGTGTTCTAAGGAGACTCCCATCCCGCATCACCCATCTTCCGGTCTTACATGCTAAATCACTGTGTGTATGTGAATGACTTGGAGGGAGAGGTCTTGCCCTGTATAGTCATCATAAAGCCATATGTTGGCCTGGGTCTCTCTGTCCCGTCTGCGGTGTTCATTGTTATGCTGTAAGTGTCCTGTCCTGTGTGGTGTGGAATGATTGAGTATGACAGGTCAGTAGCAGACCTGCAACCTCAAACAAAATCTCACCATGTGAAGGTAAGGTACCAGAAGGGGCCAGAGTCTAGTGTGTTGGTGGTACCTTGAGCCTATTGCCCCTGCAGCTATGGAAGTGCTTAGCAGAGGGTGTGGCCTGGAGGGAATGAGGCTTTGTGCAGGTTACTGTCCGTGACCTCCTAAAAAACACCAGGGACTTCAAAGGCTGCAGCTCATGTCCCATGGCGATTGCCATGTGAAAAGAGCTGATATCGTGTGACACACGGTTGGCACCGTGTGAGTTGGCAGGTCTGCAGTGGGGAGGATGACCTGCTTCTTCTGGTGTACCTGTACACTTCGGTGTAACAGAAAACAGACCCCTACTTTTGCCACCTGATAGTATGATATTCCTTGAAAATCGTCTATTTAAATTCAACGCGTGCAACAAGGTAAAAGGGCTTAAAGCATTCACGAAACCTCAGGAGGAATGGTGAGGTTCCTACACTTGCAGTATTTATTTCATCCCATGCAGCAGGAGTTAGCTGCATCTAGCTGTTTAACAAGAAAAGTCCACGAGAAGTCCCTTTAAATCATCCAAACGTCATCAGCTTAAAACTGCTGTGTCAGAAGGAGCCAGTTGTGTAATCATGGAGGACACTAAAGAGCAGGTGTAGTTGTGTTGGATTGAAATTAGCAGTCACCCAGAAAACGCACAAGGACATGTGGACGGTGAAAAATGTTGCCCTGGCTAGCAGACAGGCCCTCGGAGATCAGTGAGGAGCACAGCATTCAAGTTGTATTTTATTAGGAGAGTTTTATAAAGCGTGAACCTGTCCCAAACCCGGTAGTGCTGTACAGAGAAAACAGTACATCCTTACAACACAACAGAGATCATGCGAGACCCATTATAACTAGCGGAGGCGGAATTCGCGGAGTTTAATTCTGCAGAATCATGCAGAATTATATTAAAATTCCACCAGATTACATAGAATTCTGCAATGGGGCAGAGTGGGCATTTGGCGCCATTTTCTTAGTGAAAAATACACCCCCCGTTTTCAAAAATGGATGCGAGGATGCATTTTTTCAGTACCGCGTCCTCTGGGTACCCCTTTCGTATGTAAGGGTGCAGTGGGGTATGCAGTAGTTTCTAAACACGAACAGAAGAGGTAGCAGTCCCCCTGCGTTTACAAACTGGTTACCCTTGGGCATCCTTACATACTCTGCAGTGGTCAAAACTTCTTATCACTGCTGAGTATGTAAAGGCACCGAGGAGTTTGCAGTAGTTTCTAAACACAGCTGGAAGAGGGAGCCTGTTTAGAAACCACTGTAAATTAAAGTAGCTAATTCTGTGGTGGGGCTCTGGAATCTATCAGTAATTTCCATGTTACAGGAGTAACCTGAAATTACCAAATTCCTCCGATTCTGCCGGCGGAATAAAAAAATCTGCCCAGGTTTAATTCTATCATGCAAAATGTTGTACTACATAATTTTCTTCCTCCGTTGACTCTGTTCTGTGAGTTAGTCACAAGCTGGGCATATGACCAGTCAAGAAGGAATTTGTCAAGAAAAATACCTCTTGAATTTTCTTTTGAAAGCAGTGGTCATGGATCATCCGGATTTAACGGAACTAAATCTGGGGCAGAACCAGAGGTCAGAACAAAAAAGACCTCATTATTCGAGTTGTATGCGGATGTGGTCGGTGCTGTGGGTCAGTGTTTAAAACAAGCGAGGCCTGTGTCACAGCTCAGTGTTCGAGGTGGATGGATGGAATTGAATTGTGTGTTGGTGCACAATAATCTATTTGCTGTGCTGTGTATGGATCATAAGTTCTGGAAGCACCAAGGTGTTCTAGCTTGGATAGTAATGGTGTTCTTGGTGGGAGTGTGGTGATGGGGGTGTGTGGTGTTTTGCATTTGCTATGGGTGAACAGTTGTATCTTAAAAAGATCATGTCTGTTATTTGGTGATTTTGTACTTAGGAAATGTTAAAGTTCATCACATGTACAAGACATTTGTGGTGTGGGAGGTCATTCAGCAGTCTGAAGAAGCAATTGTTTGTGTCCTGGGTGTGTAAATTTCTTTGCTGATAGCCAAGCATCCTGGTGTTTTGTGATCAGCGCCGATCACCATTGTACTCATTCAGCTCTCACTGATGTTGCAGTGTAGTGGGGCTAGTCAGCACTGGGAACATTCTCAGTAGGGCGGATAACCCAGATGATGGTAGTAGGTATGCCAGGCTGACACTTCTGCTTGGCTGTGTTCTGTGGACTTCACCCAGTACCACTTCCTTGGCTATTCCAACAGTCTGCTGGTCACCCTCTCTTGGGCTAACGCCATCAGGATTGCTGTCTCTGTAAATTTGATGATTCTTCACTGGAGTGCTTCTTGGAGGCACAGTCATTCTTCCTGCTCAGAATTACTGTCACCCAGCTGCCCTTTACTAGCCACAGTGGTTGAAGTGCATTAAAAAGTCTGGGAACTTTGATGCAGCGCTTATTAGGAGCGAGGTGAGTGATCGTGGGAGCGTGGTTTACAGCATGGCTAAAAAAAAAAAAAAAAAATCTTTAACTTTTTTTTGGGGTCTTTCACCTTCAGGTAACTACATATAAAATAACACACAGCTAAGAGGAGAATTAAATGCAAGGTATGGTAGTCAGTGAGAAATGCACCTTCGTACATTATGAAACCTCCATTAGTTAATGGACTGCACCAGAGGGCCACAGAATTGAAACATGGTCGGTGCATTGGAAAATAGTGACTTGTCTTTGTTTAGTGCTGCAAGGTCTCAGTCTGTGAAAGAAAGCACTATGAACCTGTAATTCATAATTTTAAACTTGCATTATACACAGTACAAGATAGACTGCTACAAAATCACAAAAAAGGGTAAAGATAAAGTATTTCCCAAATATAGATTTGTTTCGCAGACTGCGTAGAGCAGTTTTTTAAATAACTGTCTTTCTAAACACACACTTTACAGCTTAGCTGGTAGCTTCCTTCCAAAATCCATCAAAAAGAATAATTGTGTATTATCAGGAATCACCTTTTTATAACTTTCTTTTAAAAGCTTACACTTCACAGTTTAGCTCCCTTAAAATACCTTTTCAAGAAACTTCAAGAAATTCCATCAATTAAAGCCGATACCAGCTTCCAAGCACTCTTTACATTTGCAGATTGACCAGTTGTGCACATTTGCATTCCTTTCAGGCAAGCAGGCACCCTGGCAATAAAGAATCCTGGCAAGAAGGCTTGATTAATTGTTTGCCCCTCCCTCGGTTTTGGAGCACAGGAGACTGCCTGCCTAACGCTTCAGCTGAAGCTTCTCAGCACTCAACATTGACGTTGACTCTTCACAACAAGCACCGGCAAAGCCAATAGGTTTCGCTTTTGTTTTTTCTTTTTATCTAACTGGATTTTCATTTTCACAGATTAGTTCTACAAATATTTTAAATTTGCCTAAACAATTTCCTCCCCACGCAGCCCTCCCAGAAGTCTCCCAAGAGCCTGCAAAACGAGATGCTCAAGAGGGCCAAAGCATCTTGTCATGTCAGCCTCAACCGTTCTGGAGCAAAGATCCCGAAGGCTTAGATAAGATACAAGTGGTGTGCCAACCTAGACCTGCTCTTAACACGATGAGTTCCACATGCAGAGTAAAACAAAAAGTATAAAAAAAAACAAAGCAGACTATATTACCAAGCCACCAGTTTGAGAAAACCAGGTGAATGTGAATGACTAAAACAAAAGAATTACTAGTCACTTGAGAGGTGCGCCAATAATTTTTTCTATACAGTCTTCGGAAGCGACTTAGCAGGCAAATCGTCATTCCTTGGGACCATTTCCACAGAAACCGGACTAGAAATTGCCACAAACACTGATAGTATGGCAAAGCAGTACACTAACTGCTATGAAATTGCCTACCCTGCTATTTTGTGAGATTTTTTAATGAGATTTTGGGGGCTGAGAAGACTAGGACAGTCTTTAACGAGATCAGTGACCTGTACAAGGTTTATGAAGGCTCTATTCAGAAAGGCCATGCAGCCGCCATTAAGAATTGTCTGAAAACAGACTGTTCTGATTTGCTGCAAAGCAGCAATCAGAATTTTCTGAAAGAAACGCCTGTGTTGCCAGTTCTTTTTTTAACAATCTGTTTATTGGTGAACACAAAACAATCTTTGCACACATAGGTCGATTGACTACGATTAATAGAGCATTCCTTAATCCTGCAAGAGAAGAATCGTGCATCAGGCACAGTTTCGCAATAAGCATACAACAACAGAGCGAACAGAAGAGGCAATGAAGGGTCGAATGTAAGAGTTGCCCTGTTCACGGGTCAACCCCCTACCATTCAGCCACTCTCCCCCCCTCATTCATCCCCTCTGTATGCGCTCCAGCTACCCCTGTGTTACCAATTCTGATTGTCTCTGCTGGGCAAATTTTCAGTGTTCATGCTAATTGCATCATAGGTCCTCCGGGAGAGGGGTGTGCTTATAGTCACACGTTCCTCAAAGCGACACTCCTGCCATAAAACCTACTCCTCACCACGCCGTGGCCCGAAATAAGCCACAGCGAGGTGAGGAGTAGGTTTTAAGGCCCAGCAGAGCATTGACACTGATGGGTAGTATTTATTTAATTTAATTTAATTGGTATATATAACCTTACCACAGTAAATAGTAAAAGTACTTCTACCAGTTTAAGGCGCACGAGGAGTGACACTAGGGAGATCACTTTGGTCCTGAAGAGGAGTTTAGGGGTAAACTCCAAAACATGTAGACCACTAAGGAGGACAAGTACATAATATACCCACCCTCCTGACACCCCTTTTTAATCATACCACCCCTGTGAGACATATTAAACTAGTAATATAATCCAGAGGGGGGGGGGTATTTTTAATTTACCAAGACCCCACCACTCCTATGCTTTTCTAGCATCCACATCGCTAATACCAATAGTGCTCCCACATATTCCGTCGGTCACAGCACGCCTCGTTCTGCAGCAGAACGGGAAGGAACCCAATGATGAAGCATGCCACCAAGGGGTAACCCTCGTGGGTGAGGGTTTTTCTAACAAAAAAACATTTTTTCTGTGGAGGCTTTTTCCCCTCTGGGTTAGGTCTTTAAATACGTTTACTGACATATGACTCGGACAGGCTATATGGTACGAGATCATCACTGTACAGAAAATATTTTGTTCTCTAGCGCAACACGCAATGGACCATCGTCACTCATCCCAACAACTACTGAGCAGTTGTTACCTCAAACATATGCTCACTGAGGTTAGCGTGGTCAGCCACCAGGGGATCAACAGTCATTAAAGTCTAAATGGTGACAGCCCTCGACTGGCTTTACCCAATCACCGCAGAAGGAAGCAAATCCAAGGAATGGGTGGGGCCATTGAGAAGTCAGTGAAATCTGTCCCCGCCATGTAAGAAGCTAAAATGTCGTCTTAAGTTATGCACAGGTGGCAGTGGGATTGGAGATGGGTTCTCTAAGCTTTCGCTGACAGTCACTAGAAGCCTGACCTGCCACAAGTTGAAAACAATCAGACTACTCGTCACCCTAATCCTGCTTGGTGCACTCAGACTCCACTGGTGAGGCAGATACAAACCAGTAGAGACCACCTGCAGAAGCCGCCACTAAGCTGCACAGTGCGGAGAACTCAACATCCTAATTCGAACTTCCAGCTTGGTAACTTTCTTTAAACTACCAGTGATTGCAGAAGGTTAGTTCTCATCCTGCCCACAGAAGTCCGACAACCGACAGCCCAAATTCCTTTCACTAAACAATAGCACTGTTTTCCCCCAGAAAGCGATACAGAGATAGGGGCCTCTCTTGCCGAGACGCTATAACCTTCAATCCCGTAGAAGAGGCCGCAGCCCAGTTTCCGGATCGCTCGTTATAGAGATTAATTGTAAAGAAACATTTTTGGGCAAGATAACCATCTGTTCGATACTTACAAGATATCATCTGTAGACTCAGCCTAAGATCCATTCCAGATCTTTTAACGGATGTCATTAGTTCGTCATTTCAGCACTTCCGGGTCGCATCACAACCAATCCCAAGGCTGAACACTTTATGCTAGTGGGAGAAACGTGTATGGTGACAAGGGATGAGGGTATTGTCCGCATCTCAGCCAATCCTAGTTTAGTAGACAAAATTCTACAGTGCTGAGTGGTTAAAGAATTCGTAAGTGCTTTCTTCCAAGTTGTTGCATGTGCCTCACAATGGAAATAAAAATAAATACCTGCAGAATGAAGCAGCCACTGGAAGGACACTAGTCATTAGCCAATAATGACTGACCGGAAGCTCTACTTGGTCCACAAAGCATCAACGGCACAACCAGAGTATGAAGAGCAGGAACTGAAAAGCAGATGGCGTGAGACAACGTGCTGGCCAACAAGAAGCAAGTGAATGAGATTGACATTGGAATGAACGAATGGTAAGTTCAGGTAAGTAAGGGGCGGGTTTTAAGCCCCTTTTAAGATTCTGTTTTCTTCACAAAAGATTTTGCAAGTGCGCGCGCATGCAGGCGAAACCTAAAAAGTAGGGGAACTGTTTTTCTAAAATTACAAAAGTATGGGCACATCATGCCCCTCAGTAGCCCAGGCAAGGCTTTGATGTATTTAGTGCTGTTTGGTCTAATCCCAGATGTACAACAGGTGCGATTAGAGACCAGAATGTGATTCTCTGATACAGAAAAGGAACAAGTAATCTGATCACAAAAGTTGGTACACCATGGTTCTGACATCAGATAGGTCAGGTCCCCTGATGCCTGGTATGTGGTGGAGTGAAATGACCACTAGAAGTTGCTTGACTCACCTCAGGGCCCCATATTGTGATTAACAGAGGCTCTTGCTGGGTGGACAGCACAGCGAATGGGTGCCGTGCCTATACTACTGATGCCTGACTGAAATTGATTATTTGGTAAGCCTTAATTAACCTAGTTTCCCCGTTGAGAATGTCCTAATATCATACTTCGCTCAGACACACAGAACAATCACTGTTCTTAGAAACGTGAATTGTGTGTGAAGTTCAAAAATGTTTGATTATAGCTTATATCCTAATGTTGGGTTTATACTGTAGGAAACTATGAAAGAGCAAGTAACATAAACATACAGTCATACCCTTAACATACATTTAAAATACAAAACAAATTTCACATTAAAATCAATGACAATTCCTCATATAGATTTTGGTTTAGCTCTTTATGTAGACTGATATAAAGGAACTCACCGCTGTAATCATTAATTCAGGGCCCGACAGAATTAAGTTGGAGAATCAAGAACATTGGCATTGAAATCCGACGTGGGTACTAAGCTATATACGATGAAGTGCACTTATTTCAGACTGAAAAACATATGCACTATTTATTCAAATGAGAAAGATTTTTTACATAGAAAGAAAATCTGCTTTACATTTTTTTACAGCAGTGTTAAGAACGAAAAAAATATGTTTACATTGGGGATAGGTCTTTACCATATGTTGCATGCTTTGAACGTCATGAAGTTTCTGATGTCCTAAATAGACTGTTTGTTGGATGGCTACAACAGGAAGAAGAACAGGCATGAAATATAGCTACTGTCAAAATAAAATTGAAGATATTGACTCATTGATGACTTGGATAAAGTGTTTACTGTTGGTGATGTGGTCAGGGCAATATATTAAACAATATAAACACATCTGTATAATGCAGCATGCACCTCTCCACTTTCAAAGGACACCTACACTAGCAGGTGATCATTGGGGAAGACTCTCTCTACTCGGGTAATGGCAAGTCTTTCGTGAGGAAGAATGAATCCACATTCTACTTAGTGTGGCATTCTGTTTGTGGTGTTCTGTGTGTGGTATTCTAACTTGCCGAACCTGTAGGCCATTCTGGTTGTTTCAGCCTCTTTCTTCACTTCCCCTTGGGTGCAGCCCTGTGTCCTCCTGTTGGTTGTGTCCATCAATGCCTTCCCTGGGTAGCAGGGGAAGGGAGATGGATATCAGAGTAGTGCCTAAATAGCTATCTAGTCCCTGGAATCCACAGAGGACAAATGCTACAGGGTTACTGTGGTCAACATTTAAGAACTAGGTCTGACAATTGACTATTCAGACGTCTACTTCATGGTTACAAAAATCCACTGAAGGCTGTTTACTGTTTTAAAACAAGGGGATTAACAGTGAATATACTGTTGGAGCTAACAGCTCTATGCCAGTAACTTTGGACTTCTTCGTTCTCCTGCCAGCTGGGAGCGTTCTAGAGCAAGGTGGGAGAAGGCAGCAACAGTGCAGCTTGTGGTTATGGCATGGGACTAAAGTTGAGACAAAGTTGTTTTTCTTGTTTAATTTATTAGCATGGTGTTGTATTCAAAGATTCCTTCTTGACAAGTTTGTGTCAGGTAGCTAGTTCACGTAGGATAGAGGTTGTAGATGTATTTAAAACATTACAGAATATGATGGTCGTTATGAACTCGGCGGGAAAACCCGCTGAGTTTGTCGCTGGTTGCCAACAAAAGACTGCCAGCATGCAGAACCTCCCGCCGGCCACATAATGAACATTCAGCTGGGCCGATGGGCGGAAAGCTGGCCTACTGAATGCAGGGCCTGAACATTGACGCCGGCTCCATTTGTAACTGGCGGCAAAGTAGCAGTGCAGTGGGTGCAGCAGCACCCGTCGCGCATTTCACTGCCTGTAAATCAGGACAGTAAAATGCGCAATGGGGCTGTGCATGGGGGCCCCTGTACTGCCCATGCCAAGTGCATGGGCAGTACAGGGGGGCCTGAGGCACCCATTTCGCCAGCCTTTCCCTGTCAGGGTAAACCACTTGGGAAAGGCTGGTGGAACCTGAAACATTATCCGGCGGGCAGCGCTGCCCTGTTGGATATGCAACTCTGCCATCGCCAGGCTGCCTGGTGGCAGAAGCCTGGCGGTGGCGTAGTTAAAAAAGTGGAGGCTCTGCCACGTTTAATATATGGCGGTCAGGACCGCCATGCTGGTGGCGAAAATTACCACCACCGCTGCCATGGCGGCCCAGACCACCATGTTCGTAATGAGGACCTAAGCTTCACTTAAACTCATCCGAGACGATTGATTTATAACGATCTTGTTATCACAAGCAGCATCACCCAGCACCCATTCCAGAAACCTCAGAATGATGATCGACAGCAAACTGAACATGACCACACAAGTCAATGCTGTCACTGCTAACTGTTTCCACACCCTGAAGGTGTTGAGGAAGTTCTTCAAATGGCACCCAAGCAACACTACAAAAACTGTCACTCACACACTAATCACCAGCAAGATGGACTACGGACACAGCCTCTACGCCGGAATCATCAAGCAACTAACTAAAAGACTACAGGCCATCCAGAACTTGTCAGCCAAGAATTATCCTCACCCTCCCACACAGAACACATATCACATCACACCACACGTCAGGGAGCTCCATTGGCTGTAATTCACAAAATTGCTCATTTCAAACTCATCCCACACACATTCGAGGTAGTTCACAACTTAGGCATAATCCACCTAAACAGTTGCATCTCCTTCAACTAATTATCAGTCACCTCCAATCCGCAAGACTCTTACTCTCATACATACCACACAAAGAGCCAGATCAGGAGGACGGACTTTCTCTAACATCGCTTTTAAAGCATGGAGCGGCCTCCCTCTCCCCATCAGAGCCGCCGCCTCCTCCTCCTCCTCTCTTCCTGCTTCCGTGAGAAGCTGAAGACCTGACTTTTCAAATCACACATACACCTGCTCAGCAACAGGATAGCCTCACAGGTGATAGCTTTACAAATAACCATAACAGGTAGCCTCTGTGTTAAGGCCTAAAACAGATGTGGGCTCTACAGCTGTCAGTTTACGTTTTCTGGGTCAAATCTAATATTTGGAAATCTATTCCCTGATGAACACTATGTCCACCCAGTGAATGTGTCTCGGATATTAAAAATAGTAGATCTTATCCCAAAATGAAGAATAATTCATTCAAGATAGCTCACCCTTGTAGAATTTTTGAGTTATGATTCTTTTACTTGGCATATTCATTTTGCTCGAGTTTAGTTTACTTCTGCTGCACTTTGTGCTATGATGTCCATTTACAGTGATAATTTACGCCGATGAGTCACAGATGTTTGTTCTTCTTAAATAGTCCATTCCAGCTCCTGTTTGACTCAATCCTTGTTTCACTTTGTGCCCTAGTCCTTCACTCATCTCTGATGTGACTTGTTGGAAAGTTGTTGGTTCAGATAAAGGCAGAGAGATGTGTCTTGTTCCTATGACTGATTCAGAATGGGAACAAGTGACAGCTGCTGTCCTCCCACCGGCATGTCACAGAGGATTTTACTCAGATAAGTCAAAGGGCTGATACACAGTTGAAGCTCATTTCCTGAAACATTGTAGGCTATTGTAAGATGATAAAAGCGTTCCATGAGGTTGGGTTTTCTGGATCCAAAATAATGTCACCAAGAAACTTGGTTAAAGAATGCTTCCAAAAACATGATTCCTTATTACAGTCAGACTAACATGTCCAGAGTGGGTCACCCAAAGGGAGGAAGGATTCCCTTTCTTGACAGAGCATCAATTGGAATTGTGTGCACTTTGCCTGTAACTTAAATGCCATGCTCATTGATATGTTTTTTATGGATTCACAAACGTATATATGTCCTAAATGTCATATTGAAGAAGTACTGTAAGGTCCAGTTTTTCATTTTATTCTTAGAGATCATCATCCTTTAGTCGTTCTCTTTATTATAAGTATTTATCACTGCCCCTCTCTCGTTTTGACTCCCTCCACAGGTTATACTGGGTTATACCATTTCTGTAAATAGGGAATTAATCATTGTGCGTATTCCCCCTTCTGAGATTTCCTATTGTGTTCTACAGTGTTGTCACACTATAGAGAATTGACATGTTCATCATTAAATGAAACTGTTCCCTCAATTGATTGTCTATGTAGGATGCTCTGTAACACCTGCTAGAACATCTTACACTAAGTGGCTTCGGCCTTCCCAATGTTCTTCCTGAGCACATTGGATTATCCCTTCTTGGATGGGAACCACAATAATTATATTCTTCATGTCACAGTTGTAGCTCGTTGGGATGTCCCTGAACCCCTGTTGGAATACTCTCCCTCACATTAGAACACTGCTAGACTCATGCTACCTTCACCAAGGATAACTAGAAAGAGCACGCTGGTGATGTTTGACCTGGAGAACACACAATCTGCTGGAGCAATCTTGCAGGCAGCCAGGGGAAAGTGCTGTTGCTAGAGATGCCTGGGCAGGACATTATTAAGCCTATAATCAGTTATCAGTAAAACGTTCTTTGAGGGGACAAGTTTTTGAAACCTGTCTGTTTTTTAACATGGCTATGCCATGACTTGAAACGTAACCATGTGTTCTGTTGTATGAATGGCTTCCACATGAGCAGATTTGCGATTACCTTATTGATATTGAAGATGCTTTACTGGGGATCCCCTGGGGAATCTAACCCTCTACGGGTTCTTTGTCATGGTCTCGGACTTCCAGAGTCCAGTGTTTGATGGATACTTACAACCACAGATTCTTCACCTTTAGAACTTCCCCAGGCACTAGACTAGAGCCGGAAATTTTCCTCATCAGTTTTCATGCACACTGCTAGGTGGCGCCATGTTGATTAGGTTTGCTTCAGTTTGCACTAGGAAGTGACGGAGTGGAGCCGCATATAAGTGCCAACCATGGGTCCTCTAGATCATTCAGCGGGGCTATGCCCGTCCATTTCTTTCTGACCCACCACAGCTTCCACCCACATTAGAGTGGCTGACAGAGGAGGACCTATCAATCTAGTTGCTGGAGGTGCAAGCCCTTCTGTCCAAAGGTGCAATCAAATAGGTGCTGGCCTTGGAAATTGGGATGTGTTGTTACTCCTGCTATTTCCTCATGCCAAAGAAGGATGGAGACCTCCGTCCTATTGTAGATTCATGAATGTCTTCCTGAGAAAGGACAGAGTCGAAATGCTCACACTGGTCCAGGTTCTGTCTGCCTTGGATCCAGGCACCTGAATGGTAGCATTCAACCTACAGGACACGTTTTTTCATATACCTGTCCTGCACTTCCACAGATATAACCTGCTGTTCAAAGTAGACCAGGAGCATTTCAATTTGCTGTACTCCCCTTCAGCCTCACCAGTGCCCCTCAATTGCCCACAACGTGATGGTGGTTGCCGTTCATCTTCACAGCTTACAGCACCAGTTTTTCCCTACCTGGATGAGTGGCTGTTGATGACTGGCTTACCATAGTCGGGGGCCACCTTTAGTAGACAGAGAATCTCCTAACATCTTTGGGATTCTCGATCATTGTGCTGATGTTGCACCTGACTCCTTCACAGAGGCTTTCATAGGTGTTGTATTGGATACTATGCAGTTGAGGGCCTTCCCTCAGTCACATTGAGTACAGGACATTCGTGGTATGATCCAGATGCTGTAGTTTCAGTCCTGGATCTCGGTGAGAGTGGCCCTGAGACTACTGGCTTCCTGCATCCTGTTTGTTGACCATGCCGGGTAGTGTATGTGGGTTCTGCAGTGTAATCTGAAGTCTCCATACTCCCAGAACGAAGGAAACTTCTCAGTCATGTTTTAAAGGAGACTGCAAGAGATCCTCAGTGGGGGCTTCTCGACCACACTTAAACCAGCGGCACACCTCATTTCCTTACCCACCTAGAGCTGTCGGTAGTGACGGATGTGTCACTGTTGGGTTGTGGGGTTATATGGGTGAGGTGGAGATCAGAGGACTCTGGTCTCTGGCATACACCTTACTCCATGTCAATCTTTTGGAATTGTGGGCCATTATCTTGGCTTAGAAGGCCTTTCTACCATCCATCAAGCAAAAGCTAATGCAGGTTCTCACAGACAACCCTACCACCATGTGGTACTGTAACAAGCAGGGTAGATTGGGGTCCTCGGTCCTGTACCAGGAGAGGCTCTGTGCCTCTTCAGCTGGCTGGGGCATTAAGGCATTGCCCTAATTGTGAATAATCTGGTGGGAGCTCTAAGCTCCTGGAGGGCGAGCTCAGCCTGTAGTGCCTAGTGAATCACAAATGCATCCTGAGGTGGCACAGGACATCTTCCAGCAATGGGGAGAACCCAGCTAGAGCTTTTTGCCACCATCAAGTACATGCAGTGACAAAATTTTATTGTTTTAGAGCTCCCAAGAAGTCATCTTCTGGGAGGCACATTCCAACTAGAGTGGGGCATGAGTTCTGCGGAAGGTCGGGAACGACCAGGCCCAAGTCATCCTTGTGGATCTGAATTGGGCCAGGAGAGTGTGTACCTGGAATTTCTGTCTTACATTCAGGCTACCATTTCTGTAGGATCTTGTGTCACAGCAGCAGGACAGGTTTCTGCAACTGAGCCTGTGCAGTCCACATCTCAATGCCTGGAAACTGTGCAGAGGCAATTCACTGCATTCAGTCTACCACTTAAGCTTGTGGATGTTATCCTTGCTGCCAGGCATCCCAGTCCATTTGTGATGGGCCTTGGTGACTGTGCGTCTTGTGTGCATGGGGAGCCGTTTGAAAATATTGCAAAGCATTCGGAGAGCGTGGCAGCAGGATGCGGTCACAGCATTAACCTGTTTATTCATTGTGAGTTTGTCGTCTAAGTTGGTACAGAGGCTTCTGCAGTGGATGAAGGCATCTAAAAGCCTGGTTGTTCTATCAAACCTTGTAATTTAGACCTTCGGATCAGTGGTCAGCAAACCTTTAGTGTTTGTGCGCTCTGCAGAGTAGCCATGCGTTCTACAACTACCACTTGATTAATTGGTTAAGTGGTCTGGGGGGGTGGGCGTGGGTCCTTGTTCGGATGCCACCATGAGTTGTCCCGTGGGGAGCTCTTGTTTCGGAAAGATCGGGATCTCCATTTTGTCCGTTTTGAGTTTTAGACAGTTCTCTCTCATCCAGTCGGCCACGTTGGTCATGCAGGAGGTGAAGTTAGTCCTGGTGATGGTGATTTCGTCAGTGAGAGAGAGGATGAGCTGTGTGTTGTCGGCGTAGGAGGCAATGTTGATGCCGTGGGCTCTTATGATGTGAGTGAGAGGTGCCATCTACACATTGAATAGCATTGGGCTGAGGATCCCTGGGAGATTCTGCAGAGGAGCTTCTTGGGTTCGAAGGTGTATGGGTGGAGTCTGACTCGTTGAGTTCTGTTGGCGAGGAAGAAGGCGATCCATCTCAGAGCAGGCCCTTTAATTTCTGAGCCACGGACTCTAGTGATGAGGGTGCCATATGATGCGATGTCGCAGGACGCTAAGAGGTCAAGGAGGTTGAGAGTGGCCTATTGTGGACCGGATGTCGTTTGTTCTGCCAGGAGTGTGGTTTCTGTGCAATTCATCATTCTTCCAGTGCCCTGCCTCGCCTCTCGAAAGAGGACGAGTGACTCCAATCGGTTGGACCCCAAAAGAGACTTAGGCTTTTACATCAATCGCACCAAAGACCATTGGGTGGACGATCAGCTTTTTGTGGGGATCTGGGGCAAAGAAAGGTAAAGCGGTGCATTAAAGTACTTTACAGTGGATAGTCCTTCTCATTAAAATCTGATTCACATTGACAAGCATCGTTCCGAAGGACTGAGGGATCATTCTTCCAGGGCTAAAGCTGCTACCACAGCGGTGGCATGCGGAGAGTCAGTGCACACATTCAGAAAGCACTAATGCCTTGACAGCCAGGTCCAATGGGGAGGGCATTTTGCCTGTTCCGTCCTTCAGGACATTTTGGTTTGAGCCCACTCATCAGACCCTCCTCCTTGGGAGGTACTCCTTTGACATCTATTCTGAAGATGAGGAGTCTGCGGTTCGAAATATCCATCAGAAGGACAAGTTACTTACCTTCATTAACACTCTTTCTGATAGCTACTGCTGAAGACTCAATCAAACTGCAGATTCCTCACTGCCTTCAATGCTCTCCCACCTCCCCGTTCTGTGGAGTGGTCTCTTTTTGCAGTTTAAAACAGTCCCAAGTCAGAGATCTGCTGTCTTTTACCAACAATTGTTTTGTGCTCCGTGTCTGAGAGCGCAGAAAGAGTCCGGTAAGAAGCTGATGTTGGCATGCATGGGTAGTATTTATATGTGGCTCCGCTCTGTCACTCCCGAAGCCATCGTGGAGCTGCATGGTGCCACTTAGTGAGAGTACTCCTGAGGAAACTTTCAGATCAATCGGGTGCCTGGGGATATTCTAAAGGTGAAAAATCTGTAGTTAGAGTATTGAAGGTAAATCTCTTGTTCTTATTTTATGAAAGAAAATGCTTTTATTTGCTCTTTCAGTGGTGCTAAGCTCACAGGGTACTTGTGACTCACTGGATTCTGTTAATTTGTCTCCTCAGAAATCGCTGCTTCTGTTAAACTGGTCTGTCCTCACTTATGTAAGTAGCACTGCGTAGGCTTTTTCACCATCAGGACCAAGACCTTCATGACCAAAGTTCCTAATATGACCACTGCCGACCTTTACTTGTTCCCAACTGGTAGTAGATGGCAGCTGACAGCCACCACTAACTTCTAGATGTGATATGGTCAAGTGAGTGGAACTCTACTTTTCCCCCACCATCTTAGTCATTTCCTCTTTGAGTAGATCTGAAAATGTATATGTTGTGATTGACACTGATATCAAGCAATTATAAGGCAGTACCTCTCAACTGACAGTGAAATGACTAGATCTTTTTTAATGCTATACATTGAAAGCTATTGCTATCTTAACTTTCATTTATCCCTGATTTTGTTGAGCAGTTCCTTACTTCTACAACTCTGGACACTCTGCTACAGGCTTCACCTCCATCATTTGAAACTGTTGTAAAATCTGTATTTCCACAAGTTCTAATAGTTCAGCCACAAGCTCCTCCCACCGCGTACCATAACGAATGGCCCCATCTTGTTGTAATTCCATCCACCCTCCATCATCTGCTGTGTTCTTCATTCACCCCATCTCTCTTCCCCATTAATGGAAACTCCTTCCTCCCAGACCTGTTTCTCCATTGATGTCTCTCGTTCAAATGCTTCAGTAGCCTGGTCTTCTATGGTCTATGTACTCTTCTCAACCGTTTACATTTCCTCTCATGAAGTCCTCCTCCATCCCTTAAATTCATCACAAGTTAGTTATACAGCTGCGGCTTCTTACCCCACCATTGCAATGGACTAAAGCACGAAGTGCTACTTCAGGGTTTGTACTTAGCCACCATTCCATTCTTCATGTAGTATGTTTAATTGATGTTTCAAAATTGGAAATATCCACACACGACATGGCTGACCTCCTCTTTTGCCTAGGATAGTAAGACACCCTCAGTTAGACCTGTCAGCTCTCATCATAGTTTCCTCTGTCTTTTTGGCTTCTGACCTCCTGTTTTGATACTGTGCTGAATTTTGTTTATGTTCGCTTTAGGACTCTGGGAACTTTACCACTGCCAACCAGTGCTAAAGTGCAAGTGTTCTCTCTCTAAATTGTATTGATAATTGCTTTACCCCTGATTGGCATGTTTGATTTACTAGTAAGCCCCTAATACTAATAAAGTGCACTGTGTGTGCCCAGGGCCTGTTAATCAAATGCTACTAGTGGGCCTGCAATACTGATTGTGCCACCCACACGATTAGCCGCTGTAAACACGTCTCAGACCTGCCACTGCATTGTCTGTGTGTGCAGTTTTAACTGCCATTTCGACCTGGCAAGTGCACCTACTTGCCAGGCCCAAACCTTCCCTTTTACTACATCTAAGTCATCCCTAAGGTAGGTCCAAGGCAGCCCCATGGGCAGGCTGCAGTGTATTTTAAAGGTATGTCATGTACTGGTGTGTTTTATATGTCCTGATAGTGAGTTTGTGCGAAATTCGATCTAACTACTTGGCTATACTACTGAAAAGTATGAGGAACTATTGGCAGATCCTTGTACAGGATCAGACATTAAGAACATATATTGGCAGGAAACCGATAGCTACTTGCCGTAAAGGAAAAACGTTGAGTAGTTCTTTATGTCCTAGCTATCCAAATAAACCATTAGATACAAATTGGTTATGTTATGTTACACAATTTATAGAGCGCGTGGCTACCCTCGGGTTTCCCAGCGCTACTAAACCCTAACCACAGAGGGAATGAGAGTGATACACAACAAGAAAGGAATAAAAACAACTGGACCTAGAATAACCAAGTTTTCAAGGCCTTTCGAAATTCCAGTTCTTGCTCCATCAGCCGAAGATTAAGAGGCAGCGAGTTCCACAATTTGGCTCCTAAAAACATCAGAGAGGACCCACCCCATCTTGCTTTCTTTATTTTCGGTACGGTTACTAAAGCAAGAGTAGTGGATCTCAAATCTCTATTCGGCCTATAAAAAGTGGCCAAGTTCCTAAGGAGCATAGGTCCTCTATCATGCAAAGACCTATGGATATGACATAGAGCCTTAAATTTGATCCGCTGTACAACAGGCAACCAGTGCAAGGAGGCCAATCCAGCTTTCACAGAAGACCTTCTTGGGATGTTCAGTAATAAACGAGCTGCAGCATTTTGAACTCTTTGTAATTTCTTTTTAACATATATTGGGGAACCTAGGAAAAGGCCATTCCCGTAGTCTAGCCTTGAAAGAATAACAGCTTGCTTGGTTAGATACACATAATAAAGGTTTCCATAAATGTGGTAGTTGTGGAGTATGTAAACTGGCATGTCAAGCACAGAAAGACTTTGTTGGAGTTGATAATAAGAGATATTTAATACAAACATATATAAATTGCAATACTACTTATGCAATTTACATGCTGATTTGTAAATGTGAACAGATTTATGTTGGTAGTACAATTCGTCCACTCAAGGCCAGAATTGCAGAACATTGGAGAGCCATCAGACAAGATGATGAAAGATATTCAATTGCAATACATATGAGGGGGTGTAGTGCACAAAATGTACATAAAGAATTTAAATTCTTTGGTTTCGAGCATATCAGGATATGTCCGCAAGGAGGAAATAGGGAATTGGCATTAAGGAGGAAGGAGTCCATGTGGATAATGAGATTGCGAGCAGTAGAATATGGATTGAATTCAGACTATGAGTTGGAATATTTTATAATTGATAGTTAATGGGTATGTATATGTTCGGTGGCATGTGTAGCTGCAGATACACATGCTGTGCATAGTCCGCCGTCTGGTGTTGGGTCGGAGTGTTACAAGTTGTTTTTCTTCGAAGAAGTCTTTTCGAGTCACGAGACCGAGGGACTCCTCCCACTTCGGTTCCATTGCACATGGGCGTCGACTCCATCTTAGATTGTTTTTTTTCCGCCATCGGGTTCGGACGTGTTCCTTTTCGCTCCGTGTTTCGGGTCGGAAAGTTAGTCAGAATCAACGGAAAATTCGTCGGTATTGTTTCGTTCGGTATCGGGATAGTTAGGGCAAATCGACACCGAGCCTTCAAGAGCTCCGGTAACCCTTCGGGGTATTTTCGATCCCCCGTCGGGGCCTGGTCGGCCCGACCGCGTGCAACATCGAGACTGATGGAACGGACCCCGTTCCGATTCTGTCCTAAATGCCACAGTAAATATCCTTATACAGACCAACATTTGGTCTGTAACTTGTGCCTGTCCCCCGAGCACAAGGAAGAGTCGTGTGAGGCCTGTCGCGCGTTTCGGTCGAGAAAAACGCTCAGGGACCGAAGAGCCAGGAGGTTGCAGATGGCTTCCACGCCGACAGGACAACAAGGGTTCGAGGAGGAAGAAGAAGAAGAAACTTTCTCCATCCGCGATTCAGATTCCGAAGAATTCGACGTCGACGAGCAACCAACCGTGAGTAAGACGTCGAAAGAAAGAACACACGAAAAAACAGACAAAGCCCAGGGGACGCCACTGCCAACAGGCCATGGCTCAACCCATAAAGTAGGTGACCGTCCATCGGCACCGAAAAAGGGCGAGCTGGTGCCGAGATCGTCCGACTCAGGTCGAGGCACAGGCACGCAGCAATCTCGGGACCGAGAAAGTGCCGCAGAAAAGGGTCGACACCGAGACAGCGGCACCGAAGCTGCTCGGCACAGAGACAAGCGCACCGAAGCTGCTCGCCACAGAGATAGCGGCACCGAAGATGGTCGACACTGAGAGGGTACGACACCGAAAAAGAGAAAGTTCTCGTCGGAGCCGAAAACAACAAAAGACACGGTTTCGGTGCCAAAACGTCCAGCAACCGAACCGAAAGCCAGTTCCTACTCAGAGGAACAATCACTGTCCTCCCAACTACAAAGACACAGATTTGAGGAGGAATTACAAACAACAGATGTAGATCACACGCAAAAGCGGATCTTTATACAAAGTGGTACAGGGAAGATCAGCACTCTTCCCCCAATCAGAAGAAAAAGGAAACTAGATTTCCAACAACAAGACAAGACACCACAAGCAAAAGTGGTAAAGAAGGTAACTCCACCACCCTCTCCACCACCGGCAACTCATATATCGCCGGCACAGACTCCGCCACAATCACCAGCTCATACCACCATGAGCCAAGATGATCAGGACGCATGGGATCTCTATGACGCTCCAGTATCGGACAATAACCCTGAGTCGTACCCCACTAAGCCCTCACCACCTGAGGACAGTACGGCATATGCACAGGTGGTAGCTAGGGCAGCAGAGTTTCATAATGTATCGCTACATTCAGAGCCTATCGAGGATGACTTCCTCTTTAACACCCTGTCCTCCACCCATAGCAATTATCAAAGCCTTCCTATGCTCCCGGGAATGCTAAGGCACGCTAAACAAATTTTTAAGGAGCCAGTTAAAAGCAGAGCAATAATTCCAAGGGTGGAGAAGAAATACAAGGCACCGCCCACAGACCTTGCTTTTATTACATCACAACTGACACCAGATTCAGTTGTCGTAGGAGCAGCTCGTAAAAGAGCCAACTCGCACACATCAGGCGACGCACCACCTCCTGACAAGGAGAGCCGCAAGTTTGATGCAGCGGGGAAAAGGGTTGCAGCACAAGCTGCAAATCAATGGCGCATCGCTAACTCGCAAGCACTCCTAGCGCGATATGACAGAGCCCATTGGGACGAGATGCAGCATCTCATCGAGCACCTCCCCAAAGAATTCCAGAAACGGGCAAAACAAGTGGTTGAAGAGGGACAGAATATATCCAACAACCAAATCCGTTCTTCTATGGATGCAGCATATACAGCTGCAAGAACAATAAATACTGCTGTAACAATAAGGAGGCACGCCTGGTTGCGCACATCCGGCTTCAAACCTGAGATACAACAGGCAGTGCTCAATATGCCGTTCAATGAACAGCAATTGTTTGGCCCAGAAGTGGACACTGCAATTGAAAAATTAAAAAAAGACACTGACACAGCTAAAGCCATGGGCGCACTCTATTCCCCGCAGGGCAGAGGCACATTTGGCACATTTCGCAAAACTACTTTCAGAGGAGGGTTTCGCGGTCAAGCCACAGAAGCCAGCACCTCACAATCAAGACCACCTCCCTACCAGGGACAATATCAAAGGGGTGGCTTTCGGGGCCAATACAGAGGGGGCCAATTTCCAAGAAACCGGGGAAAGTTTCAAGGTCCAAAAACCCCTCCAAATAAACAGTGACTCACAGGTCACACAACCCCTTCACACAACACCAGTGGGGGGAGGACTAAGCCAGTTCCACAAATCATGGGAAGAAATAACAACAGACACTTGGGTCTTAGCAATTATCCAACATGGTTATTGCATAGAATTTCTCCAACTCCCTCCAAATGTCCCACCGAAAACACACAATATGTCAAAACAGCATATAGACCTTCTAGGACTAGAAGTTCAAGCATTACTGCAAAAAGACGCAATAGAATTAGTACCAAAAACACAAAAGAACACAGGAGTTTACTCACTGTACTTTCTAATACCAAAAAAGGACAAAACTCTGAGACCAATATTAGATCTCAGAACACTAAACACCTACATCAAATCAGACCACTTTCACATGGTCACGTTACAAGACGTAATACCACTACTGAAACAGCAAGACTACATGACAACGTTAGATCTAAAAGACGCGTATTTCCATATACCGATACATCCCTCGCACAGGAAATACCTATGGTTCGTATTCAAAGGAATACATTACCAATTCAAAGTGTTGCCATTCGGAATAACAACAGCACCAAGAGTCTTTACAAAATGTCTAGCAGTAGTAGCTGCACATATCAGGAGGCAGCAAATACACGTGTTTCCGTACCTAGACGATTGGTTAATCAAAACCAACTCGCTAACAAAGTGTTCACACCACACAGATTATGTTATACAAACCCTTTACAAACTAGGTTTCTCCATCAACTATGCAAAGTCACACCTTTTGCCTCGTCAAACACAGCAATACTTAGGAGCGACAATCAACACAACAAAAGGGATAGCCACTCCAAGTCCACAAAGGGTTCAAAATTTTCACAAGGTGATACAAGCTATGTATCCAACACAAAAGATACACGCAAAGATGGTATTAAAACTCCTAGGCATGATGTCCTCATGCATAGCCATTGTCCCAAACGCAAGATTGCACATGCGGCCCTTACAACAGTGCCTAGCATCACAATGGTCACATGCACAGGGTCAACTTCTAGATCTGGTGTTGATAGACCGCCAAACATACATCTCGCTTCTATGGTGGAACAGTACAAATTTAAACAAAGGGCGGCCTTTCCAAGACCCAGTGCCACAACACGTAATAACAACAGATGCTTCCATGACAGGGTGGGGAGCACACCTCAATCAACACAGCGTCCAAGGACAATGGGACGTACATCAAAGAAAGTTTCATATAAATCACCTAGAATTGTTAGCAGTATTTCTAGCGTTGAAAGCATTCCAACCAATGATAACCCACAAATACATTCTTGTCAAAACAGACAACATGACGACAATGTATTATTTAAACAAACAGGGGGGAACACACTCGACACAGTTGTGTCTCCTAACACAAAAAATATGGCATTGGGCAATTCACAACCACATTCGCCTAATAGCACAGTTTATTCCAGGGATCCAGAACCAGCTAGCAGACAATCTCTCTCGGGATCACCAACAGGTCCACGAATGGGAAATTCACCCCCAAATCCTGAACACTTACTTCCAAATTTGGGGAACACCTCAAATAGATCTATTTGCAACAAAAGAAAACGCAAAATGCCAAAACTTCGCATCCAGGTACCCACACCGCGAATCTCAAGGCAATGCTCTATGGATGAATTGGTCAGGGATATTTGCGTACGCTTTTCCCCCTCTCCCTCTCCTTCCATATCTAGTAAACAGATTGAGTCAAAACAAACTCAAACTCATACTAATAGCACCAACATGGGCAAGACAACCTTGGTATACCACACTACTAGACCTGTCAGTAGTACCTCATGTCAAACTACCCAACAGGCCAGATCTGTTAACACAACACAAACAACAGATCAGGCATCCAAACCCAGCATCGCTGAATCTAGCAATTTGGCTCCTGAAATCCTAGAATTTGGACACTTAAACCTCACACAAGAGTGTATGGAGGTCATAAAACAAGCTAGAAGACCATCCACTAGACACTGCTATGCAAGTAAATGGAAAAGATTTGTTTGTTACTGCCATAATAATCAAGTCCAACCATTGCATGCATCTCCAAAAGATGTAGTAGGATATTTACTACATTTACAAAAATCAAATCTAGCTTTCTCTTCCATAAAAATACATCTCGCAGCAATATCTGCTTACCTGCAGATTACTCATTCAACTTCCCTATTTAGAATACCTGTCATTAAAGCGTTTATGGAGGGCCTAAAGAGAATTATACCACCAAGGACACCACCTGTTCCTTCATGGAACCTCAACATTGTCTTGACAAGGCTCATGGGTCCACCTTTCGAACCCATGCATTCTTGTGAAATGCAATACTTAACATGGAAAGTTGCATTTCTCATTGCCATCACATCTCTAAGAAGAGTAAGTGAAATACAGGCGTTTACCATACAAGAACCATTTATTCAAATATACAAACATAAGGTCGTTCTAAGAACAAATCCAAAATTCTTACCAAAGGTTATCTCACCATTCCACTTAAACCAAACAGTGGAATTACCAGTGTTCTTCCCACAGCCAGATTCAATAGCTGAAAGAGCACTACATACATTAGACATCAAAAGAGCGCTAATGTACTACATTGACAGGACAAAAGAAATTAGGAAGACAAAACAACTATTTATTGCCTTTCAAAAACCTCATACAGGAAATCCAATTTCAAAACAAGGTATCGCCAGATGGATAGTAAAGTGCATCCAAACCTGCTATCTTAAAGCAAAAAGAGAACTGCCTATTACACCAAAGGCACACTCAACCAGAAAGAAAGGTGCTACTATGGCCTTTCTCTGAAATATTCCAATGACCGAAATATGTAAGGCAGCAACATGGTCTACGCCTCATACATTTACTAAACACTACTGTGTAGATGTGTTATCTGCACAACAGGCCACAGTAGGTCAAGCCGTACTAAGAACTTTATTTCAAACTACTTCCACTCCTACAGGCTGAACCACCGCTTTTGGGGAGATAACTGCTTACTAGTCTATGCACAGCATGTGTATCTGCAGCTACACATGCCACTGAACGGAAAATGTCACTTACCCAGTGTACATCTGTTCGTGGCATTAGTCGCTGCAGATTCACATGCGCCCACCCTCCTCCCCGGGAGCCTGTAGCCGTTTAGAAGTAGATCTTGAACATTTGTACATTTGTAAATATATTACATTAAACCTTCATTTTGTACATACGTATTTATTCCATTGCATGGGCACTATTATTAGCATACACAACTCCTACCTCACCCTCTGCGGGGAAAACAATCTAAGATGGAGTCGACGCCCATGCGCAATGGAACCGAAGTGGGAGGAGTCCCTCGGTCTCGTGACTCGAAAAGACTTCTTCGAAGAAAAACAACTTGTAACACTCCGACCCAACACCAGACGGCGGACTATGCACAGCATGTGAATCTGCAGCGACTAATGCCACGAACAGATGTACACTGGGTAAGTGACATTTTCCTTACTAGTGGCGATATGTGTAACAAACTATGCACACACAAGGAGAATGAGAACTCAACATAAGTTATCTTGATTGAGAATATAAATAAGATATCAATATAAAAGGTGTAGCATAAGATATGTATGGATACTTTTGGCGAATAGGAGACGAGATTTGGTAGTAGATAATTATTATAAGTAGAGTTAGGTGCAATAATAACTGTATGCTAGACATCAACACTTAGAATTTGTGTTTAGATTTAATTGTGATTAAACTTATAATATGTCATTAATTATGCTTGTTTTATACTGAAAATAAGGTACATTTTTCTAGGAATATAGATACATTTTAAATGGAAAAATGACTACAGAAAGTGAGGGGTTATTACATTAGCAATGAGGCATAATTTGGTTTACCAATCCTACATGCAAAGGTATAGATAGTGGGTTGGGTGTAATGGTACACAGACGCAAGAGAGATAGTCCCCTTTCTATTTCTATAAGTAGCGATCAGTAAATAGAAAAAGGACTCAGTCGAGAAACGTCTGACGAAGTTGCAGTGAATGAGGCAGTCCCCTTTCTTTGTCTAATACTTTAAAGGAGGGGCTATTTAAGTAGCAGGGAGACGCGTACTCTGTTTAATTTAATTTACGCGCACTTGTGGTGTTAGGAGATACAGAGGTGATCTATTCAGAGGTGAGTTTGACAATATATTTTGAAGTGATATATGGAGCGTTTGACAAGACTTTGGGGCTTATATATTTGCATACTTTCTGAGGCATTTAATTTTGTATTACAGGATACGCTCGAACGTTTGCATCCAGGCTAATAGTAATAACACTCAGACAAATAATTAGTAAGGAGGTAAGCAGGTGAATACTAATGAGAATAATAAATGGTAGAATTAGAGTTAGTAAATAATATTAGAGATAATAATATATTAACTTGATTCGTTATTACATAAGAATGATATTGGAGCAGGAGGATTTGAATCTTTGTTGGAACTGATCTTATAGAGAAAAAGGAATTTGGGAATTCCATATGAGCAGGTACAATTGTATATATGGCGGTTTAGATATTAGGAGCACAAAAGAAACTGACACAAAATAGGTTGGGTTGAGGGACTTCACTTGTGTGTGCATGTTTTGGAACACATGGAGTTTTGACACTTCACTAAGGATTTTGATCTAAGTACATTGGAAAATAATTAGCTTTCCACAACAATTTGTGTAGATCACTAGTTTGTATGATTTCCACCTGGCACTATATAATTTGATTGTATGCACTATTGTGTAGGTTTACAGTTGTGTTTATATATGAAATAGAAACAGAGAATAGGAGGAGATATAATAGATATTTTTTGTATATTTTTGTATATACTGTTGACAGCCTTAAAAAGTCCTGAGGAAGTCAATGGGAGATATAACCCAGATGAAACACGTGTTGGCTTGACTGGAGCGAAAGTTAAGAAATAATAAAGAAGAACATTTTGGAACATATCCTGGGTCTCTCAATTTGTTGTCTGTATATTAAATGGAATACGGGTGCTTTTAGTGGTTTTTCTTTTTTTTTTTTTTTTTTTTTTTTTTTTTGTGTGTGTGAAATTCGGTTCTGGCTATTGCAAGGCCTATCTCTCCAGTAGGGTGACATGGGGATTGCTTTGAAATATCTTTTAAGTGTAATTTCCCATTGGTGGCAGATAGAGATATGGAGTGTTTAAATTGTAAGTTTGAAAATGCCACTTTTAGTAAGTGAGTATTTTGATGCTTAACCATTCTGTGCCTCTGTCTGGCTGTGGAATACACGTCTGGGTCAGGATGACAGTTGGGCTGCTTGTGAATTCACTCTAGACAGTCACACAAAGGGAGCTGAGGTGTGCCCTGCATATCCAGATGGGTCTCCCTGGCTACAGGGGTGGGAGGAGCAGACCTGACACTTGCACCTTAATAGAGCTGTGCCTGTCCTTATACGAAGCAGTCTCCAATCCCCTGGATTATGTCTGAAGCCAGGGCAGGAAAAGCAGGGCCTTGGGCACTACAAAGACTTTCTTTTGAAGTTTGCCTACTTCAAAGGCAGAAATAAGTATTAGTATTGTACCTCTGAGACCGCAACTTTAGAACACTGCTGTATTGAGGACATTCTGCCAGGAAGAGCTAGATGCCGTAGGTGGGACTGCCACTCTGCTTGTTGCTTTTTTGTGCTGGCCTGCTGCTTCTGTCCTGGGAGTGAAAGGACTGGACCTTGCTTTTTACATCCTGCTTTCCAAGATTCTCCAAGGGCTTGAACTGAGGTTGCCTCCAGTTAGAAGTCTCAGGGACATCAAAGACTTCATCTACCAGTGCATGGGCTCTTCTGCTGAGAGTCCAGACTTGCCAAGTGGTGCCAAATCCAGTCCCTGGACCCTTGAAAGTGGAACCTGGGGACCTGAAAAAGAAAATCCACACATCTGCGCACTGAGGCAGAAAAATCAACGCTGCGCCTTCCCCGCGGCATAAGAATTGATGCAGCACCTGTTTCAGAGCGGATCCATCAACACAGAGCATCTGGATTTTCCATGCATCGTCCCTGGGAGTCATTTTCTCATCGACCCCACACCACAGTAAGAAACCAACGCATCGCCTTACTTGTGAGGGACTAATTGGCACATTTCCTCACCTATGAGGGAAAAATCGATCCATCACTTACCTTTTCGACGCATCATCTCCTTTGCAGCCTGCATCGTCTTTGTTTTTTAACGCACCCCAGGTATTGTGTGTTAAAAGGATATAACCATTGATTTATATGGATTAAGACTTTTAAACCTTTAAAAAGTGATATCTTTATTTGCGTACATTGGATTTTTGTCATTTTGGTCTTGTGTTATTCTGATAAATATTTGCTATTTTTCTAAACTGGTGTGGAGTAGTTTTGTGGTGTTTTCACTGTGTTACTGTGTGTGTGTAAAATACTTTAAACATTGCCTGTGAGATAAGCCTGACTGCTCATGCCAAGCTACCAAAGGGGTGAGCAGGGGTTATCTCAGCTCTGTGGCTCCCCTACCCTGACTAGAATGAGGGTCCCTACTTGGACAGGGTGCAAACCACTGCAAACTAGAGACCCCATTTCTAACACCCTCCATTTAGTTTTCTCATAAAATGTCGACTCTGTCTGGTCAAGCTGAGGGGCTAGTACACCTGTTCCAACCACTGTTTAAACTCATTGGTATCATCAGTTTTAATTGCTGTTTATAATTAATCTTTTAGCATAGACACTATTGCAGCACTCTACCCGGCATCCCCTCATGCACCTCACTTCCTCACCCCCACACACTCTTTCCCTCCCTCTAGTCTCAGCATTCACATTCAGCTCTAGTATCACTGATCACCCCAACCTGACCACACCTAGTGTCCTCATAAAAGCAGAGTAAATTATGATGATAGGTTTTCCTTCCCGTACATATCAAGTCTGTACTGTTACTAGAACCCCCATACTACTGCTGTTTTACCCATTGGCGGCCAGTTACTACCAAGTCCTTACCTTCCCCCGTATTCCTCTATAGGGTGAGATTGTGTACACCTTGACATCCCTTCCACTCTCCACAGGGTGCGCCTTTCCCCAATAATTGCCTTCCATAAGATGGATGTTTTCTTGCATCTTGGTAGATGAGTTCTGATTAGTGGTGGGAGAATGCTTCCAAAAGGTGATTGTTCTAGCAGCCACTCAACGTCTGGCATTAAATCCCCCTAAAAGGAGCAGAGTTTTTCTGTCATTCCACGTAAGGCCAATAATAACATTGTCACAATCAGTGCATGATCCACCACCATGGTCCCACCTCTGCTGAAACACCACCATGGTCCCGCCTCTGCTGAACATCACCACAGTCCCACCTTTGCTGAAACACCACCATGGTCCCCCCTTTGCTGAAACACCACCATGGTCCCACCTTTGCTGAAACACCACCATGGTCCCACCTTTGCTGAAACACCACCATGGTCCCACCTTTGCTGAAACACCACCATGGTCCCACCTTTGCTGAAACACCACCATGGTCCCACCTTTGCTGAAACACCACCATGGTCCCACCTTTGCTGAAACACCACCACAGTCCCACCTCTGCTGAACACCACCACAGTCCCACCTCTGCTGAACACCACCACAGTCCCACCTCTGCTGAACACCACCACAGTCCCACCTCTGCTGAACACCACCACAGTCCCACCTCTGCTGAACACCACCACAGTCCCACCTCTGCTGAACACCACCACAGTCCCACCTCTGCTGAACAGCACCACAGTCCCACCTCTGCTGAACACCACCACAGTCCCACCTCTGTTGAAACACCACAACGGTTGGACCTCTGCTGAAACACCACTACGGTCAGTGCTGCTGAAACACCACCATGGTCCAACCTCTGCTGAAACACCACCACAGTCCAGCAGTCCTGAAACACCACCATGGTCCCACCTCTGCTGAAACACCACCACGGTCCCACCTCTACTGAAACAGCACCACAGTCCCGCCTCTGCTCAAACACCACCATGGTCCTGCACTGCTGAAAGACACCATGGTCCCACCTCTGCTCAAACACCACCACGGTCCAGGAGAGCTGAAACATCACCACAGTCCTACCTCTTCTGAAACACCACCATGTTTCCACCTCTGCTGAAACACAGCCACAGTCCAGCACTGCTGAAACACCACCAGGGTCGCACCTCTACTGAAACACCACCAAGGTCCAGGGCTGCTGAAACACACCATGGTCCCACCTCTGTTGAAACACCACGACGTTCCAGTGGTGCTGCAAGACCACGACGTTCCAGTGGTGCTGCAAGACCACGACGTTCCAGTGGTGCTGCAAGACCACGACGTTCCAGTGGTGCTGCAAGACCACCAAGGTCCAGCAATGCTGCAAGACCACCAAGGTCCAGCAATGCTGCAAGACCACCAAGGTCTAGCAATGCTGCAAGACCACCACGGTCCAATGCCGCAAGACCACCACGGTCCAGCGGTGCCGCAAGAGCTCCACGGTCCAGCGGTGCCTCAAGAGCTCCACGGTCCAGCGGTGCCGCAAGAGCTCCACGGTCCAGCGGTGCCGCAAGAGCTCCACGGTCCATTCTGTGCCGCAAGAGCACCACGGTCCAGCTGTGCCGCAAGAGCACCACGGTCCAGCTGTGCCATAAGAGCACCACGGTCCAGCTGTGCCGCAAGAGCACCACGGTCCAGCTGTGCCGCAAGAGCACCACGGTCCAGCTGTGCCGCAAGAGCACCACGGTCCAGCTGTGCCGCAAGAGCACCACGGTCCAGCGGTGCCGCAAGACCACCACGGTCCAGCGGTGCCGCAAGACCACCACGGTCCAGCGGTGCCGCAAGACCACCACGGTCCAGCGGTGCCGCAAGACCACCACGGTCCAGCAGTGCTGAACATCTTCACCAGGTCCCACCTCTGCTGAACACCACCACCAGGTCCCACCTCTGCTGAACACCACCACCAGGTCCCACCTCTGCTGAACACCACCACCAGGTCCCACCTCTGCTGAACACCACCACCAGGTCCCACCTCTGCTGAACACTACCACCAGGTCCCACCTCTGCTGAACACTACCACCAGGTCCCACCTCTGCTGAACACTACCACCAGGTCCCACCTCTGCTGAACACTACCACCAGGTCCCACCTCTGCTGAACACTACCACCAGGTCCCACCTCTGCTGAACACTACCACCAGGTCCCACCTCTGCTGAACACTACCACCAGGTCCCACCTCTGCTGAACACCACCACAGTCCAGCGCTGCTGAAACACACCACTGCCCACCTCTGCTGAAACACCACCAGGTCCCACCTCTGCTGAAACACCACCACCGTCCCACCTCTGCTGAAACACTACCACGGTCCCACCTCTGTTGAAACACCACCAGGTCCCACCTCTGCTGAAACACCACCACCGTCCCACCTCTGCTGAAACACTACCACCGTCCCACCTCTGCTGAAACACTACCACGGTCCCACCTCTTCTGAAACACACCACGGTCCCACCTCTGTTGAAACACCATCATGTTCCTACCTCTGCTGAAATACCACCACAGTCCTGCCTGTGCTGAAGCACCACCACAGTTCCACCTACAGTCCCTGAAGGTTTATCCAGACTGAAGGAAGCAATGTCTCCGATTCTGTGGTTCCATGTGACTTGTTTACCAGGCTCTTTATCCTAGGAATATGCCTTAATTGATATTTTGAATGTACTCACGGCACATTAAGCAAGCCTCGCTTGCTCATTTAATGAGATATTAATGAGGTTTGTGCGAAAAGACTGGGCGCTGCGGTCACTGGGAGTGAGTGAAAATATACCACTATCTAGTTGAATAATTGTCGATATATGTATGTTTTTAGTAATTTATGAACTATTGGTTAAGTACTTTAACGCTGGCGAGCTGCCTGCCCTTAGGAGTGTCTTTTGAAAACATCACCTCTCTTTCGAAAGCCAATTAATTCCCTTCATGGTTTGGGGTATGTGGCTTGAAACCCAGTGAGCAGACATTGCGTGGCGTTAGGGGTGGGTGGTGTGGGGGCAGAGTTTAAAGCAATGTTTATATTGATGGGTGACCTTGGAGGTCTCCGCAGATGGAGTAAGTGCACCAGTGTGCTACACCATGATGTACTGGCCCAGTGTCCTCTGACATCACCACAACCGCATGAATTAAACTAGTACTCGTGTTAACATCCTCATCTGTTGACCTGCGGCAAATAGAGGCATAGCAGCTAGTGCAGAACTAGTAAAATTGTAGGCGGGCAACAATTCATCAGGCTTGTACCCTGCTCTAGCGCTAGTAGTCATGGAAAAAACAGTATTCCGATGGGAACTTTCTATAAGACTTAAGGCTTTGTACCCAAAGTGGTCACCCATTAATCATATTCTCCTCCGGACATCAGTCAAACAAACAAATGAATGGTAAAGGGAGGGAGGGGGGGTTCTGCTACCTGAAGTATGAGGAAAGGTGATTTTATTAACGTCTCTTGTAGGATCAATACCATTGAAACAAGGCATAATGGGCCCTATAACTCTAGATAGTGCATGTAGGGACTGGCACAGGGACCAGTTCTGTTGACCAACTGCATTGCGCAGTGTGGCAAATAGTGGCATACCGGCTAGTGCAGAACTGGTAAATTGGAATATGGCCTAAACTAATAAATGCTTGTTCTTTCTCTAGGTTAGACTTAAAATGCAACCACTCTATTTAAGAGTTTTGTAGAGCACTAGCTGGTGGCTTCTTATCAAGAGGGGAACATTCTCTATGGATGACGTGCGGGTGGTTCTTAAAATGATATGTTTAGCAGGTCGTCACCCTTGACTCTGGGATGAGCCTGTACATCTTGTTGTACCATTGAACATGGTGTATATGGCTCTGCTGCCAGGCTGAAGGTAGACCTGTGGTTGTGCTGAGACTTCTGGGAAGGGTTGGTCCCAGAGGAGGTTTTCCAGTTGTAGAGATCACCCAAGTGATCACCCAAGTGATCAGCAACTGCTTTATTTCTGCAGACTTTCGTTAGGTTTTCAGCTTGCTGTGGGGTCCTTGAACCTTTTTGGACTCCCCTTCGTGACTGAACCATTGAATTTGAGGTGTCCGATTAGCTGAGTGTAGCCTGATCTTAGGTTCCTCGGTGGGGTTTGAAGTGTTGCCAGGCTCTGAAGAAAGACACTTCCTACACCTCATGTCAAAGACGTTTTGTTGGAGTTGGAGGGTGTATTGCAGTAGGTGGGGGTTGTATCCTTTAGACTGAAAGCAATACTAGTCGAATTGGTGAAATAAAGAAATAACTGAGTCTGACGTTTTGTTATGTTATTTCTACTTGGTATAATGCATCGAATCATACCCGGAGGTTTATCTCACTGCTGGGCCAGCACAGAAACACCACAACAGCTGCAACAGCCAAGTCTTCAAAAAATGTTTACATTTGTCAAAGTCTGAAATACAGCACAGATGGAACAGTAGTTGGTTTCAGGCCGAAGAGGCGAGAAAGGGGAAAGCTCTACCACCCAGGCTGGTGGCGCGGAAGCAGGGAACAGTCTTCATTTGATCTAAGCGTTCTTGCAGGACGGTAGTAACTCTGTCCTTTAGATAGAATGGGCCATCCCCCATCAGAGCCTTGAGAGTAAGGCATCAGATCTTGAAAATGCTGTGCTTTCTGACCGGAAGCCAGTGCAAAGATCGCAGAGTAGGAGCCGAAGGGGGCCTTGCTGGCTAACTGCAGACCAGGTGAGCGGCCACATTCTGCACTACCTGGAATTTGGCCAATAAGGTGTCATTAGTGGCCATAAGTTACCATAGTCAAGTCTGCTTATAACCAGGGCCTGAACCAAGGTTTTCCTTGCAACAGATTGTAGCCGGGGGGAAACTTTCTGCAGTAGCAGCATTGTAGAAAAGCAATCATTGCAGATTGCAGAGACATGAACTTTCCTGGAAAAAGACTTATCTAACTTGACTCCTAAATTTTTCACGGTCAGTTTGGGGGTTGGGGCTACCCCTAGTTTGAGAGGCCAGCACTCAGGGGAAAAAAGATCCTGGGCTTTGTCAAACAGCAATATTTCTGTCTTATCACTGTTCTCTAGCAGGCAGTTGGCCGTCATCCAGGCCGCAATCTTTCTCATGCTGTCCATAAAATGGAGCTCAGTTCCACATATTCTTGTCCAAAGAGAGAAAATCAGCTGGGTGTCATCTGCATATGAGATGACATCAAAGGCGCAGGATTTAACAATCTGGACAGGGGGGCACATAGATGTTAAACAAGGTTGGGCTCAGGGATGAGCCCTGAGGCCTTTTATTGGTGGAAATAGAGCGGGACTTAAACAAACCCAGCATGATTGTCTGCGTGGGGCTAGCTGGAAAGTCTGCAAGCCAACAGAGAGCTTTGCCACTGACACCAATCTCATGCAGTCGATGCAGCAGTCACATGTGAGACGGTGTCAAAGGCTGCTGTCAGATCTAGCAGCACAAGCATGGCAGGTGAGCCTGCATCTACGGAGAGGCCAATAGTGTCAATAAGTGCCATCCACGCTGTGGCCAGCTCTCAATCCCAACTGGGAATTTTATAATCCTCGAGGAAAGCCCGGATCTGTTAACTAGGCTTTCCAGAATTTTTTCCATCAAAGGGAGGAGAGAGATTGGCCCATAGTTAGACAGTCATTTGGGGTCTGGATTCATTTTTTTTCAATATTGGGGAGACCAGTGCAGCTTTCTAGGCTAGTGGAATTGTAGCGGGGTGTAAGGAAAGATTGAAAAGTGAGAGAATGGTGAACCCAATGAAAGGCGTGAGATTAGTGGTAACTCTGGGTGGGCACAAATTGGCAGGAGAACTGGATTTTGTTTAGCAAAAAGCCTAGCAAGTTGGTCTAACGTACAAGGTTCAAATCAATTTACCAGTCGTGACAAGTCATTTAATGCGGAATGTTCTTTTGCAGAATGGCGTACATGACAGCTATTCGATGTGTAATCTCTCAGTACAAATGTATGTTAAGGTGTAGATATTTTTGTGCTCGCTTTCCTTACATCCTGCCTGTTACAGTGTAGTGTAACTTTCCAATCTCCTAAAAATTCAACTCAACATCTGTCTTGGGCTAAAGTCTTTATTATGTGCCTGCGTGTGTGTAATAGGCTTTGACCTCTTTGCGACGCTTAGTGCCACTGGCATTCAGAGACAACTCTTTATCTTCAAGCAGGTATGCCTCTTCCCCATCTATCCTCTCATATACCCTAGGTCTGAGTCCATTAATGCTTCTGGAAAATAATTGTAAAGAGTCCGAAGGAAACTGAAATGAGTTCACAAGCGTGGTGCGCCTTGTCCGAGCATGTTGCATTTAAATCACCACTGCTGGTCTATTTTAGTTGCATGTGGTTTATCTGTGGGATGAAATATCTTTTGTCTTCCATTTTAAGGCTATTAAGTCACCTAGGAGTTCCATAACAATGTAAAAAAAATGAGACCAAAGTCTGAGGTGCCTTATAAGATGTTGGAACTTTGAATGCTCCTCCCCTAGACCTGTGGTTTTCTCTAAAATGGATCTTAAGCTGGATCTTCGCTTTCTAATGATACATTCTTTTGTTTACAGGCGGGATGGTAGGGCACTTGGTTAGCAATTGGTGTCTTGTCAGATATGATACTTTCCATCATATACTTCTTTGTAGATGATACAGATGCATTGAAATGGAATCCAGGATTGAATAGGGCCCACCATCTGAGGGTCATCGATGGAAGAGGTGCGGTCACAGGTAGAGGTCCCAGTGATGGGATAGACTCCGAGACCGATGACTGACCGAACCAGGACTCGCCTCCCACCCTCCTTCCCTTTCTTTCTCCTGGTAGTAAGTCTAGGGTAATAATTGAAAGCATAGCCACTGTCTCTCTCAAGCGGGTTACATGTACTGTCAACTGTGTGGGTAAAAACCTACATTTACTCCGAGTGAGCTGCGATAACTCTGCCCTTTATTGTGCCCGCTGATTTTAGGTTTTCTCGTTCAATAGGTTTAATGGAGACAAAGTCAAACTATATAATTTTATTCTACATTGTCTTGTCTAGCTATACCCGAGTGTTTTAACAAGTGATCCACCCATTCATGGGCAGCGCGCTGATGGCTTGGTTTGAACTATTTAAAATTCTGTAAATAAATACAATACACTGAACAACATTATTATTCCTTGTGGTCTTTCATGACGTAACACTATGTGATGTGATGTTTAAGGCGAATAGGTCCGTACAGTCAAATTGGATTGTTGTTTTTTATTAATGGACCTCTTTTGGTGGGTTCCTCAGACGGTGTTGTCTGTGGCCTTCATACACGTGCTGTGTTCCTGAGAGATCTTGCAGGGTTCGGGGACATCTGATGTCCCATTGTTCAGTGTATAAATGTTACTAATTGCCTCCACCACGCGCCCTTTTCACCAGCTGTGCTCCTCTGTTCTCCTTTGCAGCAAATGCCTGAGGTGAACGTGACTTGGGATGGAGAGGGCCCCCGGCAGCTGAACTCCATTGACATCTCTGTCGCCGTGGCAACCGAGCGCGGCCTCATTACACCCATCATCCGAGATGCTGCCGCCAAAGGGGTGCAGGAGATCGCTGCTTCCGCAAAGGTAGGTCTAAGGAGGAGAAGGCGAGGATGCTCTTTGGGTGCTGGCCTCTTGAAGCACAGGGTTCTCACTGGTTCAGGACCATGGGTGTTTCCAGTGGCAGCTGTGAAGGTCAGACTGGCAAGCTTCGAAGGATTCTGTGTATGTTGACAGGTATTGATGATTATAAGGACCTAGTGATGCCCACACAAGATCTTCCCCAACTAGTTACATGGAGGGAGAAGATTCTCCTCTCTCTTTGCATTTTGCTGGTGGGTTTTTCTCGTCTAGCTGGAATATAGCCCACCACTCCCAGAGTAGGACACAGGATCAGGTGGATTCACCTGGCCTTGATGGTCCTTAAAGTGGTTGTTCAAATGTGTGACATTCAGTTGGACAACTGGTGAGTCCTCCGGCTTATGCTCCACAAAACCTAGAAGCCACTGGAACTGACATGCTCACCCTACTGACCTCGCACCTTCACTAAACCGATGCTAGGGCTAATTTACCAGTACCGTGAAAAGTAACGTCATTAAGGCACCAATAGGCGGTGGTGTCCACTACGCTCTCTGTAAAATTGTTCACCCTGAATTTATCCCATTTTTAATTTGATTCTTATTAATAATTTACAAAATGATGGGAAGTACTCGACATAGTTTAACAAGCATTTTTTATTTTATTTTTTTACATTAAATGGGAGCGTACAAGAAGAGATCGCCGTCACACGCAGCGCTACATGGGTTGTGCACACATTGGTGAAAAGGCAGCTGGGATACGACACTCTCAGGGGAAGCATCCGACGGCGGATGATGGCTAATTCCGCAGCAGTTTGTGTGTGTGTTTTTAATAACTATTGCTGCTGGCGACCAAGAAACAGTCATTGTTCAATACTTTACTAAATAAAAAGACACAACATATTGTTAGCCTTCGTCACCGCATAACAATGTACACTTGTGAAAAGAGCATTGCAGCATGTAAGATGACAAAGTACGCCGACGCATTCAGTCAACACATCAAAGCCGCGCACTGGAAACTAACCGCAGTTAGAGCATCTGCTTTTAGAAAGGGAATCATTTGTTTTGGGCTGAAAAAAGGAATATCACAATGTATGAGGAGCTGGTATTTTGATCACTGGCCTCCCAAAGTCCCTGTCTTTCTATGTGAATTATTTAGTGAGAGCTGAAATTGCATTCTTCGCCTGTCACGCTGCCCCTGGAAGGGCGGCATTTTTTCCAAATACCAGGTAGAGCCTGACACCTACGGTTGCACTGGATTGGCATAATCTTATTCTGTTCATTTTTGCCGCCGTTCAGTGTTCTGCCCATCTGTAGTGCATTTAAAATATGTTGTGTTTTGGTCTCGCCTGTGTCACTGCATGCGCACTCTCTTGCAGACCTATTGTATACCACAAGGGGCCTGCACTCTCCCCATTGCGTGCCGTTCATTGACTTTATCACTCTTGCATGGGTGAGACCTATTGGCTTCGCTAATTTTCTGGTTGGTTTTGCTGTATTAGGTAGTCAACACCTCCTGTTGGTTACTGTTTCCCCATTGAGGGTCACCACATCCCAAAGTTTGTGGACAGAGTCGATATCCGTGGTTGGTGAAAGCATCTCGCTTGTTGCCATGGTGATCCCGCTGGAGAAGGAAGATGCTGACATCAAAGGTAGCCCATTCTTGGCCAGCAGTCTGTTTGGGCCTCCAGTCTAACAATGAAGGCTCCTAAAGCCTACCACGGAAACGTTTGAGACTGTTACTGTATAAAATCAGGTAATGTTCCAGGAGCTGAAACTGAACTTGTTTTAGATTGAACCTTATTGCTAAAGTAGAAAAATTACAGTTAAGTGTGTTCGAGGGACTTGCCTACACACAATTATGAAGTGGTGTAAACGGCATAATTCTCAGTAAAGGGCACACAGTCTCACTCCAGCAGCACTTTCACAGGATGTTCCAGTAGGAAACGCTGAATATTAGCCTACCTGGCCCGCCTCAAGGGCGAGTACAGCTTAAATTAATGTAATTCGCCAATTCGAATATATCACACTTCATAGACCTCAGAATAAGCGTAGATCATACAAGCTGGTAAGAGTATGCAGCCAGTTTGGGTGCCATTCGCAGTATCTTACATCTGATTTTTGGCGGCGAGAATAGCAATATGGATTCTTCCCTCCTCTATCCCTCCATTACTCTAATCAATCCAACTAACAAATTTACATAGCCTCTGCTCAAATTAACTCATAATAATTCTAAAACTGTACTCATATTTCCCCTATATTAATCCACCACTAATTCCTCTTGTGTTGCGGAGTAGCGTGCTACTCGCCGAAAAGCGCTTCAACGCCTTGTCAGGGGTAGTAAGTGCTATAAAAATACAATTACAATATGGGCTTATGTTGCGTAGTTTGGGGGAAGTTTTCATATCAGATTAATGTATGCTTGTGACTTCTTGCCACGACGTGGATTAAGTGTGAAGAGGTGATTTCCTGGCCTTGCGTGTGCGTTTTTTTGTCAAGACGTAATTCCGTCCTTCTTTCACCCTCCACAACTCACTGCGTATTATACTCCTGAAACCTGCATGCAAGTCCCTGCTGGGCTGCTTTACTGTGATACCTCTGCGCCTGGATATTGTGGTAGAGTTGTTACATACCCAAGAACATTTGCCTTCTACGATGGGTGATGGATTGTTGTCTAGCGGTCATCACTGTGAGTGTTTTGATGCTTTTCACCTTGAGTGACTCTCGAGCAGAAGTCTTCAAACTGGGGGGCGGGCCCCCCTAAGGGGGCCTCAAGTGATCCCGGGGGGGGGGGGGGGGGCTCCAGACTCTGGCCAAAAGAAGCATTATATAGATAACAGGCCTTTGTTTTAAGCAAAAGCATGTTATTGCAATTTTAAAAAGGTAACAGTACTTATGTGCAATGTTTAAATAGGTCTACATATATTTAAACATTGCAATCTTTAAAAATAATTGTGAAAAATTCTGAGGGGGGGGCCCAATGATTTTTATTTTTCAACTGGGGGGGCGCGGCATTTAAAGGTTTGGAGACCACTGCTCTAGTGTTTAAGAAGGTCCTTTCAGGTTGATGCACTGATTGGTCGGATGATTTCCCACTTCTGTCCCTGCCCTCCCTAGGCAGGTCTTCAGGAAAAGCCTTTATTACGTGTTTTTTCTACTAAAGTATGCATTTTTTTTCTGGAAAATGTCCCCAAAGAGAAACATAATTTAAAGTTTTGTTTCGATATATTTAGATAGCACTTATTTTTCTGTTTTGACTGTATTCTGGAAACAGTTTTCAGAGCCCTGAACTTTTATTCGTCGGAACATCAGGTGTACCAGCGTGGTGTTCTGTCATTCCCAATGCTTACTTTGTGAAAATTCAAGTGTGGGGCCGAAAGTTTTTTGCAGGAGTCTCTACAGCATGACGTGGTTGCTGAATCCCAAAGCGGCCTGGACTTCGTCACATCTCATGCCTCTCTCTTCCATCGCTCTGCTCCCGCTGTCTCTTCAGCTCACTCTTGAAGTTATTCACATCCTCCTTTCTCTCTTTGTCACTGTTTTCTTATATTTCTCTGCCTCCTCCTTTTCCACTTTTCTCTCTCTTGATCTGGGTCAATGTCTGATGCAAAATAAACCTTGGGTCCCGAAAGTGAGTGTCAAAGTCCATCGTCTGCAGCCAGTAACACAGATTAAGCACGATGAGTTCCTCATGCTTAATTCAAGCTATAGCTTGTGGGAGATGTGTGTGTGGGTGGGGACTGTGTGCACACACCTTGCTAAGAGTCAAGAGAGCACTGCACATCAGTAGGGGATGGGGGACATCTGAAGTACCCGTACAAGCTAGAGTAGCGTATTATTTCCAAAGAATCCCAAAAGATGGTCAGAAGTTTACAAGTTCCAAGGTCAGAATGTAAGCATTAGACCTCATCTTTTCTTTTCATTGTCTTTCTCTGCTTCCAGCATCCACCTCCTGTGTTCAATCAGCGTTCTTGGCCTTCCATCCTCCTCGCTCACATTTCTATCTGCAACTTCACCAAGTACCAAACTCTGAAATGATGTACTTCGTGTATTTTTGCTGTGCTTTGATGTCCATTCCCTCCTGGCTCCATCCTCTCTTTAGCTGGCTCTCTTTGTACCTCTCACCCCCTTTGCCTTAAAATGTCTACGTGTTCTGCTTCTCGTCTTATTTCTCCGCCTTTCATCTTCTCTACGCTGAAATCCGCCGTGTCTCGAGATTCGTGCCTCTTCTGCCCCTTTCATCTTTCTACCACAGACCCAAAACCTGTCTCTCTTCGTGTATTTCACAAGTCCCCGTTCTTTTTGTCATCTTTGCAACCTGTCATGCTGCAGAACACGGCTTGCCGTTACTCTTGGATTGGCAGTGGAGCTCCCCTGCTAACAAATTCTCTCCAGTGGGAGGACAAAGTTTCTGAAACTATCCCAATCATTCTAGACATTCAGTCCTGCCACAGGTCAAGTCACTTTTATTTTGTATTTAAGATGTAACTTATTTTACCAATACATCGTGGGCTTCGGGTATATTCATTCACTACTTTAGTTCTTTCATAATGCTTATCGCTCCACAGTGCTGTGAGGCAATACAAATGGCAAGATGGCTCTAACAGGGGGTCTTTGAACATAATGGCAGTGTATGCCGGCCCAAAATTGTGCTAAGCAGGGGAGCCGGTCTTCTTGGGGGCTACGATATGGCCCTCAGTAGTCTTTTTTAAACATGGTGCTTAATAGGATGTTTTAGGATATGTTCACGTATATTCGATAAACAGCTTTAGAATCTTTAGATACTTTCATGTTGAAACAAACAAGCCTGAACCAAATAATTCCCAGGAGTGTTGCAGCAGTGTTTAATTTCAACCGGTGGTTTCCGGTGTGGGGCACTGGGACTTAATTTTTGAGGCCCGGCACTTATTTTTCTGCATCAGGCATTTCCTGCGAGCAAAAGATACATATGGGAAAGAATGAGGAAGATAAAAATGAAAAAGCCTCACAAAAGGAAAAACCAGAAAGCTTCAAGAGTCTGGTGAAGGGGCAGGGAGTGACTGTAAATGAATTAAAGAGGCCTGAGATGGCTTCAGGATTACGCTCCCTCGGTATCCTGTGCTCACATTTAATTGCAGCAGCCGCGAGTTTCAGTGGAGAGCTTTGGGCACCGGCACGTTTTTATTCACAAATTAAAAACTGGTTGAAGGCTCGCCTTTTCCAACTTTTTTTTTAATGGCAGTTATACAAGGTAAAGACAATTTCACCACGTCATCTTTGCACTATGAAAATAAATGTGCCCGTTTATTATATTCACACAAAAATTATGTAAGTTTGCAGTGATCTGTAGGTCATATGTTCAGATCCCTGCAAGGTGAAGTCAGCCTTTAGATTTCGGCAAATTGAGTACCGTTACCTTAGGAGCGCTTTTATTTAGTGTTTAGAAACCGCCAGTTGTTGATTGTACGCTATATGAGAACAAGTTATTGTGTCATGTACAACCTGCCTTCTCCTGGAATGGGATCAGTGAAGATGTATGTAAAACGTTTACATTGTCCCATTGTAGGTTAATATTTTGTTTTATGGCAAATACCTTAAACTCGATTGTAGGCCCCCTAAACATCCTGAGGAAAAGGCAGAAGATTAGTTGTCCAAGATCACACTATTTGTGGAAACGATCAAGTCACGATGTTAACCTTCGTTTTCCGACTCTGAAGCCTGCAATGTTACACGTGTATATTGTGTCCTCCAAGTGTTCCTTCCGAGAAATAGGCAATGCCAACATAGAATCGTCTATGCTTATTGGGCAACTTGTGAACATTTTTGAAAGAGGCTTCAAAGAGCCAATCTTGAGTTTAGCATGCTTTCCTTTTAGTATTGTAGTTCTGTAAAACAGAGAATTCCAAAATAGTGACGTTTCAAAATTTCTCCAATAATGCATATTTTGGAGGCAACTATTTGGCTCAGTGGTGTAAGATAGCTGAGTATATGTTCGCCTGGATTTTCAGTTAGAGTTTGTTTTTTGCACTTTGCTTGGCGGATATAATCTCCAAATTGCAAAATAGTTTTTCCCGAATACTCTTCTAGCTAAAATAAAACCAGGTGTCTTTACTCGGACTAAAGGGAATATCGAGGAAATGTAGAAAAATAACTCATATAAATTGTAGCTTGATACATCATTGTTGCATGTTTTGCTGTGACCATGCACTAACCTCACTACCTGTGCTGCTCTGACTTTGGACTTACAGATACATGTGAGGGTATGGTGCTTCTGTCACCTCAAGAAGGAGCTGGGACCTTGTGGATGGAGGAACCCGACTTAGGGACTGATTTAGATCTCGGAGGATGGAATACTCCATTAGAAACGTGACGGATATCCTGTCTGCCATATCATGATCTCCATAGAATATAAAGGGATCTGTCACGTTTGTGACGGAGTATCCCCTCTGCCAAGATCTAAATCGAGCCCTTAGTTTTGATGTGCAGTGAAAGGAAAGCATCTGGGTGGTGGTTTCTGGTCTGCCCCCACGTCGTCCTCCCGTTGCTGACTGTTCCTGTCCGCTGGGGCCGGGTGATCACCCGCGGTGACTGTCTGACTCACAGTGATGTGAACAGAACCAGATGGTTGTCTGGTGCACAGCGGCCGCACTGGGTAGCACTGCTTGATGTACAGGCTGGCCGGGGGACCATCTGTCATCCATCCATCCATCCACCCACCATGTTGGATGTCAAAGGGGCACAGCAGCAGCCAACATTCAAGCAGGGGTATGTGGCTGACGGTGAGTCGGGCAAGTGTGTGGGCGGAGCCTGTGTGCGGCTCCTACAACCCACTGAACTGCAATAAGTCACGTGGTACCTACAAGCGGTATCTCCCTGACACTTAATGGCACTGGCTGTGGCTTCCTCTCACTCTACTGGCCAGCCCTTCAGTGCGTGAGCCCACTGACTCATGAGGAGGCAGCAGGTGTCAATCAACCTTTTCGCTGCTCCAGCACAGCAGCCAGAAGCCTCTCAGCAAGAGGCAGCGCCTTGAGACTATCCTGCTGGAAGGAGTAGTACTCCTTGGTACCTTATTCCTAGCACTGTATTTATACCCAGACACGATAATGGCCTTAGTTGGTAAAAAGTTGAAAAGGTTGTGTGTGGGCTGTGTCTAGGGCAGGCCTTTCTTACACTTTTTTTTTTTTTAAAGAAGCTGTTTCCTTTGTGTGCTCGTAGTAAAAGCCATCTATGTAGCTTAGGTTTGGCATCAACTGTTCCCAAGAGGCCAATTAAACCTGGAAGCTGTGCCAGGCATCTTTCTGGGTTTATCCTTTAACTGTCTTTATCCTTTAAGGCTTGAAACATCTAATGAGGAGTCTGTGGAGTGTGGCTGTGCAAAGAGAAATGTGTTTTCTGAGTCGTTACAGGCCTCCAACTGAAATTCTTCAGAAATCTATTTTAGGAGTGCTGTCTTGGGCTTTGGGGAATAGTCGTAATATTGTCCTAACTTTCCTAGATCAATTACGTCATCAACAGTCCTCTCCAAAGCTCCAAATGCTGATGAGAGCTAGCCTACCTCACTCTACCCTTGTCAATGAGCCTTCTGAGACCAGGGTATCCCATTCGAGCCAGTGAACCTGCATCCCATACGCAAAACATTAGTAGACATGTGACACTAAACTTAACCCTTTTCCTGCAGTTCTATTTTGGATGGCTACTACAGTGGCCAGTCGTCCCTGGGACATTACTGTCAGGTGGGAAGTAACACAAGTTGTAGATTTTGGGTACTGGAGTCGCCCGCACTCAATGAAGACAGCTTCTTGCATAAGCGCCCAGAGGGCAGGGCGCATTAGTAGTAATTGAATAATTTGTGTTTAATGTTTGTCCCCTTTGGTGCTCATGGGCACCCGATTGCCACAGTTTGTACCCGAAATGGTTGCTCTTTCCCCTGTGGTGCAGCGCTTCCTCTCGTCCTCACATGGATGGCATCTCGATCTGTTTGTCCTTTCCCAAAGGAAGTCATTACCACTCTGAAGATGTTTGCCCATCACATGTGTCACTTTTTTCTGAAGTGTACCCATAAGAAATAGAGAGATTTCTGACAGCTAAGAAGTGGTCTGTCATGTGTGTGTTTTGTAAGTGAATGTAAGGTATCTTGCCCCTCTTTCAAACAAGGGTGATGTCTATCATCGCCTACCTTCAGCTCTCTCTAGCAGCATCTTGTAATAGCAGTTAGTCATCCAGGCTCCCGCAGGCAGACTCCTGGCTGAACTCTAGAGAAGTCTTTCTGGTACCCACTGAGTGTGTGATGAGTGTGTGATGCTGTGTTCATCGCCAGAATGATCTGATGAGGCCTGCTCCATCTTGTCTGCAGACAATCTCTTCTTACGTGCTTCTTGATTAAGATCCATTCTCCTAGTTGTAGATCTGCAACTGATGGTGCAGAGGCAAGCTGCACCTGGCCAAAGTTAGAGTGCACTGTATCAACCGAACACACAAACTAATCCACAATCATATCATCAGTAATACTGAGCAAGGATGCTGATGGGATATCAGAAATCCTCATTAGAGGGCCCATTAAAATTCAATGAGGACCAGTTATTTTGTTCACCTTATACTCAACAATACCAGAGGGAGTGCATCTGCCCAAATCAAATAAGTAGATGTGATTTTCAGGACACCATTCAGTCTTTCACAACACCTGATTGTAGTGGGTGGTAATTACAGTGAAATGTTTGATCACTGTCCAGTGCCTCATAGATTACCTTCATATTACCATTCTTGGTGTGTCCACCCTTGTCTGGGTCAATTGTTAATTGTATTCTATATCTAGAGATCAACTACCTGGGCATCAGTTTAGCAGCCATCAGTTCATCACATCTCCTTGTCAGGTGTGCGTCAACCAACTTTGAAAACAGGCACACCACTACTACGATATACCTTGGATTATTACACAGTGGCATTCTCACAAAATCAACCTACAGTCTAGCAAAAGGACCATCTGCCTTTGTCAGATGACTCATGACTACATGAGTTCTCTTTCCAACATTATTTTGCTGACGCACCTCCGAAAATGTCTTTCTGCATTATTCCTCAAATGATGATTGAACCAGTAACGATTACATGTATTGATCGTCTCATTCCTTCCCACCTGTGTAGGACCAGAAATAATTGAATAACCATTTGTGGTAAAAGTGAACTTGGCAAGATAAATCTTTCATCATTACTTTTACAGAGACCACCCAGGCTTTGTTTACATCCCTCCTTTTCCCATTTTTTTCTTCATCTGACATTGTATCTTGTGCTTCCCTCAACTCATCCGTTGCTTACATTGGCACACGTGCCGGGTGATTATCAACCAGTGCAGTGCCTAGTGCTGTGTAGTAGCGTGCAACTGCGTCTGCGTAAATATTTCCATGGGACATCATTTCTAGGTCCATGTGCTGATTGTTTCACGACTACAATGTTAGACGGCAGAAATATAATTAATCTTGATCCATTTTGAATTGATGTTCTAGCAGAGGTCATGAAACAATGCTGTGATCACAACTGACCAAAATTCTGCAGAACTCCAAGGAAAAGCCGATATTAGTGTAAATTGTAACACTGCGTGTGAGCTGTACAGGCTCTAGTGAGAGAAATCAGCTCGACAAATTGCAGAAAACACAATTTGCAAATGCTTCAGCAAATGAGCAAACACAATGTGCTGTATTCAAACGTTCCTCAGTGTCTCTGAAACAAGAACCATCGACAAATAGAACCAAATTCAGTGGTACATTTGTTTGTCCGGTCTTGGTTTTGTGCATAATTCTGATGCTTCCAGTCTTCATCATCTCAATATCATCCTCTACGTCTGGAAGCGGCAAAAGCGAAGCAGGATTTAAAGTGCCACACCTGATGATTGACACATTTGGTACTGCAAGAATTATCAACTCATATTTAGTCACTCTCGCATTAGTTAGATGTTGGGTCCTGCTTTGGGTCAAAAATGTCTCCATTGGTGGTGGCACAAATACAATTGATGTATGACCCAACACCCTGAATCATTTTGGGTGATGGCAACAGCAGTAGCAGATTTCAGTCATCCAGGAGAGCAGTATCAACTGGATTCCAGAAAAATATGCAACAGGTATTTTTCCACTACCATGTTGTTCAGTGAGAACGGAAAGATAGCTCCCATCTCTTTCTTGACAATAAAAAAAATATCTACATGTCATAACTCGTAATTCCTAAAGCGGGTGCTGTACTTATTGTGTGCTTCAGCTCAAGGAAAGCTTTCTGTCACTGTAGATTAGTCTCTGCAATGGCTTAGCAGCTAAGGGATCCATTGACAACACTAGCCAGCAATTCCCACGAATGCTCTTACATCTTTGTATGAGGTGTACTCATTATCAGAACTGCAGAGATGCACTCTTTTGACACTTTCCTCATTCCTTTCAGAACCTTTACAAATAAGTCACGTCTGTCTGACACTGCTGTAATTGCCCCTCTTCGGCCAAATGATTTAACAATGCTGTGACTTCCAGTTTACATGCCCATTTTATTTTTGCAGCGATCATAAGATCATCAGTATAATGGACCAGGACTGGCTTGCAGGGTAATCGCAGTGCCTCTAGATCTTTTTTGAACTTGCATAAAAATTGATGACGGTTCTGTATACCCATGTGCCAATATTTCCCGCACCATTACATTACAAAAAGATACTGGTAATCCTCTTTAAGAGGAATGGAAAAGAATGCTGAACATAAATCAGTTACTATGAACCACTCTACATCTTTTGGAATTTGAAACAATATCACTGATGGATTAGTGACAGTAGTGATGGATTAGGGACTATTAGACAGCATGGGATCTCTAGATCATTGCCATTAAATCTTGTATTATCCTTTAATTTCCGTTATCTTTAGAGATTACTATTACAGGAGTGTTAAATGGGCTCCCCAAACCTTCCCTTAGAATACTCTGTTACACCATTTTCTCAATCCCTAGGGGAATTCCTTCCTCGTCTTCATGAGAAAGTCTGTACTGTGGTATACGTGGTTAGATTGCTCCTTGTTTAATGTAACATGCACTGGCTTAGCACTTTTAATAGGCCCAGTGTTTTTACCTGTCAATTTTCCAAACCTCTTTTTTCACATTCTGTCTTAAATCTCGTTATGTGTTCTCTTCTGTAAGATCTAGAAAAACATTGACTTTCTATAACTTTGATTTCAATTTAAACTCAAAATCTGGGTCATTTGTCTTGAGTGTAGACACCAATCTATGTATAATAAATTACACAATTTATTTTGCGAAGTCTCTATCCAGCAGGTTTACAGGACTTGTTTGACTAATCATAAACTCATGCTTAACTGTAACTATACCTATTTTCACTGGAACAGAAGCTGAAATGAACCACTTGCTTATTTGCAGTGCCCACAGCTTGTACTTATTTTCAGGAAAGGGGTAGGTTAGGAGATTCCACTGGTTTAACTGCGGAGAGGATAGCACCAGTATCATCTCTGAAGGACATTCAATAACTATTAACTGGTCCTTTAACATATGATCCACTCTGCTCTATGTTAATAAGTGCACCAAGCATGCAGTCCTCCTTCCCCTTCAGGCACCATCATTGTGGTAACTCCTGGATAACTGTAGTCTGTGAAAACAAATTACTAATTGTCTTGCAAGCTGTTGTGCCGAATTTGGTTGCACCTGTACATTTTGTGGAAATTGTACTGCACCAATATGCAACTGTGGGTGTAAGAATGGTGCTGAAGGCATAGCTGTATAGAGCTGTCTTGTGTTATACAGATGTCTATTGAACTGGGGTCGGTGATACCATCCTCACTCTATTCTGTGGCACTGGAGTCATCACAGCTAACTGCAGATCATTGATAGGTTTGCAGTAACTGTATATTTACTCTACAATATATTTTCCAGTGTCCACTTTTAACATAGATATGGCAGTCTCTAGCCTACATACTCCTATTTTTATTATTATTGATGTATATACCCCAACCTTGACCCCTAGCTCCACTCTTGAATTGGAGGACCATGAGCTTGAACACAATAAGATGGGGGTAATGGCACTTGCCCTCCTTGTTGAAATGACTGTGTCAACATCAGCTTCTCCTTTGACGACAACTTTTTAGACTCGCAATAATCACTACAATAATTTGCATAAGCCAGAATCTCATCAACTGACTTTGCTTGCCTGCACATCACACTTTGTTGAAGCTGTATACTTAATCCTGACTTCAGTCCGAGCACAAAAGCTCATGCAAAACCTGATGCACCTTTTTCAGTAGGATCTTCCATCCTACTATATTGTCTGTGTACCTCCATCAATCGCCCACAATACGCGTGAACTGACACTTGTACATATAAGGGTGTTCTCTTTATCTTTCACTGGTTCAACTGTTTCACAAAAGCATTCTTTTTGAAGTAACCAATAACATCATTATATAGCTTCATAATCTCATGAGAATGCTTATAACTCCGTGCCATCATTTGAGGTGCCTTCTCTGGCCATTAAACCACTGTTTTGCATTTATGCCACAAATCCCTTAGTTCCAAAACAGCGCATCCAAACCTGCCCTTAAGCTATTGATACATTCACAATCCTTTCACTTCTGAATAGCATTTCTCTGGATCTTCTCTCAGTTTTTGAAAATCTTTGGTAAAAACCCATAAATGGTGTGTGCTCCATGGTACATAAATGTAGGTTGGCCCACATGATGTAAGACCAAAAACTTATTTCAAAGGAAATTCCCCTTCAACAGTACCACATAATAAATTATTTGCACTGCTACTACCATCAAAGCTTTGGCTTTGATATCCATGTACTTTTATGTCTTTCAACATCTTCCCAGCCTTACATTTTGTCCAGAGGTTTTTCAAAACAATGTCTTTGGAGAGTGATTGTTTGCTTTCAAAATTCATCTTCTGAAAATGGCATTGCATACAATCTACAAATTCTCCTTTTGTCTAAATTTACATTACTTTCTTTAGCCAGTTACTCCAATTTCTGAAATGCATGACACACTTGCTTTCCTGCTTCTAAGATCAAATATATCGACTCCTCAGATGTGCAGTTTGGAAACGTAGAACTTAAATTGCTCGAACCCACACAATGTGGCACATTTAACTTACATGCTGAACCTCCACTTTCATTAGATCTTGCTACCGGCTCCAGCACCTCCACAACCACTGATAAAACACAATTTTTCTGTGCCCCCAGTGTTCCATCCTCATTGTAGAGTGAAGGTCTTACTTTCAATAATTCATCTATTGCTTCATCCTCGTCATCTGTATCTCTCTGCTCTGCACCTTCAGACTTTTCTTTTGTGCTGTCCAAACCAGCTACACAATGGTAAGCTCTCACAGTTTCTAACACTTCTCTATACCAAGCCTGATTTAGCTGCCACAATCTAATGTCCATCCAATCCCTGAATAGCTTTGTCAACATGGCACTTCTTGCATCTTTTCTGCTTTCTAATTTGTGCATGTGTACCATTCATTTAACCTTTCAAACTACAAGCCTGAGCAGAGGTTTCATATTAAACATACGTCTCAGAAGAACAGCATTTACCAGACTTTGCACCCATTGTTAAATAACAAAAATCACAATTGAAACTAACACAACAAATGCAAATGAATACAAAATTGATGTGTTGCCCAATACAATATCCACTTAAAAAACAACTGACATCTGTCTGTGATCACTGGTAAGCAAGAAAGAAATTCAAACTACACAACATGTATACTACCGCTTAGAGGCACTACACAATCACCTTTAACACTTAGACCTCGACAAATGACAACCTGCTCAGTACTTGAAAAAGTTTACCATTTTTGTACAAATAAACTACCACTTTTCTGTTCTAAATAGTACGCACTCTCATCTTCACCATTGGAGCAATCGTAAACCTAAAACCTGATGACCTGGCACACTATACTCATTGACTCATAAGTCTACCCATACCAAAAAAATCAGCACACAAAATCATGTAGAGTCAATACATAATAAACAACAATGACATTATTAATACAACACCATCACAATAATAATACAACAAACAACTGCACAAACCACGTTAGACACACACGTCTACCTCCCACATCAGAAGCCTCTCAGACTTACCAATCCTAGCCTGGATCACCTCTCCACTGAACTGTGGGCCTCAGTACAGCACCTGAGGATAGTGTACACCGCTATTAGAATTCTCATAGTCAAAGTCCAAATTAATTCAACGATTGCCTTAAAATTTTCCATCAGAAACAAAATCTTCTGCTCTGGCAGTTCTTCAGAAATGTTGAATGTGTCACAGTTCTCCATGAAAGCTCTTGAGGCTTTCCTTTTAGCAGAAAGGGTTGATCTGTAGGATCAGTGAAATGCAAAGTGAATTCAAAACTGAGAAAAAGAATTTACCAAAAGGTTCTCAGTAGCTCCTTTTTTCATTAGAGCTAGTCAGTGAAAATAGTTAAATTGTGTCAGCAACATAGCCAGCGAAAGTAATACATTGTATGCTCTCGGTATATAAATTGTCAATAGAAGTAATACATGATCTACTTTAAAAAGAAGTAATCAAATAGCTGGGTCAGGTAGAATAAGTAACCAATGTCCTTATTGAGAAAACACATTGTGTGCTCAGGAAAAAAAGAATTACATTGTGCACGTCAAAAAAGTTTGGTCTTAAGTAAAATAAAAACCAACAGGGCGATTTATGCAAAGTAAGTTAAAGTGAGCTTGCAGTCAACAGCTTCAATGTAAAATAGTGCAAATGCAAAATATGAGCAAGACCAGAAGAATTAAATAACACAGCAAAAATGTATCCAAGTAAAAAAGAGCGGCGCACACCAACAGGGATCCGAGTGAAAAATAGCAAAAGAGCTTGTGGCAAAGTCCCAAGCCCCTTTATTATGTTCTGATCAATACACGTTAAACAGACAAATATTGTGGCGTTCTAAACTACATAACATTCGGGTAGCAACGGATTTAGGAAACAAGATGTTATTTCAAATGAAATGCATTTCTCTTGCTTTCCTCCAATAGTAAAATAACTTTAAAATACGTTGCATGCATTAATTCCCCTGCACATTGTCTCTTCATTCTTACTCCACATAGCATGGTGAAAGAAACTTCACAATCGACACTGAAAACGTTCACTTTTGTCAACAGGCCACAGCATTTACCCTTGAAAAGTTGCATCTTATTTGGGTACAGAGACTAATAGCAGAACCAACAGATGCAAATAAATTCACAATATTTTTCTGGTTTACAGAGAGAAACTTGTGTAGATTCTTTTTTATCATGCATGTTATTTAAAGGCCTTTACAGTTAGTAATACAAAATATTATCAAGCACATTATTAATTTGTTAATTTGATTTCTAACGGTTGCCTGTATTTGACATTATATGCTCCATCTTCTTTTGTGCTAAGCTCAGTATTCGCTCAGAATCCGTTCCACCTTCTTTTAGGTCTTTGGTCATACCTTCAGTCTGGCCAGATCTCTTTACGTTCCAGATTTTTAATCTGAAGAGGGACTCCCCACATTCTCTCTCGGGTATGCAGCATTTCCAGTGGATCCCTGTCCAGTGTTGATTAGTGCAGAATTCTCTGCTGTACTGGAAAATGAGAAGATTGGCTTTGCTGCACCTGCCTTCCTGGACAGCATCTTGATCAGTGACTCCACAAAGCACCTGCACAATTCTTAATTGCCATACACAAAAATAACTTTAGCGGCCATTTTTATGAGGAATCTTGTAGAAACACCAGTCAGAACAAACCTCTAGTCAAGCTCCCCTGGATCGCAGGTCTGTCGAAGCTCTTTCCAAACAGGCCTGTAGAACTACAGAAAGCACCATAGACCCATTTTTGAAAATTTAGTAAATGTATGTTACCTGGTTTCCAATTTACAACAATCTACAGGACCAACAAACAAGATAGAAAATCCATCCTTGTGTCTGGAAGAAAATATGGGCCATATGTATGAACACATTTTCCCATAGACACAAAATGGGTAAAACCCTTTGATACATCTGGCCCTATATCCTTTGTTAAACATCTCATCACATTTACATATAATTAAAACTTGTTCCTGCTGCACAGCATATTCCAGCATCAAAAGGATATTTTCTGACAAATGGTTCACGAGTCAGTGAACTGTTCCTTAAAGGTAACCTCGACGCACGCTTGGGTGAACTCCTCATGATATGGAAAACCAGATCCTAGGTTTCCAAAGTCACTGAGTCCCAGGGGCTGCTAGCACGTGGCACACTCACACGTCAGTAAGATTTTGCACGTGGATGGTACGGCGTGAGTGACATAGGCGACGTAAACACGTCAGCTGAGGCCTCTGGATGCTAAAGGGAGAAGCGGCGCCCCCGTCTTGATGACGTGAAGTGTCATTAGGAGTAAAGTAATGGCTCGGGGGGAGGGGAAGGGGAGGATGGTTCATTTGTTCCCTGTATTTTTTGCGACCCCTCACCCTGCAGAACAGTCATACTTTATTGGTAATTGATAGATAACAACCACTATGGAGCAGCATTTTACCGGCGTTGGAAGGATGAAAGACTGCGCCAGGATTGCCGGATTAATACCCTGCCTTTATGGCCGAGTACTCGGCAGCAACCCGGTACCCCGGAGCTATCCTACTGCGAAGCAGCCCCGTCTACTCCTCCGCATGCGGTGAGACAGACTTTAGAGTTTCATGAGCCTCATTGGCCAAAGCTCTGGCCAGCCCGCATGTCCAGGGTGGAGGAGAAGGTAAAGATCACTCCATTCGGTTTTATTTCTTCTCATTTATGTCAATACAGCTTTCTGCGCGCATCTGCAACAGAGCCCCTCCGTTCTGCAGCTCTCCTGACGCCATCCCATATGACCTCATAGCTTACCTCACAACATACTGACTCCCCACTGCCATTGAACATGCCATTGACATAAGAAATCTTCACATAGAGCTTTTGGGGAATGCAGGTTCCCCAGAGGACTGTCCCGTGGCACATTTACGCTTATGTACTTTCTTCTCACTCAGGGCGGGCTAGCCAGGGCCTGCTCCTGAAGGATCCCGGCTCCCAAACCATGCCTGAGGCAACCACTCTTGTGCCCGGATCGCCATAAAAACCTTCCTCTCCTAACAGTCCTTCCACCAGCCCAGCAAGCAAAGCCTCTTTGCGTTGTGTTTTCATTTACTCTAAAACTCCAGTGAATTGTAAATTACCCAACAATCGTTTGTTTCCAGCGTGGTATTCAGCAGTAGGGGAGCTTTTATAACGAGCCTTCCGAGTATGTCAGGCTCTCTGGGGGATATGAGGGGGGTTTGAGAGGCACCCCCGGGTCCACCTGTGACCCCACTGGCGAGCAACTACACAGTGTACTTACAAGGGAGTTACTATCCGCAGAGCCGCTGCCGTCCGCCGCCTCGCGGTGTGTGCCCATAATTGCCTCCGCGTGCACAGACTGTCTTTTTATTTCGTCGAAAAGCACTTCGCTGTAGCAAATGCACAGGATGTTAGATTGAAAAATAGCACCAGTGGTAGAGCGTGCAAGACATAAATCAATGCCTCTGTAGCCATTAGTAAGATGCAGTCTTATGTTTACAGTGCGGGCTGTGTCTGTATTCCGCACATAATTGTATCCTTCCCTAGAGAGGGCCAAAATTAGAGCGGATAGACAGCAGCTAATAAAGCCAATGTATGATGGGGGAGGGTGTAACCATAACACACGAGGCGACCAAAACTCAGCCCCAATTTGTTCCAGTGAAGCAAACCGTTTGCTTGCACATTACTAGGTTTTGCGGCAACACTCCCCGCAAGCAGAAGCCTTTCTCATTAGATGAACAAATATTGCTCACAGTGCATTCTGGTTCTTGAGGTCCATCTTTTTCAAGCATCTTTAAGCTCTTGTGTATAGAGAAAGATCTGGGAAACACCAGTGTAAAGTGATTTATTAGAAAGTGTTCAAGTGACTGCACAAAGTTGTGAAGCCTTCAAGCACCAGCATGAACTGAGGTCGATAGTTGATAGATGATGAGAAAGGCCCATGCAGTTGTTGAGCGTTGCAGCATCCCCAGAGGGTGTGCTTTCTCGCTGCAGAATCCTCATCCTGCAGAAGGTGATGCTCCTCACTCAGGCCTCCGTATTAAAGCTTGCTCTGTCATCAGATGAACAGCGAATGCCCCTCTCATTACATTAGCATTTATTCCAATGAAGCCTAGGGCTTGTGCTCCTGGGTGACCCGAAATGTGACAGGACACCCCAAGTGCTCTTCGCTGTGTGAAAGTTGAATCCAGGTAGGACTAAATATTCTGACTTCAGATCTTGGTACCTTTGTCCAAACTAAAGGTGCTTCCAGTGGAGATTTAGGAGTGGGGACCCTACCCAATGGGGTTACTAAATGGTCAGCTGTACCTTACCTGGCGGTGACTACAGGTTAAACTGAGAGGGTGGAGAAGTAGGCAGTTTGGTGAAAAATTCTTACGTTTCTGCTCTGCTAGACAGCAAACAGTACCTACCCCTACGCCAGGTGCCATGATTGCAATCTACTGTACAGTAAGGCAGTAAAAACAACTCCTGCAGATTAATCCACCTTACAATCTATTGTTCTACCTACAATGAGAGACCAGTGTTAGATAAAGTCTTTCTGTGGAAGGCAGCCTGTAAGGATCGTGCTGCTAAGACCACTGTCACAGTAGAATTGTCCAGAAGTCCTTGTCAGAGTGTTTTTTTTTTTTTTTTTTTTTTACTTATATGTTCAGTACTCACAAAACGTTGCTGAACACGGACGCAGGACCTGATGTTTGGCTAGCTGATGGAATTTACAGCACCACAGAAGACTCGTATGGGCTAGTTATCAGGTGTAGGACAAGACCAGCTAGTCCACTGCGCTGGTGAAAAGTGCTGCAGTAGCAGAGAACCGTTCTGAGCCATGAAGCGAGCTCCCTGGGCAACGGCGAGGCACGATCTGGGTTGGCTCAACCTCAAACTGCAGCTATTTGAATGCAGTCTCCAGGAGGAAGAGTTGAGAATAGTCCTAACATTGACACAGCGTAATGTGGTCAGTTTTGTGGAGATTTTGTCACAGTCTGCCTGAATTCTAGTCATTTAGGAGTACTAATTAAATACTTGGGAAGGGATGTACAGGTGATGTTGCATTTGTGCAATCATACTAATAAAGGGCTTTTTACGCTCCGCTCAGTGTTCAGTTTTGAGAAGGGGGAGGATTTTGAGAACAGAGAGTTTGGAAATTGGTACCTTTGACTACGGCATTGACTTGAAACGTCAACATAAGTTCAGAAACAAGGCCTGGCCGAGGCCCACCTATGGCTCAGCCAGGGTCTAAATTGTTTGAATAGGAGGCCATCCCCTTTGTCCACCTGGTTCCTCTGGCCCCTGTAAGCATTTTAAGGTAACCATTCCTCTTCACCTGTCTTCTCCGATTGTTGCCCTCTGGTATGGAGACCCCAAAATACCCAAATAGGATAATCCCCTGTGCTCCCTGACCTTGGTCTGAGAAACTGTGGACCTTCAGGGTGTGGCCTGCTGTAGGCACGTGTCTCTGAGGTTGCCCAATTGCCAGGGTGGACTTGTGGTATGAAGCCCATTATACCCACGAGGGGTTTAACCGGGCACAAAGGGAAGCTTGGGTCTGGTGTTGCCTGTCCACCCACCCAGCGGGTCAGGCCGCCATGCCATTTCCTCATATTTGAAAAGTGCTTATGTGTGCTCACCTTTCTCTTTAAACATGGCTGTCATGGTTAGCCATGACAGAAGGGGTTGCCGCATGCTGTGCAGAAAACAAGAGAGGACAGAGGGGCTTCTCTGCTTGACCCAGACAGCAGGTAGCGACAAGTTAGGGTTGGCAGTGGAGCATGTGACACATCCCTGGCTGAAGGTAAGACTCCATGTGTCGGAAGACAGACTCTTACATCTTCCAGGGCTCGCGATATGAGGTGAAAGGACAGTTTCCAGCTCACTTACCTTTGATCATGGCCCTTTTCCTGTTTAAGATAAATTCATTCTCTGAATGACATGAACAATGGGCTTATGAATATGAAAATCATGTGCTGGCTCTTCTTGGAACGAGAAAAATAATGTCTCACGGCTAGTTGTTCTTTTTAGCCAACTCCACAGTCACCCATGGAAGCCCTTCACTAATGCAACATCGGTTCGCCATGCATTCTTTAACTGTCATGGAGTACTACCTCCTTTTGTATGACTGCCAGCTGAACCCCCCCCCCCCTAAATGTGTTCATCTGAATGACATGAACAATGGGCTTATGAATATGAAAATCATGTGCTGGCTCTTCTTGGAACGAGAAAAATAATGTCTCAAGGCTAGTTGTTCACTCCGTTGACACACTGCAGCTTTACGTGGACATTTTTGGGTAATAAAACGCTTAATGAAATACTTTGTAGCTTTTTTAGTTTATTATCAACATGTGGTCCAGATAAACTGCATCCCACTGTACTTGATGTATTGATGAAGTCATTTTATCTTGGATGCAATCTTTTCAGAAGATTGCAGCAGTGACTAATGTGGACGCGAAGAGGTAATCTCAAGGTTTTGTGAAGAAATGTAATGATTATGTTAAAGTACTTTTACATTCTTCTAGAAACTGAACAATCTTCAACAGGCTGCATAAGATGCCCCCCAAAAAGGTTTTGCCAGATGAGGTCACTTTTTTCTTCAGATGTTCAGTTACAGCCACCTGGAGCCATGTAGACGTTTCCTTTGCTTCCCATAAATGCAGACCCTTGTAGAGAAGGGTATTTTGAAAATATAGGGCCAGAGTGTCGGTTTGTGGCATTAAAATACACTTCTTGAATAACGTTTTGAGACCTTCATTTCAAAGTTTGAGGACAATCATAGTTTAATGATACTGACAGTTGTGTTTTTTCTCACATTAAGATGTTCATCCACTTTTGAGTATCATTGACTGCACTGTGATAGGTTGTGGAGTGTCTGTACACGTCTGTGGCCTCTTCTATGGTGATGGGATTCTCTCTTTCTTTGCACAAACACTCCTTGTTCCCCTACCCTGAGCTTTGAAATAAATACTCTTGGAGGTGTCTGCTCATTTGCCTTTTATAGAAGCCCTTGGGGTATGGCTTGTTTGAAGCGGGTATGAAAACTTCCAGTACTATGGAACCTGCAGTATATACCCTTAGCTGGAAGGGTGAGAGTGTACTTTTCTTGGGTTCAGATAGTATTCCCCGGTTGGTGAATGCATTGAAAATACCTGTTTCGATGTGGGCGAGAAACAAATATAATTCCATGAGCCATATGGCAGTGCAAAGTTCTACTGGAAAATTTCAGGCTTTCGGCTCGTTCATTTGCCTGGGTCTGAAGAAGTTTAGAAATAACTAAGGTGAACTGTCTGTAATGTTCAGTCAGGCACAGGTTTCTTTCTGTATCTCCATCAGTCTTGCCTCTCTTCTTATGACATCTGATCTTGGCACAAAGCAGTTTCCCAACTTTCATTGCTGCCTTCTACTTTTCACCCAATTGTTCCATGTCCAGCTCTATGTATCCCAGATTTACGGTTAGAATGCATCTGCCCTCTTTAACAATGGAGCAAAATAACATCAAAAGGTCAGCTGAAGCTAATAAAACAAACGAGTACAAATAAGAGAGAGAAAAAATTAAAAATACCTTAGACTAAAAAAAGAAAAAAGTTAAGGAAACAATTCTATTCCACGTCCAAAATGTTCTTTTTAGCCAACTCCACAGTCACCCATGGAAGCCCTTCACTAATGCAACATCGGTTCGCCATGCATTCTTTAACTGTCATGGAGTACTACCTCCTTTTGTATGACTGCCAGCTGAACCCCCCCCCCCCCTAAATGTGTTCATCGTTAGCATGAAGACTTAGTTTTCTCTGCTTATTCTCCTTCCAAAGAAGGCCCTGTTTGTTTGTTACAGGACATCAAACCTTCACTCCAGAAGGTCTCAAGGGCTTTGATCAGCGCATCCCACGTGTTACAATTTCACTCTGTTTCTTTACATTGTAACAGCGACATGAGCAATATGTGTTCAAAACATACTTGTAGCAAGGTGGAAGCGCACAGGAAATTTTTGGACCTCACCTACAAACAGCAAGCAGTAACTGAACATTGGAATGTCATAGATTCATCCTTCCAATAACATTCAAGAATATGTATGGAAAAGTACTGATAAGATGAGAGGAACAAACACCACAGATCTTTCTCTTCAAACAAAGCATATAGAGGAGGTCCCACAGTACAGAGTACAGATCCTTCACACTCTCCCCTTAAACATTAATAGAACCATAAAAACAATGAAAGAAGAAAACAAAACTTCAATAAAAACCAAGTAAAATGGAAGAGTCATGTTAAAGCGCTCTACCATCCCATTTGTTGCAATATGATATAAAGAACATTTGTTTGCGATATATGCTGCAACACTTCAAGAATGCCTTTATTTCCTGAGAACACAGCTGTACACCATTGTCAGTTGAAAATTACATTAGGAAATCCTTCCCATCTAAACAAACCTTCAAAAAACACAATCACAGTACTCAAGGCTATATCAACAACACAAACAATCTCTTGCCATCTGGAGAACATATCCCTAGCCATCCAAAGAAAAACTGTTGAAGTCTCATCGTTGAGTGGGCCAGAAATGTCCACAGCTGTCTACTTCTAGTACCCATTGGGAAGCATCCTGCACATCATAGGAGGAACATACGTTTTGGAGACCGTGTCACAACCTCTTATGCTTCCAGATGATACTTTCCACCGCCAAGTCAAGTCCTGGACACTAAAAGTCTTCTCTTAGCCACTGTTTGAATGTAACAGTACCTATATGTCCTTCATGGACCAACAAGAGAAACCTATCTCTAAGAGAATTTGGTACAGCAACCCTTGTACACAGTCAACAAAAGTCAATCCTTTTCTACAAAATCCTCTTTCACATTTCAAGAAACCCCTAACATCTCAGTCATTTACCGCTTCCGGCCATCTCACTTTAAGGTGCTTACTGCACTTGGTTAAGACACCATGCTTGCTTGACTCCTCCTTCCACTCTTCCTTCAGAATGGTCCCCTGCATGATCAAAATCACTTTCATCAGTCCAAACATCCTCCTCTATAAGCTCATCATCCATAGAAGAGACAGATTCAAGCTGAGATAGAAAATCTGCAGCACAATTCTTCAAGCCTGATATATATATACTACTGAGAAAGTATATTATTGCAGTTCCACAGCCCATTTCTTAATTCTTCTTGATGACTGAATAATTAATTTCTGCTCTCATCAACACTCATGAGGCACAGGTGATAAATTTCTCTACTCCATCAATAACCTGAATCAAAACTGCACCAAAACCATTACCACTTGAATCAGCCACTAAATCAGTTCCACAAACAGGAACAATTGACCTGAAATCAGGAGCTCTTGGCAACTCTTTTTTAACTGCTAATAATGCCTTGCTACATTCTTCATTGCACAAAAGCTCTACTGCCATTTTGCACAATTCACTCATGGCACTTGACTTTCCAGAAAATATGGCTCTGATGTACTATACATTTCAGCCATTTCCTAACAGATAGTGTCCATCAGCTCTTTTCTTTGCTTCACTGCATTGCTGGACATGGGATGTCCCAGATATGTTATGTCCTCTTTGCTAAATTTGCATTGATCATCCTTCAATGTCATTCCAGCCTCCTCTAACTGCTTTAATACTAGATGCGCTCCAGAGTTTTGGTTCTTCCAAGATTTTCCAAAATTCAGGATATCATCTTGGAAACACTTCACATCATTGATAACATTTAATAGATTGCGCATTACTCTCTGGACACTGATGACACAAGACAAAATTGCATTCTATATAATGTTAAAGAACCCATGGCGTAATGAAAGCTACCAATTCTTGCGTGTCTTTGTGTAATCAAAATTGGTGATATGCAGATGCCAGGTCTAATGTAGTGAAATACCTGGCGCCCGAAACTGTTAAGAACATCTCTAGTACATTTGGAAGAGAAACATGTCTACTCTCACATCCCTGTTCAGCCCTCTCAAATCAATACACAATTGCATTTCTCAACTGAGTTTTCAAGCAACTACAACAGGAGTCAGGCATTCTGTAGCTTCCACTGCTCACTAAATGCATCCTCACACAACCTGGTCAACTCATTACTCACAGCTTCTTGCACATTCGTAGGATTTCTCCTCACCTTGGCAACAACAGATGCAGCCTTCTTGAGCCTTATTTTGTGGACCTAACCACAAAGACACCTTACTTTTGCATTGAAAATTGCAGAAAAAAGTTTTTGAAAATCTCCACATTGCTTAACCGCCTGTCTCACACACACCTGTGGATTAGCACTGGGATTGAAATAGATGCCTTGTCTTTCTGATGGGGCTATCCCAAGATATTGGCCCCCTTGATTGGCACATTAATTTTTTCATCTGCGAAACAATCTTTGAACTCAAAGCATAGAAAACGCCCCATAAGGTACTGGACAAATATTCATCGACCTGATGTCTATTTTTTGTTTTGAAAATGGTTCTTAAAGTCCTTCAAAGAAATGATGCGGATCCTTAAATAAGAATCAAATGTCAGTTCCATATCAACATTCAAAATCTTCACAATCAAAGCTGAGTTACCATGACTCTTGTCCCCAATTTACACAACAACTACTTCACATACTTCTTTGCGTTCATCTTGGTTGCTTACCCCACTCTTAACATTTTATAAAATGTGTTTTTTGTATACTGTTATTGCAAGTAGCTTTAACACGAGGGCAATCTTTGCTATTAGCTATGATAATCAACATCTAATACAACAATTGGGATTTTAGGAACAATTTCCACACCAACAGTGATTGCTTAGGTGCCTTTAGCACTCCTACCGGTTTAGTTATTCCACAGATATGCATAGCATACACCCTCTTAGCTATGGCAATTAAATTACATATAAGACTTTCATCCTCTCGAATTATATCCGATTTACAACTAAATTTGTCACAGATTCTTCATTGAATAGTGAACCAAGTTTTCGGGTTCCCTCTAATTTTCTTAGTGGCTCTTCTACAGTTTCCTCAGGTCGCCATCTCATTTTGAAATAGTAGTGCTCAAGAATGATGCTAAGCCTTGGAAGATAGTAAAAATCTAGCTTCTTTAACACCATCTCGTATTCATTTAAACCCCTTTCTTTCTCTTGACTCAGATTAGGCAGATTTTCAAAAACTTCCTCTCCTTCAGCCCCTAACAGTATCTGAGAAGAGTGAGTTTCCTCTGCATAGCTAAATTGGCTCCACACACAAGCATAACTCTGGAAGACTTTTCCATTTCCCCCCAAATTAAAGGTGGTGCTTAGGGTGGGAAGAAAGGTGGGCACGTTTTTTTCAGCATGTTCTCAATTTTGGTGAGAGATCTGTTGCATGGATGAGATTTCCCAAAAATAAGTGGTGCACCACCTCAGTGCGGAGTCATCCGAGCTGCACTTCTTTATAATGCTTGAGGGCACTTCAAAATAAATAACCCTCTACATTATTCGCTCCGTGAAGAAATAGACAACCTCTCAGTATTTCTGGGGGAAGAATCAGGCAACCTATCAATAAAACGCTGGATAAACCTAGCTTAGAATAGTTTAAAAGTTTGATAGTTTAAAATTTGAGGGTGAGAAACACAATACTTTTAGTCACAGGTTCATATTCATTAAAGGATAGTAGCCTTAGAGAAGTTCATGCAGCAAGTGAGCATCAGTCATGCAATTCTCAGCCCTCTGCACAGCTTTCATCTCGTCAACACAAGCACTTCACAAAGCAATATGCAGCATGGAGAGATCTAATGGCGTTCCACCTTAGTGTAAGGAAGAACGCTGACATGTCGTAAAGCCACCTGCATCACAGGTAGAATGATAGAATTAAAGGCTTAGCTGTATTCCACACTTCTCCTTACTAGTAGTCCATTGTCGATGATGACGTTCAGAGCTCCTGCCTGCAGCTGCCTGACATCATCAGGCGAGCAGTGCGTTCCACTGCCTTGCCTACACAACAGCGAGTGCCCGTCTTCTGTGGAGCGCCTTATTTGCTGTTACTTGATCTTTGGAATGCATTCCACTGCACTACCTCTGCCTCGAATAGCGCCACACAAAAAAATGGTCCAAAATCTTCATGCAGCGGCTCTTCTCCCACCAGATTCTCCTTCGATTCATATGTGGAGGGAGCGGCTTCATGCCACCATCCAGCCAAAAGCAAAAGATTGTTTTGTTGTATTGATATCCATCACCCCAGATCTGGCTTCTCAGGGTCCTCATTTCAGAGCGTGGTGTGCCTTTGCTGCACTTGTCGATAGTGTATCAAGGTGGAAGCACTGTGGATGACAATTAGTTGGGGGAAATTGTTTAGTAGACCTCAGCCACAAACTGCAAAGCAATAAGTGGAAGCTGGAATGTCCTAGATTCCACCTCCTAGTAACATTCCAGAATATCCATGGAGAAGTGTACAGATATAAATAGATAAAAAACACCACATTAGTCTTTGTCCAACATGTTATTTTTCTCCCCAACAATAATATTCTACAGTTATCTTTACCAACCTCATTACACGGTTTAACCAAGCCCTGACTCTATTAAGAGTACCGCTACATGTGTCCAGCATCAGCCTTGCAGGCCCCTTTTACGAAAGAGCAAGGACTCCACTCTTATGGTAAATAACAACCTAAATCCACCAAAAAACAATCTTCCACCATGCCCTTACCAACCAGAACTTAGCAACTTGCATATTTCACCATCCAGTATTGTGAGCTACGACATCCCTTAGCTCATAGTTTTCCTGCTGGCCACTTCATTCTGGATGAATGAATGTGGTGTCTTCTGTCTCCTTGATCATTCTGTTTTTTCCACTCTTATCCTCTGGCGATAAATCCTGGCAACAAGCCCACATTTTTTACAGCCTTTAAATAGAACAGGGCACTATTAATACTCAGCCATCGATCCCCACTGATCCTTCCCCAAATCTACCTTCTTATTTTTCATTTTATTTTTAACTCGTAGACCAGAAGGTGTCCTTGTGCTTTCTAACACCGAGATCAACTATTTAAAGCTAATGCGCATGTGCATATTATATATGCGCAGTAATTCTCTGAGCATCTGTTGTCTCCAGAAATGCGGTAAACTATACCCTTAAATTAAGCTACTGAGTACCTCACCTTCTGCCTGCAAAACATGGAATGAGTACTTCATTCTGCTAGCAGTCCATGAGATGCAAATAACATCCTCATAACACATGCAATCTCAACGCCCTAAGCATAATGGGCTTTCCAACAATTATTCTCCGCAAAAGCCACCCTCCAATCAGAACTCCTCATGCTTTCTGCCATTGCACCACAAGTGATTACAGTCTGATGTCAGTGCCATAAATATTAGGTTCCCTTGAAATACTCATAAAGAAACTTGCAATTGTTGTTCTTGTAAACAGTAATTTTCAGCATGGAACTCCATTTATCAGAAAAAGTTCCTTAGTGTAGTGGTCAGACCAATCACATAGGCAGACACCTGATTGCATCCCCTGGTTGAGGAGCGGCTCAGGCAAACAGCTGTGGTAACCATTGCCACATGCAACAACAGCAATACGTTTTCCAAATCTCCACAAACAAAACTACTCCTCGCGGCATCTGACACCAATCACCCAGCTTCTGTCCACAAATTCTGCATTACAAGACATTGTTTTAATGCCAGCTCAAAATTATTTTGTAGATAGAAGGATATGAAGGTCACATGAGATGTGTGGTAGGAAAGTGAGGTCCTCACAGCCTTGTTTATTAAGCCCTCACAGGTTTACGATAATTTCAATTTGTAAAATGTCAAATTCTTTGCAGCGCTGTGTTTGTCATGTACTAGTTTTTAGATCTTACATCCGCTGTTGCTTTCGACCATCTATTGATTCTGAAGAACAAACCTTTTACAAGAGGTTTTTAGTCCACTCATTACTTACCATTGGTTGGCTTCACTGCCAATCTTATTTTTTTCATTTTCATTTGGTGAGCATCTGTGGCTTCACTGCGACTCGGCGTGTTTCTCCTCCCTGGAGTATGGACCAAGTACTGATTGATTTCCAGATGAGCGTTCTTCCGCACTGCTTGCGCTCAGGTTTTTTGCTTTTACTTTCAAGATAACTTGAAATCAAAGTTGAAGCTCGTGCTTCCAAGAGCTGAACACAAACAACTAGCAATAACAAAGCTTTGTGGCATGTGACCAATTTCCGAAATGTTCATTTTGGCAGCCTTTTGCTTTTATTAATGATAAAGCTGTAAACATATTCCCTTTGTTTACGAGTTTTTCCATATAATATATGTATTTCTAAATTAGTGTTTGATGCTGTCATATTTATTTATTTGTTGGTATTTCTTTTAGAATTTAGACAGTGTTTTATTCATCATCAAACAGGGAGTGATTTCAAAAGGTTTATGTTTTACCTTTACACCTACCCACCTCTTAAACCTAAATTCACCCCTACCTCGCTTTACCTACTTTTAAGCCATAAAGTCACACTTACCTTCTTTACCTCTACCTACACTTGAACCACCCTTACCCAAACCTGAACCCTAAAATCACCCCTACCTCCCTCTTACTCAACCTTTTAAGGCATGGCCAAAGTGGACTCTGGTCAGCGGCCCCGGCCTTTCAGGGCCACCCTGATGAAGCAAGCTCTTCTGCAGAGAGTCTTGTCCTGATGACCTTGAATAATTCTTAAACAGATTGGCTTAAATACCGCTTTTCCTTTCATTTATTTTTAATGTGAGTGGTGTGTGAGAATCTGTTACAAACATTTTGCAGAGAAATGTTGTATTTAGGTTATATGCAACATCCATAATTTTTTTTTTTTTTTTTTTTTTTTTAATCAAAACAGGACCTCAAATATGAGAAATGGGGGGGTGTTGCAGATTATTTGCAGTTATGAGTGAGCTGCTGCCGTATTAGAATATGTCACTATCCCTGAATATCAGATATAAACTCATTTAGAATTTGGATGGATGTGCCTGTCCACTGTCAACGACCTGCCCAAGAAGGACATGGAAGAGCTGAAACTGGATCATAAATTCATAGCTGTTCCAAACAAGGGCCCCCTGAATACATTTGGCCCAGGGCCCCCAAAATCCTGAAGATGTCCCTGTACTCCCCCCAAACACTAAATTTATCCTTACCTCCCTTTACCACTACATACCCCCGGAACGCTAAAATTACCCTTTAACTCCACCCACCCTGAACCTTGAAATCACCCTTAGTTTCCTTTAACTCTACCCACCCCTGAACCGTAAAGTCACCCTCACCTCACTTTACCGCTACCAATCCCTAAACCCCTAAATCATTTTGTAAATAACATGTTATTTTTTATTCCCGTGTTGCAAAGTAGCACGAAGTTAAGATGCAGATACCTGCGTGATACTTACCCGCCAGCAGGCAGGACACATCACACCCCTTCTGAACAATTCTCCTGCCTTCACCCAGCACCCCTAAATGTTTTGGAGGGAATGATGGTTACTTTATGTCCTTCAGTATGTTTGACAGGCACTTTTGCCTCTTTGACAGTTTCCCTCTTCCTTACCACCCCTCACACCTTATACTTTGTCTGGTGTAAAGCAGCAAATTTGTTTTCGCTTGCTAGACATTTTGTTTACTTACAGAAGGACTTAGAGCCCACCCGTTGCTTACCATTGGGTAGCTTCATTGTCACTCTGATTTCCTGGCTCCTCTTTGGTCTGCGAATGGCTTGCTTTCCTCTTCCGGTGTATGTCCCTACCCTGGAGCATGGCCTATGTACTGCTGCTCTTGTGCTGTGTCCTTCCACTGCTTGTTAAATTCAGAGGTACTTTTTTTTCTTCTTTTACTTGCACCTTCTTTGTCACCCCCCCCCCCCCCCTCTCATATTGTTCCTTGCTCTGGCCCCCACCCTCCTCCAACGTTGCTGCTTGTCCAGTCTTCCCGCTCTCCCTATCCTTGCTTGCCCCATCTACTTCCCACCCATCACCCCCCCCCCCCTTTCATTGCTTCATTCCATCTCAGCATTAAAAAAACAAAAAGCACCCAAATGTCATGGCAACAGATTTCAAGCTCCTACAGAGATGCAGACGGTGTTGCGCTCCCTGGGCTTTCTTGGCGTTGTCTTCATGTGGCGACAAAACAGAACTTCAACTTGGAAGATAATTAAACTTTTGTGTAAAGGGACAGAATAATCCAATGGATCACTGTCCCCCGCAATCAGCTCTGGCCGCGTTATAGCACTTCTGTTTTTTTCTAATTTTCGACCATGCAGCACAGCAGCTCTGCTTGTAAAGAACATGGCTAAAAGAAATTGACAAAGATATACAATAGCTGTTCCATAGATTAGACCTGTTGACTTTGCCAATGCTTGTTAGTTCTAGCGATATACGGAAGACTCTGAGTGACTTTTATTATGGTTGAACTTTGGGACTCAAGTAATGCATACTTTTTTTTGATGAATCAAACATGGAGACTTGAGTTTACAAAAGGTGATTTTTATTTTTTAGCGTAAACGATTTTAAGAAAAAGTTTAAGGGAGTGTGGTTTATCAAACGAGGTCTGAAATAGGTCAAGAAAAAGTAATTTAATGGTTTTGCCTCATCCCTGCCAGAAAAAAAGTCAATGATAAATACATATTTGTAAAATAAAACCCAGTGTGATGTGCATTAGAAAAAATAAAATATATTTTCCTGGTACTCTTCGCACCTCACTGGACTCATTGCCCACTACGGGGCCAACTTTCCGCCTCCTTTTCTCAGTAGACTTCACCTGAGAGTCGCATGCACGTTTATGTTTGCTGAGGTAGCAATCTGGGGCTCCCCCTAACCTTTTACACATAAATCGTGTTTATAAAACATAGGACTTGTAGTAAATTTAATTACACTCTTTTTAAGTATTTACTTGCGTCGCTGGGAGTTTCACCGTGTTTGCTAATCAGCTGAACATCTATTAGCTGCTGCAGAGGCGAACGCGCCTTGTATATCAGCAGTAATTATGATTAAGCTCTCCCAGGACCTGCCCCGAGTGAATGATTGCTTTAATATCTTGAGCAATTTCAGCCCCGTGGGCAATTACGGGTGCATCCGTGTCCTGTGCATGAGCTATTCGGAAACCGCGGAGCTGATTAAATGGCTGTCGTTCTCAGAGCCTTTGTGGTGTGCAGCAGAGGGGGGCGGGGCGCATCTCGATGCAGAAGTTAAATGGCGCATGTAGAATATTGTTACTGCAACAATCTACTGTGGGAAAGAGAGAGGTGACTGAATGATGTACGAGAACGGGAGCCTGGTGGTTAGGCCATGCGATTATGAGTGATAACGTGTTTCTATGTGTGTTATGTGGGATCTCTGCCACTGACTCAGATCTTATAATCATTTTCAGACAGAGGACATTTGCTAAACAACAATTTGCAATACATAAAATTGAGGCTCATTACCATCCCGGCCCGGACAGTTTCTCGCCAAGTGATTGCTTCGCATTCACAGGCATCAGGAACAAAGCTCCTGTTGTCTCGCCGTTGCAATCTCCACTTCATAAAATTTGTTTACATCTCACGATCGGCCAAGCCATCTTTAAAAGGAGTCCTTTTCCCTGATAAGGTTGGGTAGCTGACAGTGCTTAATTTGAGCCGGTGGGGGGCACCGGCACTTATGTTTTTTGCATCAGGCATTTACTTCGAGCAAAAGACACATATGGGAAAGAGAAAGACGGAACATGGGTCACAAAGGATGAAAGCGGAAAGCTGCAACAGTGAGCTGAAAGGAAGGGAGTGGCTGTAAATGGATTAAAGAGGCCCAAAATGGTTTTAGGATTATGCTCTCTCAGTTTTCTGTGCTGGCACTAATTGCAGTAGCAGCTTGTTACAGAGGAGAGCTTTCTGCACCGGGATGTATTTATTTACAAATTAACCACTGGTGGCTGAGCAGTTTGGTCCGGTGATTTTTCAAGGAGTTTGAGATTTGTTACTATTTAGACAGGTCGAAATGGGCCGTTATCTCTAGCAGGCAATTTTCACCTCACTAGTACGTGAAATAAGTTTAACGACTCAGTCCAGCCTGCTCAGTGATATTCGATTTATGCTACCCTCTCAAAATCGACATATTTCTGATGGATAATTCTGACCACAGATAACGTACCTCTAGAGTAGCCCCTAGTGCCCAAGTGGATCTGGAATCTTTCACAGCTGTGCTCCCACGCACCACTAGGTGGAGCTGTGGGGCTCTGCGTTGACTTCATTCCAACCTGGAAGTGACGAAGTGGAGCTGCATATAAGTTTTGTTACTGCACACCATCATCAGTTCCTTTCTGTCCACATCTTCAAATGCAGATCCGGAGCTTCACTCCCCTTTGTCATCATATTGACAAATTTTATCTTATGAAATTTTAAATCCTGTGTGGAAAGGAGCCTAAAACTAGAGGGTTGAAACTATGCTGCGACGGTCTGAAACAGATATCGGAGCCTGATCCACACAAGGTGTGCCTTTGGTACTTGGACTAGGGCACAACTCCAAGTCACGAGAAGAATGCGCCTGCATGAAGCCAAAGGTGATCTGGGACCGTGAAGCGAAAATATACATCTCCAAGGATGGGAAAATGTCCAGCACACCCCATTTCTGTACAGTTCGATTCTGACAAAACGTTGCCTCTACCACAGAGCTACCCTCAGTTGCTCCACCAACTTTTCAGTTCCAACACCAGTGTGTGCAACCACTAGGAGATCCACCAGCGAGGTAAATCACAATCTGTTTCCTATGAAACCCTCCAGACAGGGAGTCAAAGCTAATTGAATCCTACAGGAAACTTTTTTTTATTTTATTTTTAAAATTTTTCTTTTTTTTTAAACCAACCGAGCTTTAAGGTCGGTCAACGCAAGTTGCCTACTAGAAAGTTTTATATGCACTCCCTTTGAGACATGGTCGCAACATCTTGACTGAGATCCAGGAGGACTTTAGGGACTCCTGGGCTCAAACTCTTCAGGATGGTTCTAATGCAGACAAACACATAATTCAAGCTAGCCTGGACACTACAAATTGTGTTCAGGAAAGAGATGGCGGTGGTTTCCGCCCATCTTCAAATAACAGTTTTTCTCTACCTCCGTGACTGGCTGTTAAAGGTAGGTGCACCACAGTCAGTCGTACAGATGTCCAGATGACGACAAACCTCCTGACATGATGGGTATTCTTGATTGATGAGTTGAAGTTGCACCTGATTCCTTTCCAGAGGCGTCCTTTCACAGAAGCTGTTCTGTACATTGTGCAGTTCAGGGCTTTTCCTCAGTCACAGCAAGTCCCGGACATTCAAGCTGTGATCCTAGTGTTTCAGCTTCTGTCCTGAATCTCAGTGAGTGCAGCTTTGAGGCTTCTTAGCCTGCTGGCCTTATGCATTCTCCTTGTCTTCTTCATCAGGTGCCGTATACGGACTCTGCAGTGCGTATTGAAGCTTCAGTGGCTCCAGCACCAAGGAAATCTGTTAGTTGTCATCCAGGTTTTGAAGGACACTACACAACATCTGCATCAGTGGCCATTGAACTGCAACGTGGCCAGCAGTAGACCCCTCATCCTATGCCTCTCAAAGCTGGCAGTGTTGACAGATGTACCCATGCAGGGCTGAGGAGGCCAGCTATGAGAGGTGGAGATCAGGAAACTCTGGTCTCCAGTAGAAACCAGGCTCTTCAAAAATATCTCGGAGCTTCGGGCCATCCATCCAGTCTTGAAGGGTTTCCTGCCATCCATTAAGGAGAAGCTAGTGTAGATAATCCATGGATAACACCACTGCCATGTGTTAGTGCATCAGCACAGAGTGGGATCCTGGGTCCTGTGCAAAGAGATGTAGTTGGCTGAAGTGTGTTCCTGAGTGTGAACCACCTGGTAGTATCTTTAAATACCAAGGTGGACAAGCTCAGCCAGTGACGCCTAGCTGGTCACAAATGCCGGTTGAATCCTGAGTTGGCAGTGGGTCTCTTCTAACAACGGGTTGGATCTTTTCGCCGTCGTGAAGAAAGTGCAGTGACAAAAAGTTTGCACCTTGGAGTTCCCAGGAACGCTTTCTCTTAGGGACGTGGATTCTAAGAATTCATTTAACACAGCTAAAAACCCTAGAAAAAATAAAAGCTTCTTGGACACATGGTCCCCAAAAAATACAACTTGGTGGAGTGGAGTAGAAACCCTTAAAATTATGATTACCCCGATTATAAACTCCTTATCAAGTAAGCAAATCTTTGGAGGAACAAGAGGCTTAAAGCAGACTGCTCACCCAACTGAGAGTAAGTCTGGACAAATAAAGGTATTTCTCTCATTATAGACCTGAATATAAACAATAGTCCTCCTTGATTTGCTGATCTCCAATCCATCACTTCCTTCCCAATATAGACTTCTACAGCTTCTTAGAAATTAAAGTTGCAATATCTAAACTTGTCATACTCAGGAATCCAAAACTTTTTCACAAAAAATCTGGCCATGCAGCCTCAAAAATGAATTGGCTAATACTTGGAAAGTGAAATCGCCTATCGTGCTGCTCCAATGCAGATGGGATTCAGTGTTCAAAACCATTAATAAAGCCCCCCTCCCCCCACCCCCCGTCCTCCCAAGAAGAAACCTTAGGTCAGCCAGTGAGGGAAGGCAGCAGTCCCAGCATCGTCACAGAGTGGAATGGGGTTAGTGAGAGGGTGACCCCACCCCACTGACGAGGTGTCACTGATTGACACTCGCCCTGGGCGCTTCAGGGCTTAAACCTGAAGCGCCCAGGTCGAAGTCGATCGGTGACGCTTCCCCTCGTCTCCGGGGGAGGGCCTTGAGGCACCTTTGCTGAGCCGAGGAGGTCACGCCCACAGGAGCTGTGACCTCTTCAGCCCAGCAAAGTTCAGCGGAGGCAGCCAGGAGTTGGCATGTCTCGCACCCGGCTGCCTGAGCTGAACATGAAAAGTGTCTGTCAGGCTGACTTTTGCTTAGCCTGACAGACACTCTTCATAAAAGGCAAAAGGCGGGGGGCCGTGGCCCCTCCGCCATAAAGGACGCGCCGGTCTAACATATTAAAAGACAAGCTTATTCCTAACCTGTCCCAATGCAGATAGTTTTCCCAAGACAAGGTCTGCTGGACCCCAGGTAAACTTGCAAAGATAGGCCAAATTAACTCTGATGTCTGCTGGACGTGCAAAGAACCGATTAGAGATCCTTGAAACACTTTCTTTAACTACAAGCTCATAACACCTCGATGGGAAACAGTTTCTCTCCAGGTTTCTATGTTTAAAGTACACCCTGCTCTAGATTTCCAAACAATTATCTTGGGTTCCCTAGCTACCCCCAATATCCCCCAGCTTCACAATGTTGATAGGAAACATCTGGAACTCTTACAATCACTACAAAGCTCCTCTTGGTCACGTGGAAATCTGATTTCGATTCACACATGAGTGGGTTCCAAATCGTACCATAATTGGGTCTGCACCCCAACGAACATGAGTATTATATGGGGCACTCGAGACCGATTTCTTCAGAATTCTGAATTCCCCGCTCTGAAGAAATCCTGCTCCCAAACTCTTCCACAGCCTCACACCAACTCCACGTACCCCTATACTCAAGTTGGCTTTTCTAGGTCTACTGCCATCTGTTTTCTATGGTCTGCTCAGGTTCTTCTTCTTTTCTTTTTCTTCTCTTTTCTTGTTCATCTCTTTTTCTCTTTTCTCTTTCTTCTGTACTCCTTGTTTAACACATTGGGGACAATGTTTTCTGGACATATTGCATTTAGGCAGGTTACTGTTATTGAATCTTGTTGTAAATGTTCTAAGTCACCATTCCACCTGCATGGCTCGCAGTACGCAGTCATTATGTATTCTGCCTTACCCTGCCCCTGTTGTGCTTTTCTTAATGCTTGAAGCGCTTGAGATAAAAAATAGCTCTGCGACTTTCCTTCTGCAGGCCCTTGCAAAGAAAGCAAGAGATGGGAAACTGTTACCCGAAGAATACCAAGGGGGCTCTTTCAGGTAAAAGCTATTTTATTTCAACTAAACCATAAAGTCATAATTCAATATCTTGCCCAGTGACAAAATATATTTATGTTATCTGGAAACAAACACTGGCATTTGTGTTAGTGGTGAAACCAACTGGTGGAGAGTTCTCTAAAAATGAAGCACTTGAATTAAGAAACCTGCTGATTGGGTCCATAAATACCCAAACACAAAAAGTTGCTTTGTCCTGACTGTGTGTACATATAACCCCCATTCTGGGGCCAGAGAAGTACCGATATGTTATAAAGGCTGCATATGAGTTCTAGGCTCCTGTTGACCATTGCAACAGTATGATCCTGATCACTATGCTGCTTTAAAAGTTGTATATCTGCTTGTTGGGGCAGAAATGTCCCTTGCATGGTAATAGACGTCTACCACTGCCCTGAGTGCCTCAACTGGAATCCTGTCTGGGTCTTTAATGGTGATTTATGTTGTCATCGGCAAACACAAATCATGCATTTGCGCATAACACAGGCCTGTCTAAGGGATTGCAGTCTTTTTGGATCAGGAGGGGCATACAAAGTGCTACCCTTATATTGGGGGAAGGGTACTGCCTTCACCAAAAGTTAAGCAGTATGAGCACTCTGGTAGCAGCATACCGTGTAGTGATCAGTAGGAGTGAACAGGTGCGTTTTATCTGTGTCATTGGAGTGAGGCCAACAGGCTCATTCTTTTAGTGTTCCGCTGCTGTGTGCTCAAAATACCTTTGGCTTCCGTCAGGTTTGAAGTGGAGTGGTACACATGTGCTTAGGTGTATGTGTGCCTTTTAGTGATCCAACGCATGTGCTGGGTGCATGTATGCCCATGAATGGTACAATACATGATAAATGTAGTGCTGTGCAGTGCATGTGTGCGAAATGCATGTGCTGGGTGTATGTGGGCCTGTGAAGGTCACAATATACTGAAGACTCTGAGTTCCAATTTGGATGACCAAAGTGACTGAAGGAACATGAGAAGGGGTGGTAGAGGAATGCCCCCCTAGACAGAATTTTGTATTGCTGTAAGCTGGGCAGAACACAATGGAAGAAGAGAGAGTCGGGCTTTCAGTACACTTCAGAGGGTGATCTTTGATTCAGAGACAGGTCACTGAGAAGAGGCCTGGACACATCTCAAAAAGATGATGGTCTGGTAAGAGAATCATAGAGTAGGGTTGAGACCCTGGGGTAACTATTTGATAAATATATCCATATCACTGTGGCTGACATCCAAGTATGAAGCCACCGGTCTGTGTTGTGGGGCTATCAGATATGGAGTCACTCATGCAGTGACAGACTGCTTTCTGGATAGAGGCCAGAGCAGAGGAGAGGAAAGGGCACTTCAAAAGTAAGCAGGCCTCCAGCATAAACTTCAAAGACTCAGACTCTAAATTACATTTGGTGTCTGGAAATGGACTATAAGAAGGGGAGCTCGCGCTCCCCGAAACTATCAGCTGTCAAGCAGCCAATTGGGTTGTGCAAGGAGGAGTCGTCTTCTCTATTTGGCTAGGACTAGGGGTCAAGGCCTGCTAGTTTCCCTGGGTAGGTGAGAGGACATCATCCAGGGAATTCTAGACCATCTGCCCCTGGGGCACCAGTCCCTGCCTGCTTGCCAAGACCAGTGTGCCCTCTGAGGGGGAAGAGAGCTTTGTTTGGTGCAAGTTCCAGTGGGGATCCTGGCAGTTGAATCCCCGTAGGGAGAGAGGAGATGGATGCTGCATTGATGGTTGCACGTGTCGGTGAGCTCATATGCCAGATGGAGCCAGTGTGAAGATTGCTGCTGTGCCAATCAGGCCTATCGTGAATGTGGAATAACAACTAGAGAGGGGGAAATGGAACTCAGGAACCTGCCTATAAAACACTAGCGCTCTGACCTAAGGTGACTGTGTGTTTTGTTTGTGAATTATATATTTTACTTTGTGTTCGTATATACAGATTTTTTTCATACAGGCAAGTATTTGACTGCACATTAATTTATTGTTGTGTATTTTGAGTTATGAGCCTGTGTTCACCCTCCTGTGTCTACGTTCCCCCCTGTGAAGTCTCGGACTGCTTGACCTGTGCTACTGCTGAGAGTCAAGTACTGCAGGTGTACTTGTCCCAGTTGTTCAGGATCCATAGTAGGTCAGGCCCCGGGACATCAGGAGTAAAAGTCATCAAACCTCCACGGTTGGGCCCAGTAGCTCTTACTTACTATGTGGCCCTCTGAATTCGGTTCTGACATTGCTGTGAGAACTAGAAGTGTATAGGCCTACGTACTAACTTAATGAATAAGGAAAGTGTTTAGCAAAAATATCTGCTATATAAGATGTTCGTTCTTTACAACATGTCTGCATAATGCTGCTAGATTCCCCTCTACATGTTTGCCCCATTAATTCTAAAGAGGCCCTCAGAATCCCAGTGCATGTTGAGAGTGACTAATTAAGAAGCATAGTTGGCTTTAAAGAAATTGTCCATGCCATACTTTGTTTAATGACAGTAAATAGATAGTCCTGCGCAGTTCCAGCTGAATTGTTTCAAAGGCATCCCACCCTGTTTAGAAGTCTTAGATCTCCATTGATTCAATGTTGTTCTTTGTCTTTCTCTCCAGCATCTCAAATCTGGGAATGTTTGGCATCAGCGAGTTTGTTGCTGTGATAAATCCGCCCCAGGCTTGTATATTGGCTGTCGGAACATCCAGATCTGAACTCCGCCTTGGAGAAGATGAAGAGGGGAACCCAAAACTACAGCAGCAGCAGCTTATGAGAGTCACCCTGTCAAGCGATGGGCGGGTGGTCGATGATGAACTGGCTTCAAACTTTCTGAAATTTTTTAAAGCTAACCTAGAAAATCCTGCAATATGTGCCTTGCATTGAAGAAAATGGGCATTGTGTATGTTTGGGGAGCATTCATTGGATACTTGTTACATTACAGTTGTACAGTAAATAACAAAACGTAAGCCTTTAGTGGCACTCAGATGAACAAATAAAGTATTAATTTATTTGAGTGGGCTATTGTATTTTACCATTCTTGTACTCTGGGTCATTTGGACACACTTTTGTAGCAGTGTGATACGCTTATCTGTTCGTATAGCTATGACAGCATTTATTTGACAAAATATAGGAAAATCTTAAAGTTCCTGGCATACGTATTGCTTATGATTGCTTCAGAATATATTCTTATATTAAGATGCATACCTGCAGTTCTGAAAGTCAATCTGATTTATTGAAAACTGTTGAGCTTCTAACATTGCTTTGGAAGATCCACCTAAAATGGTGGGAGTTTTCTTACCATTGCATTTCCTAGCTAATTTATGCTGGGGCATCATCTTAGAAACAGGGAAATTCCAGATCAACAAAAGTACATATTATTGAAATGTACAGGAACCGTACAGATCTACTTGTAGGTGGTGACTTCAGACATGGCAAAAAAATGCACACAAAAAAGGAACATAGATTTGGGAGCAATATTTGTTTAAAGACGAGGTCCATCAGTGGACTATAGGGAGGCCCAGCAGTTTTAGGGTAGGCATGGATCCTAGCAGACTCCAGAAGGCAGAGTATTCATCCTCTGTCATCAAGAGTATTGTCCTCAGATCCTGTGCACTGTACCTGTTGTATGTGTAGTATATCTTTATTGTGTGTACTAATGTACTTTTCTTCTATAAAGTAAAGGACTGACTAGTATTGCTGTGGAAACCGTATTCTGAATGTCTAACCCACAACACCTCCTTGAGTAAACCTTGGTCTGCTTTTCCTTGCTACCATAAGAGAGTCAAGTGATGGAAGGAGTACTTGGTTATCCAGTTTGTGGTCCAGTAGTACAAGAGAGTCAAGTGCTGGAAGGAGTACTTGGTTATCCAGTTTGGGGTCCAATAGTACAGTGGCCCTAGGACATGAGTGGTGAACTCCTATAATTATTGCAACTGAAGCCCACAAACCCCTGATCACCCTGGTGCCCCAGGAAACCAGTCATCACAGTGTGCTTTAATAGAAAAATAGAAATCAGCAAGGTCAAGAAAACTGGATTACAGTAAAGAAGAGGGGACAAGCCTATCATTTGATCAACTCTGAGCAGACACTTAGCAAAGTACTAAGGTAGAAAAATAGGGAAAGGGAGAATCAGTGTAGTCCAGACTGAAATACTTTTGCAAAAGTTTGTAGGAGAGGTGGTCCATAAAGGGATAGAACAGAATGGGAATGTGACATTAGTTTACAAATTCTTGTAACAGTTTAATGACACAAATGGTATTAATGTCTTCAAGGTGTCAGGTAGCGAGTTCCAGGCAGAAGCAGCTGTCCCTGAAAAGGTCTGATTCCTGGCTAAGACAGCTTTGAACTTAGGGACTTAAGAAGAAGTTAGTCCTTCTCAGATTTCTTGAACCACCTACAGGGTTAACAAGTTAAGTTAGGTAAGGTGTACTGTTCTCGTAGAATGATGGTGCTGAGTTTGAATGTGATCTAGGCTGAGTTTGGAAGAAAGTGAAGGAGTTGGATGATGGGTGCATGTACTACTTTGGGACTAGATGCTGAAGGTTATTAGTGCGATGGAGATGTAAGTTTGCTGATTTCCTTATCTTATTTATGTCTGGAGCACCTGTTGTTGATAGAAAAATCCAGTGATATAGCAGATGAGTCTGGTGAAGAAGAGAAGTTGCTTCAATACGATTCCCATAACTGGCAGGGTCAGTGTCCTTAGACGCAAAGATTGGTTCAAGGCCACAACAATTAGAATCTGAGATGCAAATGTATCTAATATTTTTACCTTACCATGCCGACGCTCTGTTTGGCATGCATGTCGACGACGCCTTGCAATCAATCAAGGCTGACTCTGACACCACAAGATATTTTGGCATCCTTTCGGTGGGCCCACAAAAGAGACACTTATCTGTATCAACGAGTATAACAGAGGTATCGGACTTATCAACCTTCTTCGGCTAGCTTACCTACCGGGACAATGTTCTGGTGCTGTCTACACCATCCTGTGGGAGAAATAATTCCAAAATGTTGTCATGTATGGGGGAAATAGCATCGGACAAATAAATCCTGGATCTCATCACATATAGTCAGATGTTAAAGGTCAGCCAGATCCCGTCCACTACTCCACCAAAACGAGGGCATCCACCTCATCTCCATCTGCTTCAGAAGGGAGTGCTAACTACACTAACCAATTGTCCCTTAGAGAAAGGCCCACATTCTCAGCAAGGAACAGGCTCCTATTTTCGGCTTTTCCTCCTAGACACAATAAGAGGAGTGGCAACCCATCATAAACCAATGGATAGATAAAATCCATTCTTTGTACAGGAGTTTAATAAATGGTTTCACATGTACAACTGAATTTACAGGATTCATAGTTCTGCATTCCCACCCACACATCAAAGTTTTCCCATTTGGGTTCAGATCAGCTTTTTTAGAAAAGACTTTCAAGTCTCCAAGCCCACAGAGGCTTGCCTAAAGTTGGTTCACAATCTAGGTCTCCTTGTGTGTTATCACAGAGCCTCAACTCCTCCATCCAAGACAATACTATTCCTTTGCCGCAACACTAAATACAGTCCAAGACAAAGACTTTCTATCCCAAGACGAGCAATGAAGGCTCTAGGAAGTGGCTCTGCATTGAGAAAAAAGAATCAGTGCGTTGATACAATGAGCTTTTGGGCATCATGACTTCAACGATCAATATGATCCCTCGTGCACGCCTGAAAATGGGAGCCTTACAGTAACAGCTACAAAAACAATAGATTCAAACAAAAGAATTGTTTAAGGGCCTGGTGAATTTCACTCAGGTATGATGGACGCTCTAGCCCGGCGGTCCCAGACCTCCCACCTGTCAAAGGACTTCACATTCTTACCTCAAATACCTCACTTCGTAATGACTACGGATGACTACGGATGCCTCCCTGGAGAGCTGGAGCAGTTGACTACAGAACCTGCAAATTCAAGGAAGGTGGTCTCTGCTCTAGATGAACATACATATCAATAACCCGGAGTTCAAAGTCATCTACTCAGTCTCAAAGCTTTCCTGTCAATGAGAGCAGAGTCTTCGGTGATAGTTTGCATGGACAATACCACTAGCATGCAATACATGAATTCAGAAAGCAGCACAAGATTACTGGCGCTGTCCAAGGAAAATCAGGAAATCTGGAGCCGCCTAACAACACACTGAATAACTCTTCGGGCCAAACATATTCCCGGGACTAGAAACCTCTTAGCAGACATGCTAAGCAGAACTGGAAACAGCCTCCACGATTGGGAGTTTGATCAGTCGGCTCTTAGTATGATGTTCTCATTCTGGGACAAACTGGCTCTAGATCTCTTTGCAGCAAAAGAAAACTACAAATGCCAGTTCTGTTCAAGTTGCCATCCACATCCAGGATCGTGGCAGAATGCCTTTCAACAGATGGTCCAGGTTCTATGCCTACCCTTTTCCCCAACACCTTTAATACCAAAGGTTCTAAGCAAGAGGAAAGTGGAGCAGTGTCGTTTCATTCTGAAAGCCCCCAGGTAGCCCACGCAGCATTGGTTCACAAATCTTCTCCTGCTATCCGAATACAATCACATTCACCTACCAACATCCTGTAAACTTTTGATGATGAACTAAGACCAGGTTCTTCATCCTGACCAGACCTCTTTCTTCGCACAGCGAACATGCGCACAGCTCCTAAATTCCATGAATTCAAAGATCTCAGTATTCCTCGGGACTGCAAGTGTATTCTCTCCAAGTCAAGACGGAAGCCACGATAAAGATATGTAAATGGCAATGGAAACGTTGCTGCCTGTGGTGCCAGGAATCAAACCTACATCCTGTACTAGCATAATCTAGCAAATAACTACACCTTCTCTAGCTAGCTCAGTCAGGGTTGGTACATGCGTCAGTTAAGGTACAGCTTGCAGCAATATCAAGATATAAATGCTCATCACATTTTCTCTCTTTCTGCTCTTGCAAAATCATCAAACAGTTCCTAAAATAATTATTCACAGTTTTCCTCCAGTAAGGGCTCCTTTCCCGGACTAACACTTGAACATCTATTTTAACTCATGAAGAGTTCATTCAAACCCATTCACAGAGCACACTGCATATTTCTCACATGGAAGGTCGCCTTGTTATGAGCGCTCACTCCGACCAGGAGGGTAGAGGAAATACAGGCCTTCTCAACTCAAGAAACTTTTTGCTCCTCACAGGCAATTTAGTACTTCTCACAAACAATCTAAAGACTTATTCCCAAGGTTCCTTTGCTTTTTGCCTTAACGATCCTTTAATATTTCAGACTTTCTTCCTGAATTCAACCTCACCAGTTCAGAGGTCTATTTATATGCTAGGTATCAGATGATATCTAAAATTCTACTTACATCGCTCTAAACAACTCATGAGAACTGACCAACCGTTGGATTCGGATGGACACACTCGTAAAGATGCTCTAGTCACGATAGCAACCATCGCTTAATGAATTTCAGCTGCAATCCAGTTCTGCCACTCAGACTAGCAAGCCCTTCACAGAGAAGACCAGAGTGCACTTAACTAGGGCAGTTTTCACCTCAACTAATTTGCAGAAGTGGCTCTGGAGAAGATATGTTATGCTGCGACTTTGGAAAAGTGTGCATATAATTTATGAAGCATAATTACCTAGAATATGCACAGCCCAGTAATGCAGTGGTTGGACAGGTTTTACTATACCACTTATTTCAATAAGTGGATCCTCTTTTGGTTCCATGTCTTTATGTATTTATGTAAATTTTTATGTATGATATATATGTGTGTATATATATATATATATGTTTATATATTAATTTATTATATTGTAAATGAAGGTTATGTATATATTTTCTACCCACTATTTGCGCTGATACTATAAGATATACAAATACAGTAACTGCTTGCGATTCTGATTCAAGCATGTGAATCTATGAAAGATCCAGTCCCAGAGAAGAAAATCAATTACTTACCAATACTGGAGAACTGCAGTTACAGATATCTTTCATAGATACATGTGCAACCCAGCCTCCTCCCCGGAGAGGCTCCCATTATAGCTCAAGATTATTTATTCCGACATGTGCTTGAAAATCTGAGGGACTCGGCCTCTGTTTGGAGTGTTCTCGAGGGGGCTGTTGCCTGATTGGTTATAATTCAAGTTTGGTCCTTTTTTAAAAAGGTCATAGATAGGCTAATAAACTGACTTTTTCATTGCCATTATAGCTTATGGTAGTGATATATACTACTTTATTATTGTACCATGGGGCTCTCAGTTCGACAACGGGGAATGATTCATGCATGTGAATCTATGAAAGATACCAATACTGGAGAACTGCAATTACAGGTATGTAACTTATTTTCTTTTGTTCTAGGTGTCTGAATACACACTTGAATTCCGCAAGTTATTGAACCAACTACACTTATGCCACGTCAGAGCTGGTTAGATGTTTATGGAGCAGTGCTGCAGTAAATCGGCAACTGATGAAGTTCTCTATATGTGAACTAGTCGTCACTTCGTACTGTGGCTTGAAGAAGACTGTGGCTGTCTCTTTGGGAACATTTGTAATGGGACAAGAAAATTATCTGACCAGACATCTACGAGATAAAATATCTGGATGGTGTGCCAGGCAGAACCATTTTGATTTAGGTTGTCAGCTCTGAGAGCAAGGTGAAAATCAGGGTACCCAGTGTGAATTGTTGGAATCCCACTCTAGGAACAGAGTGGAGAGAATGATTTGAGAGGTTTTTCAAAGGAAAAGTAAAAATCTGCCACAAGAACCTCTAATCAGGACAATGACCTCAATGTACTTAGTAATGGAGGGGTTGGTTCGAAATATGAAAGCCGTAATTGAAACACAATGCTGTCTGTGTAAGCCAGAGATCCTAGCTCACAAATGTATGGTTTAGAGCTTTTCCCAGACGCCACAGTGACCACAATTGTAATTGTGAAACACTGGATGTTTATAAATTTTACGAACAAATGTGTTTGCATCTACCAGTCAAATACTTGATGTGCCTTGCTGAAGGCATACTTGTGTTTCTATAACCGAAAGCACTACTTCTATCCTGGAGTTAAAACGACTCTCTTTCTACTTAAAGATCTAAGATTAAACTTTCCTAATTTTATGGTTATCATGCTGCGTGGACCACTCAAATCTGAATTGTATCTAATCACTTATGTGCTGAAATTAGAAGCAACATGCTCTCGTAATTACTGACCCCCCCCCCCCATTTCACCTTTATTTCTGTCAAGATTTTAACTGCAGTAAATTAAGGCAATTATCACTCCCCATGTAGCACTTAAAATTATCCACACTGGCCAGAGTGCATCTGATGATTCGAAGAATGGATTTCTAATACATGGACAATGTATGTTGTCAATATCGAGCTAACTGTCTATATTTAACATACTTTTACATAGTGCTGTATCCTACAATGCTTATAATTCTAAGCACTAGAGAAATTTAAAATCCATTTAAATTGTACTCAATTACTGACCTCGAAACTATCCATTTCTAGATCCGTAGACTATATTATAGGTCTGGCTCGGCAGCACTGTTGTCTGCAAATGTATTGTTACCAATTCTTTAAAATCTACATAGTGGGCTTTGACTTAACCCAGAGAAGTATTGCACTCACACCAATGCTATTGGCTGATTGATGCATCATTCTGCCTTCAAGAAAGTGCTTCCATTGAAAAGTATTCGAGACTGTTACATCTGAAAAGTGCACTCAATCATCAGGTTGCACTGAATTCTTTGTTTTCTCTGTGCATTCTATACAGAAGCAGGCCCCTTTTTGCTACGTTTTAAGTCTACCAGATAGCCTTTAGCTTGTATGTAGGTAAAAATAAAAGCCATTTGTGGACCATACAAAAAACTTAGTGGACTGTCCACTACTTACCATTGATTGGCTTTGTGACTCTCATTCGACTAGTTCTTTTTCAGTGTCTTACTTTTCTTGTGTTTTTCCTTCCCCTGTACCATAGCCTCTTCGCTATACATTTGATTAACTAACTTGTATCCTTCCACTATTCACGTTTTAGGAGACACCTTTTTTCCTTGTCTTTAAGCACTTCATGAGAGTGCATGTGTTTACAAGAGCTCTTGCTCATTTGCCACTTCCCCACACATCCCCCAACCGATCTGTGTTGCTCTGTCCCCTCCCCCACCTGCTCTCTCCAAGGTGTGCTGCTTTTTAGTCAACTCATTCTCCACCAGCTCCATGGTGCTCCTCCTTTCCCCTTAGCCATTCCGTTGCTAACTCTTCTTTGGCTTTCTTTATTTTTTAATAAATTCCCCAGACTCATCTATTGCTCGTTCAACTTTCATTTGCGTCCCTTTCACTAGCTTCTTTGTTACCCAGCCTCTTGCAGTAATTTAAAAAATATAGATATTTCTTGGGGAGGTTTGGAGGGCTTGGCAGCTATCATTTGCTGCAGGGCTGCTCTGCTATTAAAAATTATCTTTCTAGCAGGTAAAAGTATTATTTATTTTCCTTAACCCATGCAGGTGGTGTCCACCATTGTGGATCTGTAAATAAAAAAAAAAAAAAGAAAATGGCGCCCATGCCAGCCAGTAGGCAGGCGTATGCATACATGTCCTGACATCATAACGCAATGTCAACTGCGTCATGAGGAATTTTTTTTAGCCGATGCTGCACACCCTCACTTTATACATCAAGTAATATTTTTGTCACTAGTGCTCTCTGTAGTTCAGACACTTCTGAGCATCTTTACATCTTGAAAAAAAAAATATTTTCTTCTTTTAACTCATCAAAAAGAACTGGTCCTATGAAGTATTTTTGCCAGACACTGCTGAGTGAACTGCTGTTCAAGATATCCTACTCCTTCTTTGAATCAATGGCTCAGTTACTGCCAGGAACCCAAGTTCTAATCTAGGCTTCTTCACATCCTAGGTCCTACACTTAGCTCTTTTTATGTCTCTACCTTTCTTAAAGAAAAATGGGATCACTTAAAACAGACTAAATTACATTATTAGGCAACATCATCATGAGGTCTACTTTTGCTCAAAGATCATTAGGGTAGAGGTGGGGACTACCCTTGAGAGGTTGAAGAGCACCTACATTTTCAGTCGTAGTGTTCCTCTTAAACCTGGCCAGCTTAAATTGTTTAAACAAACCAATACTTTGCCTCTATGATGCTTTCAGCAAAGGATCGTCCCCCATCATCAAGTCCTTCACCCCCATCCTGAACACCTCCATCTAGAAAACCACCTTTCCGGAATCCTGTAAGCATGCATCCATCAGCCCCCTGCTAAAGCCCGCAACCGGCTGAACCAAACTTGCCAACTACCAACCGATGTCCTTCCTTCCATACCCAGCCAGAGTTCTGGAGAAGGTGGTTAACAGGCACCTCTCCCACCACCTCGCCAACAACCAGCTTCTTGATGCCACACAACCAGGCTTCCGACTGAACAACAACACTGAGATAGCCATTATCACTGCAACAGAGGAAATCCGGACAATCCTCTGTAACGTATACATGACCCCGCTAACCGACATCATCCATGCTCACAACATCCTCCCTATACAGAAGACATGCACCTAATATTGCCTCCTCTCAAACAAAAAACCTAGTTCCAGGAAAAGCTTACCACATACATGTCCAAAGTAGCCACCTAGATGAAGTCCAACCTCCTCACCTTGAACAAGACTGAGGCCATGATTTTTGGGAAGGGCGCCTTGTAGGACTCGAATGGTGGCCGACAGATCTCAGGCCTGCTCCCACACAGTAGCTAAAAATATCAGAAACTGGACATATCTTCTCAAATTAACACAGTTGCATTGTCATGTTTTTAAACCCTAAAGATTCTCAAAATGTTCTTCTAGTAGCTACCAAACACCACCAGGAAAACAGTCACCCAAGCCCTCATCACCAGAAGACTGAACTAAAAGAAAACTTTGGACACAGACGTAATCAACTAACTCACAAAAAGACTCCAGACCATCCAGAATGCAGCAGCCAGACTAGTCTTCAGTTGTCACTGCCAAGCCCACATCATACCTCACCTGAAGAAACTCTACTGGCTCCTGATACACAAGCGTACACACCTTAAAATCCTCATGCGCACATATAAACAATGCAGGTCCTACCTTAACAGCTGCATACAAATTCCACTACCCCTCCAGGCACATCTGTTTTGATGGACTCTAGAAAACACCCAATGCATTCACAAAAGCCAATCAGGAGGTTGCACCTTCTCATACATTGCTCCTAAAACCTGGAACAACTTCATAACACATCAGACTTCTCCTCCCTTCTTGAATTCCAAAAGAAGCTGAAGACCTGGCTATTTAAGTAATCCCTGACAAGGCTCACACCTACTACAGTACCAAGATACCTTCACGGGTGACAGCATGCTACAAAAATAGAGATAACATAACATTACACTGGTGGTTCACTCACTCACTTAAGAACAGCTCAGGAACAGTCATTCTAACTCTGATGATGTGAATCCCACTATGATGAGGGTGCCATCCATTACAATGCAGGAATGCACCAATACAAGAAAGCCTTCAACAAGCCAAATCTGACTTTCTTTGCACTAATATTCTGGTGGCTGACAAATCTGCCTATCAGCTATTTAAAATCATCAATTTCTTTCTTAACTCTGATTGCTAGCAATGAACGAGCATGTATCTCAACATGTTTTGTGACACACTTCCATTCCATTTAATTTCAAAATATTCATGCCAAACATCATGGAATAACAAGTTCTCAAATTGCTAGGCTGTGGTCTCATGTTCCACCTACTAGTCCTTGTAGCACTGTTCACTGGTCAGCATTTAAGCCTGAGTTCTGCCTGCAGTACATTGCATCTGAGGCTTTTCTAGGGTACAACCCTCACATCAATGGCAACCTAACCAGCTGCTCGAAACCCCTGCAGCGTTATAGCTCTTCTTTGGCAGGAGTGAAACCAAGTGAGACCAACATCTTGAGCACCACCTGTTCCATTCTGCATCTCCTATTTGATCCGCTGCCTCAAACTTCTTTGGCTCCTCCCCCTTTCACCACCAGTTTCCAGTGCGGAGAACTGGAACAGTCCCAATGGGTCTCTAACTTTCCTACCAACTTGTAGACTTACCAACGGTCACTGAGCTCAAACTACAAGGGTTGCACACTCACCTTCCTACCTTCTACAGCTGGCTATCCTCTTTCAGAGCTAAATACACTCCAACTCAACTCTTGATCTTGAAGCTGGAGGTGCTGGCCTGGTTGAATAAAGTGGGAATAGAGTGGTGCCTATGAAGAGGCACATAACTGTATTATTTTTACTTCTTGGTCCCCAAGGAGCACATACATCTCTGGCCTATTCTGGACATGTGGGTATTAAACCTATTCATTCAACAAAGCAAGTTCAAAATGCTGTACCAGAGCCAGGTTCTGCTGCCCCTCTGTGGTCTACCGGTTGTTGTCCCAGGATATCTATTCCCATCTGCTGATCCTCTCTACTCACGTGTATACTCACGTGTATTACCTCCCACCCAACATAGGGTAAATCTAAAGACCTCTCCACGAGTGTTCATCAAAGTGTTGCCTGTGGTTGGAACTTCACTCAGTAGGTCAGGAGTCTATGTACTTCTATACTTGGACAGCTGGCTTACGAAGGCAGTGTTCCCTGCACTAGTCAAGGAGCTCTTCAGTCTACCATGACACTTCATTCACAATGTGGGCTTTTACATCAGTACCCAGATTTCCCACCTTATCCCCACAGCTGCAAACCTCCATCATTGGGGTTTTCTAATTGGGCTGGGGATACTCATTTGGGTGAAATTACAGTATAACGCCTTTGATTTGCATTTACAGGCTGACTTCTTTCTTCTAAAGGCGGTCCTCCTTTCCACCTCGGGGATCACCATCTGAAACCTTAGGACCAGCCAATCACTGTTCAAGATCTGTCAGACGACACAGCTACTGTCCATTACATCAACAGGCAGGACAGTGTGGGGGTCTTGGACCCTGTGTTCGAAAGCCTTGCAACTATGGCAGTGTGCAGTGTAGTGGAGTGCGTTATTAGTAGCAGCATACCTTGCAGATACCCTCAATGTGAGGACGGTCCACTGAATCGGCCCTCACTAGAGGACCATGTGCAGGAACTTCATTCTTAAGTGATGGACATGATCTTCTCCAGGATGGGATGTACATGTCTGGACCTATTTGCTTAAGACCTAAATACAAACTGTCCTCTGTTTTGAACTATACACTTCCCTCTTGATGGTTTGCCGGAGGATGATTTCAGGTTCAACTGATCATGGGCTTGCTGTAATCATTCCTGCCAATCCCACTTCTATCAAAAGTCCTGCAGAGGGTGAAGGAGGATCAAGCACAACTGACCTTGAACGCTCTACATTGGGCAGGGTGGATTTGGAAGATCTGTTTGAACTCAGCATTTCGGCCCCTCTTTGGCTCCCACACAAGATATTTCTACTTTTGTAGGTTGGGCCCTCGAACCCAGTCCTCTGATGCATCGGCTGCACACTTCTAACTCGAGTGGTTTCAACTAGAGTCCTTTCCTCCTGTTTCGCCTCCCGAAGTGGCAGACCTCATCTTGGCTGTCCAAACATTTGTAAAAACGTGTGTGGCTAGGCAAATGTTTTGTCACTTGATACAAGTTTGATGGTTTGAATCCCTTCCTGTCTCGTCTCCAACATTCTGCGCTTTGCGCTTTCACTTTCCCAGCAGGGTTTTGTAGTCAATACTATGAACGAATATCTGTTTGCCATGTGCACTTCATGTGCACTCCTGATAAGCCCTTCTTATTTAGGTCCCTAAGGATGGCACATTGTCTACAAGACCTATTGTACTTGTTTCCTCCACAGCTTTTTAGTGTTCCTCATCAGGATTTGAATTTGGTGTTAACCTTACTAATGGCTCTGTGGCAAAGCCAAAGAATGTGTTGTTTCCTTACTTTAGTGACTGCATTCTTAATGGCAATTGCTTTGGCCTATGGAGTCGATGAAACGTAGGCCCTTTTGGAGCAGCCACCTTTCACTGTTTTTAATCCAGTTGGTACTTTGTACTTGCTCTTCTTTCCTATAGCATGTCATGTCTTACTTCCTCATGGCCATTCGCCATGGACCAGTCCATTACTCTTACATCTTTGCTCCTTAGCCCACTAAGGATGAGAAGTTTCATAGAGTGGATAAACATTTTTCTAGCTATCGCGTCAAGAATTTTCAATTCTATTAAGGACACGGAGGCGAGGATTATGCTTTCTCTTTCTTTACTGACTTAAATAGCAGCCAATCAAATACAAATAACAGAAAAAACTACAACACCCAGGATACCTAACATCCTGTCACATGGTCCAATCACCGTCCATGTCCTCAGCTATGAGTCCTTTGACCTATGAAGTCACTTCCTCTTTCTTTGTTCAAAACAGATAAGATCAACTTGAAATCGAACTTCTTACGCCATCCCGAATCCGGAGTGATAAACTTCTTCTCCAAACTGCAGAACTAAAACTTGGATGGCTTCATGCCGGAGAAACAACCAGTAGAACATAAGACCCAATCTTTCCATGAGGTTGCGAATTTCAGGCGTTCTTCTGATCAGAAGCTGTAACAATAAAGAGGCAGGTAATATCTCATAAAGTATACATTACCTCAAACTTTATAATTTAAAATAATGGGAGGGTTAAATAACAATATATCATCAGATATGTACAATAATTGATAATAAATATTCCATATATATAACAAGGGAGGGATAATCCTCGCCTCCGTGTCCTTAATAGAATTGAAAATTCTTGACGCGATAGCTAGAATTGTTTTTTTTCTATGTCAGGACCGGAGGCTCCGATTATGCTAGTTCAAAGCTGTTCCATCACCACACTAGCTACATCCAATACAGGTTTATGATAAAACTTACGAAAAGTATCCTCAGAAGACCAATCTGCAGCTTTCATTATGTCATCTAAACAAGAACCTAAGGCAAATGATTTTAAAGCCATAGCCTCTCGAGCCGAATGGGCCCCGAAAACTGAAGTGTCAATACCTGCTTCACTCATCAACCATCTCATCCATCTAGCTAAAGTAGCTGATGAAACTGGTTTAAAAGGCTTTTGCAAAGCAATCAACAATTGACCTTTAGAATCCTGACGAAATTCTGCTGTGACAACTTCATAATCCTTTAAACACTGAACAACCCATAATTTCGAATTTTCCGTATAAACTGGATATGATACTGACCTGCAATTTGTTGTAGTTCTTCTTGTCACCGAAAAGGAGACTCCTTCTGGCGAAAATGTTCTACCTGCTAAATCTAAGGCGCTGACGTCCGATACTCTTTTGCAAGAGACAAGGCATAACAGCATGGTTAGCTTAGCTGAAAGTTGCTTACGCGACAAATATCTATTGGCAGGCCAAGAATCCAGGAATTTTAAAATAATATTAACTTCCCATAAAACAGTATATTTAGATTGAGGAGGATTTGAAAGACGCATACCCCTTAAAAGGTTGCAATTTAATGGATGTTCTCCAATGGGCTTACCTTCTAACATTGAGTGTCCTGCTGAAATGGCAGATCTAAAATTATTGACCGTCCTAAAAGCCAAACCCGAGCTAGCTAGTTCTGCTAGAACGTTAACAATCAAGCCAATATGTGCTTCCACTGGATTGGCACCCCTTCCATCACACCAACTAGACCATCTGCGCCAGGCTGAATTATATCTCTTATGGGTACTACTGGCCCAGGCCTGAGTAATGAACTCCGCAGCTTGTTGCGTAACATCTGGGGTATTCCATCTCGACCTGAAATTAACCAGGCTAGAAGTGTTAACTTCCCTGACAAGATCAGAGGATGTTGAAGGCCCTCTGGACTCAAAAGAAGATTTGGACGAGGAAGAATCAGAAGAGGCGAGGCACAGGCTAAATGAAGAGCACTGGGGAACCAAGGCTGTGCTCTCCAAAACGGAGTCACCAGAACAATCTCTGTTTTCTGTCTCCGCACTTGAGCCAGAACTCTGGCAATCATAAGAAAAGGAGGAAACGCATAGCCTCGAAACTGGGACCAGTCTTGAAGAAAGGCATCTGTCTTTAATGCATAAGGGTCTGGACACCAACTGTAAAATCTTTGAATGATACAAACAGGTCCACTTCGCAATTGCCCCATTCCTTGACTATCTGAGCAAAAATCCGAGGATCTAACTTCCAATCGCTGGAGTCTGATAGGTACCTGGAGTTCCAGTCTGCTATGATATTCTGGTCCCCAGGCAGGTATTCTGCTATGACTACTAGACACTGAGACAGGCAATAATGCCAAAAGCCCTTGGCAATCTCTGCCAGGATTCTGGACTTCGTGCCTCCCAGTTTGTTGACATACCTCACTGCCGATATATTGTCCATCCGTAATAGTATGCAACAATCTGTTTTCTGCGGGAGAGACTCTTTATGGCAAATGAACCCGCTAGAAGTTCCAGACAATTGATGTGAAGGGACTGTTCCCATTCTGACCATCTGCCCCCCGTGACTAGGGAGTTGCAACGAGCTCCCCCATCCCCATCTGCTGGCATCTGATTCTATCACTACCTCCGGGCGAGAACCGAAAATCGCCCTGCTATTCCAAGCTTCCATATGATGAAGCCACCATTGAATCTCCGATCTTACTTCGGCCGTCAATGGGATTTGTTCTGAATAGCTCAGACCCTGTTGTAAGTGTCTGATCTTGAGCCTTTGAAGTGCCCGGTAATGTAGGGGAGCAGGGAATATCGCCTGAATAGAAGAGGCCAATAAACCCACTATTCTGGCTATATTCCTCAAAGATACTGTCTGACAGGTTAAAACTGATCTCAATTCTCTCTTGATGTTGCGTATCTTCTGAGATGGAAGGAGAAGTTGACATAACGTGGAATTCATCTGGAAGCCCAGAAACTCTATTATCTGTGAGGGTTTCAACAATGACTTCTGTACATTGATCAGGAAACCTAAATCTTGTAGGAGACTGGTGGTCCAATCCAAGTGCGAGACTAGGACTTGAGGGGACTGAGCCATCAGCAGAATATCGTCCAGATATATAATCAATCTGACACCCTTGGTTCTGAGACATTCCATCACTGGTCTCAGTAGCTTCGTGAAGCACCAAGGGGCTGACGATAGACCGAATGGGAGTGCCAGGAACTCCAGGCATTGACCCTTCCACTGAAATTGTAGAAATATTCTGTGGGGAGGGAAAATTGGAATCGACAGATAGGCATCTTTTAGATCCAGACGCACCATCCAATCTCCTTCTAGCAGAATGTCTCTTAACATGTGGATACCTTCCATCTTGAAATGCCTGTACAGAATCCACTGGTTGAAATCTCTTAGGTTTAAGACTAAGCGGTGACCTCCTCCCTTCTTGTCTACTACAAAAATAGGGCTGAGGAAACCAAGAGGATGCGGGGAAGCAAATTGCACGGCTCCTTTGTCTAAGAGAGCTTGCACTTCTTTGTCTATGAAATCTTGATTTGCTTGGGAAAAACACATTAGTACCGGGGGGAAAAGTTGTTTGGGAGTACTAACAAACTCCAGTCGAAATCCCTCTACTGTTTGTAGAACCCATGGATCCCCTGAGATTCGTTTCCAATTTGCTAAGCAAGATGCAATTCTGCCCCCAAGTCTGACCTGAGAAAAGTGAATGATGCTCACCTGTGAAACTTGAGTCTTGAATGGCTCCTTGTTGTCCCCTGCGATAACCCCTACGGAAGCGGGGTCGACCCCCTCTGGGTCGCGTGGGGTAGAAGGTGGAGTCTTGATCTCCGTACCAACCACCTCTGCCTCTTGGGTAGTAGTTTTGGGGACTGGAAAAGGAGCTGCGGCCGGACATATGTCCCCCGTAACAACCGGCCCTGCCAAAAAGGCCTCGTTTGAATACCTTTTTAAGTGACATCTGTGCTTTGTCAAGGGAAGAAAAAGTGGAGCAAAACTTAGCTAGATCTTTAATGAATGAAGATCCAAGGAGCAGTCCTTCGGCCGAAGGTCCCGCTTCTGAAGACGCAAGATATGATCATTTGGGGTCAATTCGCATAAGCACTGATTTCCTTCGCTCAGCAGAAATGGCACAGTTAGAGTTACCTAGAAGACACACAGCTCTTTGTGCCCATCTGATAAGAACATCGGTGTCCACCGGAGAACCAGATTCTTTGGCTACATATGCCAGTTCTAGGATCTTAGTCAAGGGTCCCAAAAGGTCCAATAGTTTGTCTTGGCAGCTGCGCCATGAGCGGTCTAGGCCTTTTTTGGGATCTTTAGCGAACTTTTTCATAAAGGTGACCATTGTGGGGTCTATCTCTGGAGTTTCAGACACCTTGCCTTCCAGATCCGGTCTGGGACATTCCACCTTCAGGCGTGATCTAACTTCTTTGTTGAAGCTTTTTCACAAATTGGCTTGCACATATTGCGCTACTTCGGGAGGGGGAACCCAATTGGAGGATCTGGGATGAATAATTTCAGTAGGATCAAAGTCTAGGACCTGAAGGGGGAGGGGCGTTTTCTTACTTTTCTTGCTCGGTACAGGATCATCAGAACCATCTGAATCATCCGAGGAAGAAGACTTATCAGAGGAAGCGGAAGAAAGGGGAGTTCCTTTTTTCGAAATGTAACTGTGTTCGCCACTGCGTTTTTTCCGCAGTTTCTCGAAAGCGTCAGCATGAATAGCACTGACCTCTGCTCCTGGTTCCAGATTCTTTGCTTTATCTTTAACTTTTTTGGGTTCTTGTTGTCCTTGCGACCAACCCTGGGATCGGGCGAGGTCAAATATTTGCCCAGAAAAAGGGCCCAGAGCTTTCAGTAGAGCATCATTAACTGATTGTTGGACCCTGGTATCAAGGGCTTCCACCAGATCAACCTCAAGTTGATTACTCAACTCCTCAGTGTAGTACTCGGTTTCTTGCTCATCCCATTGAGCCATGGTTCAAGGGTAGTCAAATATTGAGGAGGAAAAACTATTAATAACTCAAGAGTTCAATTGGGGGAGCGCAAAAACCCCAAGTTCAGGCCAGGAAAAAGGAGCCCTTAATTAAAGTGTGGAGGGAGCGACCTGAGGAGCACTCTAGGCAGAAGCCTATTCTTATTTTACAACCCAGACAGTTTTTACTAAGTGCTGGGCGTGAGGGAGCAATATTTGGCTAAGGGGAGGCCAGAGACACACACGCAGCATACACGAGCCGATCGATTTCCAATCTGGAAAGAGAGCGGCTCGATAATGCGTGAGCGTGCTAAAAATAGAAAAAAGACTGCCCGAGGGCTGACGAGCTCCCGCTCCCACTCCACCAAAAAACGGGCTAAAAATTGGCGAAATGCCACAAATATAAAGCGCGAGGGCGCTTACACCAAATAACGAAAGCGCGCTGAATCGCGACGCTTATTTACACAAATTATACACAAGAAAACATTCGTAAATACAATTAAATACGGGAGAGAAAATAATCGTGTACTTATCTGCTGCGAAGCAGCAAAGAAAGAGGAAGTGACTTAATAGCTCAAAGGACTCATAGCTGAGGACATGGATGGTGATTGGACCATGTGACAGGATGTTAGGTATCCTGGGTGTTGTCGTTTTTTCTGTTATTTGTATTTGATTGGCTGCTATTTAAGTCAGTAAAGAAAGAGAAAGCATAATCGGAGCCTCCGGTCCTGACATAGAATCACAGTTGTTCTCTGTCTTACTGTCACACAAGACAGTGGGTGATCAGCTCCATGTGACAAAGCCAATAGACAAGGTGATCATCACACTTCCAATTTCATGTTGGTTCACCGGGTGTATAAAGATCTTTTACATCATGGACAAGAAACATGCTCCAGCTGGCAATCATGAGCACTCCATGAGGGCAATGGAAGCTTCTGATTCTCTCTGGTGGGCGATATGTGCCAGGCGCCCACTTGGTCTTACGGCACACTTTTGCAAACCACTACTGTATCATAGCTCAGGCAGGCAGTAATTAACACTTTGCTAGGGCTGTGTTACATGACTTTTTTGATTATTCAGTACTACTCAGTTAAATCTCCAGGGGGTGTATTGCTTTGCCACTCATAAGGTGAGGACCTGCAGGAAGATGGATCCTTCAGAAGAAAGTTCCCCTCCATCCAGATATTTTTATGGATGCTGTATCTTCCAATAGATTTCACTCTGAACTCCTTCCTCATCTGATGTTACTCCCTGGAGAATAAGGTGCTTCTGCTGTTTTGTCACTTTTGTAAAAGGTCTTCCTACATGCCTACACCACCAGCACACCAATCGGTACCATATTTTTCTAGACTGAGGTGCAGAGCCAAAGAAGCTGTTAGGAGTCGCGCTGACAGTGAGGCCGCTGATGGGGGGGGGGGGGGGTTGGAGGGGGTAAGAGGTCCCATGGACCCTCTAGACATCCCCTTGCAGACCCGCCTGCACAGTTAAACACTGAGCGACTTTAAAGCAGCTGCTCCATTTTGTACATGAATGCGCTACCCCCGGGGCTGCGCGAGTTCGCGGCTGCCTTAGGGGCAGCACATTTGTGCTAATACTGCATATTTTCCTTTTAAAAAGGGGCCGGCGCCAATCAGAAAATGCGCCATATGTGTGAAACGGCCCATGGAGAGCTTTTGCTATGGAGGAAAATGTTTTCATATCCAGTCACGTGTCTGGAGAATTTTGTAAAGTGAGGAATCTGTAGGAAGATGCAGTATCCACAGCAAATATTGTTACTGAGAGTAACTTCTTTCCTCGTAATTGGACCTTTTCTTGGGTTGGTGTAAATTCGTTTAGTGTTTTTTCAAGTATTTGAATTATGTAGAGGTGTAGGTTTGCTTCGAAGGGTTATAAATGTTATGAGGACATAAGTATTGCATTTGATGACACGGCAGATGTGAGAACTTTGACTCTAAATACCCTGATTAGTAGATAAAACACATCCTTGCTAAGCTTTTTATCTGAGAAGATTAATAACACCTTGAAGTGTATTCTAGCTTTGAGGAAAGCAAGCCAAATAGATGTGCCTTGAAATGCATATTTTTATATTTACTATATAACTTTGATCAAGACATTATACCTGTCCGAGACCTACAGGGTTTTAGGTGAGAAACCGTGGCCATTGAACACTACACTCTAGAAATTGTCAAGCAATAATATTTATTTATTTGTGTGTTTATTAACTATCCATGGCTCAAATGGAGAGCTAGATAGCATTTATAAACTGTCTGGTGTATCATTATAACAAGTGAGATGATACAAATTATACTCATTATTAAACAAAACAAACTAAACTAAAACGTAAAAATGATGACCTATTTGCCATATAAAGTTAAAAACGTTTCAATAATTGCCATTACTTCTAAAAACTAAGACCCTTTGCTAAGACCCTTTGCTGGCCAGTCTTTATTCAAGTTTTTAGTAGATATTGTAGATTAGTGTTTGAGAAAGGTGGAAGCTCCACTCAAGCAACAACCACAATCTTTGTCAGAGTGAACCACAAAAGTCACAGAATTAACATGTGCTTAACCCTGAAGTAGCTTGACACAAACGCACTCAGGCTTAACTTACAGGCTATGTGTTAAGTATTTATGCAGCATGCAAACCAATAAAGTGAAAACACAACACAAGAAAAATCCCAAACCAATTTAAAATATATAGGTCAACAATATTAAATAAAATGACACCAAGACAAACAAAATCCAATCAGTACAACCAGAAATATTGGTTTTTACATGTTTTTAAAGTGAGAATAGCGCTAAAAGCAGAAAGTGTCACTCGCAAGTATCTGGTTCAAGTCAACTTAAATGGAGCGTGGGCCGGATACAGAGTTCAGTTCAGTCCCACTGACAAGTTACCTTCTCAGATCTAGTGCAAAGATTTCCGTTCGTGTTGGCGGATACTTTCGGTGTTAAGAGCAGGTGTCACAAACAGTTGTTGCTATACCGTGAAGAGACGATTGTCGCTGGACCCTCGCGTCGGTGAGTTGTCATGGACACATGAATAGCAGGTCCAGCTGCAGCTTCGTGATGATGGTCATCGCGGACGGCACAGTCTTGGTGAGAATGGGCCCATTCATGGTTGCAAAGAGCCCAAACTTCAGGACTTTCATCTCTTTCTGCAGGCGGAGCTCTTACTGATGCCAGCCAAGGGTCCAGCACTTGGGGGCACTTCTAGGGGGTCAGAACACACTCCAGCAGGGGCCAGCAGTAGGGCTCAGGAAGGTCATTCAAGGCCCAGTTGGTGCTGGGCAGTTACATGGAGGACTGTGGAAGCTTGTTGTGTTCCTGTAGTGATACAGGTCATCAGCCAATAAGCTGGCTGAACTTTCACCACCCCGCCTCCATTCGAGGTTCTTCCACTCTGTCCTGGAGTTCAGAAGGCTGCTCAACACTGGCCTCTTCGACTGAGTCCTCCGGCTGGCCTATACAGCATCAGCACCTGTATACCCTTACGGGTGAGAAGCCCGCTCCTCACATCCAATGATTGATTGATTGGATTTGTTGCAGTAGATATGCTAATATGAGAATATTCTAATGATTTGCGAATACCTATTAATGAGAAAAATGACATTTGAAAACTAATAATTGAAAATAACGTGTAATGTGAAAAATTTGCCCACGGGGAGTGGTCACCATCTGTGTTCACAATACTAAAATAATGCGAAATTTGTATAAAAAGGTAATAATGTGCCATAACTGATGATATAACCTATGTTTTATGATGCTTCGTATCCTTAACTTAGCCGAACTAGAGGCCTGGTCGGTGCTGGGCCTTGCTTGCCTAAACGTAGAGAAGCGATGAGCCGCGGAGAACTGGAACTGGAGAAAAGGACCTTGAACTGTACAGAGTTCAGAGATGAGTTCTGCTAGAAAATTTCTGCAAATTCATCAGCGAACAGGAGACGATCAAAACAAATTGATAGAATTATGTGTAGAGTAGGCTAAATGTACTTTCCCAGGATCTGAACAATGGAGCCATTGACTAAGAGACTGCGAGCAACAATTTTGTTGCCTGAGGAGCCGGATGATGTACTCATCGATGGAGGGACCAATCATATTAATGGAACCTGATGCTTGTGTGAACGCAGACAATTGGTAAACAAAAACTACAGGTTAGAGTCATAACCCCAGATAAGGTTGACCAATTAGAAAATTGTGGGACGGACTGAGAGACCCTAATAAAAGGTCATGACACGACAAGGGAAATCAGAGTGGCGAGGCGAAAGTTGATGACGTCAGGAGACGCTGTCCGAAGTGCTGAAATTTGGGCTTGCTCCTTTTGAGCCCGATTCTTGCTGATGACTGATGACCTGGAGACGAAGACTGACTCGTTGCTGAATTATCTTGGATAGGTAGCTATAAATGTTGACTGACTAATGTGTGCTTTTCCTTTTAGGTACCAACTGCGCTGTTTAAATGTTTTTCTCTCTTAGTTAGATTTTTTTCTCAAATTATTGATTTTTGACTAAATTGTTTTTCGCATGAAGACCCACATGCTGATGCTATTCAGAATTAGGTAGGCTGACAAGGGTGACTGAGGGTGACTTTGACTTTGACTGACCAACGTGCATTGCTGAATTAATCAATGTTATAATTCTGGCAAATCAGATTAATGTTGTTTTTGCTCATTAATAAAAATCTAGATGAATTATTGCTCATGATGCTAATAACGTTTGGTTAACCATGGATTCAGTGAAATAAAGGTTTTTGACTAGCATTGTAACTAACAGGAAATAAAACAAACTAACCTTCTTAATAGTGATGGTTTGGGTGTTACACGTTGGTTAGAATTATTGATGATGTTTTCTTTAATCACCACTTGGCTAGGATACTCTATGGGATCTAAAAGATTCATCGACCTATACGTGTCCCCTTGTAAGTTTACTTACTATGGACAAGGCGCGCTAGCAGTTTTTGGTAGCAGCTTGATGGTTAGTTTCCTTAGGGAACTAGTTAAGTGGTGAGTAGAGGTTATGGTAGTAGTTTGAAGTTGATTATAGTTGTCCAAAATTTATGAGGTTTGAATTTTGTTTTCTAAAATGGCAATGGTAGCAAAGATGATGTCCCATTAAACCCAGAAATGACTTTCCCAGCTCATGGATCCTGTTGGTAAGATTGAGTATGTTCTCAATTTATTTTGAAGTAGTATGAGGGTAGTAGATTGCACTTGCATAAGCTTAAGCAGATCGCAGGTGAATTATGATGTATGTGAGGCAAAACTAGGAGGTCTGCGTACTCCAGTTTAGGGGTTAGTAGGAGTGCACGTACTCCAAGGTGTGAGAGTAGGGAAGTCGTCTAACTTCACACGTGTGTGGCGCTTTGTGCAAAAAAATTGTCCACGTGGTTGATGGTGATTTACGGACCCTGCGTGGTCTAAGACTCCAGAGTATATTAACAAGTATATGAGACACTTGGGTATATGTTGTAATCTGTCTGGTTTATTAGGTTGATCGGGCGTGGTCAACAAGTCAGAGTGAATGATTAGATGAATAAAAGAAGCTTCGACTGGTGAGTCCTACGTGCACCAGGACAGACCCAGAGACCACTTGAGAGTAAAGTTTGCGAGTCAAATTTTACTTGCGAATGTGGGGGACTGAGAAAGAGGAATAGCTAATGAGCTAGAAAGTGCCATTAGTGAAAATCCACAAGGTCCCTGAAGCGATTGTGTCCCCTCCTATAGTGAACCAGCAGGTTTGTTTTAGTTATTATTTGGTGAAGATGCTCGCAATATAATTGCAATAGTTGAGTGAAATTGAGTTGAGAAAAACAAAGCCGCAAGACTTTGTCAGCCGCTGTGAGTCAGAATGATGTCACTGTGTGCCGCGCTGGGATAGGTTGGTTAGTGAGAAGAGCTGCGACCGGATTGGCAGCCATCCGCGAGAGGACATTGGTTGAGTAAGCGGGTAAAGGGAACCTTGGGAGTAAAAGTAATTTCATCTATTGAATTCATAGTACACAAAACAGGCAAAATGAAGTTTTTCAAGGCATTGAAGAGTGTGGTGAGAGGTGATTCTTACATTAAAGCGTCAGTGGGAGAACCAACTCCCTTGGAGGATTCTCCGGCGTATCTTGTGATGACGTAAAAGGGCATAGCTTCGTGTCTTTGGTTGAAGCAGCGGAGTAAATTGACTAAGAATCAAGGGACATTAGCTTTTCCAGAACATGGAACGTTCAATATTGAGAGTTTTGGATCAATTGCGATGATCACTGTATGACATGAGACTGCTACTGAGACGGGCACAGTTTGAGGCTTTAGCAGTATGGGAGTTAGTGGCCAGACAGCAGCAAGAGCTGAAGCTCAACAGAAGGATAAAGAAGATAGAAAAGTCACTAGCTGAAGCTAGGTGGGATTGGGAGCAAAAGAGATGGAGAATGGCAACTATGAAGGAGATAAAATTGTTTCCCGCAATTACAGAAGGTGATGGGTCAGATAAAGGGGACAATGATAAGGAAGAGGAAAGTGAGGGAAAGAAGAAAAGAAGTCCTATGTGGACAATGACGATTCTGATGTTGAGGACCTTTTTACGCAGTTATTGAGAGATAGACCTCCACCTATGACGACTTATGCAGGAGGTCCAGGGACTAGTGCTACAGCCCCTCCTGCTGCTCCTTGGGCATCTCAGGGAGCCACGGGTGCTGTACAAGCAGAAGGAGGACAGTTACCAGGGGAAGTACAGAGTAAACCAGTTGCAGGAACAAGTGCAGTAGCTCAGGCGCAGGTACATACACCATCGGTAACGGGGATTTACCCAGGTGTGCCTGTTCCTGAGACTGCCTCAAATATCATAGTGCCGAGGGAGCAGGTGCTCCTGCAACCAATGTTGGTCCAGAAAGATCTGACTCCAATGTTCATGCCACCAGCACAGATACAGAGTATGCAGAGGTTTGACCAGCTAACAGGGACTTCGGTAGATCTTGCACCTGTTATGAATCAGGCAATGGGAGTACCACTCACGCAGGGTACGGGTACTAGAGCAGCCCCGGAGGCAATATTGCTGCCGATCACTGTTGGTCCAGCGGTACCTTTATATGCCCAGAAAAAAGCAGAAACAGGAGGACAGGCAGATATGACACAGAGTTTGGTAAGAAGGGGAGTGGGAGACTCAGTTAATTCAACATCATCTTCAGGAACTTGTCCGGGTGAGTTCACATCTCCTGCAGGATTTAGTCCTCTTGTGGCATTGCCAGATGCATCAAATGTTTCTAATGCAAATCAGAGTTTGAGACTTTTGACTCCAAAAGACTTGGGAACGGGAGCACAGCAGCTGCCTGTGGCCAATGCGGGTAACATCTCATTGCGAGGGCTAACAGCTCAACAGTTAACTAGTAAGCTGGATAGTTTAAATTCATCACAGGGCGCACCCAAGGGGGAAGATCAGTTGAATCGAGTGGGACTGAATATTGAAGCAAATGTGTTGGTTGAATAGGTTAGAGTCCTACACTGAAGTAGAGCTGAGGTATTTGAGCCCAAGGATTACAAAAGAAGTAGGGAAAATACACCAGAAGTTAGCGGAAGTAGCAGAGAAGCATGGCATTGATCTTAAATCGATGAAACATTTGAGACAAAGTTACTGATTAGATTTTGAGGCAAAAGATTTTGAACACATGAGATCAGTGGGAATGAAAGCACATTTGAGGGACTTGCTGCAAAGTGTGCAGATTTGGGGAGCATTAGAGAATTGGGAAGGCAGATGGGCAAAGATAAAAGAGAAACGAAAACGAGATTCAGAGGGAGAAACGGAGGGAGCAGAGAAAGGGGAAGCAGTTAAAATGCTACCAATGAGAGAGATTCCAGGGGGACAGTTTGTTCATGTCCCATGGCATCGAAGTGACATTTTGTCTTTCACAAATGATTATCACAAATTGAGAGAGAAGCCAGTTGAATGGTATCAGCAGACTGAGAGGTTTGTGAAACTCTCTAAATGTTTGTGGGAAGACTTGAATACCTTATTCAAGATAGTTGTGCAATCGGATTTGTGGGTTGAGTGTAAGAGGGCAGTAGACTGGCCAACAAGTGAACCTGAAAGGAACAAAATTACAGGTGCACCGTCACCTGAGGTAATGAAAAACTATTATAAGGTGATTGAGTTTCTGAAAACTAGGATTTCTCCGAAAAACATTGATTGGCAGAGAATTGACAGGACAGTCCAAGAAACAAAAGAGTCAATACACACTTATTATGAGAGATTGCTAAAGGCTTTTAAAGAGTACAGTGGCAAGGAAGCAGTTGAACGGAAAGACATGTTGCATTTTGTGTTCAGATTTGTTGAAGGGTTAAGACTTGAAGTAGGGCAGATGATTAAGAATCATTTGATTAGCTGGCTGGCGAAGTCGATTGATGAGGTGTTGCAGTATGCCAAATATTGCAGCGATGAGATTGAGTTGAAGCAAAATAAGCTGAAGGAAAAGGCAATGGTGATGCAGATTAAGGCAGCACAATCAGGAGTGCAAGGAGTCTTAGTGCCGCCGATGCCACCGCAGCAGAAAGCTGTCATTTTTCAGCCACAAGTTAGGGGTAGAGGACGTGGTATGGATGTGATACGTGGTCCAGACCTAAGTACTGTGGGTGTTCAGAATGACATGCAGGGCATGAAAAGGATGTTGCCATGTCATTTGTGTGGAAACGTGGGACACTGGAATCGGGAGTGCCCATTGATGGTGCAGGAAGGAATGATTCAGCAAAGCAATGTTGGTACAGTCCAAGCTGTAAGAATCCTCAGAATGAGGGGCCCAGTCCTGAATGCTCAAAGTCGAGGTCAGAATTTCTTGCCTGTACAACAGATGCAAGTGCCTCGAGCACAGATTACTTCTTTAACACCGGTACAGCAGCAGATTCCTAAGGCGCATAGACAGTAAATGCACATACCCAAAGCCCCAATGGAGCAGCAACAAGTTATGCTTACTCAACAAGTTACAGGTCAGAGACCAGATAATAGTAACAATACAGTACATCAGTTCGCATTTCACAGTGAGTATGAAATAAACAATGGATGGATGAGTGACAGTTCGGAGGAAGGAGCTTGCATTCTTGCCGCATCCCTAGAGGTAGATCAGAGAGGGCCTTTTGTGAAGGAAAAGGTAATGGGACATAAGTCCTTGTTTTTGGTTGATACTGGAGCTACTCGCTCTAAAGTGAGGAGTGTGGAAGTACCAGATTTACCTCTTTCCGACAGGACAGTTCAGGTTGTGGAAGTGGAGAATAGGCAATTGATGAATCCCATTCCAGAGCCAGTGCAAATAGAAATCAGAAATTATTTGTGACTGCACAGATTTGTGGTATGCGACTCAAGTCCCGTATCTTTGCTAGGCAGAGACTTACTGTGCAAAACCAAATGTTCCATAAATTGTACAGATGCAGGAATAGAAGTCCAGACAAACCGTGATGATGAGGAGGAGCAGGCGTCAGCCATGGTTCTTAATGATGCATTCGAAGAGTACCCTTTAATTGAGATTTTCCTGATGTTGACACTGAAGGAGTTGCATGCAGACTTGCAGGGAACAGTAAAGAAGAAAGTCTGGGATTTGACAGGGAAAGAAGTGGGATTGATCAAAGGAGTAGAACCTATTAAAATCACTTTGAAGCTGAATGTTGAGTTCCCGAAACTTCCACAGTATAACATGGCACAGGATGTGATGATGAAGGTGGCACAAATAATTGGGGATTGCCTGAAGCAGGGTGTCCTAAAGGAAATGCTGAGCAGTCCATGTAATTCACCGATAATGGGAATGAAAAAGCCTTGTGGGAAAGTGCGGGTTGTGCAGGACTTGCGAAAAGTGAATGACATGGTGGTTAAGTGTTGTCCAATTGTGCCCAATCCAGCAGTGATACTGTTTCAGATTCCATGTGAGGCAGAATGGTTCACTGTAGTCGATCTGTCACAAGCATTCTTTTCAGTGCTACTTCATGAGGATAGTTAGTTTCTTTTCAGTTTCAAATTCCTGGATAAAGTCTACAGCTGGTGCAGGCTTCCACAAGGGTATACGGAGTCACCATCTTTGTTCAATCAGATTTTGAAGAAGAAATTGGAGTGGTTAGAATTGCCTTGCCAATCGCCTCTAGTGCAGTACATTGATGACTTATTGATTGCATCCAGAACAAGGGACGAGTGTAAGCACGACTCGATTGCCCTGTTGAATCATTTGGGAGTGTTTGGCCCAAGGTTTCACCAGCAAAGTTGCAGTACTGTCAGAAGTCTGTTAAATATCTGGGTCAGCAAATTGAGAAAGGGCTGAGAAGAATCTCCCGAGAAAGGATTACAATGATTTTACAGAGAAATCCTCTGACTTCCCAGAAAGATGTGCACATGTTTTTGGGAATGGTAGGATAGACAATGGATTCCAAATTTTGCTGAGATAGCAAAACCCCTACAGCAGTTGACGCACAAAGGAGTTACCGATCCCATTAGTTTAGAGGAGGATCAAATGCCTGATTACACAAAGCCTTTCACCTTGTTTTGTCATGAACGTGTTGCTTGTTCTTTATCTGTCTTGACACAGGTCCATGGAGGTGCTTATCGCCCAGTAGCTTATTTTTCAGCTAACTTGGACCCGGTTGCAGCAGCTTTACCAGGTTGTCTACGAGTAGTAGCCGGTCAAAGTCTTTCCCAATGTGAAGGGGTAGTCATGGGATACCCAGTGACGGTTGTGGTGCCACATTCTGTTGAAATCTTACTGACTAGAACGAAAACACAACATTTGACGGGGCCAGACTGACAAGGTATCAGACAAGCATACTGGGAGCTCCAAATGTAACTTTAAAAAGATGTACAGTGTTGAATCCAGCAACGTTATTGCCAAGTGATACTGCTGAAATTGAAAAAATAGGAGGATATAGAACATTATTGTCTTAAGGTGACCGAGTTATGCACAAAACCTAGACCTGATATCAGAGATACTCGATTAGAAGAAAATGACCAAATTGTTTTTGTTGATGGTTCATGTCTCAGAGATGGGACAGGCATATTGAGGGCAGGATATGCTGTATGTACAATCACAGGAACCCTAGAAGCATCTTGGCTTACTGGTGCACAAGTGGCGGAATTGGTAGCTCTTACTAGAGCATGCTATGTTTCTACCAGGCTGCGAGTGACAATATACATGGATAGTCAATATGGATTTGGAATTGTTCATGATTTTGGTCAATTGTGGTCACAAAGAGAGTTTATGACCTCAAGTGAAACTCCAGTGAGAAATGGCGACAGGATAAAAGACTTAGGCCCTCATTCTGACCTTGGCGGGCGGCGGAGGCCGCCCGCCAAAGTCCCACCGTCAGGTTACCGTTCCGCGGTCGAAAGACCGCGGCGGTAATTCTGACATTCCCGCTGGGCTGGCGGGCGGCCGCCTTCAGGCCGCCCGCCAGCCCAGCGGGAAAGAGGCTTCCACGATGAAGCCGGCTCGGAATCGAGCCGGCGGAGTGAAAGCTGTGCGACGGGTGCAGTTGCACCCGTCGCGTATTTCACTGTCTGCGCAGCAGACAGTGAAATACTTGTAGGGGCCCTCTTACGGGGGCCCCTGCAGTGCCCATGCCAGTGGCATGGGCACTGCAGGGGCCCCCAGGGGCCCCGCGACCCCCCCTACCGCATCCGGTTCACGGCGGTCGGACCGCCGGGATCTGGATGGCGGTAGGGGGGGTCGGAATCCCCTCGGCGGCGCAGCAAGCTGCGCCGCCTTGAAGGATTCAATGGGGCGGCGGGACACTGGCGGGAGACCGCCAGTGTTGCCGGTCCGACCGCGGCTTTACCGCCGCGGTCGGAATCCCCATTGGAGCACCGCCGGCCTGTCGGCGGTGCTCCCGCGGTCCTCCGCCCTGGCGGTCTTTGACCGCCAGGGTCAGAATGACCGCCTTAGTGCCGTAGTGAAATGCAGTGCACACCAGAAAACACCAGATTACATTTCCTTGGGAAACGGGTATGTGGATCTGGTAGCAAGGTTTTGCACCCTGAACTGTATATCATTTAAGGATAAGTGGGAACTAATGCAAGAGGAGACCAGTTGTGGCAATTTTGCATTCAAAGTAATTTACACCCTAGAGGAGTTAAAAACATTGCAAGAAAACGCAGACAAGGAAGAGAAAAAGCTTTAGGCAAAGCTGAAGTGTGTACAGAGACCAGAAGAGATCTGGGTATCTGAGGATGGTCAGATGATATTGCCGAATTGGCTGTTGTCTCAGATGGCTCAGTAATACCATGGTCAGGCACATATTGGAAGGGATGCCATGAATAGGTTATTTAAAGTTGATTGGTTCAATCTAAAGTTTAGACAAGCAGCCGAAGCAGTGTGTCACAGATGTGTAATCTGTCAGCAGCTAAATGTTGGAAAAGGGACAGTGGTGAATTTGAGCCACATTGGAAGAGCAGGAGGACCATTCAGCAGGATGCAATTGGATTTCATTGAGATGCCTCCATGTGGTGGACTGAAGTATGTGTTGGTGATTCTGTGTGTGTTTAGTCATTGGATTGAAGCATACCCCACACGTAGGAATGACAGTCTCACAGTTGCAAAGCTACTCCTTAGAGAACTGATACCGAGGTTCGGTTTTCCGATCTCTTTAGAATCAGACAAGGGAACACACTTCAATAACGAAGTGATTAAGCTCTTTTGTGCCGCATTAAACATTGAACAGAAGCTTCACTGCAGCTACTGTCCAGAAGCGTCAGGACTTGTAGAGCAAATGAATGGTACTCTGAAGTCAAGAATTGCCAAAATGTGTGCAGCCACAAACCTGAAATGGCCGGATGCATTGCCTCTAGTGTTGATGTTGATGAGAAATATACCTGACAGGAAGACAGGATTGTCCCTATACGAGATTCTTATGGGGAGAGCAATGAGATTGCCAGCAATACCAGTCAATGCTCTTGTCAATATTACAGATGATATGGTGTTGGATTACTGCAAGGGTCTAGCTGATGTGGTTCAATCTTTTTCTCAGCAGGTACAAGCTGTTACCCTGCCACCTATCTATGACCCAGGCCACAATCTAAGAGCAGGAGATTGGGTCGTGATCAAAAAGCATGTGCCCAAGACTTGCCTAGAGCCACGTTGGAGAGGTCCATATCAAGTGGTGCTGACAACTACAACAGCTGTGAAATGTGCAGGTTTGCCTAACTGGATACATGCGAGCCATAAAAAGAAAGTGGTGAGCCTTCAGGATCATGAAGAAGTGTTACTGAGAACGCCTGCAGCTGCCAAACGCATAGTTATACCTGAACCAGAACCGGAGCCGGAAGTGGACCCAGAGTTGGTGGAAGAAGGATCGATCACCCCAGTACGAGACGAGGGTGGGGAAAATCAGGAGAGAGAACAAGAAATCAATGCAGCAGAAGTGACCAGAGATCTATGCACTGGAGAGACTCTCACAAAAACAAAGAGTGCTGAAACACAAGGAGATCAAGTGCCCGAACCTGAGGGGGACAGAGTCGAGACAGGTCAAAGCAAAAGTGATCGAACTCCTCCTGAACTCGTAGCAGGTCCATCAAGAGAAGGCACTTCAGACAAGGTGAAGGAGAAAAGTCCCATCTTGAAGAGATTGTTGACAGAAGCAAAAAGAAAAGGAGATCATTGGCCAGAGTCTCAAATAGGCAAGAAAAAGGACTTGGTAATAAATGATACAATAGAGGAAGAATTAGACACGACAAAGAAAGATGATTTAAGTGATGGAGAGCTAAATGGAGAAAGGAAGTTGAAAAGAAAGAGAGAGGCAAGTCGAAAATACGCAGGACCAGAGTGGGCATATGCAGCAACAAGTGACTGGCAAAACTAATTAATGTACTTTTGTTTTGATAGAGAGGTTCTGAAGCAGTATTTTGATGCAACCTGAAGGAGAAAATCAAATAGACTGAGTCGTTGAGCAAACAAAAGAAATCGAGATTATCGATTTTACCTGATATGACATTTAAACCCTGGAGATGACCAGCTGCTAACCGATTTTGACAAAGGAAGAAGGGGTCCTGTTGTGTGAAGTTGAAGTGTGAAGAAAATAAGTATATTTTTGATTTTGTGCTGCATATTAATTAAGAGTTGAAACTCTGCTTTCTTATTCTTTACAGGTCATGGCTAGATTAGATAATATCGTTAAGCACATTAAGTATTGTAGATATTTGAGTGTAGGAATGGCGATTGTGTGTGGAGTATTGTTTATAATAATGATTGTGGGAATGTCAATTCATAAAGTGAGAGAAGCAAAGGTTACATCTGTTCTTGTAACTACTACAATAACAGCTATAGAGAAGTTTAAGCTACATGAGCAATATTTGCATGATTATACTAACGCTAGAGGGGAATTGTCTTCTAACGTCTTTTATCCTTTATTGAGTGAGTATGTGGAGACGATGGATGCAAAAGATTGTCTTGTGTGTCCGTAAATACCTTCCTCTGTGGAAGAAGGGGTCACTTATCATAATCTACCTCTGACTTATGGAATAACTTGTAGTTTGCTATTAACTCGCTTCTATAGCCAGGAGTATATTTAGTATTTTTATTCAAATTATGATCTAGCGTTTTCCTTTGTTCCCATAATTAGATATTTGAGTAAGATAGCCAAGGATCATGATATAGTATTGGTTAGAGGATTCTTTGAGCCTACATTATCTTTTGGCACAGCTTATGCGCACTGTAACAATTTGACTTGCTTATTAACCCCTATGGAAAACAGCTTTATCAGGCATACAGATGATAGAAGAAAAGCACTAAAAGAGAAATTAGAAAAAGGGTTAGAGGGAGTATGTAGGGAAGCTTTGTATATATAGGCCAAAATCACGCACTGACACTTTATTTGTGGGAACGAGTGAATGTAGGCATTTGTTTTTGTTTCAGAGTAAGTGGACATTCATGTTGAATGGTGCAGATCCTGTGATTCCTGGAATCTACTATATTTGTGGACTTAATGCTTATTACTGACTCCCTAAGGCATGGTATGGGACATGTTACTTGGGGAATAGTTTTTCCTAAAATCTATCAAATAGATGATTTGAAAAAGTTACCGAAAATGACTGAGTTACACCAAAAGAGACAAAGGAGAGAAACAGCCTCTGCAATAGTGGGGAATCTTTTTGGAGCAGTAATTCCTTCAGTAGGAGTTATATTAAACGCAAACAAGTTTTGAAAGCTGTCAACTATAGTAGATAATATGTTAACTAACTTTACAGGGGCTATACTTTTACTAAACACTGAACTAGCTGCGGATAGAGCTATGACACTTCAAAACAGGCTTGCTTTAGACATATTATTGGAGAAAGATGGAGGAGTCTGCAAAATGATTAATGAGAAGCACTGTTGTTCATACATACCTGAAAGCGAGAAGGAGATAAAAGATTTGCTTACTAATTTAACTAATGCAAGTAAAGATTTAAAGGAGCTGAAAGAGCCAGGAGTTTGGGAAAAGGTTGGAAATGTGTTTGTCACAATAGGTAATTGGTTTAGTCAAATTTGGGGTGGAATATTATGGAAAATTGTCCAGGGAATATTAATTTTGATCATTGCTATATTAGGATTGACTGACTAATGTGTGCTTTTACTTTTAGGTACCAACTGGGCTGTTTAAATGTTTTTCTCTCTTAGTTAGATTTTTTTCCCAAATTATTGATTTTTGACTAAATTGTTTTTCGCATGAAGACCCACATGCTGATGCTGATCAGAGTTAGGTAGGCTGACAAGGTTGACTAAGGGTGACTTTTACTTTGACTGACCAACTTGCATTGCTGAATTAATCAATGTTATAACTCTGCCAATTCAGATTAATGTTGTTTTTGCTCATTAATAAAAATCTAGATGAATTATTGCTCATGATGCTAATAAAGTTTGGTTAACCATGGATTCAGTGAACAAAACGAACTAACCTTCTTGATAGTGATGGTCTTTTGATTTTAAGTTAAGTTTTGGTGTTATACATTGGTTATAATTATTGTTGATGTTTTCTTTATTCACCGCTTGGCTAGGATACTCTATGCGATCCAAAAGATTCATCGACCTATACGTGTCCCCTTGTAAGTTTACTTACTAAATCAAGGCGCGCTAGCAGATTCAATCTGGGTTGCCTGGGATCAAGGCAAGCAGGTCCAATCGTATGTCTTCAGATACCAAGGCAGTCCTTCTTCTGAATCTATTCACAGGCCCACGACTGTTCTGATGCATGTTTCTGAGGGTCATATTATTATGGCTAGTGCTATTTTGTAGTCATTTTAGTTATAGCTCCATGCACGTTATTTTAGCACACTAGGCCTGCCGCGGTGCACTTTAATCCAGATATATTTTATTTAGCTTCGCTTATTATTTTAACAATAGCCACATTTGCAGTCTTGTTTTATTTCACTCTATTTAGCTGTTCTTTGCTTATTCCAGCAGTGCGTTCTTAAACAAGGCATTCTTGTTCACTCTGTGCTTCTCTCAAGGCTGCAGTGAGATAGGTTGCCGGTGAAACGTGGTAACGCTTTGTCTCTGGTATTCATAGAAATATACACATCCTTATGTAGGGACACTATAGTAATCAGGTGGCTTTGCAGATGAAATAACGATGTCAAAACATGTCGATCACGGTGTAAGATTTTTTTCCAGTACACAGAGGTCCCATCCAGACAGTATCCAACTGCCTGCCTCCAACTCTGTCTCCAACCTTCTCATGACCTCATCCCTGACATCACATAGTTCTATTCCACTCCCAAGAATTCTTTACTCCTATGAATACTACACACACTTTCTCAGAACATCAGCTGTTTTATTACAAAAACACTTCCTTGTCCCATGCACGTTAGAGGGAGATTCCAGCCAGATGACCACAACTGTATGCTGATTGCTGAGCACTTTGCTACAGCTGCCTATGCAGACTTCAGGCCTTTGCTCAGGTATGAGGGATGATGTCTTCCCAGGGGACCCTGAAGGGCAGAATTAGAGCTTAACACGCTGTGCTCTATTATAGCCTAGGTAGGAATACTGACTAGTGACAATATGGTAGTGTTATTTCTATGTTTTACTCTCCTTGTCACAATTTTAATCCTGTCATGCTTTATTGTCCTGGTTATTGCAGTACATGCTTTATTATCAAAATGCATTTGCTTCATTAAAAACATTATTGAAACATATACGGCCTCTGTTTGTCAATGTAAATGTGAGACTAATGTAACTGAGAGAAACAGATGAGATCTGAGTGACCACGATTTCCCTGAGGAGTCAATTGTGTCATGCGCTCGGCTGCCCAGTCATCCCTGCTCTTGGATAGAGATGAGGCACTGCTTTTTGGCTGGAGCAAAACCCAGATTGGGGCGACAGGTGTCACCTGCAGTGGGTTAAGAATCAGTCTCCCACACCGCAGGCGATTCTGCCTCTCAAATCCAGTAGTCTCATTAAAATAATGAGAGCCTACGCGACAGTGCCAGCCTTTGTATAGAGGAATTCCCTGACCCACACTCAAAACTGGTCCTGGTCAGTTCTCCCTCCTCCTTGGTTTGGCTCCAATCTGCCTAGCATGACAAAGTCAAGAGCAGGCCTAGTATCAGGATCCTTGGAGTGTGTTGCAGGCAAGTCCCTTTGAAATATAATTGGGGCATGGGACAGTTCCTCCCCAGCCATCCTGTCAGGAAGACTCTCTTCCACCTACACCCAGGTCCCATTGCTTACCGGCTGTCCACAATACACATTCCTTTGAGGGGGAAGGCATTAACAGGCCCTGGTAGCTGGAAACGTCCAGAAAGGCCCCGAAACGTTAGGCAGGAAAATGCCAACATTCTAAAAGATGCATTTTCAAAATTGTGATCTAAAATTTGACTTTACCATTAAAGAGGATTTTAAACTACAGTTCATTTAAGTATATACATAATTTCTCTATCTGCCCCAGATGTGAAGTTAGCATTTATTAATTGAAATAAGGTAACCCAGTTTTAGTCTATGGGAGAGATAGCCTTGCAGCATTAACAAACAACTTTCATTGTCAGGACTCGTAAAACTTAAACACACATCCTATGTTTTAGATACCATATACTCTGCCCTATAGTGCTTACATTAAGGGTGAGTTTTAAGTAGTAAAAAGGAAGGTTTATCCATGGCACAAGGTTTATTTCACCAAGTCGAAATCGTAGTTTAAAACGGCACTACAGGCCGCAGTGGTAGGCCTGAGACATGTTTTAAAAGGCTACTTTAGTGGGTACATCAAAAATTAGTAATACACTGTTCCAACCATGTAAAACAGAAAGTCGTGACCGGGGTCCTAAATTCTAGGAGCAAGAGGCCTCACACACCCATAGGGTGTCATGCTTCATCATAGGCACTGCTCCTCGTCAGACCGGCGCTGCAATGTCTGACGGGCACCACCCCGTGTGGGGGGGGGGGGCTCTTTGCCGGAGATCTTTTTATGTGGTGGTGCCGTGACCCCAAAGGTAATTGAAGTGTCAACGGAGATCAGAAAAGAATGTGATTTAAAATTGACTCCCAAAACCGCCACCGAGACAATGGAATTTATTAGACCAGATGGACGGTCAGGGCCAAGGTTAAAAATATATAGTCAGAAGAGTGAATAGAGAAATTAAGATCAATCACTCTTATAGTGAAAAAATGTATCAAAAGGAGGGGTCTGGGAATTTTCCAAAGTCTACCCTCTCATGGGTCAACATGTTTCGCATCCTGGTGGTCCAAACGGATCCAGTGATGCTTCATCAGGACCTTATATGACTATGTGTATCTCCTAGGTAATAAGGGCCACATATATTTCTAAACAAGGTATACAAGTTTAGGACGGGCACGAGTTAGGAACGACTGGTTCCACGTTCATGTAAGTGATTGTTACTCCCCCCAGCTAATTGCGGGCTTATAGTAACTTGTATACCTTGTTTAGAAATATATGTGGCCCTTATTACCTAGGAGATACACATAGTCATATAAGGTCCTGATGAAGCATCACTGGATCCGTTTGGACCACCAGGATGCGAAACATGTTGACCCATGAGAGGGTAGACTTTGGAAAATTCCCAGACCCCTCCTTTTGATACATTTTTTCACTATAAGAGTGATTGATCTTAATTTCTCTATTCACTCTTCTGACTATATATTTTTAACCTTGGCCCTGACCGTCCATCTGGTCTAATAAATTCCATTGTCTTGGTGGCAGTTTTGGGAGTCAATTTTAAATCACATTCTTTTCTGATCTCCGTTGACACTTCAATTACCTTTGGGGTCACGGCACCACCACATAAAAAGATCTCCGGCAAAGAGCCCCCCCCACACGGGGTGGTGCCCGTCAGACATTGCAGCGCCGGTCTGACGAGGAGCAGTGCCTATGATGAAGCATGACACCCTATGGGTGTGTGAGGCCTCTTGCTCCTAGAATTTAGGACCCCGGTCACGACTTTCTGTTTTACATGGTTGGAACAGTGTATTACTAATTTTTGATGTTTCCATTTGGAGGATATACACTGGACCATAATTCCTCCTGATCCCTCCCGTATTTTGAACATACTTTAGTGGGTAGCAAAATCTGTACTGCAGCCCATTTATTTTCTGGCCCTGGATACATGCAATACTATCTACCACTAGTAGAATTTAATTTACGGGTGCTGGGTACATGGAGTACTATCTACTATGGACTCATTTTTTTATTAAATGTGCCAATCTTGTGTATGCCAATTTTACCATGTTTAGGCAGAGGGCACAAGCACCATACCACTAGTTAGCAGGAACAAAGTGCAGAGAGTCCCAAAAGCCAACAAAAACAGGTTCAGCAAAGGAAGGCAAAAATCTGGGGTGCCTCAGAAAAAAAACGGGTCCAACAGATAGTAATAATTGTAATAACCCTAAACAACACAATCAGTTTTAAGCAACCAATGTACACTCAAAATGTACTAACCTTAGAAACTGTAGGTTTACAAGTATGATCCTCTAAGGTTTGTCATTTCAGGTCCTTCACATTTCATAGAAATGGTTCACTGGCTCTCATAAAATGTACCTTCTCTCAGGTCTTTGGCTTGGGAGCTTCATTCAAATGAGAGAAAAAAAATCTGCCAGTGAAAGATGCACGTATCTACATTTCCCTTTGTCATCATTCCAAACAGCATTTAATGCAGCTTTGAATGATACCTATAATAAATGCAATAACTTGTGCATACGTTCACTAATTTAGGCATAAACCCAGATACTATAAAAGAAATTATAGGAACATGCTCAACAGTTCAGGAAGCAATCCCCTTTTGGTTAGCACAGAAACACACTAGATGGGTGAAATGTATCCCAACATATAAACCCTTTAGACAAATGTAGAATCATGACTATAGGTTTACCTGTAGGCACAGGAGAATGGGGCAGAACATGGGGGATGATGTTTGCTAACCTATATTTTGCTACTCAGTTCACCCCATGTTTTGTGGGAATTCCTGATGTTTTCAGAGAAATACAGGAAGAGCATGTTGCCTGATCTTAAAAATAAAGCTTCTTGGTAAGCTCGTTGGTAATATTATTACAGTATTAAGCAACATTGAAGGAGATGCAGCAGTTGCTCTTGAGGATAGGGAAGCCGAACTTCCTAAAATCAAGTATATGCAACTAGGGGCCAATGTACTTTACAGTGCAAATATTCAAAACCCCAGTTGAAACCTAAAAAGGATGGTGAGAGTGATTCTAAAAACTATGACATAGGATAAAAGTCTTTTCAAAATTAGACTTTCAAATTTAAAAGTAAATCCGATGAAGGAAAGGCTGATCATCCGAGATGAAGACATTAAGATTGAGTATAATTTAGAAGTAGGAGTAAATCAGACCTCCTGGAAGTTGTTACTGTGATGAGCAATATCCACAGTCTCCACATAATGGAGAGGATTAGAGATGTGCAAATAAATCAGGAAGAAAACAACTAGACTGTCAAAAAAGTTCAGCATCTGGAACTTCAGAAGAATCATCCCAACAAAAAAGTGTGAAGGTTCAGTAAAGAAAGGCTACCATGATACCAAGAAAGTGGCGGTGAATCAGGCAAAGAATGCCTCGCAGAAAGAGAGTCCTTCCAACAAACAGGTCATGGGCTCAAGCAGTGCTAGACTATGCAGCTAACGTAACAACCTGTTGATATCTGGTTGGAGCGGATCACGTGTTTGAAGTTGAATTACAAATTGCAACAGATAAGCAAAGAATTATTAAAGCAAGTAGTGATAGAACCTTCTGAAGGAGAAAGAGCAAGTATGGCTGGATTCTAAGGTATGTTTACACAAACCTTCAGGGATTCCTATGCTAAAAAAGGGGTAATTACAACTGGCTTCTGCTCTCAATAAGAGTTAGGTTTAGAGAAGGGGGCAATTTTACATTTTATTCTCTTACATAGTAACACACAATTCACAGATAATATGCAATGAAGCCAGAAGCTAAACAATGTTTAAAGTAATAGATGCATTACATTATCAGGGTATAGTTGTACCAAGGAATCTACTATTAACTCCCCAATATGAAAATCTGATTTAAGGTAGCATTTGGTGGGGTAACCTTTGCAATTTGAACCGGCATTGTAAGGACACATACTGTACAGAAAGTTTATCGTGAAGGCCTAATGTCGGAATCCAAGCCTGCGTTCCAGGAATACATAGTGTAAGTGCGCATTGCCAAATGGCTGAGCACGGCTAGTAATGCTATTCTTGATATTACGCGTATGCACAGAAGATAATAAACATTCTTGAGAGGCAGACAAGGCCAAAAGTGGAACACCCTTAGGCATGAAAAGGGCCTTTCCTTCTTTGTAGTGGAGGGGTGAAATTTTGCAAGAATTTGGGGAAAATTCCCAGTCTCTGCAATCGTTGTGGGCGTGGCTCAAGTATATAAGCCACGCCCAAGCCTACCACATCTGCTTCTTACCTAAGCTCCCAAAGGAGCAGGTGATCTGTGGTCTTCGTGCTTGGGAAGACAACTTAGACACTTGTTTTTGCGAGATTGAGTCCTTGAAAAGGTTCAAATTTTGTAAATATTCGGGCCGCACCACACTAGATACCTTCGGGAAGAAATTTAGAAGGACTTTAAGAGAGGTTGCGACATGGACCATCAATCATCGCTACATAGTTGATTACAATTCTAAAAAATATCAGTAACCACTTTTCCAAAAAACTCGACATTAGGGGACAACCCCTACTGAAAGTTTGCTTTCCACAGAGGCTGCAACAGTAATACAGCAGTTACCTATGGGACTAAATGTTGTACAGTTAAATTCTATACATTTATCTTGTGTTTACGTATTTTTTGTTTAGTTGGTATACTAACGCCATATATGTTTAATGGCTAATGAGACATTCTCGGCTTTACTTTAATTGATAAATAAAATTTGGGAAGTAATCTAACCACGAAAAATTTATTGATCACATTTTTTGATAACAAATGATATAATCTATCCCGGCTTGGTTGAACCCCCATTGGTTTTGTCAGTTTTGTGCCCAGACCAAGCACGGGTTATTGGGTCACCCTCTATTTTTGATACAATTGGGAAGACAACTTAGGCACTTACTTGTGCCTGCAGCGGCCAACGTCTTTGAGGACAGAGGGCGGAGCAAGGCTACCCTGTAAGAAGCTGCAAATCTAGAACATAAAATTCAAGGACAAGTTGAGGTGCACTGCACACTTATATTTTAGTGCATACCTAAGAAACCTCAGCATAAACATACTTACCTTGAAAAGGGGGTTCAAAGATATGTCTGTAAGGAAAACAAGAAAACAGAATTGATGAAAGGGCTATATGATACGCATTGTGACTTAATAAAAGAGGTTAAAGGAAAAGACTATGCAATTGTTTAGTATTTGGTGAATGTTGTGTCAAAAATTAGCTGAGAGACAAAAAACTACAAACTTGCAACCTACGAGCAAACCATAAGGCACCAAAGCTCAAGAACCTTGATTGTCAGGTACAAGTGTATTTAATTGGCATCACTGAGTATACCTTAGCACTATAACATTAGAATCTGAGGGCAGGACATGCACAGGAACTATGTTTTATTGTTTTTTAGATGTTGTTAAACATCACAGTACATAACAATCAACTTTTAAACCACAACGAATAGACAAGTCACTATCATTACACCTTTAAGCATCTCAGCCTGTCGAAGCAACAATATATAATCAGAATTTTGCAGTCTGCATTGCTTGGGTCTCAGTGCCTCAGTCCCTCCCTGTTCTTCTATTGATGACATTTCCCTCCCTGACAACTCACCCGCTTGTTCTCCCACACCATGATAATCTATCCAGTATCTCCAGACTTTTTAACATTTTCGAGTGCAGCCTTTTAATTCATATGTCACTTTCTCAGCCCTCATATATAGGCCCATTCTGTTCTGCCACTTACTTATTGCGGAGACATTGGGAAGCCTCATACTCTAGCTATATCCGTTTAAGCCACTATCATACCTAGGGCCTGATGTGCAACTATTAAAGATTGCGACTCGCAATTTGTTTTTTTTTCCGAGTCGCAATTTGTAGTGTACAACAGTGTCAGAGACACTGTTAGCGATTCCCAAATGGGATGCAAAGGGCCCTGCCTCATTAATATTTATGAGGCTGGTTGTAATTTGCGACCCATTTAAGGAAATGGCTACACTCACAGGGATAGTGGCTTGCTGGGGTCAGCAGACCACCATGTCTGTGACTGCTTTTTCAAGGAAAACAGGATGCATTTCAAAATTAAAAGTTTTCTTTTCATTTTTTCAGAGTAGGCAGTGGTCCGTGGGACCACTGCCTGCTCTGAAAAAACATTTTCGCTACCATTCACAATTCCCGTTTGCGAATGGGTGAGCACCAATTTGAAAGTGGTTTTTACTGCAATTATTTTGTGACCACATTCAAGGTCTCAAACTAGTCATACAGAGGCCTGCGAGTCGCATTAAGGAAGGAACGCCCTTGGAACGCCTCTTCCTAATTGCGAGTCGCAATCCCTTTTTTGCAAGTCGGTAACAGGATACCGACTCACAAAATTGGGATGGTACATTGTACAAGGCCATTTTGCGGTCGCAAATGGTGAAATTTGCCTTTTGCCACAGCAAAATTGCTTTGTGCATCGGCCCTTTAGTGTACCCAACATGGTCTTAGCCTGTAGTAGGTGAATATCATTTGGGGTTCCAGCAGTACGCAGGATGCCAGTGGAAGGGTTTCTTCATCCAGCACCAGTCCCAGTTTACAAAGCAACCTGGACCAGTACTCCTGTGTTTAACTATAGCCCCAGATTGTGTGCACAAATGTACCCTCCTCTATTTTGCATTAAAAATGTCCCCATTTCATAGAACCAGTTAGCATTGGAATATATAAAATTTGCAGTTGATTCAGTAGCATTCTTGTCTTAATCGCCACCTCTCTGGGGTGCTTCAGTGCCGCCTCCCGATCTATACCTTGCATCGACCCCAGATTTTGTTCCCCATTGGCATTGGTTTCTGTAGAGTAACCAACATTTGATAATTAGGCTCTTATAAGAGCATGAGCTCTCCTAATCCCAATTCAGACATCAGCACCCTGTTTTCAAGAGGGGTATAGTCTTCAACTTCAGGCCAGTTTAATCCCCCTGATTCAAGTGCTTGGCAGCTTATATCTATAGTACTGGTTTTGGAACATATGATATTCCATCATCAATAATCAAATGGTTTTATACTCGTTTTCCAATAGGTCACCCAGTGTAGAAATTCCAATCAAGTCCCAGGCTTTAAATCCATTCAATTTACACACTTCTTTTGACATAAGGTATTTATCTCATGGCTGTACCTCTCCATCCCAATCAGCAGGTAGCTCTGTACCCTACGTAGTAGTCTCCTCCTTGCGTACAGCTCATATAGGAGGGGGATTGCATCAATGAGCTTTCCAGTGGCACTGAAGGGTCATCCTTTGAGATATAAATCCAGTCATTAATTGGTATCATTAAAGCTGCCCAAGAACATGTTATCTGGCAGAGCAAGCCCTCCATTGAAGGGTGTCTAGTTAATGTTTTCATTGCTATCCTTGGGTCTTTCCTTGCACATAACAAAGTCCTAAGTTTGTTTGTATTCAGCGAAACATCATCTCTCATACTGTGTATGGAGTGTTTTACATAGTATAAAGTGGTTTGGATGGGGGGATCATTTTAAATATCACCTCTCTGCCCAATATACTGAATGTTAAAGATCCTCACCTGAGCACAGTGGCCCAAAACGTCATTTTATGTTCCCTATTCCTTCAAAAGATTACTTCTGGTTTGGTTTAAGTATATCAATTCCAAGTCATCTGAATCCATATTTAGTTATTTCTAATCCCTGAAGGTAATTTTCCCAGCTGGTCCCCGCCCATGGTTTTGTAAATGTCAGATTTTCCCCAACTGATTATATAGCCTCTGCAATTTCAATGTTCCCAAAACAACTAAAAAAGCCTTGGGATCGTTGCCTGGGGTTGTGTAACACAAACAGATATCATCCATGTACAGCAGAAAATTTACTTCAATGAGTCTTGCATCCACTTTGAATCCCTTGATTTCCCTCTGTGATCTAATCCAGCATTCCAGCAGCTGTACAAAGAGAGCAAACAAGAAGGGGAGAGCAGACAGGCGTGTCTTGTGCCTCTATTTAGCTGAAGCAGCTGCAACATCACTCCAGAAACCCAAACTACCACTGTAGGCTTATACAAAAGTGTTACTCAACTAATCAAAGCCGGGACGAAGCCACATATTCATAACACTAAAAATAGTGGGTCTCATGCTCGCTGTGCCACTGGATTCAAGCTAGCCTTGCTGATGAGGGATGATACCCTGAAACTGGTCTCAGGATTCTTGTTTCCGGTCCAGGGAGAACCTGGCTTGGCAGTTTGGGCTGGACTGTTCCTATGAGGAGCAGGGTCAAGACTGACTTGCATATGGATGGGTCCAAACTGGGGTGACGTGGCTAGGAAAATAACAATGTATTAAACCCAGATCTGTGACTGGGGGTGATTGTTTGAAAAGTTTCAATTCTCCGCCAGTCATTTCGTTTTAATTTTGCTAATAGCCAGTGGGCTACTGGCCCTTTGGGTCACTATGCCCCCTATTTGACCACTTCTTCTGGGAAGTGGGCATAATCCTGTCCTTCCTGGAATTCCTAGGTATGCAAACTCAAAGATGGCTACCATTGAAAAATCGGGTCTACCTCACAGTAGCCCATCTTAGGGATTGTACTAGCCTGGAGGTGGCACACCTACCTGACTAGCTAATTTTCCCGCCTGTCCAGGTGCCAGATGGGCTCTAGACAGGGTGGGTTGCTTCCTCTCCTGTGAGGGTAGCCAGATTCGCTTTTCAAAGGTAGAAGCTCTTTGAGGCTTGCTGCGTTTGGAAGACTGATCAGCAGGTCATCTGTGGGAGGAGTTGTTACAACCTCTTCCTGGACAGGCTTTTTTTCTGGGCCTCTTGAGAGCAGAAAGCTCTCACCCTAGGGGGTCCGAATTGCATCTTGGGTGGCCGGGTGGCAGAAACTGGTCAGCGAGCACACCAGAGGCTGGTAGGGTTTCAGGGGGCACCTCTAAAGTGCCCTCTGGGTGCATGTACTGGTAAATCCAACACTGGCATCGGTGTGGGTTCACCAATATGAGATGTTTGATCCAAACAAAGCCATTATGTAGCTGGGGAACTCATGATGACCAGTGTCCAGCACATGCATTTAAAATGGATTCCCTGGTCACTTGCTATGTCTGAGAATCGACAACGTTATAGCAGGGGCATACCTGCTAGTGCAGATATGCCCTCACATGTAATATAATGCACCTTGCCTTAGGGCTGTAAGGCCTGCTAGAGGGGTGACATGCACATATTGCATGCAGTGTTAGGGGACATGGCACACAGGCTGTGTGCCATGTCATGTTTTCACTTTTGTCTGCACCATGGCACGCAGCCTGCACTGACAGCCTGGCATGTGCTTGGTGAGGGCTCCTTACGGTGGCACAATTCGACTTGCAGCCCTTAGGTGCCCTCTTTAGCACCAATAGGTACCATTTACTAAGGACTTGCAGAGGGTGCTAAAGTATTTGTCAGTTGGGGAAACAGCTGTGCAGTTTTGGGAAAGAGCTCTGGCACTGGGGACCTGGTTAGCAGGAACCCAGTACACTTTCACAAAATCACATCATGTACCAGGCAAAAAGTAAGGGGGTAGCCATGTCAAAAAGAGGCACTTTTCTACAGTGGTTTAATGAAATTACGCATATATACAGAACACAATAAGGTAAATCAGCTTTTAGTAGCAGGTGCTTCATTGAACAGCACAACGAACCGTAATACAAGTGAATTCTGGTGTCCAAAAAGTGATAATAGAAAAGAAAACAGCCATGTAAAAAACTCTGCAGTAAGGTTAATCCAAAACAGACTTAAATTCAGAGTACGATACGGGTGGATATCAATGAATGTAAATGTATATTACGTACTGTAGTGTCAATGTTTCAAACCCTTATATATCATATTTCCTCAGGGTCTTCACCAGGACAAAAAGTCCTTTAGCACCAAGCACAGTAAATGTTCTGAGTCAGAAAAATGTATCAACCACTTCATTATATCTTCAGGATACAATCTACACTCCCTGGTCAGCGAAATAGCTGGCCAAGTAGAGTAACATCAGTCAGTCCTTGCATGACAACATCGTTATTAGATCGGTGCGCAATCTACTTCTCCAGCGTAACTGGATCAATTGATGTAGTGGAGCATCTGGGCATAAAGTCTGATCAATCTCTGTGGACAAGAGTATTTATTATACCCATCAACCTTGTTGCTAGGATTCACACCTGGATTTTTGTCTCCACATTCAATAGAGAAATCGGCTGGTTAGAGTTACACTCCTCTTTGGGTTTCCCTTCCTTATGAATTACAACAATAATCACATGTTGAAGATCCAGTATGAGAGCTCTATTTTGCTATTTGAATGGAATCCTATAGGAGCCTAGTGTTTCCCCAGTCTTTTTATTAATTTAATGGCTTCCATGACTCCTTCCTCCCTGATATCTCATTCTAACTCCCACCTACCTTAGTCTTCCAGGGATGAAGTGAGTCCAAAAATATGGTGATTACTCTATTTTTATTTAGGGTCTCGGTCTTGCAAAATGCTATAGAATATTGGGTGAGCATATATGTTGTTTCCAGATCTGTGCTCCTGATTTCTTCCCTGCTATTCTGTTTTGTTCCCACCCATCTAGCCTCCTTTTGCCTCTTACTTAACCAGGTTAAGAGATGGGCAGCTTTTACGCCTTCCGCATAGAGTTTATATTTCATTGTCTTTGGAACTTTTGACATGCTGTGTCTTGCAGTCTACTCCAATACTCCTGTTTAAGAGTTGCCATCTGTATTTCTGTTAGGGGGCTCGGGCCATTGTTTAATGTTGAATGGTTGAAGTATGTCTTCTAATACATTGATTTCCTGAAGTGTGCGTCTTTCCTAATAATATTTTGTCTTTTCTCCTGAAGGACAGTAGTTTTCCCGTACTATCATATGGGAATCCACAGTCCCCTCATTTTCTTCGAAGTATGATTCAGAATCCACCCTAAGTTCATTCAGTACCCCTGGGTCACTCTGCTTCCATGTGTTTAATCTCCAGTGAGTTCCCCTTTCCAAGGATTCCCCCCAGGACCACAACCATTGTTGAGTGGTCCGAGATCCCCCTTAGCAAAAAAGCAGCTTTCTCTATCTGTGGCAGTTCACTCATTAGAATAAGTGTCTAATCCAATAAAGAGAATGTTTTATGTACCCCTCAGTGGTAGGACCAGTGCCTGTCTGTAGGATATTTCAACCTCCATGTGTTGGATAGGTGTGTTTTCTGAGGGGCATCCATCAATGTTCAAGTGGGTTTATCGCTCTTGGGTGCCATGACATCATTGAAATCACTTCCTATTACGTGCAATGGGGAGTCTGTCTCCAGAAGTATAGTCTCCTTTTTATCCAGAACTTCTTCTATAACTGTGGTGTGGTATTGACATTCATAATGGCAATACTTTGCCTTGCCCAAGTCCTTAGTGTACCAGTGTGCTGCTTCTCGAGATCCCCCGTGAGAAGCCTGTATGTGTTAGGGTGACATATTAACCTGTCCGCAGGAATTTACACTCCATGGCTAAAAATTGTGTTTCTTGAAGCAACAAATACATTCCCCCTTAGTCTCTTTGATACCCATTCCCATTCATCTTTTGGCATTTCAAAGAAGTACATTTTAGGTTGATGGAGCCCCTTGAGGTTAGCCAGGAACAGAGCATGTATGGAAGCTCAAGGGCTCTCGTTTTATGCTTCTCTTGATCAAACGTTTTCCTCCTTTACTGCACCATCCTTGTATAATCGGGGAAGATCATGATTTCTGTTGATTCAAATAGCATCTCTCCCTTGGTCCTGCTTTCTCTCAGAATCATGTTCCTAAATTGATAATTGAGGAAACAAGCAACCATAGGCCTAGGAGTGCACTGGACGGGGGACGGGCTGCCAAAGCCCTGGGCTTCCTTTTGTTCATGAAACGGAGAGTAACATTTTCTTCACTCCTGTAGGTTGACCAGGACTTCAGGAAACTCATAGAGTTTGTCCTATGCATGATTACTATTGAACTGTTTCCTTAAGGAACGCTATTAGAAAATACAGAAGAGAAATGACTTGTGGTGGATGAGACCTACAACCGGCAGCCCAGCAAGCCAGGACTTGTGATGAAGACCACCTTCTCTCTCTCTCTCTCTCTCTCTCTCTCCCATCCAGACCCCCTTTCGCCTTAGTGATTAGCACTAATTCACACCAAGGTGTTCATGTTCATCGGGTGTGCTTAGTTTTGAAGCGGAATTGGGGATTGGAAGCATCTTGGCTCCACATCAATCCCTAAGGAGAGGCACAAGGTCAGTGTTCTGGGTAATGGCCCTCAATTAGTCCTAAAAGATCACAATATATGTGCCATTTTTAGAATAGGGATAGCTCCTGAGTTACAGTATCTGATCATGTTTCACTTGTTGGATTCCAGTATAGTGTTTAAGGTTACCTGAATGATAAAGGTATAATTGTGGGATAATCTCTACAACAATAATTGAACTTTTACAGAATGATTTACAGGTATTAAAAGTACTATCATAGGTTGATGATATCTAAGTTACCGATGATGACATACCTGACCATTCAAAGCAGGCTGGTAAATCCCTACTATTTTTTAAACAAACTGGTTACAAGATTAATTTTAGACAAAGTAAGATGGGCTATATGAATGTGGCTATTCTAGGCTATGAACTGTCCAGTAAGTTAAAAAGCTTAAAATACAGTAAAAAAAATCTTCACGCTTTAAAGGGTTTTCTGAAGTTTGGGATAACATATCTACAAAAATATGCTGAAAGATTTAAACCCCTGCATCAGCTGGTTACTTGTACCTTTACATTGAAAGATTGGACTGCAAAACGTGCTTCCATCTGGAGGACTTCAGAAGGAAATTATAGCTTCAACTAGAGATATTTTCTGTAACTTGGTAATAAGAGTGTTACTAAGTAGCACAGGCTTTCCTTCCATATTCTATAATGAGGGTCAGAAAATTCCCATTGCATGCAAGTCATACATGTACTCCACTCCAGAGGAAAGGTTGTCTCTTGAGAAAATCCTTATGGCATGTGAGATGCTCATTATGAAAGAAAGACTTATAGTTCAAGGGAAGAAGATCACTGAAGTGGCTCAAGTCCCCAAATTAGTGGCAGCCACTAAGTCCAGAGTACCAAACTCTATGACTTTTCGTACTAGATGAGTGGAATGATGGCCAACTCAGATGCCAGATATTCAATTTGTATATGACCCTTGATCGAGGACTTTAGAGTTTTTGAGATGTAAACAGATAATACTTTATACTCCAACCATCACATCTCCATGAGACAGTGTTCTACACTGATGGGTCTGCAGGCCATGCCATAGGTACACAATAAAGATACTCTGCCACCTGTGCAATAGTGCAGGATGTTTCTAAAAATGTTGAGTTTGAAAATCTCCAAACATACACAAAGCCATTAGGTGATTGCACTACTCAAATTGCTGAAATAAATGCATTGTTGTTGGTCTTGAAGAAGGGTGCTCCGAACATTCTTACGCTAGTAGGGTCAGATTTATCTGTCTTTGTTCACGGTTCCAATACTCATGTAGAACATTGGAAATCCAAATGGTACAGTGTTGTTAGAGGAAAACCCATGCAAGTTAAATAGTTTTGGGAGAGTGTAGCTGCTATGCAAAATCAGCTTCCACTGCTAAATATACAACACACACTGGCAGATCTCAGCGAAGGGATCCTCATGAGAGGTAATTCAGCTGCACATGAAGCAGCTAGAAAGGCAAGTTTAAGGAATAAAGCTGAATCAATCACTAGGTCTCACACTAAAATAGATAGAGACATACCCTTAGCAACAAAAGCATCAGCTTCTGAAAAGAGTGTGACATTTCCTAAGGGAATCCCAGTGAAATACAAGTATTCACTATGGATTATAGGAAATAAAATAGTAAACATTTCTAGGGTTGGTGATCGGTGTAGTCCAAGTGAAGCAACTAGATTACATTTAAACAAGGAAGCTTATGTGGGAATTAGATCTGCACAAACAGGAGTCTCCGGTGCTCGTCAGATGTTGAGAGATGGTGACTGCTCCTTCCTAGGATGGTTAAGGAGTATGTTCTTCAATGTAGAATTTGTTAACTGACTTCTACCATTAAAATGCCAACTCCTGTTCCTTTGATAAAGGCAACAAAACCTTTCAACACAATTTATTCTGGTAATGTAGGCACTTTGTGCCAACTGTTAATCAATATAAATATACATTGGCAACTGTAGATAGTTATGGGCGATTTAAGTGGCTCTGGGGGAGGTGTAATGTAATGGCTCATGCAGTCGTAAAACAAATGTTATATCTAGTTGTGAAAAGAGTTAGAGCTTTTTACATAGATCAGGGTCTGGCATGTACCTCAAAGATGTTAGATCATTTTTTACCTGAGATGGAACTCAACTAAAGTACAGCCAGGGATAATGGCTCGATAGAAATTTGAGCAAATCTTGACTTTGAGGGTCTTAAGCATTGGTGCTGATTGGCTGAGAACCCTATACAGCACACAGCAAGTTATTAACACTCTACCAAGGCGAGCACTGAGTAACCGTGCACCTTTTAAAATATTTGATATGAAGATGTTCATGACATATCATCTCTCTGAACCAGTGCACACTGATCTGTCTGCAGGTGAAAAGAACACAAGTTCTTCTCTGCCAGAGTCAAGTAAGGTTGTTAGATGGATACCAGAGACTGGTGATCAAGTATGCAAAAAGACTGCAGATATATAAACATTTGTTTCATCACGCAGAAAACTGGTAAGAGTCATCAACACAAACGGAACAAGAGCTGTCGTTTTGCGGCTTCTACCTGGCAAGAAGAAAAAGTGGTCGTTTCCATTGACAGAGTGAAACTGTAGTAAGTGGGCAGCTCGTCCATTATTAAACAACTATCCCTTGATGGAATAGCTCTAACCACCATCACAGCATCTTCAGATGACAGCTCAAGAACCAATGAATGCAGAAAGCCATGGAAGTAAACGTAGATGTAAAGCCCTGTGAACATCTTTGAAGTCTAGTAGCATCAGTGCCTAGTCCTGAACTTTGCACTTACACTACTACAGAGAGCAAGTGATGCAAAACAATTCTGCTCCCTCTAATGAAAAGTAGAAAAGAGAGGAGCATAAAAATCTGAGATTGTTCTGGGTGTACACACAAATCCCTTGAAGTTACATGTGAGTTAGCTTGCTTGTGATGGTATCCATAATCTGCACTGGTACTATTCATGATTTAAACTGTGCATGGGCATTACCTTTTATGTTCAGGTGAGCTTGAATTGGTCACTGTTGAGCTACAAATAGTATTCTTCAAATCGCACAGAGGGCAGTGCCCACTGTGAACTTGGCAGCATTTCCACTTCAAGATGGTGGCTATTAGTTTCCGTATCCAATCCCAGGGCCCATTAAAATTGTTGAAATTCTACACATGTTCAGGGTTAACCTAGGTGACATCATGTGGCTAGGTCCTTATGTAACTTACTGGGACATTGAGAGCCTGCTTTCAGACCATCAGTCACATGCAGTGTATCCCGAAGATGATTCAGATATGAATGTGGATAATTAAAGGGACCATTTAGTTTCAACAGATATTCTGAAATGTATTTACATTCGGCAAATACTGTAGTAACTCTTCCTTTAGGTGTTAAGCAGGCTCACTGTAATCTATGGGAGGATGAAAATATGGTGAGTGTTAAGTTATAATTTCCACATTTCAGGGTTATAAACAGTTCTAATCCTGAAAGTTATTATTTTAGGATGTATGATGAAGAATTAACAAGTGTCTTGATTATTAGACACTAATGTTTATTCCTCGGATTTCTTAACTGGATATATAAATTCTGGTTTGGAGTTGTGGAATATCACAATAGTGCTCAGGTATTTGGGGATCACAATAGTACTCAGGTATTTGGGGATCAGAGTGTGGTGGGAGAAGCAGGGCCCAGAAATGGTATCTCTGCCTGACACTTTCCAAGGGACTTTGGGCCAGATGTAGCAAAGGTTTTTACCCATTCTGTGTCTATGGGAAAAAGTGTTCGTACATAAGGCCCTTTGTGCTTCTGAATAAGACATTTTCTCAGACCACGTGCTATGACTTTGCCTAGGAAGACGATTTGGGATAGAGAGTTATATACATTTGAAATGGCAATATTGCAAAGCAATGGCATCTTTTACGAGTGCTTCATATGCTCTTAAATGTATTTTTAGATGGAGCACGCCTGGTAATCAGTACCATGAACCTTTTGCAAAAAGCTTTGCTGTTCTAGTGCAGAGTCGAAGGGACACTAGATTTACAGAAAATTTACTTACCACATTCAGTATTGGGGAAACTCCATCAGGAGTGGTGTTAATATCACTCATTAAAATCCATCACTAAGCAAGTTGATTCTCTAGACAAAACTTTGAATTTTCAGTTGTTTTTTTAGGGCAGCAAAGAAATCTAAAGTTCTAAACCTGCGATTGATACATTGATAGCTTTGCTTCTTATTTAAAGGTCAACTTACTCACAAAAGAGGCTATGCCTAGAATCAGAGAATGAAAAATTAATTTTTGTTGATGATAAGAATGTATAGCTACTCAATTAGCATATTTATTCTTTGTTTCAAATCTTTTCTTCTGCTTTTAAAATAATGAAGATTGAAAGGATCAGGTTTAAGCATGTACCTTCTAGCATTACTAAAGAAGCAAACATGCTTCAAGATTATGATCCTACTCCCGAACAACTCTCTGTGTGTAAAAAAACTGCAAAGAGTTTCAAATCTGTTCAGAAGATTGCACATTCAATTACATCCAGATTAGTTTCAGGATATTGGGGAAAGGACTGTACAATTAAAGTTGCGTTTCTAATATGATATGGGGTTTATTTCTGAAGGAAAGGCAGTGTTTATTAGTGAAGAACGATATTCAGTGCTTCATTATCATGTCAGTCCAGCCCAGGCCAGGTCCTCCCTGGACCAGAAACAAACATCCTGGGACCAGTTTCGGGACATCACCCCTTATCATCAGGCAGGCTAGCTTGAATCCAGTGGCACAGTGAGCAAGGGTCCCACATCTGGGCATACCCTGGCCACTTAGGAAAGACACAAAAGAATGATGGACGGAGTGCTGAAACTTTTCAAACACTCACCCTCAGTCACTGATCTGGGTTAAATCCATCGTTATTTTGCTCACCATGCCACCCCAGGCCTTACAGTTCAGGCTGGACTGTTTCCATGGGGAGCAGGGTCAAGACTGATTTGCATATGGCTAGGTCCAAATTGGGGTGGCGTGAGCAAAAGAAGGATGGATTTAACCCAGATCTGTGACTGAGGGTGAGTGTTTGAAAAGTTTCAGAACTTCGTCCATCATCTCTTTGTGTGGTACTGTAATGTTGTACTTCCACACTGCCCAGCAAGGTTTGGCTGTTTCGGCACACCACACATGCTGTGCACATCTTTTGACCGATGATCAGGCCCCTGTGCCGAACACTTTATGGGTGGAAGATCCATTCGCCCGTGTGCAGCATCAGTTGGCTGCAGGGCTTGTGCCCAGCACTCCACGGGTGGCCAAACCACACAATGCCTTTGGCCATGTGCAGTACGGGATAGGTCTTGGGCCTGTGCCCAACCTACCATGGACTGCCAACACCCTCTGTGCACAGCTATTGATCATGCACCGCGAAGGTACCCTAAACCGATTTTATTGGAAATAATTTTTCAGGATTGATGATCCTGAGATGGATTCATGTATCTTGTTATCCTCAGGAGATCTTCCAGGTGCAGAAAACGCCCAGAATCTGCGAATCAGGTCCAGGAACAGTGATGTTTTTCTAATTATTAAAGCTCTTCCTAATTAGTAAAGCTCTTGTGTACTTTCTAATTGTTAAAGCGCTTGTGTACTGCTCTCGTGTACTGTCTGGTCCTCCATCTGCCTATTTCTGTGTATGTCCACCTACTCCTCTGCAGGTCTTACGTGCTCCTCTCGCTGTTGTAGCTCCTGTACCTCAGATGGACCTCTGTGTGCTCCTCTGCCCCTCTGAAACTATTGTCCATGTCTCCAGTTTAACCTGCAACCCTTGTACCCCCAGGTCCCTTCCGCCTCTTGGTGTGCTACCCTGTCTTGCCCCTCTTGATTTCCCTGCAGCTCCTATGTGCACTCCCCTCCTTTCTATGTGCTTCCAGTCCCCTCAACCTCCTTATCCCCAAGCTAATTTTTTTTTATAAATAGATCTCTTTCCTAACTTTATGCAAACTTCTGTGGAGAGTTAAAAAATGTTGTCATGGTGATCCTGTAAATCTCCCAGGAGAGGAGGACAGCACGCAAGCCTTACGCCACTCCCTACCCCCTGCCTTTCTCATAGGCACGTGGGATTGACTATATTGTACCCCACTGGGCCTAAGGGCAGGGGTAGTATAACCACCCCCCTGACCTTGTTCAAGGGTAGTAGGGAGGTAATGTGCTCCTTCTCCTACACTGCTAGACCAAGAGCAAGAGGGTGGGGCTTAGCAAAAAAAAAAAAAGAATAGAGTGTTCCCCACCTTGGCACTTACTTCTTCATCCTTTGCAATATTTGTGAACAGGGTACAGGAGTGGGTACAAATTGACCTGCTCCTCTGTGACTCAGAAAATGTTTCCTCCGATGGATAACCAGGCCAGTTTGTCAGCAGCTTCTGTATTCTGTACCCTGTTCACAATTGGGAATAAGGTGTTGGACGCGGGGAAGGTATGTGACCCCCCCCCTGGCAGGGGGCCAAGGTGAGCGGGTCATTTGCCCAGAGCGAATGCACCCTGTCCCCTTCCTAACTGAAGAACAGGGTACAGCGGTGGGTGAAAGCTCACCGCTCCACTGATCTTTTTATTATTTGTGGGACCCCTCGCACCTGGGTGAGGTCAAGGGAGTAGGCAGACACTTTCCTCCTTAACTGGTGGCCACCTTGAGGGGAACATTTTTCCCATTGATCTTCTGCATGTTGAGGGCTTATGGCATTTTTCCCTTGTGAGCCTTGAGCAAGATGGCATGGCAGGATATATTGCCCCGTTGTCTTAGGCTTCATTAAGGGAAGGGGACATGTCTCTCTCTCCCCGGCGAGGGCATCGATGATACTGAAACTTTGCATACCCGCACCCTTAGGCTGAGGTGAGGGAGGCCTTTTTTCTCCCTTTCCCTTGTGAAAGTGAGTGAAGGCATGGTTTATATCCCTTCATAGGTAAGGCGAGTAAGAAGGGACATTTCTCCCTCCTCCTGCCTGTAACAAGGCTTGAGGCAAAATTGTATTGTATTGCAGCACTTACATAGCGATTACTATTCCTATGTAGGGCGCTTAAGCACTTGCCCACATGAGTAGCACTTTACACCATGTAGGGTGGTTGGAAGGATGTTGCTTTTATTATGATCCTATGTGGAAAGTGTTTCCCTGTCATGCGTGATGACCACGAGGTGCAGTTATCGTGTTACGGGACGCAGTTCATTGAATGATGAAGTGTAGGAGACAGGCACTCAGATTTATGGCTACTGGTATGCTGTTAGCTTTGAACAGTTCTGTAGGTCCTTTATGGCATTTCTTATCATATGCTTAGCTGGTTACTTCACTTGGTTCTCCAGTCTGAGGTGTTGTGGGCCTGAACTGGCATGGTTGGAAGGAGAGAGAACTAGAGAGATCATATTTTTGCCCCACACTGCACCCCTAGCTATGGCGAGAAAAGGAGGGGAGGGGGCCTTTTCCACTCCCCGAGTAGTAGAGGGATGGATATTATATTTTGGCCACCCCTTGCCCTTATGAAGGGGCACACACTTAGGTAGCCACAAGCTGTCCCGATAGATTACAATGCCCTCCGCTCCTTGAACATGGAAGGAGGCATTCACCCTTCCCTGGCCTTAGCAAGACTGGGGGTGGAATAAATAAACTCCCCTCGTCCTTCCTCAAAATGGGAGGGACTTTCATTAGCCTTCCTGCTCCTGGTCCGTACCAGGCCCAGAGGAGAAAGACAGAGCAAAGCCCTTTTTCCTTTTTTTAATCTCTTAAGGAGCAGTATTGAAGTGTGGTTGGGCTTGGCCTATGCACCATTGACTACCACAGCATCAGCCGCCCCTCCTGTGTGGTTTCTCTTTTTCATGTTCCCCCAGTGATTTTTGGAAGGGAAATAATTCTGAGTATGAAATTCAGTTAAAAACCAAGCTAACGTTCACCAATAAAACCTCTGAAATTCGCTAACCATTGTTAGCTCAGCAAACCGTGGCGCACACACCAAAGGCAATACATATGACTTAACACTATTTATAACAATAAATAAGAGGAATTCACACCACATGATTTCATCATATACACAAAGAGATCATGCTGGATCCCTAGTTGTGTCCCTCATAGGGTGATATGTCACTAGTTAATTTATTTATGTCATCTTTGAGGTCGTTTCTTATATCAAGGAAAAGGTCAAGGGCGTTGCATTTTTTGTAGTTTTTATAGATTTTAACTATTTGTAAGTAAAAATAAATGATTTTATATATATACATATATATATATATATATATATATATATATATATATATAGGAATGTGTAGAGATGAGTGTGTGTGTGTACATAGGGATATAAATGAATGTATACAGATATGTGTGTGTATATACATATACACTCACACAAATACGGGAGCACGTATATGCAGCCTTTATATATCTACTACCTCGTGTCATCCTGTCATGTATTTACTACGCAGTTGCATGCAATGCTCGCAAACATTTTGTGCTATTTTTTTTTTTTAAAGCATATCATTGAAACAACCTATAATTTTCGATGAGACTGTCTAAAGACGACTATAAAAATAGACCCACAAAGGGAAAAATGTAATTTCTTGAAAACCGTGGCGTTACTATGGTAACAACCATTTGCTATTGAGGTCCCCCTCAGCCAATGAGGTTTCTTGGGCCTCACCGCCTTGTTTGCTTTGATTGCCTTCTGACAGCAGAAGATGTTTTGTTCCATCAGAAAATTGGAGCACTTGCGATCGTGTGTCACAAAGCTCTTTTCACGTGTAATCCTCAAAAGAAGTTCAGAGATCACACACGAGAAGCCCCTTGGCACGTGCGTGCCCCTGTGAGCCGCACAAAGCACGCGCAGACTCTAAACCAAGCTGATAAAGCAAATGGATGCTTAATGGCTTTCCAGCCAATTGGAAAAATTGCGCATTGAAGTCAACTGGAGGGCACAATGTACCTCCCGCGTGGAACTAGATCTCACGAGTTTAGTAGGAGAAACATGGTCTTTTCATTACCTTCCACAAGTACTGCTTCCGGGGTTACATTTGTTCTAAGTGTCAGGGCACAGGTACAACCATAGGAAGAAAATTAAAGCACAAACTTAAAACACTTGACACTGATAGAGGGCTTGAAGTGCAGTTATAATTCACAGTCAGTGTATACAAGTTGGTTCGCCCAGACAGTGATTGTGGTACAACCCCCGCCCCTCCCCCATGGACATTATTTAGGGGTCGCCGGGGGCCGCAACTGGACTCCCAGCTTGCCTTTGGCCCCTGGCCTCAGAGGTGGCGAAAGGAAGTTGCTTGGGGTTCCACGTTCTTGTTTTGATTTTTTTTTTTTACACTAATAGGGGATAACATATTATTCACTATTAGTGTAATTAAAATCCAGTACAGTTAGCTGGAATATGACCCTCCTTGGTAGCTGGGGTTTTAAATGTATGTTGTGGGTGTGCTTGCGGGGGAGAGTGTGTTTATGTAAAAGATTGTGTGTGGGTGAATGTGTGTTTGTGTAAGCATGTGTGTGAGTGAAAGTGGGGTTCTGATATCACTTCTGCTACCCCTAGCATTTGGTGAATTGGTGTCCATGCCTCCCCCCTCCCTTTTCTAGTCAGTTCCTCAAATATTGGATCCTCGGTCCAGGGAATGAACAATTGGCCGCTGGTTCAAAGGTGTGAAAGTGACTGGTGGTCTGTTGAACAGATGAGATACCAAAAATGAATGTGTCCTTGTGTAACGTAACCGGTGCTCATGTAAAGCGCTCCAATACCTTCGGGTCGAGTTCACTCTATATAAAACTGCAAAAAAGAAAAAAAAAATAGTCAAGTGATGTTTAAATATAAGATAGTAAAGATTATAGGTTCTGTAACCTCAAATGTCTGTATCGAATACAATACTTTGCAGAAGAGTGGCTGCCATGGGGCCCACCCACGGACCTGACCTTTGCAATTATAACTTCTAACTTTAAAATCTCAGGGACCAAAAGCAACTTCCAGGCCTGAGTACCAGCTTGATTTTGGGACATGGTTGGTTTGCAGGTTTGAGTTTTGGCAGTGCAGCTGTCAAAAAACCTAATGCAGATAATATACATAGAGCAGTGTTTAATTGGTATTGAAAATAAAAAAATAGAAAAAGTATGTTTTCAGGAGGCCACTGCAACCTGTTCTGCCCATTGCCCGTCTGTGCTACAAATGAGAGTACCAACGAAACCACTATTCCGTACACTCCTACAACTAATGAGAGTACCAGCTCAACTACTATCCCTTACACTTCTACAACTAATGAGAGTACCAACGCAACCACTATCCCTTGCACTCCTACAACTAATGAGTACCAGCGCAACTACTATCCCTTACACTTCTACAACTAATGAGAGTACCAACGTAACTACTATCCATTGCATTACTACAAGTAATGAGAGTACCAGCGCAACTACCATTCCTTGCACTCCTACAACTAATGAGAGTACCAGCTCAGCTACTATCCCTCGCACTCCTACAACTAATGAGAGTACCAACGTAACTACTATCCATTGCATTACTACAACTAATGAGAGTACCAGCACAACTACTATCCTTTGCACTCCTACAACTAATGAGAGTACCAACGCAACTGCTATCCCTTGCACTCCTACAACTAATGAGAGTACCAACGCAACTGCTATCCCTTGCACTCCTACAACGAATGAGAGTACCAACGTAACTGCTATCCCTTGCACTCCTACAACTGAGAGTACCAGCTCAACTACTATCCCTTGCAGTCCTACAACTAATGAGAGTACCAACCCAACTGCTATCCCTTACACTACTACAACTAATGAGAGTACCAGCGCAACTACTATACCTTGCACTCCTACAACTAATGAGAGTACCAGGCAACTACTATCCCTTGCACTCCTTCAACTAATGAGAGTACCAGCGCAACTGCTATCCTTTGCACTCCTACAACTAATGAGAGTACTAGGGCAACTACTATCCCTTGCACTCCTACAACTGATGAGAGTGCCAACACAACTACTATCCCTTGCACTCGTAGAACTAATGAGAGTACCAACCCAACTGCTATTCCTTACACTCTTACAACTAATGAGAGTACCAGCGCAACTACTATCCCTTGCACTCCTACTACTAATGAGAGTACCAGGGCAACTACTATCCTTTGCACTCCTACAACTAATGAGAGTACCAGGGCAACTACTATCCCTTGCACTCCTACAACTAATGAGAGTGCCAACACAACTACTATCCCTTACACTCCTATAACTAATGAGTACCACCGCAACCACTATCCCTTGCACTCCTACAAGTGTGACAGTTCAGACTATTCCAGGTCACCCAAAGCTATATGAACGGCGTGAGCAGAAGGTATTATTCATTTGTAAAATAATATATTGAATTATTAAACACTATGGGTGTGCTCATCTCAGACAGCGCCACCATGTGATGAACTGTCATTAGTACCGGTGTTGAGAATCAAGTGCCAGTGTGGAGCACTGGAAACCACGTCTCAAATTAAACACTGCTATAGCATGGGCTTCAGTTCCACTCCTTTCATCCATTCGCTTTCTTCAGAGCATATTTGAGCATCATCAGCTGTACCTCACTTCCAGCTGGTACGTTCAGATATGCCATTGTCAACAGGTCTGGCTACTACAGACCGATCAAGGTGCTTATTTTGTAACATCACTTGTCACACTATGGGAAAGGAGCTTGTATCAGCATGAAAATTACACCAATGGGAGTAGGGCTTTCCTGTATACATATACAAATTTGTGCCCTTTATCTTGAATTAGCTTTGGATCAAAAATACATCCCTAATGGCTTAGGCTACTAAGCAACATTGTAACAGCTTGTTCCAGACTGAACATGTATAACAGACCTGCAATAGATGACTTCCTGATCTCATCAACATGCATATAGGGATATTTTTCTAGTTGTGCATGCCTTGCTAGTCAGATGTAAGAGTTCTAAGAGCCAAGAAGCCTGAAGTGATCTTAGCTGAAATTCCAATACAGTGGTGATGCTCGAATCTCGAGTCTCCAAGGCCATTGCAAATGCTTTAACCAGATCAGAACGATATCATGGCTACTACTCCTCTCACCCGCAAGCTCAGTACAAGTCCAGGGAGCTCTGTGTGGCATCAGCATGTAAAATTCACCCACTGGAGAGAGAAAATCTCTGGCCATTGGCAGCAAAAGAAGCCAACAAGAGAAGCCACCTAGCAAGTGGTATCTACCAAGGCTGGAGCTTTCAACTGTTCTTCAATCTCCTTCACCAATGCCTCTTGCACATCTCATAGGACCTTCGATGCATCTTTGAGATGACGCATCCCGGAGAGGCTTTAGCAACATAAAAACATCCAAGCCAGATCTTTGTTGACAAGGAAAGACTCCAAGTTCTATCCAATTGAATCCCCTTGAGAGTCAGCCTGACTGTTGTTCCAGTCCTGGAAAAAAGACACCCACATCGGAAGACATTTGATTTCCATAGACATGTCAGTGGGAACAGCTGTCGTTCCCATTGACTGCTTTGAAGTGGTTAACACAATATTTATTAGGTTTTCTCTTTTCAGTTTTTCTCAAACATTTTCTGGTAGTTAGCAGAAACTTTTCTACTGTTCTTTAAAGGTGGTTAAATTGTGGATCATTGCCCTTCTCAGACTCCCACTAAGAATATTAGTCTGATTTTGAGGATGTTGGCAAGAGAGAACCTGCCAACAATGTCAAATGTCCTATCTGCATCCCCACAAGTATTCATGCTTTGCTTAGTGTACTATGCTTTTATCTACTCCATCCCATCTACCAAAGAGTGAGGTTGACTTTGCTAGGCATGGCAGCAGAAGAGGCATCTAACACATGTTGACTGATCCTCCACCAAGTCTGGAAAAGTCAATGGCACACAAGACTGGCTTGGAAATATTTCTTCTTTCAGGAAATGCTGGTGTTGACCCCCAGCATGCCACGGAGACTGCTATGTGTGCACCTAGAGTATGCCTCTGCTCTGGGGGTGCATTCTCAGAGCCCACATATGCCGACAGAATTTCTGCTGCATCAATGAACATTGATGGGTGTTCCACCAAAGTGAATGCTGCCACAGTGAATACGGCCACAATGGTGGAGAACTCTCAGGTAGCCTGGTGAACAACCCTAAAGATGATGCATAAACCACCGCTGCTTTGGCGAGTGCGGTTAATGCACCAATATGGCAGGCAGAAAATCCACCAATCAAACTATAAACCGGGCTTTCATTCTTGAACGCGACCCCATCCTCCCCAACAAGGATACTTTAAAGGATCTGTGCGCCTTGGAGGTGCTCTCCAGGCAGGGTCCCAGAGATACTCTTTCCCACGCAGACTGCCTGGAGGGGGCACAGGTATCAGCCCCACGCCTCAGGAGGTGCAGCTTTAGGCAGACACAGCTTTCAAATAGGCTCATTTTACCAGCTGAAATGGAGATTTTGTGAGCACCTCTCAAAGACTAGAAATAGGTGGGGACAATACAATAAACAAAATGTTCGGGCATTGAGGATGTAGCAGGAACGGTGGAATCGGGCTATTTCACTGAGAAACTGCATTGAGGGTGACTTTTATGCTTGTTTGGTGTCTCCTGTCATGCAATATGTATTTCCCAGATGTTATTCCTGCAGTGACTGGAGAATCAAGCTCATTACTAGGCTGGTTCAAAGACTTTCAGGATAATTTAGCGTATGGGCATCTCTACTGCCTTCCTGGTGGATGGATTCCCACCGTACTAGGTGGTCCCGCCGAGTCAGCAAGGATCATTTTGTTGAAAGTACTTCCGGACGCCATTAGTGTTTTGTTTTCCAGGGGAAAACTCCAAAAGTCAGCTTTTCTTCCGTAAAACTTAAAAGTAGGTGGCTATGATGCGCCATTGTTTTATTTTATTTTGCACCATGGTGTGGCTGTCACAGGGGTTGCAAGCAGAAAGAAAGAGCTGTGGAAGGGCAACCCTAAACGTTCTGATGCTCTGAAGTAGGCATCCCTGTGCCCAAGGGCTGTTGGCCAAGACTGTCTCATAGCAGAGGCAGCTGAAATGATCCAAACAGAGCTTCTTGAGTTAAATGGTAGGATCAAATCGCTTTCTGCATACTAACATGGAGTAAGACCACGATCCCCTTTATGCTTACCCTTAGTTACTTATCTGTGGCACGAGCTCCCATTAGACACCAGACGGATGCTGTTTCAAATCTGGGTTCAACACTCGCTGTGTGATGGCATACCCTCGATGGGACATGCTTACGGGTTTTAGGGTCATATTTACAAGAAAGTGACGCATCATAGATGATGCACCACTTTTCTTGCGCTCCCCTACCAGCACCTAACGACGCCATGGCTGCGCCGTATTTGCAATATGATGCATCATGATGGCCGTTAGCACAATAGCGTCAACATTTCTTATGCTCTTGTGGTGCTTACACTAGCGTCACAAATGTTGACATTAGTGCAGCAAAGCACAGGGAGGCCCATTGAATATAATAGGTGCAAAGCATGCTCTACACAGGCATTAAAAATGATGGAAAAAATGCCGCAGTGAAATGTAAATTTCGCTGTGCCATATTTTTGGGCCTCCCTGTGCCGGAATGCCCCTCTTGCATACATAATGTGGGGCAAGGGGTTGCAGAGTGGCGCAATGCAAGCATTATCCCACTTTGTAAATATGACGCAGAAGAAAAGCCACCTTAGCATCAAAACAATTACGCTAAGGAGGTGCAAGGGGCTTATAAATATGCCCCTTAATGTTTTAAAAGTATACAATACGATATTTGTGCTATGGAAGATTTTCAAGCCTCAAAGTTGAAGAAATGTCTATGCACATGACTTTGTAGTCTTTTATTCTATATCTAACAAGTGGTAAGACACCCTTCACGCAAAACTGTGTGCTGTGGCCACAATCTAACAAGTTGTCTTCACTGTTGGCATGTTATTCTGTTTCCCAGTAAATCAAGTCCAAATTAATTAATTATAAACTTGGCCTGTTAACATCTTGAGATTTCATGGCTGACTGGGCAAAAGTGTGTCTTAAATTATCCTCTTTCTGGCTGCAAGAAAGGAACCATATTATACACATGTTATGTCCAGCTTATGTCCACGTTTCCAGCTTTTTTGCTCGCCCGTAAGAAATGACTCTGCGCTCCCTTAAATAAAGTTGGAATTCATATTTGTCCACAAGCTCTAATCTGCTGCCTTGAAGGAGATAATCCACGCTTGTCATCTAGGTTTATTAAGTGTATGCATCATATTGAGTACGTTTTATTTGATACACACTGTGATTAGATTTCGTTTTCTGTAATCCTCTTGTGCCGGTGTTGTATAAGACATGAACCTTATAATTGTAAATGAGGTTTACATGACGATTAAGGATCGATTTTAGGTCTCTGTGTGAAATTGGTTTTATATTTGGACATTTTCACTGAGTATTTTTACTGAGTGTAACTTTATTGATGTTTTTATGTTATAATCATGGTTTGCCTTACCAAATAATAAAGTGTTCATTCATTCACTCTTTCTGTTTGATGCTCATTAGATGCGCATGCCAGAGACAATTTATGAGTACTTATGGTTGTGTTTGTGTGTTGGCTAGGTAGAACAATTTCAGCATCTTGAGAATTGAGGTCACTGCAAGTTACTCCATATAGTATGTTTATATGTCAATGCCTGTGTGTTGGAGTACGAAAAGGTGGAGACTTACTGCCTGGAACTTGAAGAAATGGAGGTGGTGCTTCAATCTTTTCCATTATTGATTACTACCAGCAAACATTGTATGGATCATTGCTGCCAAATGGATAACAAGCAAGTAGGTGAGCATAAATAAACCTGGAGAAACTTGTGCATATGAAATACACTTGTCTTTAATAGAGGTGGGCCTGCCACCAATGCTGCTGTTGCGAGCAAAGCAGGTAAGAAATACAAATTTACATGACTGACAATGACCTGTTGAAATAGATATCAATGAGAATTATCCCGATGTCTTAAAATGGGCACAACACCATCATGTACTGTAGTTTCTAAGGAAATAGGATGTAAGACTATTAGCCCGATGTCTCAAGATGGCCACCACAGTGTGGCATAGCGTGGTTTTCTATAGGAAATAGGGCCTTCAGAAAAAGCTTTCAGCAACATCATAGCCACAGGGCAAACCAACAGAAATCAGCCCATAGTTTCAAAATGTCCACCACGAGCGTGACCACAAGTAAAGCTTGTGATTGCGCCACACCTCCAAACAATGTGCATGACATGCTCTTCCTTACTTTTTATCTAACCTATTTTCTGAAACAGCAAGTCTAGCCATGCTAATAGTTCCACACCCATATTGGTGTTGGTTTCAACTGAAATGTTGAACCACCAGTGTTGAGCAGAACTCTGGGGAAGAAACACTGTCAGAGGACCGGAGGCAGGACACTCCTTACAGCAAGAGTGACCGGGGATCTGCAGACATCTCGTCACCACTGTAAAGAATTCCATCAGGTAAGTTGAAGTAGTACTTTTAATCTCCACCCTTGGTTCCTAGATTCAGGCAGCAACTCCTACCTCCGGAGCCCTGGAAAGCATTGACCCTTGAACATTCAACATGTCATATTCCATTCCAACCAGGCCCAACAGACGTGCTGCAGCATGTAGGATACCCCAAAAGTGTGACAATGTTGTATCTGGGAGACAATGGAGTAAGGTATTACAACTATCCAGGTGCTATGATAGAAGGGCTTGCACAGCAGTTCTGAAGTTGCATTCTGGACGAAGCCATTTGGCTTTCTTACAAGAGAGGGCTGGTACCAGACTGTCTTGTTTTTTTGCCGATGTGTTCTTTGAGGGTGAGGTTGATGTTTGAAGTGAATCAAAGTGACTTGTAATTCGATGAAAGTTGGGGTTCAATGCCGTCAAGATTCCGGGCATTTAAAAATAATTGGTATCTATCTTGTTTATTGTCCTTGGCAAATAAAAGGAATTCTGGCCAAGCTTCAGGGCACTGTACATTCAAATCTCAATGATGTGCAAGCAGTGTTTGAAGCACTGGATGTATGAAGCACAGGAGAGTTTCCAGTAGAGTTGTATATCACTGCTGGTGTGTAGAATGCCCTTAAGAGGCAAGTGGTTGAGAGTGTGAGGGACTGAACAACAGCTCAGAAGTCGCTTCCTGGAAGAAATGGTTAAAATTTCTGAAGAAGAGAGAGCTGGCACTCTGTAGTGTTTGTTTTTTGGCACTCTGTTCCATAAGGATGAGGTTAATGTTTTGTTGGAATCCAAGCAACTTGGTATTCAGTGAAAGTTGGATTTCGAAGCCTTCAAGATTCATGTCATTCAACCAGGTTTACACTAGTTATTGCTTGATGTGCTTGCAAATTACAGGAATTCTGTCTTAGTGGAGTTGAGCTTTGGGTAGACACTAGACATCCAGGCTTGAAGAGGGAGAGGCTGAAATGTTGGATGTCTGGAACAGCGGAGACTTTCACGTAGAGTTGAGTACTATTGGCATTTTGGTGAATTTTGATGCTGTTATATAGAAGTAGAGCCCCAGGTGGCTCCATGTAGAGGTTAGAGATGACAGGGAATAGTATGGAACACCGGTGGACTCTGCAAATTAAAGGGATCTTTAGGTACCAATGTGAACAACTGGTGTTTGTTTGAATGGTAGGAGGGGAACCAGCGAAGAACATTGTGAGCGAATCCCATTAGAGACTCCAGGGCGTGGATGAAGGGTGAGATGGTCAACTGTGACAAAGAGAGCCGAGAGGTCTAGGAATATGAGAATGCAGAGTCAGCTTCATCTGCAGTCAGGAGGGCGTCATCTATGATATATACCATAGTGGTCTCCATGCTGTAGCGTGATCTGATGCCCAGTTGGTCGCTCTATAGCAGGTGGTTTGCCTTGATGTGATCTTTGATTTGAGTGTAGACTCTTTTAATGAAGATCTGTAACACCTCAAAACAGACTATGAAAACTGGTACACAAATGTGACCTAGCTATAGTTCTGTCAGCACATTAGGTTTAAACATTATGAGTACCCGACTCGAAGTAAAGTGGTGGACAAGTGGGACAGAAGAAAAGGAAGATCGGTGGAAGCAGTGTCCTGTAGGGTTTAACATTCAAGTTCAGGTAGGCAGAAAACAGAATGTTGGGGTGCAGCCAACTTGTCCACAGGGAGTGAAAAGCAGCCAAATTGTCCACAGGCTGTGCCACACTCCTCTGCTATCTCCGGAGTCAGACATACATGCCTCACACACCTTGGCAGGCAGACCAAGATGGAGCACCTGTGCTCAACCCCACCAATGTCCCCAGGGTCTTGCAGGATGTGCTAAGCGGCAACAGTCTCTACAGCTGCCCTCCTCCAAGACTTCTGAGAGGGGAGCATGCTGAAGTTCACAAAAAGTGATGGATGAAATGCTTGAATTAATCTCAGCCACTGGTAGTTACTCAGGCCCCTATCCCAGTCTATTGTTATTTGGCACACCATGCTACCTCAATTTGGACCAAGCCATATACAAATCAGTCCTGACCTTGCTCCAAAGGGAACACTGCAGCCCGATCTGCCAGACCAGGTCCTAACCAAACCAGAACACAAGCAACCTTGGACCAGTTTTGCCCTAGTTACAGCTCATCAGACAGGTATACATTGGTTCCAGTGACACAATATTCATGGGACCCCTGTCTGGGCATACCAGTCCCACCTAGGGCAACAACCTAACGTATACAAAAAAGGTATAGAAGGAATGCTGAAATTAACCTCAGACACTGGTTATTACTTGGATGCATCCCAGTCCATCATTATTTTGCACACCATGCCACCTCAGTTTTTGAACCCACCTATATGCAAATCAGTCTTGACCCTGCTCCAGTGGAACAGTCTAGTCCAAACCGTCAGTCCAGGTCATCCCTGAACTAAAACATTAGTATCCTAGGACTGTTTAGTCTCTATTTAGGGTTCATCAGCCAGGTGTAGCTTGGTTCCAGTGACATAGAGTGGATGGGACCCAGGTCCTGGCATACCCGTCCCACCTAAAGCAGCATACTAAAGTGTACAAAAATTTGATTGATGGAATGCTTGAATTAATCTCAGCCACTGGAAAATACTCGAGCCACATCCCAGTCCATCATTATTTTGGACACCATGGCAACTCAGTTTGGACCACACCATGCGCAAATCAGTCTTGACCGTCCTCCAGTGGGAACAGTCAAGCAAAATTTCTAGGCCAGGTCCTCCTGGAACATAAGCAACCCAGGACCAGTTTCACCCAAGTTAGGGCTCATCAGCCAGGTATAGCTTGGCTCCAATGACACAGTGTGCATAGGGCCAATGTCTGGGCATTCCCTCCCAATGTAGGGCAACACCCTAAAGTGTACAAAAAAGTGATGGATGAACTGCTTGAGTTATCCTCAAGCACTGGTAATTACTCAGGGCTGCATCCCAGTCCATTGTTGTTTTGCGCACTATGCCACCTCAATTTGGACCCAGCCATAGGTAAATCAGTCTTGACCCTGCTCCAATGGGAAGAGTTCAGCCCACACTGCAAGGACAGGTCCTCCCTGAACCCCACCACAAGCAACCAAGGTCTGGTTTTGCCATAGTTATGGCTCATCAGCCAGGTATAGCTTAGTTCAAGTAACACATTGCATAGAGGACCCTTGTCTGGGCATACTCGTCCCACTTAGGGCAACACACTAAAGCATGCAAAAAACTGATGGATGGAATGTTTGAATTAATGTCAGCCACTGGTAATTATTCAGGGCTGCAACCCAGCCCATTGTTATTTTGCACACCATACCACTTCAATTTGGACATAGCTATATGCAAATCAGTTATGACCCTGCCCCAATGAGAACAGTCCAGCCTGAACTGTCAGGCCAGGTCCTCCAAGTGCAGCCTTCGAAGCACCAGCATAGATTTAGCCCTTCAAAGTAAATTTCAATCACAAAACCACTCAAATGATGTAGCAGATTTTAGGCAAATAACACCACAGTGTATATTAGACCAGTTCCACGGTGCGCTAAGAAGCACCACAAACGTAAGAGGCATAAAACGTCTCACAAGAGACAACAAAAAGGTGCCTTGGCTACAGCAGCAAAGGGGAGTATGGAAGCGCTGCATTGGACTTTGGTGGACTGTGTTCTGGTTTATTGGTCATTTGATTCACATGATTGTTAGCTCGTTTCCCATTGACTTATGGAAGTGTGGTGTGTTTTTCACTTATTTTGCAGTAAAGAGTTTTAAGTATAATCCTGTCTTTGGCCCCAACAGAAATATATGTGCTAGAAGGAAATCCATGTAACTTACTAGGTGTTGTTTTTCATTTCTTAGGACTAGGAGGCCATATATGGCAGGTGCAACTATATAAAAATAAGTTGAATCTATAATAAACAACATATTCAAAGTCAAATAGCTTTATTGTATGGTAGCATTTGTTTAGCGTTTCATGCACCTAACACAACTCCAAAGTACTTCTGAATGGTTAGGTAAGAGGCTACCAGTTTCTTGTACATGACTAAGAGTGCGTGAAATGTAAGGTTGCGGGGTGCACTATTGTTTCGTAGCATAATTGTGAGTGCTCCTACGTAAGCAAACAGGTGTAACGGAGAGTCACATTTGCAGATATGAACAATCGGTAGGGTGGTGGGTTGGAGTCTATGGAGTGGGGAGGTAGACCCCTGATGGAAGCTTGGGGTCTTAAGGTCATTGGACACTCAATTAGACCACTTCCAGAGTGGGAGGCTGCACAGGAAGTTTGTGGGTAACAGGAAGAAAAGTTACTAGGGGGTAACATGGGGCTGCATGGACTCAGGCTAGCTCAGTAGAAAAACTAACTGTAGACAGATAATCCCAGAAGTAATTGCGGATCCTCTTTCCGCTCCTATGACTATTCGCGCCTGGTGATCATCTGAGATCACATTGCTGGTGGTTTGGAATTGCTGCCCGGCAAAGGCCGTCCTGATTGTTTGGATGGTTGGCATGGTGTGGGTTTGTAGTCTGTTTTACATGGGAAGTTTTTGGTGTCATGCGTGAGGTTCGGAGGGGTGCTTCAGTGATGCTGCCTGATCTTGTAGCTATGCTTACACATGGATTGCTTCTAGGAGAAAAAACAGAACTGAGATGAGTGCAGTGCTCAAATTCACCTCAACCACTGCTTATTTACTTATTTTATTTACTTTGGGCTGCATGAGTCAATTTTTTTGCCCTCTGTGCAATTCCCAACAGGGACTAACCCTATGCATATCAGTCCTAGTCCTACTCTAAGAACAGTCCAGTCGAAACGACCAGGCCACGAACAAAAGCAACCTCATCTTCGAGGTGGAACTAGTCTCTCGGGCCACAGTGAACATGAGACCCACATCTAGGCGTACCTGTCTCACTTGGACATCTCACTGAGAGATGGAACCTTTGAATCCCTCTCTCCACCAGGTCTAACCCCTAATCTCACTGCAGTGAACAGAAATACACTTACTACAAACTTACTCTGAAACGAATTCAACCAGTCCTAACACTCTGATGTTACCATGGTTTTCAAATATTTAAATTAGTAGCAATCATGACAGTGCTTAATTTGAGTCAGTAACTTCTGGTGCTGGGCACAGGCACTTAGTTGTCAACACAGCACTTATGACAGTCTGCCACATGGTGGTGCTGTCTGTCTAAGTACGAGATGAGCACTCCAACAGTTGTTAATTACTTCAATATACATTAAAAAAGACTAACACCTACCACCCAAGCCATTCTTATTGCTTTGGATCCTGGAATAGACAGAACTGTCACTCATGTAAGAGTGTGATGGTTAGTAATTGTGTTGGTACTGTCATTGGCAACGCTGGAAGGGGGGGGAGAGAGAGAGAGGCAGAGAGAGAAGAGAGAGAGATTGATTGATAGATATATTTTTGTTTTTTTTCTTGTAGGGTGATGGGGCGAGGAGCTGTGTCCACAAGGAGGCCAGAGCGTGTCACGTGTTCCTGCATGATATGCTTTCTGAGAAAGACATTTCGGAATGCTTCTCTTTGTCATCAAACCATCATCCGTCTTTATTTCAAAACAGGTTCAGAAATGTTCATTTAAGAAAATATGGAGACAGAAGTTTTCTTTTTCTAAATAATTTATTATTTGCTCGCTCTCTGCTTTTTATGACAAATAAGACGAATCCCACATAAGACAATGCATGTTTATGTGGTTGTTTTTTTTTTAGCAAGTTTGAAACTTTATTTATTAAAAATGGGGAAAAAATGCAACTATGCACTCCTGGCCGAATTCTTGACCAACCAGGCTGGTACTCGTTTGGGCACCCATTTATGGCATTAAAGTGGAGAACAAGATGTGCCTGGCAGTTTCCAGCTTCTACCAAATTCATTTTTTTAATCTCTTCGTGCATTGTCACTTAGGGAAGGATTCACAGTTGTCTTCACCCAAGGAAAAATACAACACACTTTTAAATAAGCTATTGGAAAATTCGAATGTCAGTACACCCAATCAGGTCAAAGGACAAAAGTTAAATTATGCGGTATGCATCTGTTCCTAACATAGACACAGCAGGAAAAAACAAAAACCTAAAAAGAGACAGACTGCGTGAGTGCGAAAATCGCCATAAATAGAAATGTAGCCACATTTCTACTAGGCTGGCTCAGCAGACGCCAAGAGATGGATGAAAACGAAGCTCTGCCCTACTGAATTGTTTTATTCATCGAATTATTGTAATTGTTTATTTTTTAATATATCATTGTTTTTTTTTGTTTTTTTACAAATTTGACATAGCACAATGACTAAGAAAATCAAAATAGTTGCAAAACAAAAATTAAAATATTAGAGGTGAGAAGAGGATGGAAAACAAGCAGTAGGAGCAGAGGTGAAAGGTCGCGGCAGCCTCGTGTAATGAGTTATTTAATCATTCACGTGTTTAATGGCAGCTGAGGCCACATTTGTAAAGCTTCTGTTCCCATCCATAACCTAATATGTGTTCAGATCCATGATGGATTTCCAAGGGACTTCAGATGTATTCCATATGTCTCCACGTTTGAAGGTCGAATGCTACATTACAGATGCATCTGCCATGAAGGCTTCCTGGGTGCCTGTCATTGGTGTATGCAACGTTTTCCAATTTGCCATTATGGGTCTCTGGGCGGCCATCTTTGCATGATGCATGGGTTCACCGTGACAGGCCCCATACGGTTGAATGTTTACTTCTCTGGCACCTTGATTCGCAGGAAAGGGCGCGTGGGCTATTGGTTGTGATCTATTGCTTAGGCATGTTTCACAAATCACGCTCAGGATTGGCTGTGCTTCCTAGGTTTTGCTTCTGTGTGTGGAATAAAGTCACAAAGCTAAAGAAATGTTTATAGATTCAGGAGGTTGCAGACACTTGTGTGTAAATTAGCAATATAGTATATATATATATATATAGGGGTATTTCTGTATCTAGAGTGGTATTAGATATTGATATCGCCTTCCATACCATAAATATCTCACTTTTCTCCCTTTTCAGTTATGAATTTTAATCAGTAATGACAATTTGGTTGGGGTACAGCCAAAGTAAGATGCATGGTTTGGGAGAGCTCTACCACTCTTCCCTTGTACAATTCTGGATACCCCTGTTGTTTTTTTAGGGCCGAGCCTGTGTTGCATGCATTTGCACATGCTATTTCCTTGCGAGACGCGTTAGGAGTTAGAAAAGGGCTCGGAGCCCCGTCCACGTCACGTCAGTGTCTTTCATTGGTTCGTGGGCTTGCCTGTTAAAATCTGCTTGCTTTCACTAGTGGAAGGCACGCATACGTCATGCCTTTTACAGTGGTTAGCCTTCCTGGAGCGCAGCGACCAAGTAGTGAAAACATGCTTGTTTGTGGACTACTTTTTATCTTTTGCTCGCAGCGCGATCCCGCTTGGCAGAAGTCGAGCGCTTTGCATAACATCGACCCTGTTACATAGTTAATTGCACTTTTGCCAGTTACGTAGATAATTGCACTTTTGCTGATAGGTTTCATTAAGAGTGAACTGTAGCAGCGCGATCGCGCTGCCTTTTTCCATTCAATGCGCTAAGAAAAATCCGGTTGGGAGTTTACAACTGCTAATTGCTGTAACTCGGAGAAATGCGAGTGCATTGCAAATGCTTGTTGCACTAGTGAGCGCGTCAACTATGCCTCTCCTCTTTTGAGACTTGGAGGCATTAAAGTTGGGAGGCTGACCAAAGTGCACCGCTCTTTGCAAAGATGGCTGCCATCCGCTCAACCCAGGCCTTGGAGGTGGCAGCGTTTGAGGTACAGTCGTTGTTGTGTACAGAGTGCAGATACCCTTCCATTTGATTTGTGCTTTATTAGAATATGAAAAAATAGCTGTATAAGATTGTAGTTTCCCCTGCAGGCTGTCACTTCTCTATGTCATTTCAAAAGGGTGTGACAACCCAGTAATATGTAATAAGATGAGTTCATAAATGACAAATACTTGACTTTTAGATTTGGTAGTTTGTTATAATTAAGTTCAGTAGACCAGATCAATTAGTAGATTTATTGGTAAACTCCTTGCATTACACCTTCACAGTTCACTGCTTCTCACCAACTCCTCAGCCTCCTTCCGCCTCTCTTCATCAACATTCTAAGGTGCACTCCAGATCGTACCATTAGTCAACATTCTATAGGAATGGTTGGAGTGCACCATTTTACTAACCATAATTACACTATGTATTATTCAGAATTAATAAAGGAAAATAAGGTTAATAGAATAATAATAATAGTGTACATAATTAGGACAAGAACTATGTTACATATATTGGGTTATTTAAACAACACATTACAACACTTCCCCTTCCCCACCAAGAAGGATTGGAGTTGTGGCTAAGATGCATTTGTTAAAAGTAGAATATCATTCTTTATAAAATCAATAAAGTCTTTACAGGGAAAATTAACTTGCTCCCTTCCAAGATCATTGCGACTCCTCTCCAAGCCCCTCTCCAGACTTCCTTGGGTCGCCCTGGATGGTAGACAAACGGTCCATACTCCACACACGGCCATCCTCCATAGTTACAACGTTCTTGTGTACCTTAGATATTCTCAAAGGTCTGGAGAACCGACTTCCTTCCCTTCGAGTAGATCCCAGAAGCTTTACCCTGACCCATTGTCCTACCACCCAATGTTTGCCCTTAGTATCAAATTTGTTATTGTACCATTCCTGGTACTTCCTCTGATTCTCTTCCACCTTTCTCATTACTTCCTTGCGATGAACTATGACAGGCTCCCCTCCTTTCAACCAATTCGGGTTTAACTTAGTTCCTGGTTGCCTACCCTTGAGAGATATGAAAGGGGATACTCCTGTGACCAAGTTGGGTGTGGTATGGTAAGTCCATAGCATACGCTCAATTGCGCCTTCTCCTGACTCACGAGATACATTGGCTAACTGCAAACACTCTTTGACCATCCTGTTGACCCTTTCTACGAGACCATTTGCCCTTGGGTTATATAATGCTGTTCGGTGATGTTTGATCCCACTGACTGTCAAAAATTCCACCATGGTGCTTGAAGTGAACTGCACTCCATTGTCTGTCACTAATGTGCTAGAAATCCCTTCGCGGGAAAAGGATTCCTTAAGAAATTGTATTACATCATGTGTGGTTACATTATGTACAGCTTTGGTCATAACCCAGTGTGTGTGATAATCAATTAATACTAAGATGAACCTAGCTCTCGATCCAGGGCACGTAAGGGGTCCTACTATGTCCAACCCCAGCTTGTCCCAGGGTTTATTGGGGACTTCAACTGGGGATGTGGTGCCTTACGTGTACTTCTGGTCTTGTCACTTAATGAACAATGGGTACAATCACGTACGGCATCCTCTACTAACCTGTCCATCGTGGGGAACCAGTAGGAGGCTCGTAGTCTGCTTTTGGTCAAAGTTCTTCCCAAATGTCCCTCATGTGCTAATTCTATAAGTTTCCTCCAGAGTGCCTTAGGGGGAACTATTCTCTCTCCTCTCATTACAAGTTCCTTAGTTAGATGAAGTTCTGAGCGTACCTCCCAATATCCCCTTACATCCTCTTCAAGCTGTTGACATCTATCAGGCACCCCTTCAAAATCATGGTTTTCAAGGTTTGCAACGTCAGATCCCCTGTAGTAGCTGTGACCCATTCTTCTTTAGTGATACCCGACAATTCTACATGGAACACAGGATCCAAACTCTCATTGGTCTCCTCCTCTCCTCCCTTCCTAGGTAATCTTGAGAGACAGTCGGCTACAATATTTCTTTTGCCTGGAACATATTGCATGTCGAAGTTAAAACCTTCCAACCCCATAATCCATTTCGCAATCCGAGGGGTAGCTTGGTCTTTACCCTTAACAGTAAATAATGAAATGAGGGGTTTGTGGTCCGTTCTAACTACGAATGGTAACCCCCACAGGAACAATTTGAAATGATTGATTGCCCAAAAACAGGCTAAAGCCTCCCTCTCTATTGTGGAATAGTTTAGTTCTGCCTCCTTTAATGACTTGGATGCGAATGCCACAATTCTCTCCTGACCATTTACCCACTGAGATAGGGTGGCACCTAAACCTCTTCCACTCACGTCTGTAGTGAGCCAAGTTTTCCTGGTGGTATCGAAGTTTCCTAACATAGGGCAATGGATAATGGCTTCTTTAACATCATCAAATGCAATTTGACAGTCTTTATTCCAATCGAAAGGTACATTTTTTTTTTAATAATGCTCACATGGGAGCTGTGACTGTAGCAAAATTATACACAAATTTTGACATAAATTCAGCTAAACCCAAAAACGATCTCAACTCATCTTTAGTGGTTGGAGCTGGAGCTTCTTTCACCGCTACCACCAGATCACATTTGGGTTCCACACCATCCTTGCTTATTTTGTGTCCCAGGTATTCTACTGATTCGACACCCAGTTGACACTTCTCTTTCCGGATGGTCATGCCAGCTTCATCTAAGGCTTGGAATACTTCTCTTAGAGTTGCATTATGTTCACTTTCCGTACTTCCATAGACTAGTATGTAGTCCTGGAAGCACATTACCTGTTTGATTCCCTGCAAAACCTTCTGCATGATTCTTTGGAATACCGCTGCCGCTGATGCGAGGCCAAATGGCATCCTTCGATATCTAAATGCCCCAAATGGAGTGATAAAAGAAGTGAGAGAATATGATGTAGGGTGTAACTCCACTTGGTGATATGCGGAAGATAGGTCGATTACACTAAAATGTTTGGCGGAACCGAACATACTTATCATTTCATTTATTTTAGGTAAGGGGAATCTATCTACCCATATATTTGTGTTCAAGTCCCTCAAGTCCACACACAGACGAATGCCTCTGCCATTGGGTTTCTTGGTGACAACTATGGGTGCCAACCATAATGAACTTTCAATTGGTTCTATAACACCCAATTCAACCAAATTGTCCAATTCTTCTTTCAAGGGTTCTCTCATTAGATATGGTACCGTTCTAACTTTATGTACTACTGGTGTAGCTCCCTCCTTAAGTTTAATTTTGTGTTGGAAGTTTTTCAACAATCCCAACCTATTCTCGAACAACCTAGGATATTCCTCACATATGTTTCCACAGAGATTATGCAAGTCCACTAGTAACACCTGTTCCTCACCATTGGGATCCAGTTTGATCCCCAGTTCCCTCTGGTGCCTCCATCCCAGCAAGTTGGATCCCCTCTCCGTGATGTACACCATTCCTATGCCCTTGAACGTGATATCTAGTTCTAGCATTCCTTTAAGAGGTATGGGGTCGTTGTTGTACCCTCCCGGTTTAATATTGGCCGCATACAGTTTATAACCTGGAACTTGTCAACAAATGTCTGATAATTCAAGAATGTATACGGTGAACAAGAATCAGCATAGACCTGTACCTCAATGTCGTCCAGACTGATGTCACACAAAGGATAGGTGTTATTGAGAGGTTCCTTTGCCTGATTACCCTTAACCTGCAGAATGAACTTCGTGCCTAAATCAGTGACCTCTTCTACTCTATTTATTTTTTTCTTGAAGTTTTTATCATTTTTGCAGACCCGCGCATAGTGTCCTTTAGCCCCACACTTTCTACATAAGCAACCACGCGCAGGGCACACAGGACTATTTGCTAGATGTTTGGGATTTCTGCATCTGAAGCATCTACCTTTTGTTATGTCTTCATCACTATTTCTCCTTACTGTGGTGGTTAATACTACTGAATCTTCGTCTTTAACCATCACCCCTTCATCCCTTGCCTTTCCTTTTATTTCCTTCACTCCTTCTACTTCAGGTGTATTTTTAATCCCTCTCATGCATTCTACTGTATGCTCAATGCTCCTTGCCATATCCACAGCTTCTTTAAGAGTAGGGTTGTAAGTAAGGAGCTTTTCTTGTACCCTTTGGTTGTTCGTGCATCTAACTAACTGATCACGGATCTATGAGTCTTCTAACTCACCAAATTCACATGTTTGAGCCAACCCTCGCAGAGAAGCTATATAGGTGCCTACCTTTTCATCCCTGGCTTGTACTCTACTGAAAAATCTATGCCGCTCTAGGACGATATTAACTCTGTGCCCAGAATGACTCTCCAACTTGTGCAATGTTTGTTGGAACACATCTAAGTTCTCTCCATCCTCCTCTCCATCTCCTTCATTAGCCGAAATGCTCTCATACACTTTTCTTCCTTGTATTCCTAAGTTATGTAATAGAATATGTTGCTTCCTTAATGATGTGAATTTTTCTCCCCCTATAGCAATTAAATAAGATTCAAATAATTTAGACCATTCCTTCCAAGGTAACACTGGTTCACCAATTTCGTTTAGGAACGGAGGAGGTTGTGACATTCCTGCTGCAGCCATCACTAACTTGCTTACACTATGGTAAATTATGTTATATGAATATTTTCCTCCCTTACAATTCCTTCATAACGCACCCAGTAAGAATGTTATTGCAAGACGATGTGCAGTTTCCACAATAATGACCAACTAATCTGCATTACAAAACCATCTGTCTTAGTAATATACACACGTTTAAATTGTATACTTTCAGGATAATCACTAACCAAATACAATATGTACACAAGAAGGTATCACCACTAAATAACATCTGCTGTCCACCTTTGACTTGTATTTTGAAATGTCTTAACACAATGAAAGACTTTTATTTTGAATGCGTCCTTCTGCCTGCTTCATATGCGAGGATTTAGTTTACTTCCTTGACACATACACCGATGAGCACTTCACATTCCCGATCTTCAGTGACTTGATGGTAAGCTCCAACCCATAAATAAGTGGTTTGATAGTACCTCGCAGGTTTTGTAAACAAGGACTGCCGCTGTAGAATCTTACAATCGCTCCTTTCAACACGCCGCACTGGAACGCCGCTCACCACACTTCCGTATTCCCGAATCTAAGTTCCACAGGGTTTCGTTTGTCGCGTAGTGGTGCACACGCGACTAGCGCCACACCAGAAAGCCTCTCATTTCACCTCAACTCCGCGCTGAACTCAGGCAATTCTTGGAACAGTTCTGTGCCTTAATGCGGTTCACTTAACAGTGAATAGCGCCACCAGAAAAGTCGCGCCTAACGCTGTTCACATAATAGCGAACAGCGCCACCAGAGGAGTCGCGCATATGAACTACTCTGCCCGAGTAATTCTTTTAACTCGTTCCGCCCGTCTACAATTGTCTACGGCACTTCAGCGTCAACATTATAACACATGAATCTTCACCACACTGCTGGCCAACAGCTCTACTGGCAGGCTCTCTTCCGTATCATATCCTTAAGGCACGGTGATAAGATGCACATCAAATCTGCATAGATTGATAGAGCCACACTTACGATTTTGCCAGTGTAATCTTCTCACAACACACTCTCAGATGACGGGCGGTTCTCGGTTCAAAACAGGAAACAGATTATCCACTATGGTGCTTAATAAATCAGGGGCAAGGAGTTTTCACTGCCCCTGCGCAGTATCCCATCCTCGTCGCCAAAGTAGTTTGTTATAATTAAGTTCAGTAGACCAGATCAATTAGTAGATTTATTGGTAAACTCCTTGCATTACACCTTCACAGTTCACTGCTTCTCACCAACTCCTCAGCCTCCTTCCGCCTCTCTTCATCAACATTCTAAGGTGCACTCCAGATCGTACCATTAGTCAACATTCTATAGGAATGGTTGGAGTGCACCATTTTACTAACCATAATTACACTATGTATTATTCAGAATTAATAAAGGAAAATAAGGTTAATAGAATAATAATAATAGTACAGGGAGTGCAGAATTATTAGGCAAATTAGTATTTTGACCACATCATCCTCTTTATGCATGTTGTCTTACTCCAAGCTGTATAGGCTCGAAAGCCTACTACCAATTAAGCATATTAGGTGATGTGCATCCCTGTAATGAGAAGGGGTGTGGTCTAATGACATCAACACCCTATATCAGGTGTGCATAATTATTAGGCAACTTCCTTTCCTTTGGCAAAATGGGTCAAAAGAAGGACTTGACAGGCTCAGAAAAGTCAAAAATAGTGAGATATCTTGCAGAGGGATGCAGCACTCTTAAAATTGCAAAGCTTCTGAAGCGTGATCATCGAACAATCAAGCGTTTCATTCAAAATAGTCAACAGGGTCGCAAGAAGCGTGTGGAAAAACCAAGGCGCAAATTAACTGCCCATGAACTGAGAAAAGTCAAGCGTGCAGCTGCCACGATGCCACTTGCCACCAGTTTGGCCATATTTCAGAGCTGCAACATCACTGGAGTGCCCAAAAGCACAAGGTGTGCAATACTCAGAGACATGGCCAAGGTAAGAAAGGCTGAAAGACGACCACCACTGAACAAGACACACAAGCTGAAACGTCAAGACTGGGCCAAGAAATATCTCAAGACTGATTTTCCTAAGGTTTTATGGACTGATGAAATGAGAGTGAGTCTTGATGGGCCAGATGGATGGGCCCGTGGCTGGATTGGTAAAGGGCAGAGAGCTCCAGTCCGACTCAGACGCCAGCAAGGTGGAGGTGGAGTACTGGTTTGGGCTGGTATCATCAAAGTTGAGCTTGTGGGGCCTTTTCGGGTTGAGGATGGAGTCAAGCTCAACTCCCAGTCCTACTGCCAGTTCCTGGAAGACACCTTCTTCAAGCAGTGGTACAGGAAGAAGTCTGCATCCTTCAAGAAAAACATGATTTTCATGCAGGACAATGCTCCATCACACGCGTCCAAGTACTCCACAGCGTGGCTGGCAAGAAAGGGTATAAAAGAAGGAAATCTAATGACATGGCCTCCTTGTTCACCTGATCTGAACCCCATTGAGAACCTGTGGTCCATCATCAAATGTGAGATTTACAAGGAGGGAAAACAGTACACCTCTCTGAACAGTGTCTGGGAGGCTGTGGTTGCTGCTGCACGCAATGTTGATGGTGAACAGATCAAAACACTGACAGAATCCATGGATGGCAGGCTTTTGAGTGTCCTTGCAAAGAAAGGTGGCTATATTGGTCACTGATTTGTTTTTGTTTTGTTTTTGAATGTCAGAAATGTATATTTGTGAATGTTGAGATGTTATATTGGTTTCACTGGTAATAATAAATAATTGGAATGGGTATATTTTTTTGTTTTGTTAAGTTGCCTAATAATTATGCACAGTAATAGTCACCTGCACACACAGATATCCCCCTAACATAGCTAAAACTAAAAACAAACTAAAAACTACTTCCAAAAATTTCAGCTTTGATATTAATGAGTTTTTTGGGTTCATTGAGAACATGGTTGTTGTTCAATAATAAAATTAATCCTCAAAAATACAACTTGCCTAATAATTCTGCACTCCCTGTATACATAATTAGGACAAGAACTATGTTGCATATATTGGGTTATTTAAACAACACATTACAACAGGTAGGTTTTCTTTGCTAAATGGAATGTCAAAGATTTATGAACATAGAAAAGTTTTATTTGTTTTCTATTTATCAAACAACATGAGGCCTTAGGAACAACATACGTCAAATAGTACAACTTGATTTTGATGAATTGTCATATATCAAAGTAAAAAATGCATGGTCTAACACACAACAATGTTTTAACCCAGTTTATCCAAACTTGTAGAAGGTCAATACAGTCTTTTGATGTACTGCATCACGGTCATACAGTCAGTTGCTCTTTTGTACTTTGCATAATAGTCATTGTATCAGGCATCAGTGCGTTTCGACATTGGGTTTAATATGTGGATGTCCTGTAATCCAGTTATCTTAATTTCTCTAAATTGGTCTCCAGTGGTGAACAACACGATACACTTGTTAGATTAATTAGGTCTTTGTAATTTGCATCAAATTGTATGTGTGTTAAAAACCTTTCACTTTGCATATCATTAAAATTGTGGTTGTGGAGTGAGCTCAAACACAGAATTATCTGTGTCTTTACCCCTTGATCTATCATGAATATATCAGTTCACCCTCTTTTTGGTGTACTGGCTGATAAGAATTCTAATCTCCAGGTGGCCAGGACAGTTGCATCAGCCAGTCCGTCTGCAATTACAATTAAATGGAGTTTCTCCTGTTGCTTGGCATAAATGTTCATCATCTGATGATCACTGGAGACTGAATTCTCAAGCTTCATAACACAATACACTGAGAAACATGATGTGTAATAATATCGCTAGTGGACTTGAATGGTCCCTAAATGATTTCGGGGGATAACTTTAAGGGGAGTAAGCCCCTCTTGCACTCTATGCATAAAATCCAAATTGCCCAGGGCCTCTGGCATTATGTGATTGTGCGGCTGTGGTGATTTTCGCATAATTATAGATTATGCCACATCATCCATTATCTATTGCATCAGCAGCGGATTTTAACAAAAAACATTTGTTTCTAGCTAAAACGATTCAAAATTTAGTACAAATGCAGCAACATTTTTGCTGCTATAATGCTATATTTGTGTGTTAAACTGGTACTAATGAGGTGCAACAATACTCAGACAATGTTAATACATTTGAAAATGACAAAATAATGAAGTAATACAATCACAAAATGTGCTGCATTATGCTGTATAATTGGCCTTTTCCTGCTGCATAATTTACTCAACCCTGCCACATAAATTGGCACTCCCCTGCCACATAATTCCAGTTCCCCTGGTATTACCCTAACACAGACATACATAGGCGAGTATCAAGTTCTCACTTCTCCCATCCTAGCCCAAGAGTAATCCTATACAAGAAAAAAAGTAACTCGGAAGCACTCTGGTGTCTGTGTCAGCTGTTTCTTAGTCTTTCCGTCAGTTGAACTCTCTAGTCAATCCCTCTTGGTGCTAGATCCTCCCATCCCTTCTCTAGAAAGAAAGCATCTTGTAAGGGGCCGAAGAAGCTTATACAGAGTACAAACTTGGCTTCGTAGGGTATCTTTGATGTTTCCCTTCATAACCTTTTCCTGACGGTTCTTAAGGTAATGTGGGCTGCCAGACACTCAGGCAGGCGCTTCTAAGAAAGAGGTTTGATCAACAATCAATCCCCGTGTTGACTGTATCCACCTTTACCTCAGTCAGTGGACATCCCAGGAGGCATACTCTTGTCATAGGGTTTATACCATTATCAAGCGATATGGATAAACTGCCCACTGCCTTCCAAATCTGCTTCTTTAAGATGGTGTCCAGTTCAATGGCCTCTCCAGTCCTGCTAAACTGGTGGATCATTACCTTTCCTGGACATCCCTGGCAGCACCTGATGGAAGACTCCTGGCCTACTCTACGACGCCAGCATAGATGAGCTGCAACATCAGCTGCTATCTTCAGCACTACGGTCTCCATCTACCTCATCCATATAGAGCATCCTCTCTCCAAACAACCCTCAGGCTACCCTCCATCCATCTGAGCACTTAGGTCCATGCACCACACCTAATGCCAACCAGCCTAGGCATTCAACTTTCCATTGCCGAGGATGCACCTGCAGCTCTCACATCCACTGAAGGAATTGTGCACTCTTCTAAAGAGCACACACTGGACCTAAAGCATCACCCCACTGACTCCTCATTCTCCCAAGCCCCTCCCTGGTAGATTACATCATGGTCTGTGTTGTGATCCCTTAAAGTTCCTTTGCTAATCTTACTTATCCTGACAATTTCCAGGATTATAACTCATTCACCTAGTCAATTACAAAGAGCCATCCTCGCCGCTAAGCGTCTTCCAAGCCCATCCAGGCAGTCTCTAACTCCCTCCTCTTTGCGTCAAGGGATACTCAATGTTGCCCCAAACCTTGGCAGTGCAGTTGCAGCAGTGACACCTTCCAGATAGAAAGGGTACACACACAGCACTCACACTCCAGAGGCAGGCATACCTGTGACCTATCACAGCACGCAAACACCAAACACTCTCAGGCTCACACACAGCATTCTTCCTGTGAGAAAGGGCTTTACATGACCTCTCCACTGCTTTTGCAGCACTATAAGCAGTTTTCTGTACTGTCACTGGGTGTCACGCCTCCCTAAGGTCAGGCGCCTAAGCTTGTGAGTACCAGAGTCTCTGTAAAGGTAACTGTGGTATCCACTTTCAGAAACTAGGAACCTGTGTAGTTGAATACAGGAAGTTACAGCCACCAGTCTGGTCCTGTCTTATGCCCCCCCCCCATTGCTCGGTATCTTATCATACAAAAATGTAATAATTAGTACTCTTTGTTACAATGGTGACGAGCAGGTTTCTTGATCCAACATACAACAACTACGAATGAAAACAGTTTTCAGTCACTGGGAGACCTGCTGGTGAACAGTCTCACTCTTTTTAAAAATGGCAGTACTATTGCTCAAGGTTCAGGGAGAAATGCTCCCATTTGATGTTGTACATTGTGCCCGTACATCGCATTACTGTGGGCAAGGAACTTACTTTTGATGCTGATCTAAAGAAAGGGGAGAGGGTACCATTGTATGTCTTCCCTATTGCTCAAAATAGCTACATCCCAATCCCAGTAAGGCAAAAAGTTTTAAACTGTCACACCACCACTGTTTCTTTATTAACAGCACCCGATGCACCCATCATTAAGTGGAGTAAATGAAATTAGGTTTTTAATCACTATGCTAGGGTTTGTGGCACTTGTCTATCTGCAGAAAGGAAGACATCTTTATGGATACATTGCATGGGAGCCGAGGGCCAAAGTGCCTATAAGAACGTACTTGATTTGACACAGGAGGATGCTTTGAGGCTAAATGATTATGACATTTTCATTCTTAAATTGATTAAACATGATTTCCTAAACAATAAAATTGTTCTGGATGGACACTATTTTGGGATGCAGTCACAGAGGGAGGGAGAAAACTTGGAGGAATATGTAACTGCCCTTACAAAGTTGGTGTTAAAGTGTAAGTTTGGGGCAACTGTCGAAAAAAGGATGAGGGATCAAATTATGCTTAAGTGCAGCAGTGATGAATTGTGTGAAGTATTGTGGCTGAAAGACAATCCCTCATTGAGCAAAATACTTATGGTCTCGTGATAGCCAAGAAGATTGAACATTTGTTGGCCTGCAGCAAGGTAAAAAAAGGCGAAAGACGTGAATGTTGCTGTTGAGAGAACAATCGAAAACATTGATCCTAATCATGTGGTGATGAAGAAAGAGTCAATGGTTCATTGGTGTCGTTCAGTAGAACTGTTAATAATTTTAAAGAGGCCTGTTTTAGATGTGGTGAAAAGGACCATATGGCCAACTTAAAGGACTACCCAGATGCTAAAGTAGTTTGCAGTGTGTGTGAGAGGCCATTATGCAAAGTGCTTTCAAAGTAATAATATGTGGAGGGAACTGAATGACTGTTGCATCATCCTGAGGCTCCAGGTTGAAGGGGGAAGTGTGGGAAACCTAAAGATAGTATGGAAATTATTGTCTGAGTGGTGAAATGATATCTGACTCTGGTACATGGTTAACACTGTTACAGAAGAAAGTATGTCAGGAAAAATTTGAGTTGAAGTTAAAGAAAGTAAGCCGATATAATGCCTCTAGCTTGTGGTGGGAAGTCTATCAAGCTGAAAGGCTATTTTGAGCCTGTTTGGTAAATAAAGAAGGAAACATTAACATCTGGATTTATGTGACAGATAAAGGTGACTATTTGCTGATCTGGCCACACCCAAAATTGCTGGGTGTTATTTTGAATTTCAATGCATCACCCAAGATCCAGCTTAATGAGGTTCGGTGTCGACAGATGAAATTTATCTGTGAATTTACCATAGTCTTTGCATAAACTCTGGGGTGCCTAGAAGGCTAAGTTCAAAACAATAAAAGACTTGAAGGCAATGCATAGCCAGTGATCAACAAGATAAGGAATACATATTTAAGCGTCAGAGACAAACTTATGGTGGAAATTAGGAGGTTGTTTAAGTCAGTCATTATCAAACCAGTTAAGACAACTGAATGATTTGCTCCAGTGGTCATGACCAACACGCCTAGTAGTGAGATTTGTCTATGTATAGACCTCAGAAACCTCTACCAAAGTGTGCTAGTGGATAAATATCTCCTGTCATATCACTGAGAGCTTCACAATGCTTTATGAGACTAAAGTGTTTAGTATGTTAAATTTCACGTCTGTGTATCATTAGATCAAGATCCACTATGATTCAAGAGATTTGACATCACTCATGACACTGTTTGGAACCTTCAGGTTTTTCCATATGACATTTGGCCTCTTTACCGCTCCATTGGTCTTTCTAAGAATTTTGGATGGATTATTGTGAGGTTTAGAAAGTGCTCATTCTTTTCAAAATGATTTACTAATATGTGAGAAAAAATGCAGAGGAACACATTGGGAGCATGAGGGTGGTTCTAGATATACTGCAGAGAAGAGACTAGAGTTTGAAGGCCAAGGAATGTTGCTTTGCCCAGTCAGAAACAGAATATTTACAGCATTTGATCATGTCTGAAGTGTGACGTGAGCCTGAGAAAGATCACACAGAAAACGAGCACATGCCTTTTTTGGCATGGCTGAGTTTTTACAAATGATTTGAAAAAAAATCTATTGTAAAACTGCAGCCACAAGGAAACTTTTGAAGAAGGGAGGCATGTTTGCTTGTAATGATGATTGTGAGAAATAGTTTGTGAGCATAAAGATTAATTTAGGAAATGCTCCATGCCTGCAAGCATTTGATACAAGAAATTCTGCACTATCAGGACTGGTGACAGTGATAAAGGTTTGGGGCTGTCCGTTTGTAAGGAAATGTTACCATAGCTTTTCTTTCAAGGGCTCGCAGGGAAAATGGATGGAAGTTTTCTGAAACTGGATAGGAATCCGTAGTGGTGACGTGGGAAATTTTAAGATCTTTTTAAGGGGAGGAGATTTCATGTGGAGACAGATCACAAACTGTTTAGGGACATTTTCAACAGGAAAGGGATAGGTAATGTGTCTTCACAGATTCCCAAGCAGGCGGTCTCTGTAAGAGTACACAAGTTGAGGTAGTGCACCTGTCACATATTAAAAATATATCAATGGACTGCCAGAGTAGTTTGGATGATATGGGGTCAGACATCAATGAAGTTAGAGATTGGTGGTGCAATGATGAAATTAGCGAAGTGAGAGAAGGGATTAGCGAGGGGCCTGATTAAACAACCCCACTGGTAAAGCTCCCCACTTTATGTTCTCATGTCTTCTGCAAGTAATAGAGGTGTGTGGGAAGTTTGTTAAGAAACAGGAAACAATGGTGTTAGGTCTGAGTAGAGAGGTCCAGTGTGATACTGGAGACGGAAGAGAGCACTCTGGGACATCATTGTAGAAAGGTGGATTCCAGGTACCAGAATAAGTCTAAAACATCAGTAATTAAGCCAAGATATCTGAATAAATATTTTTGGGGGGGAAGTAAGTTACTTTTCTTGTTTTATTTCACTAATCTTACTTGTAAATAGTTTTCATTGCGTGTACTCATTAGATTAGCAATGAATATGTTACTAGAGGTGTGAGGTGTTTGGATTTCCACATTCATGAACTAGCAATGTGGAGTGTTGGGCTTAGGTATGTAGTTGAATACTGGTAGTTACAGCCAGCAGCCTGATCCTGTCAGGTTTCCCCTTTGACCCCTGTTGCTCTGCACTTCGTGATGTATTTAATATTTAGTACCCCTTGGCTTCTGCCTCGTTAAAATATATTTATTGATTTTATATACAAATCTTTACCAAAGACAAACCAAGGCAGCTGATGTGCATTGAAAATGCTGGACCAGGGTTATCAGCATTTGACCCCCTGCAATGCAGCCAAACAACCTGCTGTGCTGTGTCAAATGGAGAGGGCAGGAATGCAAATAAATGTAACTGATAGAATGTACTCCCAGACTTAAACAAACCAAACCCAAGATGCACTTCCTTCAGGCCCACAGGCTTCATATGTAAACAAAATAACCTACAAATAAATAATCAATCAATCAATCAATCAATTAATTTGTAAAGCGCGCTACATACCCGTGAGGGTTTCAAGGCGCTGGGGGGGGTGCTGCTACTGCTCGAAGAGCCAAGTCTTGAGATCGAACCAACAGTGTCCAATTTTTGTTCCTTTAGTGAAGTCTTGAATTAATCCCTATATTACAGTTACCCCCGTTGAAGGGTTTCACCCGAAACGCATTGGGTCTACTGACTAGTCACTGTGATGCAGAACTTTGCTGCACTCCGGATATATTTTTAGCATTTTGTATGAATATTCAAGACTTCAATAAAGGAACAATTGAAGAATTGGACACTATTGGTTCGATTTGATTATTTGTAGCTTATTTATTTACATATGAAGCCCGGCGGCCTGAAAGAAGTGCATGTTGGGTCTGGTTAACCGTTTAGTTGCCAGCTATTGTCTCAAGGGCAGGAATGCAAAATATTTACTAAGATATGGCACATTTCTGATCTCTCACTGCGCTGGGGCACTATATGCTGCCTATCACCAACCCAGACACCCTTGCGCCAAGGTGCAAGGGTGCCTGCACTGCAGGCAGTATTGTTTGTGTAGGAAGGGACACCTTCTTGCACAAAAACAAACCTACAATTTTTTTTCTCTTCTTAAACGTGCTGCACAATGCAGCACACTTACAAAGAGGAAACAATGAGGCGAAATAGATATTTTCCCGTGATACACTTGTATTGGGAAGGCATACACTTCGGGTGCATTCCCTGGTCTACTAGTATTAGTAATTCAGAGAATGTGCCAAAAAGCATTGGAGGATGCATGGTAACACCCACCCTCCACCCATGTAACGCTTTACCAGCGCACAGTAACGCCAGGCAGCGACTTGCACCACCCTGCATTACTCTAGATTTGCTAAGCCGCGCACGGCCGTGCAAGGTGGGTGGGAACACTCTTCCCACCCACCTGCGTCAGACCAAAGACCTCCTTAACTTCAGGAAACTTCTCAAGACCTGACTGTTCGAGCAGTAGCAGCACCTCCCCTCCCCCCCACCTCAGCGCCTTGAGACCCTCACGGGTGAGTAGTGTACTTTACAAATTCCTGATTAATTGATTGATTGAAGGTGGTTTTGCGTGGCTTGGTAAATCTGACTTGAGGATTGCGTTGCCCTTGCGCCACCTTGCGAGATGCAAGGGTCATGCAACTCATTGAAAAATCTGGCCCACAGTATTATTCCACAGAAATAGCAGACAGCAGTTAATGTAAATGGCATTTTAAAATAAACCAGGACGTTTCCTCTCTCTCGTGGTCGCTCCTGATACAGATTACCTTATAAATGTTGCTTTTCCAGTGTTTGGCTTCATCTTCTTTACATCAGTGCCTTGGCCTATTTTTGTCACCCTCCAATAGACGACCCCCCCCTTCTCGAGTACTCTGTGTCTTGTCGAAAAATATCTCTTCGGGCAGCGCAGCTCCACAGCGATTTATCTCCATGAGGGATTAATGGCGGCTGCTGGCAGGTGATCTATAACCAACATGGCGGGAAAAGTCATTAATAATGTGTAGAAGTAAACAGAGGACTGTCAGTGCTTTGGATGCGCATCTTCTCATCTATCTTCCCCACTACACACTATTGCCCACCCCCCTGGATGCACAGCGCTGCACAATACTGCTGGCTTGTGGTTTTGATTTTACTCACTTATTTTCCGTGGCGGCCGGCAATTTTAGAAGGAAGGGGGGCGGGCGGGAAGCACACCCATTCATTCACACACGCACGCACATCCAGTCACAAAACTCATCAACATTCAAACATACATGGACGCACCAAACATTCATTTAAAACCACACACACGCACACAGACACACACACTTACCTTCAGCTCGGAGGTCCCAGGAGGGTTGGGACTGCTGCCTTCCCTCACTGGCTGACTAAGGGGAGGCAGCAGTCCCAACTTCGTCACAGAGTGGGATGCGGTTAGTGAGACTTCTGACCCCATCCCACTCTGTGAGGAGGTGTCACTGATTGACACTCGCCCTGGGCGTTTCAGGACTTAAACCTGAAGCGCCCAGGTCGAAGTCAATCAGTGACACTTCCCCTCATCACCAAGGGGGAGGGCCTCGAGGCACCTTTGCTGAGCCGAGGAGGTCACGCCCATAGGAGCTGTGACCTCTTCAGCCCAGCAAAGTTCAGCTCAGGCAGCTAGGAGTCTGCGCAAATCACGCATGTCTCGTTCCTGGCTGCCTGAGCTGAACATGAAGAGTGTACGTCAGGCTGACCTTTGCTCAGTCTGACAGACACTCTTCTTAAAGGGCAAAAGGTGGAGGGGCGTGGCCACTCAGCCCTAAAGGACGGGCCGCGCCTGCTTATTTTACACACCAGCCAGCTCCGTTATCGCACTGTACAAGAATGACCTAAGACGTAGAACTGTCCTCTAACAACACCACTGCCCACTAATAACACTGCGTACTAGGACAACCAGAGAGTAATATAATACATGTTTGATACTGCATGTCCTCCACTCCCTTAGTCACAGAGAAACAACTGGGAATGCAAATCGATACATTTGTATCAATAAAAACAATTAACTAACATTTCTCTAGACTAGACATATGAGAAACTATTGAGAATGCCAATTATAATATTCTTACGTAGACATGACTAACAGCACTAGAAACTAAGGGGTATATTGAAGAGCCCCTGGCTCCACCTTAGCGCCGCCATAGCGTCATTTTTTTGACAAAAAGGCAGCGCTAAAGTGGCTTTTTCCATGCGCCATATTTACAAAGTGGCACAATGCATGCATTGCGCCACTTTGAAAACCCTTGCGCCACATTATGCCTGCTCCAGTCATAATGTATGCAAGGGGGGCATTCTGGGACTAGAAGGCCTGCAAAAATGGCACAGTGAAATTTATCAGATTTCACTGCGCCATTTTTGGCGTTATTTTTAATGCCTGCTTGGGGCAGTTGTTAAAAAGACGCTCCCATAGAAGCCTATGGGCATCCTTGCACTTTGCTACACTAGCATCAACATTTTTGATGCTAGTGTAGCAAAGCGCCACAATAGCGTCAAAAATATTGACGCAGTTGTGCTAACGACTGCCATGGTGCGTCGTATTATAAATAGGGCGCAACCATGGTGTCGTCAGGTGCCGGTAAGTGGAGGGGCACAGAAAAAGTGGTGTATCAGCTCTGATGCGCCACTTTTTCATAAATATGGGCCTAACTCTGGACTCTATGGAGTAGCGTGCTACCTGTCTGCAAAACACTGCAATGCCTGGTTTGGGGCAGCGAGGGCTCTACAAATATACAATACACAAAATGGGCATTCAAGACATGTGCGTGATTAAGCCACTGCTGCACACGAGGCAAAAATAGGCAAACAGGAAACCATGACTTTGGTTCTACACACATGGCAAAAGACCACATTCAGATGGGAGACCGCTGATTTTTTAAGCCAAAAACGGCTTTATTTTTAGTTCTCGCCCACCTAAAACAGCCTTTAACTCAATGTAAGTCAATAAGGAGAATAAATTCCCCTTATTTTTTTTTAAATCTCCCTTTTTCCCTGTTTGGAAATGTTAGCATGTGTGTGTGCAACATCTCCTCTCATTGAACCCATCCTTGAGCTTGCAGCCCCTGTAGGACAGCGAGGCACTGCACCCTGCAGTTGTTTGTGCTGCGAGGCAGGGCACTGGGGAGAGCAGCCCCAAGAAGGGTGGAAGTCTTTTTTGCAGGTTGTGTCCTAGGCTGGAGTAGGTGCCAGAAGTCAAAGCTGGGCACAGCTCAACTTCTCCACACTTAGCAATGCATCAGAGGAAATAGTTAATGGGCGTGCATCTTCACTTGTTCATGCTCTGCGAATAAATGTGCAGTGCTGCCAGTGGCGTAGCGTGGGTTGTCAGCACCCGGGGCAAGGCAAGTAATTTGCGCCCCCTAACCCGTGGATTTTAGCACTCGCGAGCGCGCCCCCCCCAGATGTTGCGCCCGGTGCGGCCGGCCCCCCCTGCGCCCCCCACGCTACGCCACTGAGTGCTGCTTTTTTTAATGAATCTTAAAATTCGAATCATTGATCAAGTTCTCATCAGTGGGTGATTGAAATGATGGTGCTACAGTTTGTTGTACACGCTCTGCTAGCTGCAACCAGTGATGAAGTGCTAACATTTAGATGAGTTACTCCAGGCTGGGAAAGTACACATTGCCTCACAGAACAGTGCTTTTCAACAGGGTGAACTGCTGAGTACATCCAGTCGGCGTTTCTATTTCTTGCACTATCTGCTGGTAGGAAAGAATTGATGTGCTGGAGTGGAGAAATAATGTAGAGGTTCTTTCCTGAAGTATTAGACATTCATTCAAGCGCGGCCCGTCCTTTAGTGCGGAGGGGCCACCCCCCCCAACCTTTTGCCCCTCATGAAGACTGTCTGTCAGGCTGAACAAAGGTCAGCCTGACAGACACTCTTCATGTTCAGATCAGGCAGCCAGGAGCGAGACATGCGTGATTTGCACTGACCCCTGGCTGACTGAGCTGAACTTTGCTGGGCTGAGGAGGTCACAGCTCCTATGGGCGTGACCTCCTCGGCTCAGCAAAGGTGACTTGAGGCCCTCCCCCGGGTGACGAGGAAAGCGTCACCCAACCTTGGCGCTTCAGGTTTAAGCCCTGAAGCGCCCAGGGCGAGTGTAAATCAGTGACACTTCGTCAGAGAGTGGGGTCACTGACCCCACCCCACCCTGTGATGAGGCTGGGAGTGCTGCCTTCCCTCATTGGCTGACCTCAGGTCAGCCAATGAGGGAAGGCAGCAGTCCCAACCCTCCTGGGACCTTCGAGGCTGAAGGTGCGTGCGTGCGTGTGTGCTTCCTGCCCGCCCCGCTCTTTCTGAAAGCTGCCGGCCGCCATTGCATTCATTTGTTAATTTATTATAAAAACCTAAGGCTTTTTAGACAATGGTCTTGATTTAGAGTTTGAGGTTCCGGTTAATGTGTCGCACACATGCATTATATCCTAAACACTTGTAATATGGCAGATGGGATATCCAACTTTGCAAATCTGATACAGCATCACACTGAGGAGCTATTTCCAAGGTTGGCTGTTTTGATTTAACTTCGCTCAGTGAGGTATCAACAGCGCTAGAAACAGAAATAAGGAGGTTAGGTGCTATGTCTCACAGTAGTTCCTGAGCCGTACACACGCACTTCACCCCATGCAAGGATGCTCACATACATGATCTACATTAGACTTTTGTATAACACACTGTACATTCCCAATGGTATTGTCAAAATAGTAACTGGATGGGGTAGCCCTGAGGAGACCTCTAGAGTAAATTGAGGTAGAAATGTTGACTTATTTTCCCATCGGGTCTGAGATCTGATCCTGAAAGAAAGGTTGAGCCCTGATTTACAGACTACCACATCCATTACTATTTGGACAATACCATTGGGATTGTACAGTTTGTCATAGAAATGCCTAATGTGGATTATGTACGTCCGTCTTTTTCTGAGCATCCATTAAGTATGATGAGGCTGCTGACAATTAATTTGAATATTGTAGTTGGTACTTATTAAGTGTGGAGCTTTCAGGCCTCATAGTCACACAACTCGACCTAAATCGGTCCCACGTGACAATTGTGTAGTGGTATTGATAGTTACCGCATCCCGTGGGCGTATTGGGTAGTCCTTGTGGTATACACTAAACACTTTAGAGGTGACAATTTTGTATTTTCGCTTCCTTGATGATAAGCATTCGCCTAAATAAACTGCCTGTTGGCTATAAACCAGACACTTGTGAGAACTCATACACAACAACATGGGGCTTCTTGATATCTGTGGCTGCCGCCAATGATAGACTCAGCGCCAGGTGGGTTGCTGGGGAACTGGAGAAAGGAAAAGTATGAAAAGTAGTGATATGTGACAGTGAAACACTTACCTTGACTTGGCCGTAAAGTGTTAATTTTAAGGTTGTGCTGTTTAAAGAAAACATTTATACCACTTTTTCCCGTTAAGGTCAGCCTTTGCATCAGAAAATTGTGGTACCTGACATTACATTTATCTTTAAAAACATTTTTCGTTTCTTCTTGTTATCCTTTTTGTGGAGAACACTCTTCAAATGCTTCTCTGAAGCGCCTCTGTATTGCCAGGGGAACCTTAAAACTCCAATTCTGATGCCAGCCTGTCCTTCAAGTCGCCAACTCAATAGTAGCGTCCATGTTAACAACCTTCTTGTACCTGCGAACCATTGTACGTTCATGTCTCTGTTGTGTATATTCTTGATATAAACGCTGTGCCTTCAAACTTTTGTTCTTTATTTTTGCTACTGCTCCTGGTTATTGTGTGCACCATCCCCTGTTGTCCTGCACAATAACTGTAAAGTGCTCTGATGCCTTCAGGCTGTTCATGCTACATCTTCAGAGCAGCGGAGTCAGCATAAAGTGCCTCTCCCCCGACTGGTACAGCATTTCCCTCAGTTGTGAACCATGGAGCCTCAACCCCTCCCGCTTACCTTCTCGTCTGGTTCCACACTCAGAGCGACCCATCCTGGATCTGGTGGCACCTCAAGGTTCATAGCTGTGGTTGCTTACCTTTTTCTTGTCTGAGGCCTTGGCACTTCCCTCCCCTGCTCTTTCGAGTTTTTGGGAGATAGCACCTTGGCAGAAACTATTATGGAAATAAAAGAAAGACTCTTTCTATTCATGCGGCCTTTGTGTAGTGACACCTTCTAACCTTGTACGTTTTCCTTGACTATTTGTCTTCCTACCATTACCATCTCGGTGACTGGTCTTCATCAGATTAGTTTTGACACCTTATTCTGTGTTCACCTGAATCGTCCTAGTGAAGCTTAGCAATGATTATGCTGGCGTTGAGGAATGACTGCCCATTTCTTCCTTCATTAAAGAAGATGCAGAAATAAAATAGGTCATTCCTGTTATTAACAGTTAAAGGAAAAAACAAGTAAAATATACAAATCTTCCTTTGCTTTGGGGTAAGTGGGTGGTGGTAAAGAAGGAGCCAGAAAGGTGAGAAGTGGGGAAAGGTCACCTTAGCTAAACAAAAGTAGTGTTTGGGCCCAAGTCCATCCTGTGCTGAAATTCTGGATACACCCATTCAGGAGGACAACAGTGTCCAAGAGATAAATCACTGCATTTCAGTATCTGTGGCTCAACAGGAGTAGAGTGCTCACTTATAAGTAGCCCCAGGCTGGTAACTCGCTGTGGCATTCTCTTCTGTTGTTTTGCACTTCTGGCACTAACCTGCAACACTGAGGTAGCCAAGTTAGGAGAAAACCCTGATGCTGGCAAAATGGCGGCTCCCCAGACCCTCGAGAGCTTGCAGGAAATGGTTGCACGGTGGGGGCTGAGGTGGGTAGGAATACTTATTTCTCATTTTATTGAAGGCGAGTGTTGTGAGTCGTAATTGTGCGTAATACCCTTATGTGTCACGTGATAAGAATTACCCAATCCCTGCTGTATTGTTTGCTGATCGCATGCTATGATTGTAGCAGCGCATAAGTGTATATATGGCCATTTTGTGGACTTTGATTCATTTTGGGGGGGGGAGGGATACGTGTTTTTAGAAAATAGTGCAGTACGCAGACTTGTTATCGCGCGCTTCGGGATGTTGTTTAAATTGTGTTCATGGTAAATATAGCCCCTCTCCATAATTAGCAACCAAGCCGTGAGGCCATTCCCGCCCCTCTGTGAATCTGCAGAGGAAACCTCATTAAGGGTTTGCAGCATATGGTCGCGCATGAGAAACAGCTGCGAGGTACAATTTCCGTTTCCACCCAATATCCCACATGCAGCGTCCGACCTTCCCGAGCTGCTGCCTAGAATCAAACCAGCGCCAGCAGGAGCCGGGGCGCTGCTCCTGTCGACAGAAGGGAGGCGCTAGAATGCGCACACCAAACAAAGAAGCACGCTGTTAAAGGAAAGAGGTCACCTATGTGCTAATCCTATCACGATGTTACGTACAGTATCTCTTGTAATACAAAAACCGGTCTAAATAAACATGTAGGGGTCAAACGAACCTGGTGCCAAACCTGTTTGAAGATCTCTTCCACAATTATATTTATTCCTGACATTCAGTGGATTAGCCGTTTAATCAGGATAGAAGAAAGTGGATAAGTCTATTTGTGCCATGCCTTGCTTTTTTCGGGGCCAGTTTCTGCCAAACTGATAAATGTATCCACATCGCCCAAAGCAGACCTTGGAAAATGCACTTATAAAACGCAAAAAGTAGGCCTTGCACGCTTTTGTAATATATTCACAAAGAGGAAGCTAATGTCGGCGGCCACTAGGTGGTGCCATAGACTGCAGCTGCCTGTGTCCCAGGAGCTTGTTTCCCTTCGATCGAGATACTCATGCACCAACCAGATAGAGGAATGAGATTAGTGACCAGGGCCCCACAAAATCCTGTCTGTAATGTGACCACGAAGGTTGGTTTTAAATGCTTTGGAACTAGCAATTAATCAAGTTAATCAATCGAAACCATTCGCAAATCGCCTGAGCCAAGCAGGTGTCGATGCCCACAGCTAAAAAGGCTGCAAAGACAGAGTTGAATAGGTTGATTTCCAACCTCTAAATAAACCGATCTTAATTCAGAGGCTGCCCTGTTACCAGCGTCAATTCATTTTTAAAGTTGGAGCTTTACCGACTACATGGTTTGACTGCCTGTTTTTTTTCTAATTAATGTTGGGACCCTGGCCAATCCCAAGAAAATCGAACACAAGGGCTTGTTTTGAGATTACCATTGAACCCTTTTACTTCCCAGCCTCCAGGAGTGTGCTCCAGGAACCTGCACACAGGGACAAGAGCTTTCAAATTAATATGTTCCCCAACTGGGAGTTACTGGCAGTGCTTAATTTGTAAATAAAAAGGTGCTGGTTCTCAAAGCCCTCTTCTTTAACAAGCGACTGCTGCAATTAAATGTGCGAACACAGAATACTGAGGCAGCATAACCCTGAAGCCATCTCAGGCCTCTTCCATCCATTTAAAACCACTCCCTGCTCCTTCAACTCACACCTGCAGCTTTCTACTTTCTCTCATTGTGGCGCTCTTTCGTTTTTCTCTTCCTCCGTCTTTCCCAAACATGTCTTTTGCTCGCAGCAAATGCTTGAGGGAGAAGAATAAGCCCCGGCCCTCAAAAATAAGTGCCGGTGCTCAGCACCGGAAACAACAAGCACAAATTAAGCACTGGTTACTGGACTCTCTTCCGTGTAGGAAAGATGTGTTCATTCTTGGTGATGCATGTTTCTTAGGTCAAGTGTGCAAGCGCTTTGGCCTGTTGTAAGTATGGTGGGCTTTTACCCACACCGACCACACGCCCATCACTATCACTCGTTCATGGGCTTGCCTTTTTAAAATCCTTTGTTATCATTGGTAAATGCTTTACATTTGTCTCTCCTTGGGGTGGTTTTGTTACCGCCCTGCAGGCTGCCCCCTGTTACATGGATAATTGCATGATTGCAGATACGTTTGACTGCGAGTGAGCTTATTTTTCATTTTGTGTCTCTCCTTCATGCTCATGGCGGCCATGGTGCTTTGAATCGGCTCGCTTATGTCAACTGTTTTTCTTTTAATTTTCAATTTATGTTGCAAGAAAAGTCCAGTTAGGAATTTACAAAGCTAATAGCTCTAACTCGAGCAAACAAGAGACCCATTACATTGCAAATGCTTGTTTTTATTAGTTTTGCAGATGGCTAATATATTTATTTTGGTTTCAGGCAAACCAGCTATTGGAATAGTCAATATCAGACCACACACGCTCTTGAGTTATGGTACCATGGCCCTGTCAGCAGGAAAGACAGAGCCTGATGTCACAATCACAATTAGTTTCAGTACAGTTACTTGATGTTTCAGCCTTATATGCTGTGCAAAAATCAAGGCAAGAGTTTGCACCTATATTGATAGTCTGATGACCCAATAACCATTGATGAATAACCCACTTGCAGGTACCTCCTTTACTTAGAAATCTTCTACTCACCACAGGTAAACTTAAGTTGCGGCTCGCGGCGCGTGGAAGGGGCGGGGCGGTGCGGAAGGAGGGAGGGGGGAATAAACATTTAATTAATAATAAATAAATAAAAACACCCTCACCTCGCTTGCCGCTGCACCGCTCCATCTGCTCCTCTGCTGCAGGCACAGGCTCCCAGCCTTCCCTGCGGCCAATCCTGATGCTGCTCAGAGCAATGTTAGGATTGGCTGGGAGCACCCAGCCAGGGCACTCCCAGGCAGAATGGGAGCCTGTGCATGCTCTCTCCAGCCCGGCAACTGTTCTGCTGGGCTGGAGAGAGTCCCGTGCGCATGTGTGTTTGGTCGGCCGTGACGGCCGGCCAAGCACACATGCGCTCTGAGGGGAGTGCACAGTGCACTCCCCACACTGCTCGTCAACCCCGTGGCCCCGCCCCTTTACAAGAAAACGATAATAAAGACAGTTTATTATCGTTTCCTTGTAAGGTTTTGGCAGCTGCCGCTGCTGGCGGGGGTCAATGCTCCTCCGCCCTAATGGAGGAGCCGCCTCTGGTAAACTTACTGCTGAAGAAAACTCACCATCAACTGAGCATCCTGCACTGGTAACAGTCAACCACTGAGTAGAGCGGCCAAGATCACGAGCGAAGAATCTTTTGTCTCGTGAAAGATGCTCTGTGTAAGTCTCACAAGGGCAGAAATGTGTCTAAACATCAGACCCGAAGACCCCGTCATTGCAGTCTTCATATCATTGCATGGTCTGTCAATGAATACAGGACCAGGGCAAATATCTTATTCATGACAGCCTTTAATAACATCTAGATGTCGTTTTTTTATATTGAGCCTCCAATCCCTGGGATGCACATTGCCAGAGCTAACTAAATAAATCATGACTGATCAAATCTTACAGTTCTCCGTTGTGAGAGGCAGTAGTGTCCAGTTTGCCTGTGGTCCTTACAGTTTCTGTCATTAAATATTCCATATATGGCATTTGAACAACTATGACTACTTTTTTGACGTTGCAAGGATAAAGTTTTTCCTGATTGATTGGAATGTACTCAGATTTTGCCTACATTTGGGCCTGTGATTACTATATACTTTCCTAAAAAACATTACTATCCCGAAGACTTATAGCACTGATTCCGTGGGTGCATGAAACATAGCATAATGGCTATATCTGCCAGAGATCAATTAATGTTCTGCACCCTTTTGGAGAAGAGTGTTGCTTAACATGCAGTTCCTCACAACAGTTATCAAGTCTTTCTTCTCTTGTGTTTATAGACGCGGTATGATCTGTGCACTTTGTACTGAAGTTCTCCCAATGTATAATTAGCTATTACATTAGTATATTATCACATTTTTTTAAATAACAAAAATAATATGTTTAATGTAATTGTAAGAAAAAAACATTTGAGTGTTCTCCAAAAAAGTTGTATTTAATTAATTATGTTAACTAAGGTCAGTTGAATACCGAAAGATGATTACGCTTTAAGATTTAATTAATTGCTATGTTATGGTTTGCATCTCTGTAGAGTATGCTACTATCCAGTAGGGTATCCTGGTGCTGAGCAGATGAGAGTCTAGCCAACTTGAGTGGGACTACTCCAATAACCAGGTCTTCAGCTTCTTGCAGAGAAGGCTTTTCTGTTTAGTGGCAGATCTTTCCATCCTCTAGGAACGATGTAGGAGAAGGCTTGACCACCAGATCTACTTTTCTGTATGGGTGGGATGTGTGCAAATAGGTGTCTGGAAGGCTTGTGAAACAAGATGTGATTGTTGAAGTATGCTGGGCTGGTGTTATGAAGTGCCTGGAAAGTGTGGGTGAAGAGTTTGAATTGTGCTCGTTTGTGCATGGGGAGCCAGTGAAGCCCCCCATACACATGGTAGATGGTGTTTCCGCCTCATGGATTTCTGAAGTCTGTCTTGTCTGGTTATCTGGTAGCCAACGGGATGACTGTGGTGATGTCAGGTGTCAATGCAGCGTTCGGCCAGGTTTTCATGAGGAAAACATAGAGCTGGGGAATTATCATGCAACAGGTTCCAGAGCTCTCTGGCTTGTTTAGTGAGAGAACAGGTGCTGGGGAGCATGCATGTGAGTGCAGAGTGTAATGTGGGTGGTTGCAGAACTGTGTGAGTGTGAGAGGATGGGGTGTTGGGTGTTGGGTGCAGATAAGTGCATGAAAAGTTGCAGGAAGAGAGGGAGAACGCTTCCTTGGTTTTGTGTGGTGCCACAAGGCATAAATGTGTGTAGCGCTGCCAGGATTGAGGGCACGGAAGGTCACAGCAGGGTAGCGGTGGGAGGGGGGAGGACCAGGGTGCTGGAATGGACGTGGTCCAAGTGCAGATGGGTGCAAGCCAGCCTAGCTTTGGTGCACCAGCGGCATGCCCACTGCATGCATATGCTACATGTACATGCTGAGTATGCCATAAAGTAGGTCCTGGGAGGGGAGAGGAGTGATGTCATGCCCTGTGCAGGAATTATATACACACCTGCTGAATAGTTAGCCTTTGGAACTATCTTGCATATTCTAAACTTAAAAAGACATATTTTTTATTGCTGTACAAAATGTGATCTATCTTTAGTCACCACAGAGTATAGTCTTGACACCTACAAAGGAATTTCTCTTAGATAATGCCATTTTGATCTTGAGCACTGTAGCAGCTCTGTTACTTGGTCAAAATTCTCTGGCTGTACAAAACCAAAAAAATCTGTCTATCAATAACATGGCTTCCACCATTAAATACCCATATGTTAGGAGCGAGCACCTTAAAAGACATCCCATCCTTACTTGGGAGCCAAAGGGCTTCTGCTGGATGGGCATCTCATGAGCTTGTTCAGACAAACAGCTGTAGGGAAGTGAAGATGGCCCCATTGATAGCTGGGGCTATTGCAGGCAGATTATCAAGCAAGAGGAAAAGGCAGGCCTTTTCCATTAATTTTCAATAGTGATCTGGCAAGCTGGAACACTGATGTCTTTTTAGACCTGGACGGTGTCGAGGCCAGGACTACTACCAATGTTTGGCTTAAAGGAGGACCTCCAAATCTCAAATGAACAGAAAACCTCATGAACATGGTTTTTTGCAGGCTGATAGGCTGCAGCAAAGGTCAGGGAACTCTTTTTGCATCATCGAGAAGTTGTGCTGCAACCCATGATTAATTTATTGGTAGATCAACTTGATTGGTGACATAATGGATCAGACTTCGCCATTGATTTTAAAATAATCTGCATCCCTGTGAAATCTCACAGCTCTCTGACTCAGTAATATGTGGGTTTGTTCGTACATTGATATTGAATAACAATGACAATGACAAAAATCTTGATGCACCCAAAAGTAACAAGGGGAAAATCAGTTTCCAAATCGTCAAGCTTAATGTCAACTCCGGCTCATCGGTGTCACCATGTTACAATCCTTGGTTTTCGTTTGACAACTTGATGTGTTGTGGAAGTTGTCGTCTGGTGCACCTCAGTTGAAGCTGTTGGGCTAACTTGCTAGACTATAGTGGCTTATTGTGGAATAAGTTAGGGTGGACCTTGGTGACCCCAAAGATTTGGAATTAGAGGGCAACCTTACTCTAGTGCTATAAGTGCCACACGGCTATCTTGACTACATTAGTAACCCACGAGGTAATAGCTCTTCACACCTGCCATGTACCTTCCCCGTCTGCTGGGGATGCACACTATGGTGGTACGCAATTGCCTTTTTTTTTTTAGAGCTACAGCAATGCAGCAGGAGATGAGAGAAGGTATGAATGCTAGCTTTGCATTATTCATTACTCTAAATCCAGCTGAGTCGATAGTAGTTTCTGTGTTGCTGTGAATTCTCTACAACCTCTCTCCTCCATTCAGTAATATGAACCAATGCAGCGGTTAGAGTAGGAAGCTCCTATCTGTAAGCCTTTGTGGTTGGGGTATTAGCAATGGTAGTCTTTAATGAAAATTATATCTTTTAAATCATTACATATTTGTAGGGTCTTGATCTGTTCATGAGACAACCCCTACCTTACAGCCCAGTTGAAACAAATAGCTAGAATCCACTGGCCAAATGTGTTGGAAAGGCAATGCCCAAAGTCCAATGCCAGGTGGACCAACGTGAAATAAACCCAAACCCTGGCAGAAAGCCACTCTCTCGCTGAACCCCATCCTACATACTCTTAATGGTGGCCTTTATAGGTTCAGAAGTGTCCTTACAAGTTTGTACCTCCCTCCAGGAGCTCATTCTTTTGCATTTGACCCCATGTTGCCTACAACTTGTAATATTCAACTTGCAAATGGTTCATGGTTTGAGCCTTCTGGTTGGGCAGGATTGGACTGGGACAGAAAATAGGCCTGGGCACTAGAATAAAAGTGGCCCCCATTAGGGAATAAGATAGCTAAAAAAGTGGTGCAAGTTTGCAGATTGGGACAGTTTTAAACTTGTAAAGACACGTTGTATAAGTGTTCTGCAAGGTGTGGAGGACTGCATGGATTTGTGCTTGCTGCAGGCAGTGTTAGCTTTATTATCAGGGAAATCGAGGGCCATATTTACGAGCCCTGGTTGTGTTGCTCTTGCACCACGTAATGTGGTGCAAGAACGAAGCAGCTCCTAAGGCAGATTTATGAAGCCACGCAAGGTCACCTTAAGGTGGCCTTACGTGGCTTCATAAATCTGGAGTAAAGCAATGTAGCACAAATCGCTGCGTTGTGTTACTCTGCCCTGGGAAGGTGTCCCATCAGCGTTGCGTGGGTATTCTCACGTAATACCATGGATTTTGATGCATTCACAGATTTACAAGAAGTTGTTAAGCTGGGAATGCGTCAAAAACGATACGCCTTCCCACGGGAGGCGTAATGAGGAGAAATATCTTTATTTATGCTTGTTACTTCCTTTTTCTATGTGTGCTGCGTTCTGCAGCACATATGGAAAGAGGAATATGCCTTTCCGGATTGTTTTTGTGCGTGAAGGTGTCCCTTCCTGCATAAAAACAATCTTGGATGCAATGCATGTACCCTTGCACCATTGTGTTGGTGCTGTTTGTATAATTCAGAGATTAGCATACAATAATTGTTTATTAATTTAATAGATATTAAAAATGACCAATTCATGCCCCACTAGCAATTCTTATAGCTTTGGGGGCCTGGATTAGTCTGAATTGTCTCACTTGGAGGGTGTGGTGGTTAGCAGTTATGTGGGTACTGTCACTGGCAATTGGTGGTGAAAGCTCCAGTGTCCTCCCAATGAAGGCCCTGGCACACTTTTCTTTTTTCAAATTAAGCACTCCGGAAATCAGCAGTAAAAACCGGCCCAGCAGACCATAAAACAGATAACTAAACATTAAAAACAGCAGGCCCACATACTGCCCTGTCGGACCAGCCCTCCTGGCACTGCCTGATTGCCAGTGCTTTAAACGGAAAAATAGAAGTGAAGGTACTCACTTCTCAGTGTACCTGTTTGCTGTAGAGAAGTGCAGCTACTCTTCCTTTAAAAGTATTGGAGCAATGCTGAGAAGTGCAGGCACTCCTCCTTTCAAATGAAAAAAGTGCAGGTACTCAGTACCGGACAGTACCTGCCCATTTAAAGCACCTTCTTCTACCTCGCCGCTAAGACCTGGAACTCCCTCGCGACCCCCCTGCGCCAGACCCAGGACCTTCTCACCTTCAGGAGACTCCTCAAGACCTGGCTCTTCGACCAATAGCAGCTCCACCCCCCCCTCAGCGCCTTGAAACTTTAACGGGTACGTAGCGCGCTTTTATAAATATCCTGATTGATTGAAATATCCTGATTGATTGATTGTCCGAACCTGCTGCTGGATCCTATTGTGTCAAGCTCCGAGAAGCTCCATCTTGTCCATGTTGCACTACACAGGGTATTAGCAAAACACTTTGCACCACATACAGGTAAGTCTCCAGCTGGTTAATGTACCTGGAACAGAGCACCACAATCAAGGCATCATTTAGGGTCCACCGCCAACTCAATCATGTGTAAAGCAATTATCACCTATGCGGGTGTCACGTCATCAGGTGCAGCCATATGTCAACATTGTGAACGCCCCGTGAGAACTTCCACTGGTTCATAATTAAAGCGCTACACACTGCCCGCTTTACAAGGAGTTTGAGCACAACGCCGCAGCTCACCGTGTCATATGTAATATCACATATGATAGATATCACTTGATGTGGTATCACGTGCCCTTTGAGCCCGGTGACATCACAGGAAGTGGCGCCTTTGGAGATAACAAAAGAATAAAATAAGTGGATGAGTAACATTTTCTCAAAACATTGCTAAAGCAAGTAACAGTCTGTTTTGGTTGCCACCTTACAACTATTAAGCTACCATCTAAAGGGAGAGCGCTGTAATTCTCCAGGGTTACCTATGGGGTATAAGGGTGCCCCTCTGGTATTGCTGCCTCATGTTAGTGCACAGGGACTATGTTAAGTTATTTTTTAGATCCTATTAGAAGTATTATGCATAGCAGAGCACGCCCAGTGGTAGTATTACGCAGGGTGTACAGCGCCCATCTGGAGTCATTATGGTACGTCCTTGCGGCGGTGAGCACCTTGAGCTGTTACACAGAGTAGCTCTCACTGAAAAATATTATTGGCAGCAGTGAGGTTTGCGTACGTCACAAAAAAACATACAGGCCCATATTTATACTTTTTGACGCTAAACTGCGCTAACGCAGTTTAGCGTCAAAAAGTTTTGCGCCGTCTAACGCCATTCTGAAGCGCCATGCGGGCGCCGTATTTATGGAATGGCGTTAGACGGCGCAATCAGACCGGCGCTGCCTGGTTTGCGTGGTAAAAAACCACGTAGACCAGACAGCGCCGGCGTAGGGGGAAAATGGCGCATGGGCGTCTTAAAATGGGGCAAGTCAGGTTACGTCGAAAAAATCGTCTTAACCCGACTTGCGCCATTTTTTAACGACGCCCATCCCCCATCAACATGACTCCTATCATTGTAAAGATAGGAGTCATGCCCCCTTGCCCAATGGCCATGCCCAGGGGACTTCTGTCCCCTGGGCATGGTCATTGGGCATAGTGGCATGTAGGGGGGCACAAATCAGGCCCCCCTATGCCACAAAATATTATTAAAAAAAAAAAAAAAAAAACTTACCTGAACTTACCTGAATGTCCCTGGGGTGGGTCCCTCCAGCCTTGGGTGTCCTCCTGGGGTGGGCAAGGGTGGCAGGGGGGGTCCCTGGGGGCAGGGGAGGGCACTCTGGGCTCATTTTGAGCCCACTTGTCCCTTAACGCCATGCCTGATCCAGGCGTTAAAAAGCGGCGCAAATGCGCCGTTTTTAGCCACGCCCACTCCCGGGCGTCGCTTTTGCCCGGGAGTATAAATACCACGTAAAGGCCTGGGAGTCATTTTTTAGACGGGAACGCCTCCCTTGCATATCATTAACGCAAGGAAGGGGTTCACGCTAAAAAATGACGCACATTCCGGGAACTTTGGCGCTATTCGCCTCTAACGCCATAGTATAAATATGGCGTTAGTTGCCGTTAGTTTTGCGTCGAAATTGCGTCAAAAAAAACGACGCAATTTCGGCGCAAACGGAGTATAAATATGGCCCACAGTCCATTGAAATGCTGGTAAGAGCTTCTACGGGTTAATAGTCTAGCCAAAATTGGACACATCATGGTTTGAATTCAGACAGGGGCGATTGAGCCTTCATGCTTCCGAAGCCGATGAAAAGCAAATAAGCTGATTAGAATTTGTCACTATTATTCGTGCGTGCATAGGCAGTTAGTTCTGTTACTGTTGTGTACTTTGTAGTCATTATTATCACACATGCTGTAGTTGGGAGGTTTGGGTGGAAATTCTGCCTTTAACGTGCACATTCAGAAGGGGACACTGATGACTGTTTTATTCCCAAAAATATTTTTGCTTTTAGGTATTTTTGTACATTGGAGAGGGGCAGCAGCTATCCTAACAATAACATTTTGCAGAAGTAATTAAACAAAGCAAAAGAAGCATTGGCAAAGCCAAAAGACTGATAACCGAAACCATTCGTACTGGTTTTGGCAACGCCAGTTTTGTACGCACTCATTATACACCAGGGGAGTGAATAATGTTCTTAATTAAAAAAGACTGCTTTTAAGAAATAGTTTTCAAGACTGCTTTTCTCGGTTTAACTCTACAGAACAAACATAGGGTTGGTTTGGCTCTGCGAACAGGACTTTTTGTTCAGTCACTTCATACTGTTGCATGTTTGGTGTATCATTGGAGGTTTTTTTCCAACATCTAAAAATTATACTGAATCATCATGTATTACATGTTTTTTTACCTCATAGATGCGTTGTAAACAGAACGCAATTGCAGCAGGCATTTTTAATATTTTTCAAATTATTCAAGGTGAAAGAGAGACTTCTTCGCTTTGCCAGTGCTTGTTGTTTGATGCTCCCGGGTGTACCCATGTCGTTTATGACTGTCCAGGTTAGTTAGATTGCAAACCAAGCGCCTATGCCCAGTAGTTTAATGAATGAAGGTCTTAAAACTGCAGCTCTTAACATTCAACTGAGTCAGTGATATATTTTGCTTAAATGTTGAAAGCTGCAGTCATAAGATGTTCATTCATTAAACCCCTGAGGAAGTGTCAGCGTTTGACACACACGGGCACCAAACATCCAAACCCTGTGGATGGAAGTTACCAAATTAGAACATTTGTATCTGCTTGATATGAAAAAAAACAATCAGTTTTGTATAGATTGCTCATTCCATCTCACAGTAGTAGCTGGTATGTCAGTCTGAGAGTGACTGTGCGGCAGCGCAGAGTTTACCTGACGTGAGCTGGGGCGTAACGCAAGCCCCTGTAGCCCCTGAGGTGCAATGGGGCCCCCGAACCTTCAGGGGCCCCTCAGCCACTGATGGGGGCATTCAGCTCAAGGCCAATGAATGACTGTGATATGTGGGAGACTCGGGGACCCCTCTTCACAGTCTGCGGGGAGGGTTATTATTTTTCGTCAGGCCTCTGGACGTGAGGAGTCACAAACTCCTCCACTGGGACCCCCTTAAACCCGCTTCCGAACGTCGCCGGTTAATATTGTGGAAATGTCAGGCACAGTATTAATCACGTTGACAGTCATTCCAGCATTTTTCAGAGCCCGTCTGGTGATGGTGACATTTGGAAGGATGTTTCCATCAGTCACTGCTCCAATTCTGATGAGGTTGACTGAGTCTTTTACAGCGATTGTAAGGAGGTCGTTTACAGTATATGTGCCTGATCAACTATATATATATATATATATATATATATATATATATATATATATATATATATATATAGTTAAAACCAAGTTTCCAAAGGAAAATTATTTTTTTGTTTGCTAATAAAAAACTCTCATACCCCTCAGCTTCTTCTTTCAAGATGATCAATCAAGCAGGGGCAGAGAAAAAGGGGGAGGTCCCAAAACATGTTTCCAGTGCAATTTTCTAAAGGATATTTAGACACAGCTAAAGCCAAAATGTCAAAATGACTGAACAGAATTACACCAAATTTGGCAGAAAGCTAGATATGTTTTGAAAAAACGTGCTTTCTGGGATTTGGTGTAAATTCGTTCAGTAGGTATTGAGAAATTAAGGTTCAAAATGTAAGTATATATCATACCGTGGAGGATCTGTGAATCTGGCACCACATCAACACAGATGAGGCAACAGCCATTTTAGGGCTCGGGGACTCACTACCACGACCTGTAAAAAGATTTAAAAAACAACATATACAAGGGCAGGTGGGCCAAAAAGGTAATTTTTAACATAATTTTTACTGCAAATTTGTGGACGATCTGCAGATCTGTGATAGCATTTTGAATTTTTTTTAAAAGAGGGCAAGCTCCTGCCCTTTTTTTTTCCTTTTTAAAAAAAGGCCCCCATGGTCGACCTGGGCCTGGGGGAACCTATCTTTTTTTTAGGGAAGAAGGGGCTTCCAACCCCTCCGAGCTTTCAGAGGCCCCACGTATCCCATCTTGCAGGACCAGTAGGTTAATATATGAGGAGGGTGTGTGTGGCCACCCTCCCTGAGCCTTCATAAGGCCCTGGGGACAGCCGTCCTCTGGGGGCGTTATTATGTGCACGCAACACCCATCCCTGAGCTATTTTGAGCCCCCGGAGACCCCATTTCCCAGGCCACTTTCTCTTTAATGTGGAGGGGTGTTGTCCCCCCCACAGCCATTTTGAGGCCTTGAATACCCCATTTCGCTTGGACTGCTCTACTTTCTATGGGAAGGAGCGCAGACAGACACCTCTCTAAGCCACAAGATGACCCCAGGGATCCCTCTCACAAGCCAAAGCAACTTAGAGTTGCTGAGTGTGTCCTGGTCCTACCTGGGACACCCACAGCAATTTTGGCTGTGGTGGGAGCCCCAGGACCCCTGCAGACTCTGCTGTCTCCCCTGCCTGCACGCACCACAGGTGCACCGGGGCCTGGCTGCATTTGTTTGCTCTCACCCTGCAGGAGCAGATTTTCTCTTAAATTGAAGTTCTCCCTATCTGCTCTTGCAGGCAGCGAACTGCAGTGTCCTGGGCTAGTGGGGTCAGTGCTGCAATCAGCCCCCAGGCGATGGGCTCCCTGGGGCCACTGCATGGCTAGGGAAGGGGGCTCCCATACCCCCCCCCCCCAAATATTTGGCCCTGCGGGATGGACCATTATGCTCAACTCCACAAAATAAAAAAAGTATGAGCCCCAGGGGATGTGGTTCTCAAGACCTTAAAATTTTCGAGGATGGGGGCTGCTGCCCTCTCTCCAAATTAAAACATAAGAAAGCATTGAATGTGAAATGAGTGGCTGCAGGGAGCCTCCTGGGTCACTGAAATGAGAATTTGCTATTATTTTCAATTAGCTCCGAGCTGGAGCTGTATGTTCTTCAGCTGGAGTGCATAGACCCCTTGCGGTTGGCTTCATGGCGGAACATTGTCAAAAATATTTAAAAAACAGACTCAGAGACATGTAATTTTTGTTTAAATGCTTCATTGGAAATACGTTCTGACAATCACTATTATTAAACATTGTATTTTATATTTTACTATAGCTGGTTTTTGATAAAGCTAATAGGCTTACTTAATATATGTTTATGTGCTGACCTCTTGATAAAGCCAATAGGTCTGCTTTTTATATTTTGGTGTTCTGACCATTTGACAAAGCCAGTAGGTCTTACTTACTTCAAATGACACCATCTACATTGTTACATGATATTGTCACCCGTGTTTGGCGAGAAGTTGGGTGCAGGACAGACTAGGGCTTGGTCACCTGAAGGGTGTTGTTTGCTTGCAGGGGATTGGGCCCAACCCTACGCCATCCACAGTGTAAGAGAATTTTATGGATTTATAATTTTGTGCATTATTAACAATGAGAAAAAGGCAATTTTATGCTTGTTTCCTCATATACAGACTTATTTAATATAATTACTTTTGAAACAAATTTTCCATAGTGTGTAGAAGTCCATGTTTCTAATATATGTTAATTAGGCCACATTTATGTGTGAAATGCCATCTTGACTGAGATGGAAGGCTTTTGTATCACTTATCCTGTACTTCCCCACCTGCACATTTCCTTTCCCCACAAGCTCTGCAGCACACAGTCAAGCTGAGGTATATGATTTTATGATATTTCCACTGTTATTGGTGTTCTGCTCATGATGAACTTTCTCTAGCTTGGAAGTAACTTGCAACACATAGCCATGACTCCTGCTTCTTTACTGAGACCTATTCATTCAAATACCATGACACGGTAAAGGTATCTTGTCTTGTTTGAACATCTCCGTGTGTGATTCGTATGGAGGGTGCTAAATGATTATTCATATAGGTGTTAAGGTAATATGACATTTATTTTTATTGTGCTCTGATTTGCTGAAGATTTGATACATTCACTCACACCAGGACACTTTTGCAAAAGTTATTATTCTCTTTGCAAGAATTGTGTAAATTAACCCTCGATTTTGGGGGTGAGCCAAAAGATTTTCCTGTTCTATTAGGGATACTTTTTCATTCTTTCCTGATTTTGCTGCCCATTTATTTTCTGATTTGTACATACTGTGTATAACTCTGCACTTGAGGGTATTCATGGCATTTACTCTGTGCCTCTTGTTTTGGAATTTTGTAATGAAATCCTTCCACTTTTCATTGTTCTAGAAGTCAGTTATTTATTGGGCTCATTCAATCTCAGATAATTCATGAATAGTAATTTGCTTGTTTCTGGTGTTTTGGGAGGTGCCTTAATGCAAGAACACATTGCCTCACGAAACTGAGATTAACACCCTCTCCAAACCAGTAAATTGTGGGAAATCTGACTGAGGTAAATTTTGGGTGTTTCAAATTCAGGGTACTCATTTTGCTCCCACAACTGTGAAGGAGAAATTCACTGAAAAAACAAAGAGTTAAGTCATGTTATCATTAGGAATTGTAATATATGTTTTTTTGAATAAAAAAAATAGAAATTTAATGAGAAAAACAAAGGTCAAAGGGCAATTATAGTTTGGTGAAATGCCAGTTAAAATATACTATTTTATACAAACAAAACCACTGAAATTGACCCTTTATAATCATCTACAGTAACTATAACTTGTGCCCTAAAGTAACTATAACTGGCACACTGCTAAATACCTCAGATATTACATCACTTATGACATAGTCTATGACATCATTGATAGCATTACTGCAACATCTGGAATGACACAATTGATAACAATACTGCGCATGGGGGGGATGCAAGTTATAGTGGTTTTGTTTGTATAAAATATTTTTTTTAACAGCGAGCTAGAGAGAGAGAGCTACATTCCTCTCCAGAGACTTCTGATCTTACCCTCGTCCAACTCTCCCACTCAGCTGTGCTCAGGGTTGTAACTATCAGTGGTGCAACTGGTGGAGTATCACCGGCAGGCCCTGCTTCAGGACTGGGCATCTGGGAGGGCCATGAAGAAGCAGGGATGGACCATAAACTTTAGTGGGGTTGTCCAGAGTTTCCCACGTGTCTGGGAGCTGGGTCTGGCCATGCTGGATGGTCTTATAAGACGCAAGCTGCATACCATACCAATGGCTGGGTTATGTCTACCAGTTTTAACTGTGTATTTCTATAAGTTTGAACCTGTGGGCCTGATCCCTTCTGCTCTCTCTACCTCACCAACCTTTTTCTCTGCCTCTCCCTCCCCTCTCCTAACATCACCATCCTTTCTCCCCACTTCACCTTCCTGGCCCTCCACTTCACCTTCCTGCCCCACTCACCTCACCCTTTACTTCGCCCCACCTCACTCTCCTCTCCTCACCACATCCTCCTCTCTTGCCAGGTTTCCCTGCTCTGCCCTTCTTTCTAAATTTAATCTCCATATTTTTCTCACCCCACCCTCATCCTTATTTGCCTTATTTTACTTTCAGTCTTTTCTGACCTCTCCAGACTCTCACTGTGTCAACTTACTCTCAATCCACCTCACCCTTCTCTCTCCACCCCAACCTTCTTTCTGTACTTTACCCTTCTCTCTCTTCCTTGCCCTTCTCTCTCTTCCTCATCCTTCTCTCACTCTTGCTCATCTTCCTGGCCTACATACTTTTTCTCCTTCTCTCTCCCTCACCATCCTCCCTCCTGTCTCAGCCTCCTCCCTATATCCCTTCTGTGTCTCTGCTTCACCTTCCCCTCTCGTCACCTCACCCTTTTCTCCCTCCACCTCCTCCTGGACTGTGCACCTCACCCTCTTCTGGCAGTCTCACCTTCACTGCTGCTGCTTAAGGGGTAATGATTTAGTGCATTTAAAGGAATGAGGGGTGTGCATGCATGGGTGCGCATGCATGGGTGCATGGGTGTGCGTAATAGGGGCTAGTACTTCTCTGTCTCTGCATCTGTTCTTCACCGGTGAAAATAGCTTTTGGGCCTTTGCACGTTAGGGACATGGTGACATTAGTTTTCTTTGTGCCCTCTTTAAAAGTATCACACACCATACCTTGTGGGCTACAAAGTCCAAGGTACAAGGGGTGACTTAATATTTAAAAGGGAGGTCTCTGTCTGTCTTTGTCTGTCGAAAAGGGTTATTTTAGCAGGTTGCTCTGCAGGTCTTACACTGCAGCAGTTAGGTTACAATGGTAGGCCTGAATCCACGTTTTGCACAATAGGTGCAGCAGTCCACAAGTAACATTTAACTTCCAGGTTATAGGTGCATTTTCTAGATAATATAGAAGGGACTTATAGGCATGTAAAATGTGTCAATTAGGAATACGCCAATTTAAACATGTTTAAGCGAGAACACAGGCACTTTTACTCTTGCTTAGTAGAGGTAAAGTATAGAAAATTAAATAAAAAAACAGCAACATATTTTTCAGAAAAAAGGTGAAAAAATCTGGGGTGCCCATGCAGACAAGGTAGATTTCCTACATTGTCCCACTCTTTTTTCGGAAATGGAAGGCTGGGTAGCAAGCTTTGAACCTGTGAATCCACAGGTTGTAGGAACATCTTTGCAGCAAGTGCATTAGCCCAGTATGTTTTCTTATCAGTTTATATGCCAGGGAGTAACAGTAGTACTATAATCAAGGCCACTAAAAGTATGCAATGGGGGAGTATCAGCTTTGTAGCAGGGCTGACTAAATTGTGCAGCATAATACTGGGTAGTATTACTCTATTATTTTGTCATCTTCTACACGTTAACACTGTCTGGAAAAAGGTTCATCTCTATAGTACCAGTCAGCATAACCAGCTGAAAGGTGACTAGTAAACCTTTGAGAAGGGCCTTCCACTGTGCAGCAACGTCACTGCGTTTTTAGAAACTCTTGATCTGTTTAAGATGGCTTTTTGGTAAAATCTGTAAATTTTGCAGTAGATGATGAGTTATGTGGCAAATGTGACAAATCTAGAATTATGCTTAAAGTTCTGAGTCAGCAGAATCGCATAATTCCAGTGGCCTTGACTAATTAATTTCTGTTGATTCATGTGACAAAATGAGAGAATTTGTTGGGAGGGAGTAAATGTGCAGTCACTGGTGCCCCAAAGTGGGGTGTCTGTTCTTTAAGTGCTTTTGTTAATATTACCGAGCTCCGCCCTCTGCGAGCAAATCGGAGATTGACAGTGGGCAGGACAACAGCAGCACATGCTGCCAGTGCTGCTGTGAAATTGTTGCCATTTCTTTCTTTATATAATAGGCACTAGCATTGCTCCTTCCCATTGTCTACCTGTGTTGCATCAGTAAAACTTGACAAGCCTTTTCACTTACGAAGAATGAAAACTTTGCCAGTATCAGTGTTTTTTTGCTTAATATAGTCTCATTAACAGCACCACTGGAATTATGCAATTCTGCAGCAACAGTGTATTCTGCATAATTATGGATTTGTCACGTAATCTATCAGGTGCTGCATATTTGCAGATTTTAACAAAACAAAATGTTATCTCTCACTCAGAAGGATCAAAAGTTACTAAAAGCACAGTGACATGTACAGCAGCGTTGTGAAAGGCCCTTCACAAATGGTAACGGGTCACCTTGCAGTTGCCTATTGCTGTATTTCGGTAGTAAAGTGGTGCTAATAACATGCAACCTTTTCCAAGACAGTGTTAACTTGTAAAAATAATGGAGCAATACTAACACAAAACATGCTGAATAATTTAGATTTTTTGTCACATAATTCAGTCAACCTGGCCGCATAATTTGGTTTTCCCCAGCTGCATAATTCCAGTGGCCCTGGCCATAAATTAGGACTAACATCAAAGCAGAAAGAAAATGTAACAAAAACTAAGATATATCCTGATTGTATGCTCATTTTCACTTCCATTTCTTGCAGTGACAAAATCCTTCACACTGTTTCTGCCTTAAAACAGTTTTTGTCTCTTAATTACTGCGTGAAAGGAGCTTCTGGTCTTGAGATAGTGTGGGTGTTTCAGGTACCCCTCTTGTTTACGCATGCACAGTAATTTCAGCCACTCTCTGTGCCCTCACCCCAGTCCCAAGGCACTTTAAGCAATGCAAGGCATTGGGTGAAGGTGAAAGTTTCACAGTCAGTTGTTGATTGATACCCTGCAGGTCCGTGTGAATTTTCATTAAGAAAAAGAACAGAATATAGGCCCTCATTATGAACATGGCGCTCTGGGCCGCCATGCCGACCGCCACCGACATGGCAGCCCAGACCGCCATATAATGTTTGTGGCAGAACTGCCACTTGTGTAACTCCGCCACTGCTAGGCATCTGCCGCCACGCAGCCTGGCAATGGCGGAGTTACATATCCGACAGGGCAGCGCTGCAAACAGCGCTACCCGCCGGATAATGTTCCTGGTTCCACCAGCCTTTCCCTGGCGGCTTACCCCACCAGGGAAAGGCTGGTGGAATGGGTGCCTCGGGGCCCCTGTGCACATCCCGTTGTGCATGTCACTGACCCGTCGCGCATGTCACTGCCCGATTTACCGATTCACCCGCCGCACTGCTACATTGCCGCAGGCTCCATGTGCATTGCCCTCTCCAATGTACAGGCCCTGCGTTCAGCAGGGACGGCTGGCGGAAACACTGTTTCCGCCCACCAGCCCAGCTGAATGTACATAATGTGGCCGGCATGGTCTTCTGCATGCTGGCGGTCTTTTGTTCACCGCCAGCGCCGAACTCGGTGGGTTTTCCTGACGAGTTCTTAAAGAGGGCCATAGTTTTCTGTTTTAAATGGGCTTTGGTGGGCCACGGGGCTATCTTGGGAGGGCCTGGCCCACCTGGCACTCTCTCTAAAGCCGGGTCTGGGCACCGGGGTCCAGTGTGATCAGGAGTGGCTGTAGTAAATTAAAAGCCAGCCTATGGCTCAATCTGCATTTGCTGTTGTAGGAGGAAGGAGGAAAGAAGGGCAGAGTGATACCGAACCCACCTAAACGTGCCTGTCACGAGTAGGTAGGTAAGACATTTTGGGACAAATGTGTCAAAGGGTTTTACCCATTCTGTGTCTATGGGGAAATGTGTTCAACTTTATTTTGTATGATAAAAATCACAATACTATACACTTGTAAAAGAGAACATTGAAAACAAGGATGCAGTTTGTTCATTTCCTTTTGGTAATATACTTTAATTCTTGCCTTAGTGTTGATTTCTTTAGATTAGAGTCAGATTCTGGTTGCTGTTGTTTCCTGAGAAGCATCTTCTATTCCAGAAGGGGGAGGAGAGGCAGCTGTCAGCACCAGCTTCACAGAGATGCCACTGGGCTGGGTTGTTGCCTGGGGCAGTATCAGCGACCCGCCAAAGGCCAGACTTTGTGGCCTGTGACGGGTGATGCTGTTGGTTTGTCCGTGCCCCAGTTGCCAGAGCAGCCCCACGTCCTTCCATCACACCACTCACATCCTCCTCGATTCCCGATCATGCCTCTAGCACCTCTGTACCATGCATCCGTACGCCCCATGCTTACGAATGAGCCAACCTGTGAGGGGTGTAAAAAACACATAGCTCATTCGTGTAACACACTCCAGAAACCCAACCTTGATTTCTATAGTGTGTTTGTTTGTCACTAGCCCAGTGGCATTCGTGTTTATTGGCTTACAATGGATGAAATGCTATTGCAGCAGGATTCAATCCTTTTGCCTGCTGATTGCATGTACATCCATGCATCAGGCACTTAACCTACTGAGCTATCCTTCTGTATATTTATCTTCTTATCCCCAGGCTCTAGTGCATGCTCTGTGGTGCTAAAGGTAGTGGTGGCCACTTGTGTCTCCATCATAGCCTGTGCTTGGCATGTCCTTTTCTAACCATAGATCATACAGCCAGTCGCCGGTGGCACCACTTCGAAGGGGGGCATCACAGGCACTGCCAGTCTGTAGCTCTGCCATGTTTTCTTTGAACTCAAGGGAACAGATGTTTTTGGTTGTGTACAAAAAATTATTTTGTGTGTGTGTTGGGACAGAAAAAGGTTCCCTGCATGGCTCTGGACAACCTGCATCCCTCCCTCTGCTCATCATAGAAAGCTGTATATTTTCGACCCCGGCATCCTTGCACACACCACTCACGCATGTGCGCTGGCAGCTTCAGTGTAACATGAATTGAGGCCTAAGGCAGAACTCTGTAAACTGGAGGGGCACACCATATGAACCCTTCTTACCCAATCTGACTACTGTCAGCTTTCTGAGGTGTCAGTGATAGTGGTTGGCAGCCCTAATGATTATAGTGGCAAGGTAGGCCTTTAACCACTCTGCCAGGGAGAGTCAACAATGACCTCTTCCACCATTTCTAAAATTGACTTCCTGTCTATTGCAACCGGGTCCTTCACCAATCCATGTGTGATACAATGTTGCATTTGTTTATTTGTCTGCTTGCATAGAGGATGTGTGAGTAGTTCACGTGGATTTAGAGCTTGCCTCCTGTTGTTTGAAGTCTCAGGGACAGCAAATACTTCTCTCTGCCAGCACCTGGAACCTCTGGAGAGACTCCTACTTTTTCAAGTGGTGCCCATCCATTTCCTGGGACCCTGAGAAGAGACGCTGGCAGCCCAAGAGTGAGAAATTCACGCACTGACCGCCGTGCAGGGAAAAGATCGACGCAACTCCGATCTGCGGCTGAAAAATCAATGCGCCGCTGGCTTCGCGCCTGAAAATCAACACTCGCCTGCAACGCGACCGGAAGATCGATGGCTGAGGCCGGAGAAATGACGTGCAGCATCGCTGATGGAGACCGGTGAGATCCCAACCTGCGCTGCGTGGTTTTCGAATCATCGTGCGGCTGGATTTCTGATGCAAACACCGCTGAACGTGGAAAAACGACAGAAGGTCTGCCCAGACCAGAGAGTGCTGACCGGATCGAAGCATCGCTCTCCTGCAAAGAGAGGAAACGACGCACCCCGACCCGACTGAAGGGGAAACGACGCAAGGTTTTGCTCGTGAGTGATATCGACGCATCTCAAGCCCTGTTTGACGCACACTCGCCCGTGCGGGGTTGTTTTTGACGCGCCCAAGGTACATTTTCATGCTAACAGCGTTAGCGTTGTGTTTAAAATTACATGAAGACTCTTTTTACTTTTTAACTGATAACTTGACTTGTGTATTGTGGATTTTTGCCGTTTTGGTTTTATTTTGTTTAGATAAATATTTTCTTTTTTTCTAAACCTGTGTTGTGTCATTTTGTAGTGTTTTTATTAAGTTACTGTGTGTTGGTACAAATACTTTACACCTAGCACTCTGAAGTTAAGCCTACTGCTTGTACCAAGCTACCAAGGGGGTAAGCAGGGGTTAGCTGAGGGTGATTCTCTTTTACCCTGACTAGAGTGAGGGTTCTTGCTTGGACAGGGGTAACCTGATTGCCAACCAAAGACCCCATTTCAAACAGGGCCCCAGTGAACGGATGGTTGTCAGGAAGTCTAGTGTATCCAATTTCCATTGTGATTCCAAGCATCCTGAAGTCTCCAGGCACTACAAGACGCCATACTGCAGATGTATGGAAGGAAAAACCAGCAAAATCTGGGTCGAATATGAGACCTGCAATAGGACTCTAGTATGCACCATTACGGGCAGAGATTTACACCATACTTATTTTGGTGGTGATTGTTCTGAATGGGCTTGAGAAATAATGCAGGTTTTCACCCCCATTGAGCAACAAGCACCACAGCTACACCGCTGATCCTTACTGATGCTGGAATTGCCTCCATTTACCTCTTTCACTGTGCTGAAGCCACAACCTCCGCCTGCACGCAAATCGGCTGGGGCGAAGTTGCAGCCCTCCGCGCCCCGTGAGGCTTGCGAATCACAGTACATGGAGTGCCACTGTCCCATTAAGCACCAGAGAGGAAATGCTGTCTGTACTCTTCCGCGATTGAATAAATATCCAAGGTACAGTGTAACCTGGGAGAGCACAAGGAAAGAAGGATGCCCTTGCTAAATGGGGAGGCAATACAAAGCAAGTGCTGGTCCTCAACCAGGTTTCCCTTCCTAAAGATTTACTGCATATTTAATATCCTTTCAGGAAGATCCACGGAAACGATTCAGTACTTTTTGCAAATGGAGTATGATAAGAGGTTGACTAAGTTGTTTCTCACGGAGGCGCTGAAAGTTTCTGGAACATCCAGTATAATTTGCTGCTTCCCAAAGAATTGTGTAAAGTATTACATTATGTGTGATTGAGTAAAGTACATTTATTTCAAATACTTAGCATAAGCTACTCACTGAGTTATTGACCTGTGTTGGTTGCCTGTTTGAGTTCTGAGTCTCCAGTCCCACACCACCTCCCTGAATAAGTCTTGGACTGCTCAACATTCTACCCTATGTGCTAATGGGGTGTACTGGGTGCTCAGTTGTAGCCTCAATAGTAAGATTAAACTCCAGGTCGCCAATGGTAAAAGGTTCTGATTGCCACAGTCTAAACCCAGTAAATCCTGTCTGCCCTGGAACTCTTAAAACAGTTCCCACAATGTTTCTGGCACATGATTGCAACAAGGTGTGTGAGAGTAGAGAACCTGGTGTCATGATAAAGAAAAAAGGTTGAGAGTTGTGTATAAGAGCAAGAGAGACATTGACATCAGGAAATGGAAGTCCGGCATAATATGTGCCGCCCTTTTGTTTTGTTACTTGTTTCCTCAGCCCTTCCATAGGAGTGAATTTCTTTGGGATGGTGACATTGGTAACTACTCATCATTGATTGTTTTGGTTGTGGGTGCATGGATCAGTGTAGGCACTGTGAGGCAAACTTACAAGCCCATTGCTCCACCTTAGCACTGCCAAAGCATAAATGTTTTGATGCTAAGGTGGCTTTCCTGCCGAGCCATATTTACAAAGTGACGCAATGCTTGCATTGCGCCACTTTGTAAACCCTTGCGCCACATTATGCCTGCGCCAGGTATAATGTATGCAAGGGGGCGTTCCGGCGCAGGGAGGCCCAAAGAAATGGTGCTGTGAAATTTACATTTCACTGCACCATTTTTTCTGTAATTTTTAACGCCTGCTCAAAACAGGCGTTAAAAATGACGCACTCATTATATTCAATGGGTCTCCCTGGGCTTTGCTGCACTAGGATCAGCATTTTTGACGCTAGTGTAGTAAAGCACAACAACAGCATCAAAACGTTTGATGCTATTGTGCCAACAACCACCATGGTGTAAATATTGCAAATAAGATGCAACCATGGTGTCGGTAGGTGCTGGTGCGGGGAGGCGCAAGAAAAGAGGTGCATCATCTATGATGCACAAGTTTCTTGTAAATATGCCCCTTTCTTTCTTTAGAATCTGTCACCAAAAAACTTGGAGGATATAAAGGATATAAAAGATACAACTGGATATATATTTTCCTCAAGTCTGTGACAGGGTGTTTTTTTGTGAGCACACTCTTCTTGCTATTAATGCTCACACAGCAAGTGTTAGGGTCTTCAGCCAAGGGATGGGTTTTAGCAAAGACAGCAAGTTTCTGATAATTGCTCATGAGCATCTCCCATGCAAGGTACCCGATGGCCACTTGGTCTTTCGTAACAATTATGCATTTAATTTGTTCAGGCAATTTGCCCAGAGGCTTAGCTACCATTAGTGGAGAAGGTGCAATGGCATGAGTGCCCAGAACTCTAAGGGACCCCTGCACACCAATTTCAGTCTTTTGCTGCCAACCCTCAGGGCCAACTCCCAGGGCCCAGTTACCTTTCTTGAACTGGGGACTCTGTTGTCCTTGCTGTGCCACTGGCAGTGCTTAATTTGTGCTTGCTGTTTCCGGTGCAGAGCACCAGCACTTATTTTTTAGGGCTGGAGCTTATTTTTCTGCCTCAAGCAGTTACTGCGAGCGAAAGACACATATGGTAAAGATGAATGAAAAGAAAAATTAAAAAGCGTCACAAAAGGAGAAAGCAGAAAGCTGCAAGAGTGAGCTGAAGGGGCAGGGAGTGGCTGTAAATGGATTAAAGAGGCCAGAGATGGCTTCAAGATTATGCTGCCTCAGTATTCTGTATAGCACATTTAATTGCAGCAGTCATGTTTTCAAGATGAGAACTTTGGGCACCGGCACATTTTAATTTACAAATTAAGCACCGACCACTGGCTGTGCTCAGGAAAGTTATACATGGTCCTAAAACCTTGATTTGGATATCATATGGGCCTGACTCGTACTTATTTCTCTCCTTTTCCTCCTCTAAAATGTTCTCATACTTTGCTGCGCCCCAACTTCTGAGCACCCAATAGGAGACTGCTGAGATATGAAGGGAGCGACAACTGAACAATTACCAGCCGCTGAGCCTAATAAATCAGACAGCAGACAACTTTCCGAACTTCCTTTTATGGGAAGTCGATAACAGGTATTGAATAGAAAGCGACAGAGCAACTGCATGCATGTGTAGGTGTTGCAGGAACGTCCACCAGGGTTCCTGCCCAGCAGTGCAGTTACTTTCATAACATGCAGGACAGCTGTGTTAAATGTCCACAATATCTACTCTCACGCCAGCATCCTTTTTTCACTGTTGAATTTGAAAGATGATATGTATCACCAGGAGATGAATCACGATGTCCCGAGATCTTAAGACCGAGGCTGAAAATGGAGCTGTATATTAAAAACACATGCATGGCCCATGCGTGACTCCCGCTTGCCTTGCAGCTTGTGGAGAAGGAAAATTAAAGGATACAGCAAACATCAAACAGCCCATCCGTTACCCTCTGGTTCTGACATGCGTAAACCAGCAGCATCCCAGCAGGACAGTCCAGAGGGAGGGAGAGCTGGCGGCCGAGTCAAGTTAATACAATTTTAATCTGAGGGGAAACAAATAGAGGAATTTCATGTTGCATAATTTTGGTTGAATGTATGTTTTCGAACGTTGAGAATTTTCGAGAATCTTATTAAAGGCTTTTTGTGAGGAACATAAAATGAAAAGACTCACATAATGCACAGATACCATCAGATGACACAGCTACAAAGCAGAGCTTAATGGCAGCCATCTTGTCACAGGGCGACACTGACATTGCATCACAATCCCCATTTAAATACCTTCCGAAACAATTAACTACCCGAAGTATTGCATAGAAATTGCTTGCGTTTATTCTGATTATTAGTTGTACAATGTAGATTTTCCTAGTAAATTATGAAGGAAAGTCTTGAAGACAGTGAGGCTAGTAGTATGCTTTCAATTCTTGCTGAATTTTTTTATAGCAGCAGTCAAGATAAAGAGGAAAAACTACAAATCCCATCAGGCATAGGACACATAGCCAATGGTATTGGAAACCTCGTACATATAAACAACCACTCATAACTTAGCAGCGCCTATAATACCCAACTTGACTGTGAACAGCCCTTTTTTCTAGTGAAAGAAGTTAGTAGTATTGAACATTTGTGAAGTAGTGAACACAATAGCTATTGCCAAGAGGAGAAAAAAAGTTCTTGACAAAAGTTCGTAAATCGGAGATGCAGGTAGAAGAAAGAAGCTGCAGGAGTCACAGGAACACCATAGAGATCCGAAGGTAGAGACGAGTGTCGGTAAAAACCAGGTGAAGATGGTAGAGAGTTATGAGGTAGACAGCATAGATGTTGTAGCCGCCATCAGGGAGGTAAAGAAATATGAAGTTAAGTAATGTTGAGGTAGGATAATACTCACCTCCTTGTCTTTAATAAAATTAAGACTTTCCTTCATAATTTACTAGGAAAATCTACATTTTATTGTAAGACCTGAGGCTCCTATTATGCTTGTTTAAAACAAGTTACTACCAGAAGAAGAAGCCTATGTAGAGGTTTAGAGTAGAATATTCTGAATGCATGGGGCCAGATTTACAGGAAACTGGTGCACCGTAGCGCCAAAATTGGCAGAGCCGCACTTCGTCAGTTCTGAAATGCAGGGATGCGCCGTATTTACAAAAATACTGCGCACACCTGTGTTTCCCCTAGCGCTGGTGCTAAATTTAGCTGCCAGCGCCAACGCAGGCATCCTTGAACCAAAGTGCAAGGGTGTCTGCGTTGAAGGGAATGATTGTTTATGTGCAGGAAGGAACCCTTCCTGCACATAAACAATCTACAATGCTGATTTGACACTCCTATGTGTGCTTCAGAATGCAGCACACATATAAGTAGCAAATCATCATTATTGAATAAACACATAAACAATCTACAATGGCCATTTGGCACATTATTGAATGATTGTTTATATGCAGAAAGGGACACCTTCCTGCATATAAACAATCATTCATGGCATTTTGCTCTGTCTATGTGTGCTGCAGAATGCAGCATACATGGAAAAAGCAAAAACGAGGAGAAATTAAAGTATTTCTCCTGGTTGCGCCATGCTAACGCCACCCCTGGGGTGGCATTAGTTTTTGGCGCTGCCTCAGATTTACGATCCCTTGTAAATCTGGCGCAGCGTCAGAAGCAATGGGTGTTGCAGTGGAACGCCCACAGCAGCACGCATTGCATGCCCCTCTGCCACAGAAACTGCTTCGGAGGGGCCCAGATTTACAAAGCGGCGTTAAGCAGTGTCTTAGCGCCACGTTGTAAATATGGTGCAGTGCACACCGGTGGCGCTATGGACTTGTAGATATGTCCCATTGTCATTAGACCAGTCAGCTAATCTGAGACTGTCCTCAAGACGGGAGCTGGCCCAAAAGGCTTTTGAAGCCATGGCTCCTCTGGAGGAATGTGCGCCGAAAATAGAAGTATCAATCCCTGCTAAAGACACAACCCATTTGACCCAGCAGGCGAGGGTAGGAGAAGAAACTGGTTTGTGTTTTTTTTTTAAAGAAATAAGATTTTGGGAATCTTAGATCTGCAGTATTCTGTTCGTAAACTTTCAAACATTGTCCAACACACAGTTTAGGGTGATCAGAGAAACAAGGGTAAAACACAGAGGTCAGATTAGTCTTAGAAGGTCTATGCACTGTAAACAAAACACCTGTTGGAGTAAACTGACGAGATGAAGAGCCAAATTTACAAGGCTTAAGGTCCTAGCACCTCCAGTGGTGCCGAGCAGTGCGCCACATTTACAAGGTGGCGCTAAGTCGCTTTTTGTGGCTTAATGCCACCTTGTAAAATTTGGCCCCTCCGACGCAGTTTTCTGAGTGAATCCCAGAGGGTCAGATACTGCTAAGAAGCAAACAAAAGCAAACAGGGGTCAGAGCGAGTTGTATAACAGGATATATAAAGATTATCATAGAACCTTATAATAAGCACTAAAAATAAATGCACAGGTGTAGATTGAGCTTTTCCCTTCACCATGCTACGTACTCTAAAGTAACAGCCTCATCCAAGACATTTGTGAGAGCCTGACTGAGCCCTGGACCTACACCTGTTGTGTTCAGGCTGTATTAGATGACTGTGACTGCTGACCTCACAGACTGGTCACCTTCTGTCCCAGGGCCCAAATTAACGGCCTCTAACATCTAATTCAGGGCGACAACACAAAGCACAAACATAGCAAGATGAGCGTATGGGCAACTAAATGCAGAATGATGTTATTCCACTAGACTTCAAATATAAGCAAATTAATAGATCTAATGAAAAGGCCTTCGAATGTAGGAGTAGGAGTCATATGTCACATGTTGTTCATACCTCACAGTGCTATATTAGAAGGATTACAATGTCTGAACTGCAAGTAACAAAAGAATCTCTGTGTTGAAAGTAGTAACCCGCTTACATATCTACATAAAATAAAAATCTATCATCTGCATATTACATGATGTGCTTTGCCGGAGACACATTAACCCTCAATGATACTTTGATTCAAAGGTGGGACAAGACAAAAAACAGATGTCTCCAGCAACAGCCTTAACCTTCAGAGTTACCTTACCATTATTATCATTCCCTGAGATTTACCGGGCGTACAAAGATCTCTGCAGCCGGTACCTTAGCCCCATCAGATCATTTAAAAGGCAGACTTTGCATCCAGTTAAGCAGAACAGATTCACTGCCATGTTTCTCCTTATTGCCAATTTCTTTGTAGCTGAGTTTTAAAAAAATGTATTATTTGAGGCTCAGATTTTCTGTCGCGGTTGCACCACTTTTTTGGCACAACCCAGACACAAAATCTAATATGTTGAATCTTGTAATGCGCTTAAATCTACTCATGATAGACCTACTAAATATATGTGCGAGTTCTTAATATCTGATGTCACTTCTTGTGAGGTCACTTTCAGTGAGATCACGTCTTATGAGGCCACGTGCGATGTCATGTCATATGTCATGATGTCACTTGCATACTGCCTAACTTGGATAGCCCCCCATTTCTTTTTTCAGGGCCTGTGTTCTGCATAGACATCATTTAGGTGTCACCAGCGGTCTCAGCTGCAGCCCCTGGACTGCAATTTTCGACTCCTGGCAGGTTGCTTTTGACCTCTGTCTGCAGGACAAAACCAGGTGTATTGGTTTTCTGCTCTGCAGTGCTGAATAAGTGTATCTAAGATTAACCATTATATTTTTTTTTTACACATTTGCTCAGTTTTTCCGGGAAAATGATAGGTTCTGCTCAGATCTGCTATGGCATCCAGGCATAAGAGAGTTATGGCGGAAAGTCTTAGGGTAAATGTGCCCTCTTGCCGAGTTCACGTTGGAACAGCACTACTGAGGGAAAAGGAAGTTTTTTGCACCCCTCATGCCTTTTGTCTGTGAGGACTGGAATTGACTGAGGTCATGCCAGAAGTCGTTGCTCGTAGACACAGGGATCAGCAGTATGTATGCAGCAGGGAGATGCATGGAGGGATCGAAAATGCAGGTTGTAGGATTACAAATGTTTCATTTTTCATCTGTTAATGATTAACACTAAGACTTTATTAGTAAATAAAATGTTATTGAACGTGCACTTTTCTTTCTAGTCAAAACTGTAAAATGAATGATGCCCCTGAAGCTGTGAAATACTAAGCAAACATTAGGTTTCAATTGAAATGAAGGACTGGACTGCATTCCAAGTAAAGACAGCAATTAAATGAATGGGTGCATATGTTTGAAACAAATCCTGATAATTACTGTACGAACTGTGGTGTCTGCTTGCCCATTTAAGTTGGCACTCATGCCCTCACTAAGAATGACAATTTAATTCCAATGAGGCTGGTAGCGGAACCATAAAAATTAAGCATCTGCTGGGAATACCTGCATTTGAAGTGAAACGTACCCAGGTTAACTAACACTTTGTGGCATATGTACAAGAAAGTGGCCCATCCACTCTGATGCGCCCCTTTTCTTGCGTCGCCCTCTGCCCCCTAACATCACCATGGTAGCGCTGTTTTTACTATACAGCGCACCATAGCACAGGTTAGCACAACAGTGTCATAAATTATGACGCTATTGTGGGGCTTTGCTGGATTAGCACCATAAATTATGGCGCCAGTCCAGCAAAGCACACGGTGGCCCATAGGTTATTAATGGGAGCATCACTTTAAAGCCTGCCTTGAGCAGGGGTTAAAATTGATGGAAAAAGGCGCAGTGAAATTTTGTAAATTTCACTGCGCCATTTTTTTAGGCCTCCATGCATGGGAACGCCCACTTGCATACAGTATACCTGGTGCAGGTATAATGTGAGGTAAGAGGTTACAAAGTGGCGCAATGCATGCATTGCACCTCTTTGTAAATATGGCGCAAGGTGGAGGCCTCCTTAACGCCTCCATTCCATAAAAAAATGATGCTAGGGCGGCACAAGGATGCGCAAGGGCCTTGTGGACATGCCCCTTTGTGTCCGATTTGTGTTAGTTCAGTGTTGTGGTGGGATTTACTTTCCAGAAAGCTGCTTAAAATAATGCAAAGCACTGCTCTCCATACTTATATGCTTCTGTGTGTCTGGGTTGGGGAGGATACACCCGGTGGTGCAGGGGCATTCCCATGCAACCACACATAGCTTTTGATGTTTACTAGCATCTGTAGAAAGGGATCTGTGCAAAACAAAATATGCCTCCTCCGTGCAGGCGTAACAGTGGATCAAGTTTTAAAACTCTTCACATTTTTTCACCTTTGCATGTGTGCTTCTGTTAGAACACATAGAAAGTGAAAAAATTATTAAAGCACAGTGCAGCTTTTGTCCCGAAAGTGTCCCCATTTTGCTGCATTGTGTGAACTGTTAGTTAATCTGCCCCTTGATGTTAGCTCAGTATTTCAAATCTTCAGGGGTGTCAGTAAATTTACACTTTTGAATGAATAGTAGAAATGCACATTAAATACTTTTTGGTTTTCATTACCAATTTTTTTATAACAAACTTTATTGCATTTTTGTGAAGCTTGCTACACCATTCACATGGTGTTTCATTGATTAAGCAGTATTGATTATCTGAAAGAATGATGCCAGCATCTGCTTCATGAAGTTGAAAACGCATGGTACGATACAGGAAATGTTCAGATGTAATATGCGCTGTGAACAGTTCCCCCAGGTTTATTACTTTCGCTTTTGTTAAAGCCACCCGATCAAAGTTCAGATGATGCCACCTCATGTGATATCACTGGGGTCAAAGGGCATGCAACATCACTCTTTTTAGTCTCTTCAGACAATGGCTTAGCTGGTGGGCCCTCGTCTCGCCCTTATGAATAAAGTGGGAACCAAGCGATCTGATTGGTTAGATTTCTCAGTCATCATTGCGGACACACTCCGCTGCTTCCCTTATTTACCTTGACCCCAAAGTGGGTGGTCTCTTCCCACTCGGCGCCAGGTCATATGGCTGAGGAAGGGAAGGCAACAAGGCCTGTGAAAACATGTTTCTAAACTTTCAGTGTATCTCGTGATGCTTCAGCTGCAATCCTAAAACCGCCGGCGTAGAATGTAAATTACTTCTTACTCCGTCGATGGAAGACTTCATCTGTCAATAGTTGCATGAAGAAACGCTTCCCTCAGTTCACACTGTTACAGGTGGAATATTGAGTCAAATAAAGGACCGCAGCTCATCAAAGACACTGGAGCTTTTGTGCCTTTGGAATTCAGGGTCGGTCCCCCAATAATTACTCACATTTCGGAAACTGCTCCGTGCACAGCTCGGCCTCTGGGTGCAGGAACAATGCTCAGGTTGTCCCGAAGAGTAAGTCTGCGAGGACATGACCTGTCAGCGAGACCTCATTTGTGACTGAAAACCTCTTGTCTTCCAGGCTTTCTCAGTGCCCAGGAAATTGTATTTAAATAACGTTGAGGTCGAGCTAGGGGGATATCCGAGGAGGGGCAAAATCTGCGATTCCCTGGCGAAGGCAGGTTGATAGAAACTGCCCCTGTTTTTATTTCTCTACCCAGATACCAGCTTAGTAAACAGAAATCAGCAAAACCCAAGAGTTTTAGAGAATGGCTTTAAAATACACATAATCCACCGTTTTTGCTTCTGCCAGGTGCGCAGAGCAGACAAGTTATCTTTTGTTCTGTAGTTTACACAGAAAATTATAATTATACTGGCTGTTAGTTTGGTGCCCATGGCACAAACCGAATTGCCTAGTGCTACAGTTAGATAATACAGAGGTACTCAGTTTATTGACCTCAGAAAGATGACATTCTGAATTAGCTGTGTTGGATTTCAAAGATCGCTAAAGTTGCCACAAGACCCATTGAGCTATTATATCCATACTTTCTAGATTATCTGGAAACTTTATGGCCAATTCACGAAAATGCTTTCACCAATTAAATAGGCTTACAAAAGCTTTCAATTTCTTTTGGACTTGGCCTTTTTTTGCAGGGTTATCGCCAAACTTTTTGCTTTCACCCTCCTGTTTTCTTAATCTGTGTTTGTTGGCTTTTAGGACTCTGTACTCTTGACTACTGCTAACCAGTGCTAAATGCTTGTGCTCTCTCACTCAAACATGGTGAATTGGCTTACACCCAATTGGAACATTTAATTTACCTCTAAGTCTCTAGTAAATGGTACTACATGTACCCAGGGCCTGTAAAGCACATGCCTCTAGTAGGCTTGTGGCACTGCTTGTGCCACCCTCTTAATCAGCCTTTTAAAAATGTCTCAGGCCGCCATTGGAGCCCGTGTGTACAGTTTTAAACTGCCATTTCGACCTGGCAAAATAAACTTTCTACTAGGCCTAACCCTTCCGTTTTAGTACATGTAAGTCACCCCTATGGTAGGCCCTACTGACCCCAAAGAGCAAGGTTTAGTGTATTTTAAAAGTTGAACATGTAATATCAAGTTTTACATATCCAATAGGATAACATTGGGTTACCTTCTTACATCAGTGATAACTTTCAATTGAGAGTAAATAGGAATATTAAGTTTGGTGTCCAAAGAATTGTAATTTAAAAACTTCTGTAATAGTAGAATCTAATTTTAAATCACAATTCTGAAAATGCCACTTAGAAGGATAGCATTTTCTTGTCCCAACCATTTGGTGCCTGCAGCCTGTTTCCTGGGTCACATGACAAGTTGTAGCTGGCAGTTGGTCTTTACATATTACTCTCAGGCAGTGAGACAAAGGAGACATCTCTGACTTGATGGCAAGCTGGAGCTGTCCCCTACCACAGCTGTATATTGTAAAGGCTCTGCCTCAGCACACTCACAAAGGGTTTGACATTAGACTTTTGTGCCCCCAGGCAAGGTGGGGCCAGGGCAGGAAATTCCAAATTTCTCAGGGGGTGGAAACCTGCAGAACCTTCTTTTACTTCAAATCCGGCACCAGGTATAAATATTAGACCCTCATTCCCTACTCTTCAGTGCACCTCAAGACCTGTGGAAGACTGAGAAGGACTGGGGTGCTGCTCTGCTGCAAGAAGGATTGGCACTCTACTTCCCTGCTGCGTTACTGCCAAGCTGCCTGAGTGAAAAGGTCTGGATGTGCATCTTGATCCAAGGTTCACCAGAGTGACTCCAAGGCCCAGTTGGCTGGCCTCCTGATCAGAGCCTCAAGAACGGAAAATACTCCAACCACCTTGAACCCAGCATCTGGACTCTGTCTGCTGTGAGTCTTGCCCTCCAACTGGTTGTCCTGAACCCTTGGAAGTGGGCCTGAATGTGCTCTTCCAACCAAGCTGTGGTCCTCTGGGCAGAACCGACGCAGCGCAATGCATTGCGTCGCAACACTGCATGAGAACCGCCAGTGCATGATGTATCTCTGATACACAGCTCCTCTGAACCCCCAGTACACAATGCATTCTTGACGCAGGACTTCACATCTCAGGCCCGCAGATGTGACACCTTCTTGACTCACGACTCTGCATCGCATCTTGCACCTCCCCAGAACTGCCGCTGGATGATGCATCCTTGATACAGGACCTTGAAATGCTCCACAACCAGGATTTCCGGTACTTTATTCAGCGGGCTAACTTGGTCCCTGTATCTGGTCTGCACTCAGTTGTGGTCAGACTTAACTTGTGACTTAGGGCCATATGTACGAACACATTTCTCCCATAGACACAGAATGGGCAAAACCCTTTGCTACATCTGGTCCTTAGTCCCAGTCCAGGGTGACCAGATGACCATAGTTGGTGCTTTGTGCTTCTAAGTACTGTTTCCACCTAAACCTTTTAAAAATGCATATCTCCAGTTCTACTGAGTAGATTATTTTTTCGTTTTGGTCTCAAATCATTTATTAAAGTACACTCTATTTTTTCTAAATCGGTGTAAGATTTTTCTTGTGATTTCACTCTATTTTGTTTTAAAGTGCTGCATAAATACTTTCCACATTGCCTCTAATTTAAGCTGACTGCTTGTCCCAAACTACCATCGTGTTAAGCACAGGTTAATTTGGGGTTTGCTTGTGACTTCACCCTGACAAGAATTGTGGTCGCTGCTTGAGTAGGGTTTCACCCCCCTCAACCAATAACCCAATTTCCTACTATCCCCATCCACAACCCTCCCCATCCCAAAGCCAAAATAAGTGTTTCCTGTAGGTGAACGTTTTTAATTTTGATTTAGAATTAATGTTGTGTTTGCATTTCTTAATTCTACCTTATACTGCAACAAATTCTTTCTATTTTTCATAGGATCACAGTTTCCTTTCAAAATAATGCCATTAATTGTTTTGTGTTTGCTTAAAGGGTAAGACAAGTAAAACTATTTTAAGTGAGGAGATAAAAAAAGGCTGGAGCAAACAAAGGGGTCTTTAGATTTCACACATGGTCAGCCGCTGTTTCTGGGCTTCCATAGTAAACAAGCAAAAAGTGAGATGCCAAGTGATGAGTTCAGTACAATAAGATGCTTGTCGGTGAGCTCCTAGAAGGAAATATGGTGGGAGATGTAGTGCCTCAAGAGAAACCCCAGGTTCAGGTCTGAGGTTTAACAAACCTCAGATTACCATGCTTGCTCCATGATAATCCTCCTGCATCGAGCATCTAATGAGACTTTCTTCCAATCCCACCCATATCCTAAAGAAGTGGCAACACTGTGTGAATATCAATACCTCATGCTTCACCCTGCTCCATCCTTACCTTGTTCATAAAACAAACATCCTACAGTCTCCCTGTTAGAATGGCTATGGTCTGATACTGCTCAGGTCCTTGACTAGCCCTCTTCCACCTGCTGCCAGTTGTAGCTCCATGAGCCACCTGAACCATGAATGTTGTGACCTAGGCAACTGTGCCTGTCTCAGTCCAGCCTCAATAAAGCATGGCACAAGCCCCCCACTATGTTCATCAGTGCTTCTCGGCCTTGAAGCCACCCCACCATGCCTGCATTCTTTCCCCTTGCCCATAACGCACCCCACATTGAGCTTATCTAGGCCCTCACATCCAACAACAGGCCAGGCAGGTTAATGCAGACATGAGACAAGCTATGTGAAGCAAAACAGTAGTAGTTGATGCGTCTGCTGGTGTAGCATTCATATTCTGCAAGGAGTAGAGCAGGTAGGAGAAAGTATCATGTGATGGCTGATAGGTGCCTCTTGGATGGGGCACGAGAAAGGGCTGGGCTAAATGCAAACATAAGGGGCTGCAGTTGATGGTGGTCTTGTGTATCTTAGGTGCAGTAGGACGTAGTCACAAGTATCAGCTGGGTTGCAGGACACTGATAATTCCAGGATGAGATCTGGACGAGCCAGATGATGCCACTCAAAGTAGGCAGGATGAGAAGGTAGGAAACAGCTGGGAGATTGTCTTGGCTGTAGCAGATGTGGGACAGGTTTCAAGCGAGGGCAGTTGAACACAAAGGTCGAAGTGGGTGGGGTCTGTGGGGCATGATGCGCCCATACCTTTTTAATTTAACAAAAACAGTTCCCCTACTTTTTAAGAGACATCTGTTCCAGGATGGATAATTTCAACAGTTGAGATGCCTCATCTGAAGTGGGAGGGAAGGATTCTCCTGTGCTGTGAAGCCAAGGGAGGGACAGACAGCTGAACAAGAAAACAAATGACTTCTTATCAGGGTGCCAGCTGCCTGAAAGAAATGTAAATGGGTGAAGTTTGATAATGTGCAAATATAAGGTCTGATTGGAAGCCAGAATTCCCTATAATTGATGGAGTCACATGGGGTTTTATAATGACAAATATGTATTATTTTTGGGAGGCATTGCAAGGGTGTTACCAGGCAGCTGTGAAGTGTGTGCTTTTTAATGGACAGTTATAAAAAATGTTTGCACTCGGCCCAGTCTGCATATTGCTAAAATTCATATTTTGGAGCTCTTTTCTTTATCTTACATCTAAATCATTATCACATTTTGTGGCAGCCTATCTCATGCTGTGTCTGCCACAAGGTTAAAATAATGGCTTACATGTTCACAGTGCTTTCTGCCACAGGCTGGGACTTCGTAGCACTAAATCTACACAATTTGCTATTCCCCACTGCACCAACCAGGATTCAGTTCTGTGGATCTCTGGTTACAGACAGAGACCTCGGCAGTGATCGCATTACCTAATTAGAGGTTTTGTAATGGAAAATTGTGCATTTCCACTGTTTAGTTTAACTTGTGTTTATTTTTCATTTCAGGTGTGTCTTATTTTATATACAGTTACCTGAAGGTGAAAAGCCAACAGAATAAATGCAGACATTTTTTCTCTATTTATTCTGTTAGCTAAGTCTTTGAGTCTGCCCCCAGGCTCACCGACCCATTGCCCTCAGAATCACTGTTCCCAACTTTTTTTTTAAATGTGCTTTGCCTGGGGATTTAGCGGGATCCTGAACTTGCAGACGGGAGTAGATCAGCAGAAACTATGTAAGAATACCTGATGGCATGTTGCTCAAGATTGTATTACAGAAAAATAAGCTGATTTGTTTTAACCATTCCAAATTGCCTGCATTGCATGGCTGTATTGCTATAAAGTTAACAAGTATTGAGGAAGTCAATAGGTCCAGGTTTGTCAGTGGAAGTGATTGGTAATAGTTGGGTGACTTTGTGTGTGCTGCCACCAGGAGCTTATTATATACAGTGGCCCTGGGGTGCAAAGTGCCTATGCATCTGTTTTCTGTGCCCCGGCGTATTGTAGTATTACAGAAGTGGGTATAGGCATTTGTGTGGCCACTTCTGTAAGACAGATAGTGTTGGTGCTATCTTAAGGGAGGATGCTGCCTCAAAAGCGTGGGGATATGCAGCCCCTTGCTAATAAAGGAAACACTTTGACTCTGCTGAGCCCATTCTGTATTATGGATGCAAGCAAGGAGACAAAGAGGCTGTGACAAGATGCACCGACTGTGACCCACAACCAGTGCTCAACCAAGAGTGCCCTCTGAAAGGGAGCAGAGGGGCCCCAAAACCCCCCAGACATCCCCTTGTCACTCAGTGCACTCACCTGCAGGGGGATCTCTCTCCCTCCTTTGAAATGAAGGTGGATGCCCTGTTAAAGACATAGGCCCTCATGACACCATTGGCGGTAAAAGCTGCTTACCGTTGTGCAGAAGACCGCCAACACACCGCCGCGGTATACCGCCACTGCCATTATGACCCACAGCTCGGAATCTGCCAAAATCCAGACACCCACACAAGTCCGCCACACCAAAGGTCAGTGATAAACTGGCGATAGGAAAACCGACACCGTCACGCCAACAGGAATACGCCCACACTATCACGACCCACAAATCCAAGCGGCGGTCTTTCAACCACGGTATTCCATTGGCGGTACACACCGCCGCGCTCAAAATACACACACATTTACAAAACACTACCACATTGGACAATTCCAAATACACACACCTGATACACATACACACACCACTCCCACACATCCAATACAATATAAAACACACACCCACATCATCCACAAACCCTTACGACCACAATTGCGACAGAAGGCCAGAGAGAGACACCACTAGAAAGAACAATAACATCCACAGGCACTCAACACCATCACTCACACTACATCCTAGCACCTCAAACAACACACCACTAAATATCACCCCACACATCACAACACACACCACCCCACACATCACCCACACCACCCATGGCACCGCAAAGACACCCCAGGTTCTCTGAGGAGGAGCTCAGGGTCATGGTGGAGGAAATCATCCGGGTAAAGCCACAGCTACTTGGAGCACAGGTGCAGCAGACATCCATTGCTAGGAAGATGGAGCTATGGCGAAGAATAGTGGACAGGGTCAACGCAGTGGGACAGCACCCAAGAACTAGGGATGACATCAGGAAGAGGTGGAACGACCTACGGGGAAAGGTGCGTTCCGTGGTCTCAAGACACAACATTGCGGTTCAGAGGACTGGTGGCGGACCCCCACCTCCTCCCCCACAACTCACAACATTAGAAGGAGGAGCAGGTCTTGGCTATACTGCATCCTGACGGCCTCGCAGGAGTAGCTGGAGGAATGGACTCTGGTAAGTCAAATCTTTCACTACTTCATCCCCCACCCACCTGCATGCTATCACATACCCCCGCCCTCGCCCTCACCCCATCATTCCAACTCCTCACATATGTCCCACTATCACAAACCACACATCCCAAACCCAAGCCATGCATGTAACACCAAAGCATGGACACCCATCACCAAAGCTTGTCCACTGCACATACCCATACACCTTCTTAAACCATTATCACACAAGGTCCCACACAAGAATGCAAGCACTGGGGTACAGGGTCACCCACCCATTGCACACCATGGCACACACACAGACGCAATAATCATGCTTTTACACCCCTGCAGGACCACTACCCAATGTCACCGGACAGGAGGGTACAAACATGTCCACTCCACCCACAGAAGAGGCCCACAGTGATGACAGCAGCTCTGTCCAACTGGATCTAGATGACCAGCCCGGCCCATCTGGGACCTCAGGACAGTCGGTTCCCCTCACACTGGCACAGGCCACCACAGAGCTTCCCCCCTCTGGAAACACCAGCACAGCACCCACCCAGCGGGCCCATACCTCTGTCCCCAGGACACGTCAAGCAGCAGTGTGTCCACCAGTACAGGGAACCCAGACTAACCCACCAACCCAACAACACCAGGGACCTGGGGGCAGTGGTAGTGGGCACACGGTTCAGGGGACAGAGGCCCAGGGAAACAGGGTCACTGGGAGGGCTGCTGGGTGACAGGGGGAAGACAGGCCCAGGGAACCCACTCTCCACGAGGCCCTCTCCAACATCATGGGATCATACCACCATTCCCAGGAGACGATGGCAACGGTACTGGCCAAGTTTCAGGAGACCCAGTGGCTGCAGGAGGAACAGTATTTGGGGTTCAGGGAGGAACTCAAATCCATCAATTCCACCCTGGGCACCATTGTAGGGGTGCTGAAGGAACTCGTCAACACCAGGAGGGACACTGTGGCACAACAAGGGGACCCTGACACTAGCCCGGAAGATGAACTGCCCACCACCTCCGCCAGCGCTAGTGGACAGGAGGCACCGCCACAGGACCACAACACCAGCACCCCACCCCCTGCAGATGGAGAACCACCCCGCAAACGGTCCCTGAGATCCAGGACAAAGACAGAGAACAATGCCAAGACCCCCGCCAAGAAATGAGACCACCCTGATTGTCATCCTTTTGTCCCACTTTGTCGTCCTGTCCATCCTTTAACTGCCCCGGCTCCACTTCCTATGACCCTTTGGACAATGCACCTGTTAGACTAATAGAATGGACTCTGCCATGGACATTCCTCCACCATCACCCCTGACCATTTTACAACACCCTTCACTATTTTGCACTTAAATAAACACCCTTAAATCACAAAACTATCTGGAGTCAGTCTGTGCTTTCGAAAATGTGTATTTGCAATAACTGAGTAGAAATGATATATCCATTGTATTGTCAACATACCTATGTCACACAGCTCTAGTCCATGAGGAAACAAAGCAGATGTCACACAGTGGGACCCACATCTGTGAAATCGAAAGGGAAAGTGACAACTCAGGCTCTATACACTGGGCGAAAATGACATTCAGATGAGATGTAGAAGAATTAAACAGATGTAGCAGGCAGTGTTGTCTTCTTACCTGTGTCTCACTGGAAGTATTGCTGGATCACCGTGTTCCTGTTGTCTATGTCCTCTTCTTCTGCTTCCTCGTCTTCATTGTCCACAGGCTCCACAGCAGCCACATCACCTCCAGCTGGACCATCCTCCTGCAGAAAAGGCACCTGTCATCGCAAAGCCAAGCTGTGAAGCATACAGCAGGCCACGATGATCTGGCACACCTTCTTTGGTGAGTAGAATAGGGAACCACCTGTCATATGGAGGCACCTGAACCTGGCCTTCAGGAGGCCGAAGGTCCTCTCTATAATCCTCCTAGTTCGCCCATGTGCCTAATTGTAGCGTTCCTCTGCCCTTGTCCTGGGATTCCTCACTGGGGTCAGTAGCCATGACAGGTTGGGGTAACCAGAGTCACCTGCAAATATCGAGGGACAACTGTTAGACACACACTAACTCTTAGGAACATCCCCAGACCCAGACACCTGGTCACACTGTATTGGATGAAAGATAGTGGGGGGGAAGAATGAGGCGTGCTTGAAACGACGGTGAGTGCATGTGCGACATGGCAAGGGTAGGGATGCGGGCCAATGACTGTGACAGTGCAGACGCTTATATCTTCTCCTTTTCCCCTGTCCTATTCCTGTAGGTCAGCGCCCACCAGAAGAAGGATATTTGGCGTGCCATCGCCAAGGAAGTCCGGACCCTGGGGGTCCACCACAGACGGAGCACCCACTGCTGTAAAAGATGGGAGGACATTCGCCGCTGGAGCAACAAGACGGCGGAGGCCCAGCTGGGGATGGCCTCCCAACGTGGGAGGGGTGCCCGTCGCACCATGACCCCCCTGATGTTCCAGATCCTGGCTGTGGCGTACCCGGAGTTGGATGGGCGCTTCAGGGCATCACAGCAGACACAAGGGGGTGAGTACACTCTCATTGAGCTGATTCAGCGTGCAGTGGAGGTGTCTGGGTGGGGGAGGTGGGCTGTGGGTTCCCCTAGGCCCGGGTGAGTTTAGTAGGCAGGGTCCCTTCTTAAGGCAGGTCCTCTGGCACCCCACCCCACCTGTGTACAGAGCCAACTACATCTAGTCAGGCTCCTGTGACATGCATGTGTGCAGCAATCAGGCATAGCCTTGTAACCCATGTCCCTGGGATTGATTAGGGAACTCCAGGTGCATGGCATAATGCAGGGGGCTTCTGTGTGTGTAGTGTCCGCCAACGGTAGCGGTATTGCATGCACTCAACATGTCTTTCTTCTGTCCCCCCCCCTTTTTGTGGTCTCCCTGTGCTTGTGTGCATTAGCATCATCAGGCGGAGGAGCAGTGGCACCGGAGTAGGAGGGAGCTGCATCCCACATGGCCCTGGAGGGCGAGACAATGGAGTCAGAAGCCACCAGTGGGACGGAGGGCGAGGGGAGCTCCACGGCTGGGACAGGAGCTGAGACCAGCGACACGGACTCCTCCACTGATGGGAGCTCCCTTGCGATGGCGGGCCCCTCTGTGCCCCGCATCTACAGGTACAGCCGCCACCCCCCCCTACCAGCACCGTTCTCCCAGCAGCCCCTCAGCATTTGCCCCGTGGCCGCTCACCCAGGAGGGTGGGCATCTCCTTCGCTCCAGGCACCTCAGCCCATGTCCCTGTCACCCCTGCTGCTCTCAGTGAGGAGGCCATTGACCTCCTCGGGTCCCTCACTGTTGGGCAGTCTACCATTTTGAATGCCATCTAGGGTGTAGAGAGGCAGTTGCAACAGACAAATGCATACCTGGAGGGCATTCATTCTGGTCAGGCAGCCCATCAGCGAGCTTTTCAGACTCTGGCCTCAGCACTGATGGCAGCCATTGTCCCTGTCTCTAGCCTCCCCCCTCCAACTTCCTCCACCCAGACCCAAACCCCTGTACCTCAGCCTATCCCGAGCACACCATCAGACCAGCATGCACACACGTCAACACACAAGGGAAGCTCAGGCAAACATAAGCACCACACATCCCACAGGCACTCATGCAAGCATCATACCCATGCAGACATACCAACAGCCACTGCCTCCACTGTGTCCCCCTCCTCCTCCTCTCCCTCCTCCCTCCCTGTCTCGTCTCCACTCACACCTGCATGCACTACATCCTCAGCCACTACCTCCATCACCAGCACACCCACCACCACACCCTGCTCACGTGCAGTCACCACCCCCACTACCATTCACACATCCCCTGTATCCTCTACCAGTGTGTCTGTGAGCCCACCTCCCAAGGTACACAAACGCAGCCACACACCCACCCACCCACCCAACAGCCATCCACCTCACGACAGCCTCCAGCCCATGCACCTTCACCCAAAGTCACCAAACGTACACCTCCTACAACCACTACCTCTTCCTCCTCTCCCAAACCCCCTCCATCTACCAGTCCCAGTGTGTCCCAAAAACTTTTCCTGTCCAACCTTGACCTTTTCCCCACACCTCCCCCACCCCTTCAGTCTCCTAGGGCCCGCCTTACCAGGTCCCAACCCAGCACCTCAGCCACAACATCTGCGGGAACAGTGGTGCCAGTAGTAACCGGCTTCTGGAGTGCGCCAGGCAGCAGGGCAGCCAGTGTGCCAAGGAGCCAGAGCACGGACAGTCCCCCACCTCAAAAGCACAAAAAGTTGGCCACTGCCCGGCGGGAGAGAGGAAAAAAATCTTCAAACAAAGCCGCTCCCAGGGGTACAGGTGGGAGTGTGGATCCAGCTGCCCCACCATCCAAGGTGGGGAAGGGGCACAGTAAAATTGGCAAGTCTGGGAAGACCTGCACGGCGGACAAGACCGACACAAGCACCGCTGCCAAGGACACTGCCGCCACCAGCACTGCTGAACAGGACACCGTCGCCACCAGCACCGCTGAACAGGCAGCGCCGCCACCAGCACCGCTGCCAAGGACACCGCTGCCACAAGCACCGCTGCCAAGGACACCGCCGCCACCAGCACCGCTGAACAGGACACCGCCACCAGCACCGCTGCCAAGGACACCGCCGCCACCAGCACCGCTGAACAGGACACCGCCTCCACCAGCACCGCTGCCAAGGACACCGGCGCCACCAGCACCGCTGCCAAGGACACCGCAACCACCAGGACCGCTGAACAGAACACCGCCGCAACCAGCACCGCAGGCCAGTGAGCTCCAATGATTCCGACGCTACTGAGGCCGCCACGAGCAGGATGAAGCACTCTGGGCACAAAGCCCCCTCCAGAACCAGTGGAGACTGTTATCCACTTGAGAGACTGTGGCTTTGCACTCCCCAGGATAAAGCAGGGGGCAAACCACCCATTGGAGAGACTTGAGAGACTGTGGCTTTGCACTCCCCAGGATAAAGCAGTGGGCAAACCACCCACTGGAGAGACTTGAGAGACTGTGGCTTTGCACTCCCCAGGATAAAGCAGTGGGCAAACCACCCTCTGGAGAGACTTGAGAGACTGTGGCTTTGCACTCCCCAGGATATAGCAGTGGGCATGGAGCCCCCTCGTGGATCTAGCGTTGTGCACTCATCCGGCTGAGGTGCCCCCACTTCCCTTCCCCCTGAGGTGCCTGTTTTATTTCTATCTGATGCCCCAGCAGTGTTCTCTCCGTCTTGTTCGGGTATTGAGTGTGGGCCTTGCCCATGCATTTTGGGCCCAGTGGTCCACGGACTATGATGGTGGAATACCTTGGACTTGGATTCTTGGTGTATATATTTGTTTATAGTGTAAATATCTATATGTATGTATATATTTTAGATTACTGTATTTGAATATATTACAATCGTTCGACTCATTTCCTTTTGTCCTTGCATTCTTCCAGGGGGGATTGGGGCTTGTATATGTAATGTTTCAACATGTACTTGTGTGTGTGTTGTAGTGGGTGAGGGTGGGGGTGGGGGTGGGAGTGTTGCATGTGTGTGTCACTGTTTTTTCCCTCCCCCCTCCCCTGTGTCGTAGGTGCAGTACTCACCGTGGTGTTCGCCGCCGGCTTTGTTGTTCCTGGTAGAGGAGCAGCAAGATAAAGGCTGGTAGAATCTGGAGCTCGGGTTCCATGGCGTCCTGGTTCCTTGTGGGGTGTGTAGAGGTGAGCGTTTTCCCTTCCAATTCCTGTTTCCGCCGTGTTTTTGTTCACAGTGAATCCGCCCCGGAAAAGGTGGCAGATTGGACTGTTGTAATAATATGGGTGGTACAGTGTCTTCTGCCTGTCTGTTGGCGGTTACCGCCGCGGTGTTTGTTTGTTCCGCCTTGGCGGTCGGAGTGTTAAAGTGGCTGTCTATGTTGGCGGTTTCCGCCACGGTCGTGATTCAATTTTTTTTTCCGCCGGCCTGTTGGCGGTCTTACCGCCGCTTTAACACCGACCGCCAGGGTTGTAATGAGGGCCATAGTGGCTGCATCAAAGAGCTTTTCCACCTTAGACTAATGCAGTGCCCTAAGGGTAGATGCGAGTTCATGGCTGCCCTGAGGGCAGTCTATTATGTGAAGTAAGGTGCACTGTTTCTGATTGCAGCCAGGACACATCATTAAAGATGTGCCATTGTGCAAACAAGGACTGTGCACTGCACCCCAAGTGTAAAATGGCCCCAGATGTCCTGAAAGGAAAATCTCATAAAAAAGGAACATATTAGGCTAAAACAATGTAGAAGCCGTGAGTGGGGTCCCTTTTAGACGGTGACTGCAGTAGCAGAGTAATCTGTACACTCAAAGAAGAGTATTGTGAATAGGAGTCAGAAAGTGAATTATGTGTTATATTCAGCCAAGTATTGCATTGTAGATACTTTTGAAAGAAGGCTAGTACTTTTTCTGCATCTTTACTAAAGCATATATGCCTGCACATGTTTATTCTGTACACAAAAAAGCTGTAAATCCACCAAAAGTATAAGATGACAGCAAAGTCAATTTGCAACCACTGTATCTTTATGACAGGGTAAAGTATCCAAGCAGCAAGCACTTTCTAAACAAAAATGACATAAATCAGTAATTAAAATGTTATCATATCTGCAAAGTGAATACATAAAAGAACACAATTACCTTTAATTACAAGATGCACACCATGTGGCATCTGCAGTTTAACAAAAGGCCAACTTGATGACCTAATAGGAACACAAATGTGAGAATATAAAAATCCATGGAATGCTGTGGTCTTGATGGAAAGCCCATCCAAGCAGTGGTAAGCCATGAAAACACATGAAAGTCAAAGGCTTCAGGGATTTCACCCACAAAACACTCTCTTTCTCTGTCCTTCTTTTTATTGTACTTTTCTGAAAAATTGATGACATGATATACCCATGCCTAAAATGTGGGCTAGTTAGATTAAGTAGATGATGGCGGGCAGGGGGTTGTAGTGGGGCACTTACCTGTTGGCCATCTTAGCATTGCTATAGCGAAATCTAAACATACCCTCCAACTATGTAAACCGGTTTTAACAATAACTATGTTTGTATAAGGCCCTATGTTAGTGGTTCATGAGATGGATTCACTTGCGGGACCTCCCAGTTAACAGTTGAGTTAAGGAGGCAAACTGAGATAATGCCAAGACCACACAGAGAGGCATAGTGATGCCAGGAGCTGCATCAAAAACACAGTGACCTCAATTCATGGTCTGTTTCCAAAATTCTGCAGAGGTTAGGCGTGTTCCCTGCTGCGTTAGTATTAAATGGTAGCTTTCTTCTTTATAAACAGGCAACACATGTGGCATTGCACAGTATACATGCATTGGTTCTAAAAACATTCAGCAATTGCCTGGCCTTTTTAAAGATCTGTGGAGTTGTAAGGGCCCCCACCAGTGTCATGAGTGGATACTTATGTTCTGTACTAGGATAGTGGTTACTTGGCCTGAGATGGAAAGTTTAGCCTCCAAATCCTAGTGACTGTTGTAGCTCTGTCAACTGGTGGATGACCTGCTCATCAGAAGAGGTGCAAGAACGGACAATACAATTACAATGAAAGTGCACCACTTGAAAAGGATGAACTCTTTAACAAAACCTTAGTGTTATCCCGGAGAAAAGGATAAACAATTGCAAAATATCACAAATCATCAACATAAAGCAAGGCCACATTTGTAGTCTCAAAGTCTTCTGTAAGGCATTGCTCTCCTGTTTGCAAACATTGTGCTGCCTACATCCATCACTACCAAAAGAGAATAACTGCTATCCTTTCTCCTAGAAATCTATGTGCAAATGTCTTTCAATCAATAAATAAATCAATCATTCAAGAATTTGTAAAGCGCACTACTCACCTGTGAGGGTCTCAAGGCGCTGAGGAGGGGGCGGGGGAAAAGGTGGTGGGGATGTGCTGGTACTGCTCGAACAGCCAGGTCTTGAGACGTTTCCTGAAGGTAAGGAGGTGTTTGGTCTGGCGCAGGTGGGTGGGAAGAGTGTTCCACGTTTTGGCGACGAGGTGCGAGAATGATCTACCGCCGGTTGTAGTTCTGCGGACGCGTGGGACGGTTTCAATGATCTTTCAGCACCATGATTATCTGGGAGCTGTCCAGGGTGATGAAATAATTGAACATGGAAGTCAATAGAGGCTCCACTGGGATGTCTTATTGAGGGTCTGATTTTGGGAGTGCCTGGAGGGTTGGACTTCTGACACGCCCATCCAAACTCTTTATATCCAAATTTGATATCAAACTTAATAAACATCAATAAGATTGCCTGTAATAACTCAGTTTAGAGTGTTTGTGGACAGGTTTTTATGGGCGCCCGCAGTCCACCTAAGCTTCCATTACCAAAATCTTAGGAACTATTGATGGCTGTTGGGAAATTTAATCTCAGTTGTGATGGCCCAAAGAGGTTCAGTCCAGTCAACCGACAAAGTCTGTAAACTGTGCTACAAGGTGGTGGTGTCGTCAGTGATAAGTTATCAAATTACACAGTTTTCAGGGTCCCGAGTGCCATTAAAAATACCAAGAATAAAAGAACCATGTTGAGAAGTAAGGAGTAACTCCACTCTTCTCTGGATAGGATTCCTAGAGTGTGGACATTCAGAATAAATCAGCACAAATTAATTTAATTCTTAGATTGGTGGCTCTGCTGGTTCATCAGTGGCTGTCCCACGAGCCCATTTCTGCCCCAGCACCAAAGAGTTGTTATAACTTGTATCAATGCATCATTACACATTTTTTAAGATACAAGTAGTTATCTATGGAAATACCTAACTTTCTCAGTATCAACAGCACTCTGTAAATCTCTTCGCATATTGTTTTAGTGTTTTTATATTACCCAAACCTGATCTGGGATCCCTTCACTGGCTCCCCATTGAACCGCGCATCAATTTTAAAGCCGCCTGCTACATGCACCGGGCTCTCCACTATAGGGGCCCGGCCTTTCTCAGGCGTTTTATGACCCCCTACATCTCCCAGAGATCACTTAGATCTTTCTACGATTTCTTGATCAATACATTTCGGTTTAATAAAGCAAGATGGGGAGGCAGGTCTTTTGCCTTTAAAGCGGGTCACCTGTGGAATTCTTTACCATTGGAACTGCGACGAGAGGACTCGGAACTTCGGTTCCGGAAAAGGCTCAAGACTTTTCTCTTGTCCTCATAGTCTGTCGGCTTTGCCTGTATGATGGTCCTGCATCAGCGCTGGCAGGCCTCTGGGTAGCCATGCGCTCTACAAATCTCTAATAATAATAATATATTAATTTATAGCCATGATTGTTTCATTTCAAGACAGGTGCAATTCGAGTAGGACTGTGGTTGTGCTTCTTAACCCAGTACAGTTTACAAGAGATGCATGTTTGAACAGGGAGACAAGTGATTTGTCAACCAGGGTTGCTTAATGTCTACTTGACTTTCATGTTTACGTACCTTTCCTTCACAGAGGTAAACATGTTCAGATAATTACCTCTCTGACATTTTTTGTACCTGGGCTGGTGGCACAGTGTTACATTGCTTCCAATACAGGGATTTGTGCAATGGAATAGTGAGAAAATTTGAACAAATCCTCCACTTTGACTATACCTTTAAGGCATCGAGTGAACAAAGTAAGTGAGTGAGTATGACCCATCTCTGAAGGTTTTTAGGAAGGGGTGGGTGTTGGTGTTGAGAGATTGTTCTATTCCTAAGAACATTTTTTTTTTTTACAAAAAAGGACCAAATAGTGCGTATTGGAGTGTAATTTGTAAATAATTTGCCCTAAAAGTAAAATGTCTTAGAGGTAGTTCTAAAGGGCAAGCATGAAATATTTCTAAAAACAAAAATTGTACCAGTGTTTGTAAGTTTGAACCACCCCCAGGGTGTCAAGGGACTTCCTTCCTTTTCTACCTTTCATTTTTTACTTTCTTCCTTGCTTTTTTCTTTCCTTTGAACTCCATAATTTTTCCTTTATTTTCTCTCCATCACTCTTCATGTTTGCCCCGATCTCTCTCTGCCACTCTCTGTATTCTTTCTTCCCGGTTTCATAATTTATTTTTTCACGGTAGCTCTATTGTCAGCCCTCTGCCCCCAACTTAGGGCCTGATTTAGGGTTTGGTGGACAGGTTATCCCGTCGGCGTATTACGATTCCCATAGAATATAATGGGATTGTAATAAGGTGGGCGGGATATCCGTCACATTTGTGACAGGGTAACCCCATCCGGCAAAGTCTAAATCAGGCCCTGAGTTCTTGCCTGGCATTCTGGTGGCATTTTATTTATGAGGTTCCACAGGAAAAAAACACAGTATTTACATTTTCACTGTGATCCATTCTGCAAGACTATTGGACCCAATGGTAACCCTCACTGTAACTGCTTGAGTGGGTAGTTCCCCACGCCACGTGCCTTACGTCATGTTACCTACGCCACTGGATCTGTGTCTGATCTCATGGCCACAGATTCTTCTAATCCCTGTGGGTCCACTCAGCCCTTCAGCCTTCTGAGAGTGATAAAATGAGCATCATTGAGCTGGGTAGCAATAAACATCTGTTGTTCAGCACCAAGATGCACCAATGGGTTGATGTGAGCTTTACAAATATACATGATATACGACTACACGCACCTTTTGATTCTGTACTGCCTGTAGGTAATCTCTAACAGCTACATACCAGAATATTGTGGGCTAAATATTGTCAGACAAAAATATATTATAAATATTGTGTACAAAATTATCACTCCATTGAAGTTTGTAATATACAGTCTAAGTGTAAAGGAACAATATTTTGTAAAACAACATTTAGGCCATAGTCATCATGACAAACAATATGTTTGTTATTGATATTCTGATGTACATCCGGTTTAGCGAGGGGTGAGGTGAGTGCCTACGTTTCAGGGCCCTCCCATATCCTAATCTGACTCCCATGGGGGTCTGGGTTGTCAAGGCAAAGAGGTCCATCTTGAGGAATAGTGAATTAGGGACTTGCGACTTAAGATAGCACGAGGAGTAACTGATTACCCGGTCCACCTGGCGCTCCCTCCCAAGGAGCGAACCAAGGACCACTCCTAGGGCCATATTTACAAGCGAGTGGCACATCACTAGTGATGTGCCATTTTTCTTGCAGCCCCCTTGCGTCCCCTAATGCCACCATGGTAGCTCATTATTTACAATGCGGCACACCATGGCGCATGTTAGGGGCAATAGTGTCATTTTTTGACTCTATTGCAATGCTATACTGGATTAGCGTAAAAAAAGATGACGCTAATCCAGTATAGTGTTAAGAGGCCCACTGAAATCAATGGGAGCCTCCTTTTAACGCCTGCTAGCCTCATTTTAACGCCTGCCTTAAGCAGGTGTTAAAAATGATGCTATAAATGGCGCAATGGAATCTTGTAGACTCCATTGCACAATTTTTAGCGACCCTCTAACGAGGGAACGCCCCCTTTGCATACATCATGCATATATCATGCATGATGTGGCACAAAGGGTTTACAAGGTGGTGCAAGCCTAGTTTGCACCACCCTGTAAATATGGCGCTATGGTAGTGGCCCGTTAGCGTCACGTTTGCGGCAAACATTTTGCCACAAAGGTGGTGCTAAGGGGCGCAAGGGCCTTGTAAATCTGGCCCTTAAAGTTTTGACTTTGGTATCTGTACGAATGGCAGTACTCTGAATCATTAAGTGAGAATACCTCTACCGGATACCGGGAAGCATATAAAGTCGAAGCAGATCCATACAAGCGCCATTCAGACTGAGCCAGCTGTCCTTCATCCAAGACTGTGTGGTACAAATGAAAACGCAGATGATACGAAGCAATGTCTCCCTGCCCCGTTCTCTCACTCTTTCAGGTCCCTGCTTTCTCCCTTTGTGACGGTTCTGCCATCTTTACGTCTTCCGATCTATGTATGTTTACCTCTATTGCACTCGGAAACCACCTGATGCGGACATATATGTGCCGGTGGCAAAAAATAACTGACAGTGCCCCCCCTCACCGGCAGCCCCGGCTCAAATTAAGCAATGTGCGGAAGCTTTAGCTGCTTGGTTGAGAGGCAGATAAAGTGAAAGGGAAGCTTCCATGGTCTGCCTCAAAAGTGTGTTGTGTACTGCTCCGACCAATTAGAGACTTCTGTTGCAGCAGGGCAGATATTAAAAGGACGCAGACTGGTGCAATCTTCCTCAATGGAAGAATAAACAGAGGCCAGCTAAAGGATCCGGTAAGTTGGGGACCAGAGATCTCATGCTAGGACATGATGCCCACAGAGCAGCATTTGTCTAGTCTGGGATCCTCTTCCTGCTGTTAAGTCTTGTGATTCTCTTCCCCTCGAAAGAGGCAACAGTGCAGGTTTTGTGTAGGGGTTATTGAAGGAATTATGTCCTCAGGTCAGAGGGATGATGTACTGCACACCCTAGAAAACTTGTTTTACGCTCAAAGGCACCTAGTATGATGGTTCAAGCTGGACTTTTCTTACTGGAGCAAGGACATGGCTGGATTACACGTTGGTACTACCAATCCAATGTGGCTTGGTGTGTACAACAGATGGAATGCATCCCCAAATAATTACCAGTAGCTGAGGTTCATTCAAGAATTACACTTATCATGTTTCTTATTTTCTTCACAAAGATTTGAAGTAGTTAAGTAAGAGTTGACCAAGTGAGAGTCCTTTCTCTTTTAAGGAGGATTTAAGGATGCAATATGTGGTTCAACTCTGTGAGGGCAATCATGGGGTCTTAAGCCCACAGTGTACAGATGGGGACCAGGAGCTTGGAAGTACCTGCAAGATTATGATGTGTCAGGCTGCATCAGTGTCCCTGCAAGAGATGGATGAATGATGTACAAGGCTATATTTGGGGGGTAAAGACTCACCTTTAGAGTATTAGCTGCTCTGGGTGAGTTGGACTGGGCCAAAGGGTGAACAGATCTCCTGAGCACCTTAGGCACACACCTCATGGGTTGGTGCACTAGCCATGTAATGAGGATACACAAGGACTGTCTGGGTGACCTGCTATCCCAGAGTATGCAACCATACCAGAGTTGAAGGCTGTGACCTTCTGGATAGGGACACTGTGGTTTCAGACAGGTAAGGTTTAGAGTCCTTTCTAACTGATGGGCCTGAGCAGCCATGCCACATGCAGGAGGCCTAAGCAACATGGTCATTTATGTGTGTGTTTTGTACAGTGCTGCGTATGTTCTAACAGTCACGTCATATTGCTCTTCTGCGCGTGGCCTCTTCAAAATCACCAACAAATAAACATGCAGCTACCTGTCAGAGCTCTGTAGTAATCCTCTTCACTCCAGTTGCGATAGAAAGTAAGTTTATTATCAATCAATTAGTTTGTCTTTAAAGCAGGGGCCCCTGGAGTAACAGACACACATGGAAGGCAGCTCCGCATGACATTGGTGCATCCCATGGCATGTCAACACTCCAACACTCTAAACACTACATCACCACATGTTCTTCACTTAACTTGCTTCTGGTGCGAGTTCTCCACCTCCCACGTGCACATCTGCTTCCTGTGGCCCTGAGAAATAGTCCCAATTAGGATGACTAATAAAGTTCTTAATGATGGAACCCTGAAGCTTCTGGTGGGGTGCCTTGCATACTGCTAGGCATTAGAATATCAGTCTCATGTGTGTGCTTGGTAGTCCTCAGTAGGCTTGTCCCTTTCAAGTGGCAATGCTAACCTCAAAGATTACTTAGGTCTTATGCCTACCACAGACAACAATAGGAGGACTAACATCAAAAAACTACAACTCATCCAGAACACCGCCGTCAGACTCATCCTGGACCTCCCACACCGAGAACATATCTCCCAACACCTAAGGACTCTCCACTGGCTCCCTGGCGAGAAACGAATCACCTTCAAGCTACTCACGCAGGATAAGCCTTCCTGAACCACTGCATTTCCTTCCACACCCCCACCAGATCCCTCCGCTCCTCCCACCTGGTCCTGGCCACCATCCCTCGCATTCGTAAAACCACTGCCGGAGGACAATCCTTCACCTACATCACAGCAAAGAGCTGGAACAACCTCCACCTGCACCTCAGACAAAGCCCATCGCTCACCATCTTCAGGAAGAACCTCTAGATGTGGCTCTTTGGATGAGACCCCCCTTCTCTCCCCACCCAGTGCCTTGAGACCCTCACGGGTGAGTAGCTGCGCTGTACAAAAACTGATTGATTGATTGACCTGAGTGGGCAAAGAAGAAAGTTTTTAATAAAGTACCCGAGTGTTGAGATTCCATTACCATGTGCAACTTGCTCTTATAGTTTGTCTCACAATTACGGAGACCTGGCTGACCTCCATGAGTGGCTTGTAAGGGAAGTGACAAATCTGATGCCTGTACTACAGCCTAATAGCCTCCTTACGGGGGCTATATAGGGTGTTAAATGCCCTGACCCCGTATTACTGGACCGATACACAGGTGAGGGCCTATCACAAGGGTGAGGGTCTTTAACAACAGGTATAGCCCGAGGCAGAAGGGCAATAAGGCTACTAGAACATTCCACCCACTGAGGGGAGAATGTAGTAAGTTAAAAAGGGAGAGACAGAATGACAAACATTTGAATGTTAAAGCAGAAGGCTTACACCAGCCATTATAAGCCCAGAGGCACTTCATTGTCTTCAGTGGAGCTCAACACTACAATTATCTAATTTGTGTTAGCAGAGGACAAGGAGATTCAGCCATTACACCACACAGCCTTCAAATTCATCCTTTAGCCTTCAAAGACAGGTTAACAGAAGGATCTCAGAAACTGGTCATGTTGACTACATGGGGTGCATCTTGAGTTCCTGAATCACATTTGGACATCCCTTCATATTTAAGGAGACCTGCCTAGACAGGACAAATGTGATGAAATACTTAAATGAATCTTAAGTACTGGTATTTAGGGGATATCCAGTTCAAGTCAATAAACTCACTGATACCTTCAGGAATAGTCCCATGTTTCTGCTAAAACAAAAAATGGAAGGCATTACAGCAGAGAAAGAAATGGCACTATCCAAGACCATAAAAACTGAAGATGTCGAGGTCCACTCCTGTGCCCACTCCCCTCCCGCTTTGCGTCTGTAATAAACTCCAGGCTTGTGAAGGGGGTAGATGTGTAGAGAAAACGGGAAGGGGAAAGAGAACAGAGGAAGAATTGCTTCTGCAGGCGGTTGATACAAAGACACACTGGAATCGCAGGTTGAGGCACAGCATCTTAGGAGACAACAATAGTGCATTGACTTCAAAGAGCAGAGTAAGTAGGGAAGAGAGGACAGCAATAAACTTTTGAATCCTCACAAATATTTTAGTTTATGACATACCCGGTGCAGAGTGCAGGCAAACTGTGAGTAACCCAAGGCATACATGGAACCCTGTCTAAGAGCCCAAGAAGGGTTGAATAATATTGCAGCACTAGTAAGGTGGCTGTCTGCAACAAAGAAAACACAAGTAAGCAGGTAAGTATCAAACTCATGGGATGTATGTGAGAGCTGATGTGGCATTGCTGCCAGAGCTGCATAACTGTGGAACCAGATACAAATCTCGGGGTCGGCTTATCATCCTCTGATTCTGGGTGAACCACCTAATGCCCTCGTGTTTAAAAAGGAAAAATGAATGCCTTGTGTGTAATGTCACTGGTGCACATGTAAAGCACTCCAATAACTTTGGGCCTCATCAGTGGGGTGCATCTTGAGCTCCTGAATCACGTCCGTCCTATTCTCACCTTATCCATGTGTGATGTCGTTGGGATCTTTATTGCCCTACTGCGTGTAGGGCCTGACCTCTGCATCCAGATGTGTTGGGCTGTGCGTCTCTCCTAGGAGAAACACCTGATACCCATTCACCCTAGCAAAGCAACTCAGTTTCAATCACAGACAGGTCATGCTACTGTCATAGAAACAGGTTGAAGATCACCTGATAGGATGCTGTGGTCATATTTGCGACTTCTCTTCTTTGTCTATATGCAGGGTGAACACTAACTGAGCTTCCACAACCTTGAGGTTAAAGTATTGACACTAGATTCGGTTCCTGGTACTCCATAGAGGGATACCCTTTACCTTGGACCTAGGGATGTGTTTAAGAAAACTGCCTGACCAAGCATCAGATCTCTATGCTGTGTTCCCAATGTGTTACCTATTTACTGCTCTTCTTCCAGGCACATCCTGCTTCTTTTAGCCGCCGATAGTCCACCAGACACAACAGTGGTGAGGCATCCATCAAAGCACTGGCTTCCCTGTCCAGCTCTTGAACACCCTTGATGCCTACTTAGACATTGAGAGGAAGCAAGACTCACAAGTGCAGGCACCAGGGGGTGTGCTGGGAACTCTCCAAGTTCTATTACAGACTCAAATTCAACCAGTCGGCTGACCAGGAAGCACACCACGCACACCTGACAGGTCAGAGACACCCATCATGGATGTTGACATCTAAGCCCACTTAGTCAATCTCGAGCCTCCTCCACTGTATCTAAAGGATCTCCATCTTCCATCCTGCTCCTACGTAGTTACCCTGCAGCGCTGCTCACATTTAGGAGCTATGGCGGTACACCATCTACCCGTAACATTGGAGATGGTGGACCACCTTATTACACTATCATTTACTGTCACAAACTCATCCTGTAAGAAGGATCCTTACAGATCTAGCACATTTAAGATTTTTTGCTTGACGTTTGTATAGGCACTGTATTGGATGTTCTCATATTTACACACATCACACATGTGTATTTCAGATTGTAAAGATACAAGTAGTCCTCTATAATTCAACAGAGAGACGTGTAAAGGGAGACTTCATGTGTACCGACCCACAATGTCTATGGCTAAAGTGAATATTTACCAGGGAAAATAATTTCTTATTATATGCATAATATTAACCAAATTGAAGTCCGCCTCTATCAAAAGTGAGATAAATAACACATAAAAGAAGCAATCCAGCTTTTATTTGAATCAACTTAGAGTTGTAGCAAATTTCAAAATAAAAAGATATCTTTAAATAACAGACAGAGTGGTAGGGAATAAAACCTTTATATCTCAAATAAAAAAGCAAGAAGTCAGCCATTGCTGCTTTAATGCTTTGTGTTGGTTTACCCCTTCTATGACAACAATCCCTCAGTCACCAGATGAGCACAGCGGTGTTGAAATATTGAAGTCATTCATAATTCAGGTATTCCATTTGCAATCACTTCCATAGATATTTTCTTGTGTGGTAGTCGACATTTTTGCAAAAAGGATTTCCTCACAAACAACAGCACTAGGTATAGTCATCTAGAGATGAAGGGCTCATTTAATGATTGCCGGGCAAAAAACACATTAATGGTAGTAATGCCATTGCGACAAACCTATCAGAATATTTTTTGTTTTTGCCAGAGAAAGATCCCCAAAACAAATGGTTTGACTTTGAAAGTAACAAACAAATGTCCCTGATGCATTGGAAGTTTCCCCCAACTTGTGGGGCACATATGTAAAATTTTCCAGTCTGATCTTAGCATGCTGTAGCCCCAAGAAAAGTGCAGCACGTGTTTTCAGAAGACCTGCGGTAAATAGGATGGCCTTCTGGCCACCATATACACTTCAGCCGCCGTTGTGTTCCTGAGAGACAGAACCAGTGGCCTGTGGATCCTTCTGCTGGCGCCTAATGGAATACCACTAGACAGCAGAAAAGTGATGTATGAAAATGCTTCAACATCCTGGACCACTGGAAATTCCCATTGCACAATAACAGCAAGGTTTCAACATATGAGGTCAGTGCTGGCCCTGCCTCCAGTGAGACAGTGTGGGCCCAACTGCCAGTGCATATCTACTTCTAAAAAGACTAAGGGTCTGGTTTAGAGTTTGGTGTAGGGTTTATTCTGTCACAAACGTGACAGATATCCCACCCACCGTATTACAAGTTCCATAGGCCCTAAATCAGGGCCTAAATCGTTGACTTCGTCAGTGGGGTGCATCTTGAGTTCCTGAATCACATTTGGGCATCCCTTCATATCTAAGGAGACCTACTGAGACAGGACAAAAGTGATGAAATGCTTAAATAAATCTTAAGTACTGGTATTTAGGGCATATTTCTCTCCATGTGTTGCCCCTCACACAACAATCAAATGAACCTTTGAGTTTGATATTTCAAAAAAGGCATGCCTATTTTTTCTTGATCCACCATCACCACTCCAGTGCCTTTACCTTGAATTAAAAGAACCTTTTACAGCTTTGGCATTGATAGCTGGATAGTAACTTCCGGTTTACTTTATCTGACAGACGCTCGCTATTCGAAATTTTTCGCTTTCGTTTTGGCATTCCAAAATAGCTCGAACTCATATCTTTCTCAAAAGTTTTGTACTCTCTGTGGTCCACTGTAGCTTTCACCCTTTGCTGACCTTGTTTTGTTGCCTTAGAGATGTATTTGCATACAGATAAACACAGCTGTGAAGATTCAACTTACAGAGCAAAGGATGTGGGCAGCATCCTGTGGTGATGTGAAAAAGAAGACGCCAGAGATGCAGTGTGTTCCACTACCGAGAAGCCAGGTGTGTTGTGTGACAGGCAATAGAGAAGCTGGCCACTTCCTTCTGGGGTTCCCCCAGCTCTTCATCACTAAAGGGCTCTTCTGTGCTCCATTTTATTGCGTTGTGTTTGTAAACTCTAGCATGATTCATGGGGTCAGATAGTTTCAAAGTACTTGCAGTGAATGGTCAATAGCAACGAATAGGCTACTTTTTGTACAAAATTGGGTGTACTTAGAAAACTTTGGAATCTGAGCCTTGTATGGATGAATGTTCTAGCAGTGGTTACACACTTTCTGGAATAAGAGTGGGCTTTTTATTCCTTTAAGGCGGTGTTCTTAATCTGTTGACTTCTGTGGATCCCCACTTATTCATTAATGGAACCCGGGAACCCCCAGTGAATCATTACTGGAATTCGGGGACCACCCACTGTCATGACTGGAACCGGGGATCTTGGCCTAAGCACTGAACTACAAATTAATACACAAAAACACACAAACAAGCATGCATCAAAAAAATACAAAAATTATAAAATATTTTATTTAATTCACAAACACATATAGAAAAGTCAAAATTTTAATGGGCAGGTGGGAGCTTTTCTAAATACAATTGAGGCCACGCATTGTCCACGCTATGGGCCAGATGTACCAAAGGTTTTTACCCATTCTGTGTCTATTGGAAAATGTGTTCTTACATATGGCCCTATATTCGGTTTAATGCAGTTCCACTGCTCTCACAAATCTATCTAAGGTTACCAACTTAACTTTTTGCGTTCAATTTCAAATTTGTTCGCTTTTACAGAACATCTTAAAATGTTTAATCTTACATTTAGCTTTTTTATTAATATACACTTTATTAATCTGTTAATATTGTTTAATTTTATTAAGCAGTCGGGGATCCCCTGAGTAGGCTTCGTGGACCCACAGGAGTCCTCGGACCTAGCTTTAAGTACCATTGCTTAAAGGCATTTGGAAGAGTATTTCAGGGAGTGGGTACCTGTAAAGGAAAGCTCCAAACTCCCACCTGTGGATTCTTGGCTCTAGAAGTGTGTAGGAGTGTACTAGGTATGATGTTAACCAGAACTTCTTGTCACTGTATCACTGCTCATGGGAGTAAACAGACAACATCAAATACTTACATGATATTTTTCACTGTGTTTCAGGGGGGATTATTCCTAATCGAGGGAACAATAGAATTCCAGATCTTGTGATAGCTCCCTGAGAAACACTGAGTAAATGTTTTTTTTATTTGAAGACAGGGTTATCCAGAAGGCATTCATAACTTTGGAGTGAAAGAAACATCCCAGAGATAGACAGTTTTTGTGCCTGGTAATGTCTGGTGCCAGGATCTGGGGTTTTGAGCCGCACAATACAGATCAATTGACATATTTCCTTCTAGCTTCGATGGAAAGCCATTGAAGAGTCAGGAGAATTTCAATGACATTTTCACAACCCTTTCCGCCTGATACAAAGCTAGCTGTATGCATCGTGGACAGCCATCTTAGGAGAGGCTAGATGTGCCTTTGTAAGTTTAGATAAGACAAAAGATTGCATTACTGTTGAAATGTAAGATTCAGGGATAAAAGGCTTTATTCCCCATCCTCATCTCCCCCTTTTATAGTCTCTATGGACCTCCTGGTGGCCATGCTTTGCGTCAAGTCACCTGTCAGAGAGAGATGAGGAATGCCTTTGGAGACCTCAAGCTATTATCATTTGGGTAATGTGATTGCTGTAGTGTGTGAGGTCTGGGAAACCATTAAATATTAAGGGGCATATTTATGAGGATACTGACGCAGTGCAGTGCAGAAAGTCACCTTGCTGTCCTGGGTGACAGCGAAAGGGCCTAAATGCACCGTATTTAAAAGAATATGACACATTCCTGTCTTTTCCCCTGCGTTGGCACCCTCTGTCTGCCTAGACCCAATGTAGGTTTCCATGCCCCATGGTGCCAGGGTGCCTGCGTTGTATGCAGGATTGCTATTGTGCAGGAAGGGGTATCGTCATGCACAAAAACAATCCTGAAAGGCTTTTTCCTCTTTCCATGTGCGCTGCAAAGTGCAGCAAAGAGGAAACTATGAGGAGAAGTAAAGATATTTCTCCGCCTTACGCCTCACCTGGGGAGGCGCAGGTTTTTGGTGCATTCCCAGGTTTACAAGTTCTGGTAAATCTGGGAATGTGTCAAAATCAATGGATGTTGTGTGGGAACACCCAGAAAACACCTATGGAAACACCTCCCTGGCACAGAGTAATGCAACGCAACAATTTGTACCGCGTTGCATTACTTAAGATTTATGAAGCCACTCAAGGCAACGAAAGGTAGCCTTGCGTGGCTTCATAAATATCACATAGGTTTGCGTCACGCATGTACCATGTTGCATGATGCAGATGCAAACTGGGTCATAAATATAGCCCTTACTAATTATCTCATGTGCTGACTGGGAGTAGGCGGCAGCTGCATCACCCAAGGGCGTTAAAGTTCCATTCACATCACAAGTACTCTCCTGGGGAGGGTTCCAGGGTAGGAGTGGGCCAATCCAGGTTTAACCCTTGTGAAAGGTAAAAGGGGTTGGTAATGTATGATATGCAGTTGTATAGCAACATACCGTTTGACTACCCATCACACTTCTGGGTATAGTCTGATTTTTAGGTCGCAGCCTACCAGACAAGGGAGCCTTCGGGTTTGCTGAAGACATCTTGGGGACTTTCAGAAAGTTGACCTAGGAATTCCTTCTGCCTGTCGCTTGCCATTGACTTTGTGGTTTGTAAATCACATTTTCTTCCTTCTCACTTGCTGGCTTTATTTGTTTTGGGTTCTCCAGGTTCAGTACGTCCTGCCCAATGAGCAAGCTGTGTATGATGAATACTTCCACAAACTTTCTGTCAACAGGCCTTTAAATGTTGTTCTTATTTGTCACGTTTGCTGGGTGTTCAAAGACTGAGGTCAATCTGTGTTTTCATGGGAGCCTGGTTAATTTGTTTTGCTTTCTGCTGACTTCAAAGTGACAGCCTTTATATGAAAGAAGAATGCAGCCTTTCTCCATGGAGCCTGCTTGTGGCCCTTTTTTAATTTCATTTTAGAAACAGACATCTCAAAATGTATTTTTTGTCTTCATCTGCACAAAACATTTGCACTTTTTTGCAAAATAGTTCTTCTCCTTATGTCCATTAACTTGTGAAACTGCCTTTTAGGAACAAAGTACAAAACAGTTTTTTTGGTTTCAGGATCAGCTTAACATATGGTGATCTTGGGCAATTCACAATGTTTATGGCCCATTCACTGTCAAGCACAAGATGAGATCTTTTCACAAAAAAGATCCAGCCACATTGAAACACAATTTAACAATGCTTGTTTTTCACTTTGATGTGTGAAGCATGATCTTTATTTATGACATCTATGGCAACCAGTTTTGAAGAGTTGGAGAAGTTTACAGGCACGTTTTATAAAAGCTTTTGTATTTATTTACCTACAAAATAATTATGTATTCCATCTGCAACAGTGCCTTTTTCGAACACATACATTACTGGATATAAAAGATTTCCTCATGTTACCTTGCAGGCACTAGGGCCATGGATTGGATGATGCAACAGGTGAAGTGGGACAGGGGCCAAAACCTCTAGGAAACCCACCGAACACCGATTATTGCTACATGTTACCACTAAGAAAGCAGTCACAAGCGCAGTTACCTTGCAGGCAATAAGGCCATGATTTTGGTGGTGCACCAGGTGCAGTGGCACATGGGTCAAAAGTACTAGGAAACCCACTGAGACCAATTATTGATATATGTTGCCACTGAACAAGCAGTCCCAAGCTAAGTTACCTTGCAAGCACTAGGGCGGTGATTTAGATGGTGCAGCAGGTGCAGTGGCATAGGGGCCGAAAGCTCTAGGAAACCCAAAGATTATTGCTATATGTTACAACTGAATAAGCTATCACAAGTGCAGTTACCTTGCAGGTGCTAGTAGCCACGATTTGGATGGTGCAGCAGGAGCATTGGCACAGGAACCAAAAGCTTCAGGATAACGACAGAGCACCGGTTATTGCTATATGTCACCACTAAACAAGCGGTCACAAGCACAGTTACCTTGCAGGTACCAGGAGGCAAAATGTGGATGGTGCAACCGGTGCAGTCTCACAGGGGTCAAAAGCTCCAGGAAACCCACTGGACACCGATTATTACTAATATGCTACCACTCAACAAGCGGTCATAAGCACATTTACCTTGCAGGCACCAGGGACCACGATTTGGATGGTGCAGGAGGTGCAAGGGCACGGGGGTCAAATGCTCCAGGAAACCACTGAGAACCAATTATTGCTATATTTTACCACTGGACAAACCGTCACTAGTGTAGTTACTTTGCAGACACTGGGGGGAGGGGCACAAATTGGATGGTGCAGCAGGTGCAGTGACACAGGGGCCAAAAGCTCCAGGAAACCCACTGACAACTGATTATTGCTATATGTTAGCAATGAACAACGGTCACAAGCCCAGTTGCCTTGCAGACAGTAGGGGGGCAACAATTTGGAGGGTGCAGCAGGTGCAGTGGTACAGGGGCCAAAAGCTCCAGGAAACCCACTGGGCACAGATTATTGCTATATGTTGCCAATAAACAAGCAGTCACAAGTGCACTTACCTTGCAGGCCTAGAATCGAGTATTGCTATATGTAACTACTGATCAAGCAGTTACAAAGACAGTTACCTTGCAGGCACCAGGGGCCACTATTTAGTGCAGCAGGTGCAATGGCACAGGGGCCAAAAGCTCCAGGAAAACCCACAAGAACCGATTATTGCTATATGTTAATGCTGATCAAGCACTAACAAGTGCAGTTACCTTGTAGGCACTAGGGTATATGATTTGGATGGTGCAGCAAGTGCAGTGGCACAGGGGTCAAAAGCTCTAGGAAACCCACAAAACACTGATTATTGCTTCTTGGTACCACTGAGCAAGCGGCCACAAGTGTAGTTACCTTGCAGGCCTAGCACTGATTATTGCTTCATGTTACTGCTGGTCAAGGAGTCACAAGTGCAGTTATCTTTCAGGTACAAGGGGTGATGATTTGGATGGTGCAGCAGATCTAGTGGCACAGAGGCCAAAAGCTCTAGGAAACCCACCAAGTACCGATTAGTGCTATATGTTAACACTGAACAAGCAGTCACAAGCACAGTTACATTGTAGGCACCAGGGCCACAATTTGAATGATACAGCAGGTGTAGTGGCACTGGGGCCAAAAGTTCTAGAAAAACCCCCCAACACTGATTATTGCTATATGTTAAAACCTGAAAAGTGGTCACAAGCGCAATTACCTTTCAGGCACTAGCGGCTGTGATTTGGATGCTGCAGCAGGTGCAGTGGCACAGGGGTCAAAAGCTCCAGGAAACCCACTGTAGGAAAATACCATCTTGCCTGGCATGTTACCCCCATTTTTTTTTTACTTGTGTGTATGTTTGTTTTTGCCTGTGTCACTTGGATCCTGCTAGCCAGGACCCCAGTGCTCATAAGTGTGCCCTTTATGTGTTCCCTGTGTGGTGCCTAACTGTATCACTGAGGCTCTGCTAACCAGAACCTCAGTGTTTATGCTCTCTCTGCTTTTAAAATTTTCACTGCAGGCTAGTGACTAATTTTACCAATTCTCATTGGCATACTGGAAAACCCTTATAATTCCCTAGTATATGGTACTGAGGTACCCAGGGTATTGGGGTTCCAGGAGATCCCTATGGGCTGCAGCATTTCTTTTGCCACTCATAGGGAGCTCTGACAATTCTTACACAGGCCTGCCACTGCAGCCTGTGTGAAATAACGTCCACGTTATTTCACAGCCATTTTCACTGCACTTAAGTAACTTATAAGTCACCTATATGTCCAACCCTCACTTGGTGAAGGTTAGGTGCAAAGTTACTAAGTGTGAGGGCACCCTGGCACTGGCCAAGGTGCCCCCACATTGTTCAGGGCAATTTCCCCGGACTTTGTGAGTGCGGGGACACCATTACACGCGTGCACTACATATAGGTCAATACCTATATGTAGCGCCTCAATGGTAACTCCGAACATGGCCATGTAACATGTCTAGGATCATGGAACTGTCCCCCCAATACCATTCTGGTATTGGGTGCCAATCCCATGCATCCCCGGGGCTCTAGCATAGAACCCGGGTACTGCCAAACCAGCTCTCTGGGGTTTTCTCTGCAGCTACCGCTGCTGCCAACCCTCAGACAGGTTTCTGCCCACTGGGGCCTGGGCAGCCCAGTCCCAGGAAGGCAGAACAAAGGATTTCCTCTGAGAGCGGGTGTTACACCCTCTCCCTTTGGAAATAGGTGTTAAGGGCCTGAGGGGAGTAGCCTCCCCCAGCCTCTGGAAATGTTTTGAAGGGCACAGATGGTACCCTCCTTGCATAAGCTAGTCTACACTAGTTCAGGGATCCCCCCAGCTCTGCTCTGGCGTGAAACTGGACAAAGGAAAGGGGAGTGACCACTCCCCTGACCAGCACCTCCCTCGGAGAGGTGCCCAGAGCTCCTCCCATGTGTCCCAGACCTCTGCCATCTTGCATGCAGACGTGTGAGGGCACAGTGGACACCTCTGAGTGGTCAGTGCCAGCAGGTGACGTCAGAGACCCCTCCTGATAGGTGCTTACCTCTCTCTCTGTAGCCAATCCTCCTTTGAGGGCTATTAGGGTCTCTCCTGTGGGTTTCTCTTCAGATAACGAATGCAAGAGCTCACCAGAGTTCCTCTGCACTTCTCTCTTCGACTTCTGCCAAGGATCGACCGCTGACTGCTCCAGGACGCTTGCACAACTGCAAGAAGACTACCAGCGACATTGTAGCGCCTAATCCTGCCGGCTTTCTCGACTGCTTCCTGGTGGTGCATGCTCTGAGGGCTATCTGCCTTCACCCTGCACTGGAAATCCCGAACAAATCTCCCGTGGGCCGACGGAGTCTTCCCCCTGCTACCGCAACTTCCTCTGGTACCAAACTTCTGCTTCACCAGTCCTCTGGGTCCCCTCTCATCTCGACGAGCATGGTCCCTGGAACACAGGAGCTAGATCCAAGTGACCCCCACAGTCCAGTGGTCCTTCTGTCTAAGTTTGGTGGAGGTAAGTCCTTGCCTCCCCACGCCAGACAGTAATCCTGTGTCCTGCGTGAACTGCAGCTGCTAGGGCTTCTGTGCACTCTTGCAAGGATTCCTTCGTGCACAGCACAGCCCAGGTCCCCAGCACTCCGTCCTGCAATGCCCAACTCGCTGAGTTGACCTCCGGCTTCGTGGGACCCTCTTTTGTGTTGCTAAGTCGACCGTTGTGCTCATATTTCTTGAATGCCTGTTCAAGTACTTCTGATGTTGCTGCCTGCTTCTGCATGGGCTTCCCGTGTTGCTGGGCGCCCCCTCTGTCTCCTCTTCCAAGTGGCAACCTCCTGGTCCTTCCTGGGCCGCATCCTTTATCCTCAACCGCGACGCTTGCAGCTAACAAGGCTTGTTTGCAGTCCTTATGGGTAGAAACAACTCTGCATCCTCCAGCACTTCGTGGGACATCTTCTGACCAAAGGAGAAGTTCCTGGCACCTTCCGTTGTTGCAGAATCTTTGGCTTCTTCCACCCAGAGGCAGCCCTTTTGCACCTTCATCCGGGGTTTAGTGGGCTCTTGCCCCCCCCCCCCCACGGACACTTTTGTGACTTTTGGACTTGGTCCCCTTCTTTTACATGTCCTCCGGTCCAGGAATCCGTCTTCAGTGCGTTGCAGTCAGTTGTTGTCTTTGCAGAATCCCCTATCTCGACTTTACTGTCTTTCTGGGGTAGTAGGGTAACTTTACTCCTACTTTTCAGGGTCTTGGGGTGGGGTATCTTGGACACCCTTAGTGTTTTCTTACACTCCCAGCAACCCTCTACACACTACACTAGGCTTGGGGTCTCTTCGTGGTTCGCATTCCACTTTCAGAGTATATGGTTTGTGTTGCCCCTATGCCTATCGTCTCCTTTTGCATTCTATTGTGTTCTACAGTGTTTGCTCTAACTTTCTAAGTGTTTTACTTACATGATTTTGGTCTGTGTATATATTTTGTGTATTTTACTTACCTCCTAAGGGAGTATATCCTTTGAGATACTTTTGGCATATTATCACTAAAATAAAGTACCTTTATTTTTAGAAACTCTGAGTATTGTGTTTCCTATGATATAAGAGCTATATGATATAAGTGGTATAGTAGGAGCTTTGCATGTCTCCTAGTTCAGCCTAAGCTGCTCTGCTATAGCTACCTCTATCAGTCTAAGCTCCTAGAACATCTCTAATCTACTAATAAGGGATAACTGGACCTGGCACAAGGTGTAAGTACCACTAGGTACCCACTAAAAGCCAGGCCGGCCTCCTACACCCACCAAGCACTGATTATTGCTCTATGTCACCACTGAACATGGGTCACAAGCACAATTACCTTGCAGGCACTAGAGGGCCATGATTTGGATGGTGCAGCAGGTGCAGTGGCAGAGAGGCCAAATGCTCCAGGAAACCCACCGACAACCGATTGCTATATGTTACCACTGAACAAATGGTCACAAGCACAGTTATCTTCCAGGCCCTAGGACCACGATTAGAATGGTGCAGCAGGTGCAGTGGCACAGGGGCCAAAAGCTCTAGAAAACCCACTGAACATCAATTATTGCTATATATTACTAGTGACCAAGTGGTCACAAGCGCAGTTAACTTGCAGGCACTAGGACCATGATTTGGATGGTGCAGCAGGTGCAGTGGCACATGGGCCAAAATCTCTAGGAAACCCACCATAAACCAATTATTGCCATATGTTACCACGACCAAGTTGTCACAAGCTCAGCTATCTTGCAGGCACTACCACCGTGATTTGGATGGTGCAGCAGGTGCAGTGATACAGGGGCCAAATGCTCTAGGAAACCTACCAAGCACCGATTATTCCTCTGTGTTACCACTTTCCAAGTGGGCAGAAGCGCAGTTATCTTCCAGGCCCTAGGGCCACGATTAGGATGGTGCAGCAGGTGCAGTGGTACAGGGGCAAAAAGCTCCAGGAAACCCACAGAAAATCAATTATTGCTATATGTTACCACTGACCAAGTGGTCACAAACGCAGTTATCTTGCAGGTGCTAGGACCATGATTTGGATGGTGCAGCAGGTGCAGTGGCACATGGGTCAAAAGTGCTAGGAAACCCACAAAACACTGATTATTGCTAGATGTTACCACTGAACAAGTGGTCACAAGCGCAATTCCCTAGCAAGCACTAGGGGCTGATTTGGATGGTGTAGCAGGGGCAATGGCACAGGGGCCAAAAGCTCTAGGAAACCCACCAAGCACCAAGTATTGCTACATGTCACCACTGGACAAGCAGTCACAAGCGCAGTTATTTTGCAGGCACTAGGGCCACGATTTGGATAGTGCAGCAGGTGCAGTGGCACTGGGGCCAAAAGTTCGAGAAAACCCACCTGGACACCGATTATTGCTATATGTTACCACTGACCATGCAGTCACAAGCGCAATTACCTTGCAGGCACTAGGGGCTGTGATTTGGATGCTGCAGCAGGTGCAGTGGTTCGGGGTCAAAAGCTCTAGGAACCCACCAAGCACAGATTATTGCTATATGTCACCACTGAACAAGCAGTCACAAGCACAATTACCTTGCAGGCACTAGGGGCACGATTTGGATGGTGCATCCGGTGCAATGGCACAGGTTCCAAAAGATCTAGAAAACCCACTGAACACCAATTATTGCTATATGTTACCACTGCCAAGTGGTCACAAGCACAGTTACCTGGCAGGCACTGGGACCATGATGTGGATGGTGCAGCAGGTGCAGTGGCACATGGGCCAAAATCTCTAGGAAACCCAACAAAAAACAATTATTGTTATATGTTACCACTGACCAAGTTGTCACAAGTGCAGTTATCTTGCTTGCACTAGGACCATGATTTGGATGGTGCAGCAGGTGCAGTGGCACAGGGGCCAAAAGCTCTAGGAAACCCACCAAGGTCCGATTATTCCTATATGTTACCACTTACCAAGTGGTCACAAGTGCAGTTATCTTCCAGGATCTAGCGCCACAATTAGGATGGTGCAGCAGGTGCAGTGGAACAGGGGTCAAAAGCTCTAGGAAACCCTCAAAACACGGATTATTGTTTCATGGTACCACTGAATAAGCGGCCACAAGTGCAGCTACCCTGCAGGCCTAGCACCGATTATTGCTATATATTACCACAGAACAAGCGGTTACAAGTGCAGTTACCTTGCAGGGACTAGGGCCACGTTTTGAATGGTACAGCAGATGCAGTGGCAGTGGGCCAAAAGTTCTAGGAAACCCACGAACACCAATGATTGCTAGATGTTACCACTGAACAAGCGGTCACAAGGGCAATTACCTTGCAAGCACTAGGGGCTATGATTTGGATGGTGCTGCAGGGGCAATGACACAGGGGCCAAAAGCTCTAGGAAACTCACCAAGCACCAATTATTGCTAGATGTCACCACCCCTGACAAGCAGTCACAAGCACAATTACCTTGCAGCAATAGGGGCCACGATTTGATGGTGCAGCAGGTGCAGTGGCACAGGGGCCAAAAGCTCTAGAAAACCCACGAACACCGATTATTGCTATACTTTACTACTAAACCAGCATTCAGGAGTGCTTTTACATCAATGTAACAAAAGCTGCAATCTTTTGGACTTTTCTGTCTACCGACAGCTTATGTTACATTCAGTGCATTTATAAGGCACATTTTCACAGTTTTTGTATGGTCCTAAAATGCTTCTGAATCTGGACACAGTAACACTTTGGCAAAGGCATTCTCCATTCCATAACATTAGCACTTCAGACGTTGTAGACATTATATAAATACTTATAACTTACAAAAGCCAATAGGTCTCGCCTATGCCTGATCTATTGGTTTTGTTAATTTTTTATTAGCCATATTATTCAGCAGCGTTAGCTTCAGTGCGCATTAACTGGAAAAAAAGTGGTACAACGCAGGCAACGCTGGCTGTGTCATACAGCAGGTGTAGTGGCACAGGGGCCAAAAGCTCTAGAAAACCAACTTAACAGAGATTATTGCTATATGTTACCACCTTGCAAGTAGTCACAAGCGCATTTCCCTTTCATGCACCATGTGCTACAATTTGGATGGTGCAGCAGGTGAAGTGGCACAGGGGCCAAAAGCTGGGGAAACACACTGGGCACCGATCTTTGCTATATGTTACCACTGAGCAAGCGGTCACAAGCGCAGTTACCTTGCAGGCAATATGGACTCTGATTTGGATGGTGCAGCAGGTGCAGTGGCAGAGGGACCAAAAGCTCTAGAAAACCCACCGAACACCACTTTTTGCTGTATGTTACCAATGAATAAGCGGTCACAAGCACAATTACCTTGCAGGCACTAGGGGCCACGATTTGGATGGTGCAGCAAGTGCAGTGGCACAGGGTCCAAATGCTCCAGTAAACCCACAGCGAAATGATTATTGCTATATGTTACCACTGAACAAGCAGTCACAAGCACAGTTACTTTGCAGACAGTAGAGGGGCACAGATTGGAAGGGGCAGCAGGTGCAGTGACACATGGGCCAAAAAGCTCCAGGAAACCCACTGAGCACTGATTATTGCTATATGTTACACTAAACAAGTGGTCACAAGCCCAGTTACCTTGCAGACACTAGGGGGGCACAATTTGGATGGTGCAGCAGGGGCAATTGCACAGGGGCCAAAAGCTCTAGGAAGCCCACTGAGCCCCGATTATTGCTATATGTTACTACTGATGAAGCAGTCACAAGTGCAGTTACCTTGTAGGTACTAGGGGCCACGATTTAGATGGTGCAGCATGTGTAAGGGCACAGGACCAAATGCTCCAGGAAACCACTGAGAACCGATTAATTCTATATGTTACCACTGAAGAAGCCATCACTAGTGCAGTTACTTTGCAGACACTAAGGGCACACAAAACTGATGGTGCAGCAGGTGCAGTGACACAAGGGCCAAAAGCTCCAGGAAACCCACTGAGCACCGATTATTGCTATATGTTACCACTGATCAAGCACTCACAAGTGCAGTTACCTTGCAGGTACTAGGGTCTATGATTTGGATGGTGCAGCAAGTGCAGTGGCACAGGGGTCAAAAGCTCTAGGAAACCCACCTAGAACCAATTATTGCTATTTGTTATCACTGAACAAATAGTCACAAGCGCAGTTATCTTGCCTGCGCTAGGGCCACGATTAGGATTGTGGAGCAGGTACAGTGACACAAGGCCAAAAGCTCTAGAAAACCCACTGAACACCAATTATTGCTATATGTTACCATTGACCAAGTGGTCACAAGCCCAGTTATCTTGCAGGCACTAGGACCATGATTTGGATCGTGCAGCAGGTGCAGCTGCACATGGGCCAAAATCTCTAGAAAACCCAGCAAACACTGATTATTTCTATATGTTACCACGGACCAAGTGGTCACAAGCACAGTTATCTTGCAGGCACTAGGAGCATGATTTGGATGTCACAACTGAACAGGCTGTCACAAGGGCAATTACCTTGCAGGCACTAGGGACCATGATTTGGATGGTGCAGCAGGTGCAGATGCAGGGGCAAAATGCTCCAGGAAACCCACTGAGAACCGATTATTGCTGTATGTTACCACTGACCAAGTGGTCATAGGCGCAGTTATCTTGCAGGCCCTTGGGCCACAATTATGATGGTGCAGCAAGTGCAGTGGCACAGGGGCCAAAAGCTCTAGAAACCCCACTGAACACCAATTATTGCTATATGTTACCACTGACCAAGTGGTCACAAGCGCAGTTATCTTGCAGGCACTAGGACCATGATGTGGGTGGTGCAGCAGGTGCAGTGACACAGGGGCCAAAAGCTCTAGGAAGCCTACCAAGAACCAATTATTGCTATATGTTACCACTGAACAAGTGGTCACAAGCGCAGTTATCTTGCAGGCCATAGGGCCATGATTAGGATTGTTAAGCAGGTGTAGTGGCACAGGGGCCAAAAGCTCTAGGAAACCCACTAAGCACCGATTACTGCTATATATTACCACAGAACAAGCGGTTACAAGTGCAGTTACCTTGCAGGGACTAGGGCCACGTTTTGAATGGTACAGCAGATGCAGTGGCAGCGGGCCAAAAGTTCTAGGAAACCCACGAACACCAATGATTGCTAGATGTTACCACTGAACAAGCGGTCACAAGGGCAATTACCTTGCAAGCACTAGGGGCTATGATTTGGATGGTGCAGCAGGGGCAATGACACAGGGGCCAAAAGCTCTAGGAAACCCACCAAGCACCAATTATTGCTACATGTCACCACCCCTGACTAGCAGTCACAAGCACAATTACCTTGCAGCAATAGGGGCCACGATTTGATGGTGCAGCAGGTGCAGTGGCACAGGGGCCAAAAGCTCTAGAAAACCCACGAACACCGATTATTGCTATACTTTACTACTAAACCAGCATTCAGGAGTGCTTTTACATCAATGTAACAAAAGCTGCAATCTTTTGGACTTTTCTGTCTACCGACAGCTTATGTTACATTCAGTGCATTTATAAGGCACATTTTCACAGTTTTTGTATGGTCCTAAAATGCTTCTGAATCTGGACACAGTAACACTTTGGCAAAGGCATTCTCCAGTCCATAACATTAGCACTTCAGACGTTGTAGACATTATATAAATACTTATAACTTACCATATGGCATTCCATACCAAGCATTTAGAAAAGCCAATAGGTCTCGCCTATGCCTGATCTATTGGTTTTGTTAATTTTTTATTAGCCATATTATTCAGCAGCGTTAGCTTCAGTGCGCATTAACTGGAAAAAAAGTGGTACAACGCAGGCAACGCTGGCTGTGTCATACAGCAGGTGTAGTGGCACAGGGGCCAAAAGCTCTAGAAAACCAACTTCACAGAGATTATTGCTATATGTTACCACCTTGCAAGTAGTCACAAGCGCATTTCCCTTTCATGCACCATGTGGTACAATTTGGATGGTGCAGCAGGTGAAGTGGCACAGGGGCCAAAAGCTGGGGAAACACACTGGGCACCGATCTTTGCTATATGTTACCACTGAGCAAGCGGTCACAAGCGCAGTTACCTTGCAGGCAATATGGACTCTGATTTGGATGGTGCAGCAGGTGCAGTGGCAGAGGGACCAAAAGCTCTAGAAAACCCACCGAACACCACTTTTTGCTGTATGTTACCAATGAATAAGCGGTCACAAGCACAATTACCTTGCAGGCACTAGGGGCCACGATTTGGATGGTGCAGCAAGTGCAGTGGCACAGGGTCCAAATGCTCCAGGAAACCCACAGCGAAATGATTATTGCTATATGTTACCACTAAACAAGCGGTCACAAGCACAGTTACTTTGCAGACAGTAGAGGGGCACAGATTGGAAGGGGCAGCAGGTGCAGTGACAAAGGGGCCAAAAAGCTCCAGGAAACCCACTGACCACTGATTATTGCTATATGTTACACTAAACAAGTGGTCACAAGCCCAGTTACCTTGCAGACACTAGGGGGGCACAATTTTGATGGTGCAGCAGGGGCAATTGCACAGGGGCCAAAAGCTCTAGGAAGCCCACTGAGCCCCGATTATTGCTATATGTTACTACTGATGAAGCAGTCACAAGTGCAGTTACCTTGTAGGTACTAGGGGCCACGATTTAGATGGTGCAGCATGTGTAAGGGCACAGGACCAAATGCTCCAGGAAACCACTGAGAACCGATTAATTCTATATGTTACCACTGAACAAGCCATCACTAGTGCAGTTACTTTGCAGACACTAAGGGCACACAAAACTGATGGTGCAGCAGGTGCAGTGACACAAGGGCCAAAAGCTCCAGGAAACCCACTGAGCCCCGATTATTGCTATATGTTACCACTGAACAAGCCATCACTAGTGCAGTTACTTTGCAGACACTAAGGGCACCCAAATCTGATGGTGCAGCAGGTGCAGTGACACAAGGGCCAAAAGCTCCAGGAAACCCACTGAGCACCGATTATTGCTATATGTTACCACTGAACAAGCGGTCACAAGCCCAGTTGCCTTGCAGACAGTAGTGGAGGGGGCACAATTTGGAGGGTGCAGCAGGTGCAGTGGTACAGGGGCCAAAAGCTCTAGGGAAACCACTGAGCATCGATTATTGCTATATGTTAACACTGATCAAGCACTCACAAGTGCAGTTACCTTGCAGGCACTAGGGTCTATGATTTGGATGGTGCAGCAAGTGCAGTGGCACAGGGGTCAAAAGCTCTAGGAAACCCACAAAACACTGATTATTGCTTCTTGTTACCAGTGAACAAGAGGCCGCAAGTGAAGTTACCTTGCAGGCTTAGCACTGATTATTGCTATATGTTACTACTGATCAAGGAGACACATGTGTAGTTATCTTTCAGGCACTAGGGGGGATTATTTGGTTGGTACAGCAGAGGCCAAAAGCTCTAGGAAACCCACCAAGCACCAAATATTGCTATATGTTACCACAGAACAGGCGGTCACAAGCGCAGTTACCTTGCAGGCACTAGCGCTACGATTTGGATGGTACAGCAGGTGCATTGGCTCTGGAGCCAAAAGTTCTAGAATACCCACTGAACACCAATAATTGCTATATGTTAACACTGAAAAAGCAGTTACAAGTGCAATTACCTTGCAGGCACTAGCGGCTGTGATTTGGATGGTGCAGCAGGTGCAGTGGCACAGGGGTCAAATGCTCCAGGAAACCCACCAAGCATCGATTATTGCTATATGTCATAACTGAACAAGCGGTCACAAGCGCAATTACCTTGCAGGCACTAGGAGCCATGCTTTGGATGGTGCAGCAGGTGCAGTGGCACAGAGGCCAAATGCTCCAGGAAACCCACGAGAACCGATTGCTATATGTTACCACCGAACAAGTGATCACAAGTGCAGTTATCTTTCAGGCCCTAGTGCCACGATTAGGATGGCGAAGCAGGTGCAGTAGCACTGGGGCCAAAATCTCTAGAAAACCCACTGAACACCAATTATTGCTATATGTTACCACTGGTCAAGTGATCACAAACACAGTTATCTTGCAGGCACTAGGACCATGATGTGTATGGTGCAGCAGGTGCAGTGGTACATGGACCAAAATCTCTAGGAAGCCCACCAAAAAACAATTATTGCTATATGTTACTACTGACCAAGTTGTCACAAGTGCGGTTATCTTGCAGGCACTAGGACCATGATTTGGATGGTGCAGCAGGTGCAGTGGCATATGGGCCAAAAGCTCTAGGAAACCCACCAAGCACCGATTATTTCCATATGTTACCACTGAACAGGTGGTCACAAGCGAAGTTATCTTCCAGGCTCTAGTGTCACGATTAGGATAGTGCAGCAGGTGCAGTGGCACAGGGGCCAAAAACTCAATAAAACCTACTGAACACCAAATATTGCTATATGTTACCACTGAACAAGTGGTCACAAGCGCAGTTATCTTGCAGGCCCTAGGGTCTTTGATTTAGATGGTGCAGCAGGTGCAGTGGCACAGGGGTCAAAAGCTCTAGGAAACCCACAAAACACTGATTATTGTTTCATGGTACCAATGAATAGGACACAAGTGGAGTTACCTTGCAGGCCTAGCACCGTTTATAGCTATATGTTACTGCTGATCAAGGAGTTACAAGTGCAGTTATTTTGCAGGCACTAGGGGCTATGATTTGGATGGTGCAGCAGGTGCAGTGCCACAGGGGCCAAAAGCTCTAGGAAACCCACCAAGCACAGATTATTGCTATATGTTACCACTGAACAAGCGGTTACAAGCGCAGTTACCTTGCAGGCACTAGGGCCACGATTTGGATGGTACAGCAGATGCAGTGGCAGTGGGGCAAGCTTAGCTCCATTATTTAAGGCCCCCATCCCCCATGCTAGATTTTAGCACGGGGGATAAATATGGCGCTAAGGCCATAGAATCGTTTTCTGCACGGGAACGCCTACCTTGCATCTCATTGACGCAAGGTAGGTTTCCACATCCAGAAAATGACATAAACCCCATAACTTCGGCGGTAGACATATCTAGAGCTAAAGTTTAGATATGGAGTTAGGTTTGCGCTGAATTAGCTTTAAAAAAAATGATGCTAATTCAGAGCAAACCAAGTATAAATATGGGCCTATGTGTATTGAGTTTCTCCTGATACATCATTTAGAAAACAGATGCCTGAGTGGTATGAAGCTGCCCTCTGAAACATACAGTGATCTGCAGGTCACAATTGCAAATCCCAGCAAGGCTGACTGAGCCTTATGTTCTTTCGAGGAGGGTAAATTGACTACTGTTACATTTGGTAAAATTAGGCCTGTAATGCACAGCATTTACAAATGGCAAAGTGCTGGATGAAGCATTATACAACAAGTACTGACTATGCAATTAGGTCTGTCTTATGAATAAAAGTGGCTTTTAGTGGGTTTAGGCACTCAAAAAGTCACCATACATGAATCCTGTCACTCATCCCTGCACTCGTGCATCCATTCTTGCAGTCACTGATTCTTTCTTGCATTCACAACCATAATAAAGCATAAACTCAACAATATATGGAAGATAAATTAAAAGAACACAGGTAGAAAAAGGAAAACATGCTTCTGTGAGCATATGGATACATACTTGCATTAACACAATTAAATACAGAAGTGGGCGTCCATCTTGCTGTGGTAGTCTAAAGAGAGTATTGTTGTTTTAAAACTCAAGCATTGCCTCCACGTGTGGAACCAAGATATTTGCCATCTTGGAATGGTAAACAGCAGCAGTCCATAATTATCAGGTGTTCTAGAGGAAGGTTCCACTTGCGATGCAGACCACTACAAATGAAACAACGTGTAAGCGACTGGCACAGTACCACTGCATGGGGAGTGGTAGCATCCTGCTAAAAAAAACGTAAATAAAAAAGAGGAGACGCAGAGGCATGAAAGGGAAAGGATAAAAGGAGAAAACGGAAAACTAAAGGAATGGCTAACAAGTCCTGACACTGAAGCGTGCACATTTTCAGGTGGATGTGCACATGATCAAGAAATACTGCCATTCAATCAATCAATATTTGTAAAGCGTGGCTACTCAACCGTGATGGTCTCAAGGCGCTAGGGGCGCGGGGAGGTGCCTCATCCGAAGAGCCATGTCTTGAGGCTCTTCCTGAAGATGGTGAGCGACGGGCTTTGTCTGAGTTGCAGGGGAAGCTTGTTCCAGCTCTTTGCTGCATTGTAGGTGAAAGAGCGTCCTCTGGCGGTGGTTTTGCGGATGCAAGGGACGGTGGCCAGGCCATCTGGGCGAAGCGGAGGGATCTGGCGGGGCTGTGGAAGGAGACGCGGTGGTTCAGGTAGCTGGTCCTGCATTGTGTATGGCCTTGTAGGTGTGGGTGAGAAGCTTGAAGGTGATTCGCTTCTCGATCTGTATCCAGTGGAGGGTCCTCAGGTTTTGGGAGATGTGTTCTCGGTGAGGGAGGTCCAGAATGAGTCTGGCGGCGGCGTTCTGGATGAGTTTAAGTTTTTTTATGTTCCTAGTTGAGGTGCCGGCGTAGAGGGCATTGCCTAGTCAAGCGTGCTCGTGACTAAGGCGTGGGTGACTGTCTTGCGACAAGGCAAGACAAAGACTGTTAAAGGTTGAACTATTACCCCATCCAGTATGCTGTCATGGATGGAAGCAGAGTGTAATTGGCGCTCCGGTAGACCAATGGCAGAAGGGGCTGACTCAAAAGACCTTCATGTATCTATATGGATATATATTTATATGGATGCATGTATAATTTTATGTTTTTTAAATTAAAAGATGCCGGTAGACAGCTTAGACTGTCAGGCCTTTTAAAGAGATTCTAGCAAGGATTATTACAGTGTAAATTTCTACCACAAAGGCTTGTCAAAGGGGCTGACCGACTCTAAAATCATTCCCTACAAAATAATCCAGTGAGAGTTTACGTTAAAAAATACCTAACTGCAGGCTTTAACACAGTGCAAAAACAATGTACACTTAAAGCTCTAACATATGTGTTATGCAATAAATAAATCAGACCTACTGCTTTTGTCATAACGTTTCATAATAAACAGATCAGAGCTATGCCATCTGAAATACCTGTTCCTGGTGAACCAACAACACCTCTCGCTATTATCATTGGCTTGTCACCATATCCACCTCAAGCCTACTCTTATTGAGCTTAAACATTGCCACAAGACAACCATCAGGCATACAGTCGTAAGATAACAAAAGTATCAAAATTACAGCTGGCAAAAAACCATACTATGGGGGTCATTCTGACCCTGGCGGTCTTGGACCGCCAGGGCGCAGAATGACGGAAGCACCGCCAACAGGCTGGCGGTGCTTCAAAGCCCATTCGGAAAACCGGGGCCAGCGGTTTCCAGCCGTTTTTGCCCCGGCTGGGCGAATCCGCCAGGGCAGCGCTGCAAGCAGCGCTGCCCTGGGGATTCTGACCCCCTTACCACCAGCCTGTTTCTGGCGGTTTTCACCGCCAGGAAGAGGCTGGCGGTAAGGGGTGTCCTGGGGCCCCTGGGGGCCCCTGCACTGCCCATGCCACTGGAATGGGCAGTGCAGGGGTCCCCTAACAGGGCCCCGGCCTGCTTTTCACTGTCTGCCTAGCAGACAGTGAAAAGCGTGATGGGTGCAACTGCACCCGTCGCACGGCTGCAACACCGCCGGCTCCATTCGGAGCCGGCTTCTGTGTTGCGGCCTCATTCCCGCTGGGCCGGCGGGCGCTAACTTGGTTAGCGCCCGCCGGCCCAGCGGGAATGTTGGAATGCCGGCAGCGGTCTTTTGGCCGCATGGCGGCCGATTGGCGGTTCCCGCCTGGCGGGCGGCTACCGCCGCCCACCAAAGTTGGAATGACCGCCTATCTCTTCTACAAGAGACCCTACTAAGTGTTATCATAAAGCACATCTTCGATCCTCACTTTTGTCCCGGTAGGTAACCAACACCAAAATCCTTGCCTCCTACAGTAACCTGTGAGATTTAATGTAACAAACACTCTTTAGCACATTGTACTATCAATCTAGCCCTAAAAGTCTATTGTCTTTTTACAAATTGTTTTCACAATAAGTAAGTCAGGCCTACTGGCTTTGCCATAATGTATGATAATAAATCTATCAAAACTATGAAATACGGAATATCTTTTCTCAATATACAGATAAGACCTTTAGCTTTTGGCTTCACACCCTAACCAACACAGGCCTATTCATATGTACATAAACTGACAATTACCATGTATACAGTTATAGAATTACAAACATATTGAACAATACAGTGTGCAATATAAAATCCCTCTTAAAAGGGCCCAACAAGAATCCTCACAGCGAAAGCCCCTTGTGGGTGGCCAATACCAAAATCCTTTTTTAAAGGTCTACAGGTTTTAACAAATGCTTTTTATAATAAATAAACTGTGCCTACTGCCTTTGTCATAGGTTTTCATAACAAACAGACCAGACCTATGCCTCTGGACATAACTTTTCCTAGTGGATAAATCAGGCAAATAGCTTGTCACCTTAATCAACACAGGCCTACTGTTTTTGTGTGTACGCTTTCAAATAAAGCAACCATCAGACAAAGTCATAAAATTAAAAGGTATTAAAAATTACAGTTGGCTAAACAAAATTCTATCTCTTCTAAGAGATCCTAGCAAGGATTATCACAGAGCAAAATATCTACAGTTTGACAGGGGTTAGCCAACACCAAAACTTTTGCCTTCTACAGTAGTTTGTGATAATATATGTAACAAAATCCTTCTCTGCAGGCTTTCATACAGAGTAATAACAGTTCAACCTTAAATGGATTGATTTTAACATATATGTCTGACAATAAATATGCCAGGCCTACTGCCTTTATCTTAACATTTCACAAACACAGCGCAGGACCAAGTACTGTATCTTTATGTTTTGTTTATCTTTTGGTTTGGGGGACTATTTTTTTATTTCTTGCCTGGTTGTGTTACAATTTGGGTGCATGCTTAACTTTGGTGTACCCTTCCCTGGATGTTGTTTGGCTCCTGGGTCTCCTACACTTTGGGGAAAGGGCATCCCCAAATGCTAAAAGGTCACCAACATTTCCCGTTCTATCCACCAACTTTCTTCTTAAAGCCTTGTTGAACATGCTTCCTCAAGTTATCCTTGCTTGCTAGGTCTCTCACTCTGGGTTGAGTCGTGCTCATTGAATACATTCCCATATCTCCTCAAACCCCTTATACCCTAATTGCTATTCCGCAGGCTTTGCGGCATTTAGGACACTAGCAGCCACACTTAAAACATTTTATATTTTGGAATTTTCTGGTGGCTATTTGCCCACTTCCCGAACACCATGTCTGACTCAGTGCAGAAACCGAGTGAGACCACGAGACTGAACACGACGCTTGAGAAGCTGAGGCTGTAGAGCAGCCAGTGGACAGTGTGGCGGTCGATCAGATGCTCAAAGAGACCGATGCCTCCAGCGCCAGCAAGAGCGATGAAGGCGCACGGTGCGTAGCAGATATTTTTTCTCCTTTAATTAACGCAATGTAAGTTGACTTTTTATTATCTTTCTCTGGGTCCTTTCGAGTTGGCCGGTGGTGGGTGATATTGCTGGGCTTTGCAGGCGTCTCCTTTGTTCTGTCTTTTTGTTGGCGCCAGGTGGTGATTGGGGGAAGGGCAGAAAATGGATCGGGCATTGTAACATTGTTGTATACATTTATATTTTTGTGGCACAGTAATAATGCATTCTGACATTATGTTTTATTTTAGTATGTTGTGTAATTGTCAGATCGGTTATGCGCTCTTGACCAATTAATTCTAATACAGGTGTCTTGATCTTGTTCTGCTTACCACACATGCAACTGTATATTTCAATTTGTCATATGGTGAATGGCATTTCACTGTGATCCAAGCATCCCATGTCTGGACTTTCTTTAGGGTGTTGCATTTATGTATTTTAGTTTATGTACAGTGCGATGTTGACCTTATTTAAGGGTGCCAGTGCACCTCACATAACTGGGAAAACAGACTAATAGGCAGCAGAAAAAATATGCAGGTGGGTGAAGGGTGGCAGTTTTAATTACAGCTGCTCATATGTTTTTCGATTTTTATTTCCATGTATTTTGGATGGATTTGATTTCTATAGCCACATATTTATGAGATTGCTTTGTTAAATGAAATGTGCTAACTATAGTAAGTCTGAGTGAACAGGAACTAAGTTTTACCACTTTTACTGTTAAATAGTTGAACTGCATTTTGTAATCATTTTTATATTTTCTATACCTTTCTTTTTTGCTGTGCATTATTTGCCCACCGGATAACAGCTAAAGCTGCCCCGCACTGGTGGGTCTGCAGAGCTCTGCTATGCAATGGTGGCTGTGTTGAGACACCTCAGTATGCATCAGACATCCCCCTCCCTACACACGCTTTTGACGGCGCAGGTCAAGGGGTGAGCACCCTGTGTTAGTGTCCAAATCAATGCCACAGCAGAAGTCTGCTGCCACTGTGATTGCCCATCATTTTCTGTTCTCACAAATGCTTTTCACATAGCTTTAAGACACCGGTAAAGCCAAAAGGTCTGGCTAAACACTTATAAGTGTCCAAAAGCAAGAACTACTGGCTATGCCATTGCTTGTTTGTTTAGGTTTGAAGGCCTGTTTTATGGTGTGCCGGGTGGTTTTTACTGTTGATTTCCTTGACAATACCACAAACAGGGCCTAAGGTGGGCTTGGTCCCTCCAGGCCTCAGACCCGTAAGTAATAAAAAATGGACATTGAAATGGGTCCCTATTGGGCTCTATATTCATGTCCTTAACTTTACTGGTAAAAAACATTGATCAATTTCTGAACAATGACTGTAAAAATGTGTTAAGGCAATCTATGTCAGCGATTTTTACCAGTCTATATTTCATATGCTTTACTTAAATTTGTACTCCCTAAGAATGTTAGCTTCTTTCAGAATGCTGTGTATTGTATTTTTTTCGAGTGGCATATTACTTTTGCATAGCACATACTTTGAACTGAGTTGCCCCCAGGCGTCTGGCCAGGATTGCGAGCTCTGGAGTTGAGGCTCAAGGCAGTGCCAGTTTCTCTCCGTGCCTCTCCGTGGTTCAAAAAGGTGTTCAGAATAAATGGTCTTCCAATCCTTGGCCTCACTGTAGAGTAAACAGAGCAGTGGTCATGTGTTCCAGTTGCAGTTTGTGATTTTGTGTAAATGTACGGACAAGGAGGGACACACTTGTCAAAATATTAACAAGCCAAAAGTAACAGAAGATTTAGCTCCTACTGGTGAGTGGGCATGTAGTTTAGGAACTAGTGAAGTGAAGGAGATGGGAAGAAGTGCATTCAGGAGAGAGCGAAATGAGGGTTTAAGCTGAAGAGGAAAGAAATAAGGTGTAAGATATGCAGGTAGGCGAGATGTGGAGCGAGAAAGGACATACAAGTCTAACATAGAGAGAACACAACAGAACTGACTGAGACACTTAAGACCACAACCTCTACAACTGACCTGAGTAATGTTTAATTCAGAGTCTCACTATTTGAGAATTAAGACATTTTCAATAGAAATTATTTAACAAAATAATTATTTTTACTCATTTATCTTAAACAGCTAACAACATTTAATAAAAAGACAATGGTCCTGGCTGGTTTCAGGTGTATGTCAGTTGTTGTGTTGTATCTTGATGCAGTAATAGAAAGCGGGGACAGGCACAAAAAATACAGTTCGAGTGGCACACTGTGGGATTCACAGAAATGTAAGTTTTCATGTTAAAGCCTTGCCCTTAATTACAAAGGATATGCCCCTTTTAGAGACCCCCCGCTTTTATCATCACACTTAAAACCCCCATTACAAACCTTGCCTGTAGCAAGCACACATGCATGAAGTGTCCATTACCATGCAGAACACCTACCAGTGACATTTTAGAAGCTCAAAACTGTTCTATTCATAAATGCGGCCACTTTTTCATCAGGAAAGACACACAACTCACAGATGACGAATGGCCAAAGCATATGTCTTCCAAGCATTTGAAGTTCAAACCTGAAGCCTGTATGTTAAAAGCTCACTGAAGCCACCCCCATCTCTCTGACCCTAGTCGGAATGCTCTAAATCAGAGGTCTTCAGATTGGGAGGCAAGCCCCCATGGGGGTCCGTGGTGGCATTCCCAGGGGTGGAGTAAATCTCCCAAAAAAGGACTTGTAACTGAAGATGACCAGGAAGCGTGACTTTATTTTTCTAAGCCATCTTCATTTACATGAAAGTTGAAACGCACCTTAAGTGTAAAATAAATGCACATTAAATGAATTAATGAGAAATGCACTCTTTCACATTATGAAACTTGGTTAACGTTATCACTGCAGATGTCTGTATGTGAGACCAGAGAGTCACAGAATTAAGGGCCAGATGTATCATTTGATTTTGCACTCACAAACAGCGAAATCGTCCGTTTGCGAGTGCAAAATCGGGGTCTGCAATGCATCAACTGCATTCGCAGACCAAAAAATGAAAAACGCAAAAATTGCGATTTTTTGCGTTGTGACCTGGATTTTGCGAATCTATCGCAAATTTCAATTTTTCGCAGAATGGTATTTTGCACTTGCAAAATACCATGACCTGCAACCAGGTGGTAACCTGGTGCAAAATTAAAAAATGCAGTACAACTTCATTTTTAAATTAGATATGTAAAGCACACATGCCCTTTTGGCATGTGTGTACTTTACATGTGCAAAAAAAAGATATGGGGTGCAGGAGAGGGGGCCTTAGGCCTCCAGCACCCTGGCCCTTTGCTTTTCCCAAATTGCGATTTCTGTTTCAGAAATCACAATTTGCGAAATGCAAAAAATTCGCAGCTATGGGCCAACAGGCCCATAGCTGCGAATGGGGCCAGTATCGCAATTTGCGATTCGGTAATTGCATTTGCGATTTTTAAGAAATCGCAATTACCGAATCGCAAATGTGATACATGGCCCTTTGCGAGTCGGTAATTGCGATTTCTTAAAAATCTCAATCACCGAACCGCAATGGGCCAGATTCATACATCTGGCCCTAAGGGCCTGATTTAGAACTTGGCGGACAAGTTACTCCATCACAATAGTGACGGATGTCCCGTCTGCTGAAATCTAAATCTCATTGGATATAATGGGATTCAGATTTCGGCGGATGGGACATCCCTCACTATTGTAATGGAGTACCCCACCCGCCAAGTTCTAAATCAGGCCCTAAATCTTAGTTGGTTCAATGCAGAATAATGACATGTGCATTTATAGTGCTATGAGGTCCCAGCATGTAACAGAAAGCACTGTGAATATGTAAGGCATTATTCTAAAATAGTTTTACAGACAAAATAAGATGTTACCACACAATGATGTAGTGTACGTGAGCAAAAATGAAGACGTCTTCTCTAAATGAATGCATGCACATGAACATGGGTGCACGCACTCACTCAAGCGTGGACCCACGTGCATGCGCTCTGGTTCACTCTCTTCAGGTTCAGGGATTGGAAGATCTTCAACAGGATGATCCAGCCACTCCCAAAAAGAGACTCCTTTTTCCCACCCAGGCCTCTTTGAAGCCACCATGATTCACACTGACTGGAAAGTATGCAGGAGCTACCGCTTGGCTTGACTTGCCAAATCACAGAGGAGACTTTATGAGCTCTACAATAAGAAAACCAGACTCATTTATTGCTTGCAGAAAAATTGAATTTTCATGTCTATTGTAAGCGCTTCATCTGTTTCTTGCAATCAGGAAATGCTCACTTAAGCGGCGCCGGGCGGACTGAGGGTTTAATGAAGACCATATGGACACACAATTCTTACTCTTCCTTCAGGAGAATTTGTTGGTGCATCATTGAGTAGGAGGCTCATTGGAAAGGGAATGATCTCTTTAGAAAGGAATTGTGGCGGGCGGTGCATGAAGTGCTTTGTTTACAGCGCTCTTTGGCAGCTTCCAAACACAGTCCGTTTGTTGCTTCCCGCTTGATGAGTCTGCAACTCTGTTTCAGAAGCAAAGAAATAATTGGGATGTTGTCCAAGCTTCTGTCTGAGGTCACTTCCAGTTTTTTCTCCTGAGTAGGGGAATAGGAGGTTGCTTCTAACGGGCAAGAGTGGGAGATTACCACTACACCTAGCGGGTGAGGGAAGGGGCCACATCTCTCTCTGTGTCCTTGATAGGGCAGAGTAGAGTAACTATCACTACACTAGAGCAGACGAGGGAGGGAGCTACTGCTGTCATTCTGTCCTTGATAGGGAAGACAGGGGTGAATTTCACTACACCTAGCATGCAAGGGAGGGGGACTTCTGTTGTTCTAAGAGTACTCGGGAAGAGCGTGGTGACTTCCACTACTAAGAGCGAGCGTAGAAGGGGCAGACTTCAGTCATTCTGTCCTTGACTGGAAAGAGTGGGTGACTTCCACTACACCTAGTTTTACCTCAACCTTCAAACTACTTGACTGTAGGGTGCCCCAGGGCTCAGCATTGAGTCCTACCCTTTTTAATGTCTATTTGATGCCTCTTTCTAGGCTAGTGGAAACTTGGGGTATATGTGTAATTTCGTATGCTGACGATACTCAGCGGATGCTGACTTTTCAGAATAATGAGGTGGAGGCTCTGCGTGCCTTCAAGCATTGTTTGAAGGCAGTCTGGGCATGGATAAATGACAATTGCCTTAAACTGAATTCTGTAAAAACTGAAATTTGTTTTTTGTCACTAGCATCCACCCAGATTCTCTTAAATGGTGGCCTTGGGAGCTTGACCCGTACTATCTTCATATGTACTCAACCTTTTTTTTCAACTTGATTCCAAAGTGTCCTTTGCGCTACAGGTTAAGGCTGTTTCTGCCAACTGCTTCTTTACCTTGAAATCACTTAGGAAAGTGCTTCATCTAGTGTCTGAAATTCAAGACCATTGTGCATGCTTTGGTGACATCCAAACAGTTTGTACCTGGGCCTGCCATCTAACCTGCTACATCGTCATCAGATCATCCAAAATGCTGCAGCATGTCTTCTACTGAAGGTTCCAGCGCACCTATCAGTTGCTGGCTCCCTGCCCCCACTGGTCTGGCGGCCCATCAGTTGATGTATCAAATTTAGAGCATTAATTTATGCGTGCAGAGCCTATCATCTGAAAAGCTCCTTGTGTCTGAGGAGAAGGCTGAAAGTGTACTGTCAGGGCAGAGCCTTGAGTTCCAATGCATTGATGCTAATGCAAGTTCCAAGGGTGCTCAGGGCAATAATGGGAGGAAGATCCATTTGCATTCTTAACTACCAAACTCAGGAACTCCCTTCCTATTGCGCTGCGCTCGGGCCACCCTCTGAAAAGTTTTTCGCAAACATCTGAAGACTATCCTCTTTCTTGCCTAGGTTTTAGGCTTCCAGATTCTTGAGGGCTTTTGGTCGTTCGGGTCTTCTGCCGCTAGCACCGGGATGTTTTCTTGGAAGCAGATGTGGGCTTCATAATTTTATTGCATGGGTGGGGCAGAAGTGACTCTTAGGTATTTCTCGGCATGAGGCCCCCACCGCCAAGGCCCTCTCCCTTACTCATATGGTGAAATATTGATTAAAGTAGTCAGGTGTGGGCATACCTTTAACTGGATGCACTGGGTGCAGACCAGAACAGTGCTGGGAAGTACTGGGATAGGTGGATCAGCTGTTTAAAGCCACTGATCTGGCTTTCACTGCAGGCAGTGTACCCAACCACCTTTTCAAGGGGAGAGCCTGGACTCCCCTAAAAGTGGATGTAGAATGTGGTTTAACCCACCTGAAGTGAATACCTTATAGGTCACTGGGATACTTCTTATGCATGCTGAACAGACACCTTCAAAGTGTGAGACTTATTTACAAGCCCGTAGCGCCACCTTACACCATCCTAGTTTCATTTTTTTATGCTAAGGCGGCGTTAAGGAGGCCTTTCTTCCGCACTGTATTTACAAAGTGGCCCAATGCAAGCATTGCGCCACTTTGTAAACCCTTGTGCCATATTATGCCTGCGCCAGGCATAATGTATGCAAGGGGGGCGTTCCGACGCAGGGAGGCCCAAAAAATGATGCAGTGAAATTTACAACATTTCACTGCACCATTTTTTCCGTCATTATTAACATCTGCTCAGAGCAGGCGTTAAAATGACGCACCCATTTAAATCAATGGGCCTACTTGAGGTTTGCTGCACTAGCATCAAAAATGTTGACGGTACTGCAGCAAAGCGCCACCATAGCAAGAAAAATGTTGATGCTATTGTCCTAATGACTGCCATGGTGCGGATATTGTAAATACGGGAAGGGACAACGCAAGAAAGTGCTGCATTAGGCCCAATGCACCACTTTCTTGTAAATATGTCCCTGTGTGCCTTATATGTGGTGCACAGTCAGGGCACCTCACGATAGCTCCCTTCCCTCTTCTCTCACGTCTGTCAGACGCCATGGGTGCAGAGGTAAATAGTTTCTTAATTTGCTTAAGGTCGCCATTCTAGGGAAATGAGGGCGCACCACTCATGATTATGCTAGTGCATAATGTGTGTTGTCGTCATTTGCTTAAGGTCAGGCTTCTAGGGAAATGAGGGCACACCACTCATGATCCTGCTAGTGCATAATGTGTGTACTCGCCATTTGCTTAAGGTCCCTCTTCTAGGGAAATGAGGGCACACCACTCATGATCCTGCTAGTGCATAATGTGTGTACTCGCCATTTGCTTAAGGTCAGGCTTCTAGGGAAATGAGGGCACACCACTCATGATCCTGCTAGTGCATAATGTGTGTACTCGCCATTTGCTTAAGGTCAGGCTTCTAGGGAAATGAGGGCACACCACTCATGATCCTGCTAGTGCATAATGTGTGTACTCGCCATTTGCTTAAGGTCCCTCTTCTAGGGAAATGAGGGCACACCACTCATGATCCTGCTAGTGCATAATGTGTGTACTCGCCATTTGCTTAAGGTCAGGCTTCTAGGGAAATGAGGGCACACCACATGATTGTGCTAGTGCATTATGTGTGTAGTCGCAATCCATATTATAAAAAGGGGCCACAAAAGCATTTATGACCTCTCCTTTATTACCAAAGTGCCCCAGGTCCGCAAGAAGTGTAAACTCCTCTTGCACACCCCCACAGCCCTATTGTAAGTTAATTTGTGTTACTGTATGTCTTTAGCGGTAACCATGTTTATAACTGGTGAATTTCAGTGTGTTTTGTTGTTTAAAACATTATGTTGTTACTGAAATTTTCACCTAACTATAATGTCACTTTAATCTTTGTTTTTGTAAGTCAATTTCTATGCCTTTTTAATGTAAAGTAATATTTTATTACCATACGTAAAGCCAACTTCCAGCTGCACAGTGGGGGTGAGAAAGAGCGAAAGGCAAGAAGCAGGCGTGCGAAAATCAAGAGAGGGAGAGCAGTGAGAAGGAGGGAAAGGCAAGCTGCAGGCACGCAAAAACCCAGGGTGGGGGTGGACAGCAGTGAGAAGGAGTTAAAGTGAAGCAACAGACATGCACAAAACCGGGTTGAGAGTGAGGAGATAGCAATGTGAAGGAGGGAAAGTTAGGCACCAGACACGTACAAACCCGGGCTGAGATTGAGGAGAAAGCAGTGAGAAGGAGAAAAAGGCAAGCAGCAGGCACGCACAAAACGGGCTGAAAGTAAGGAGAAAGCAGTGAGAAGGAGGGAAAGGCAAGCAGCACGCATGCACAAAACTGGGCTGAGAACGAGGAGAAAGCGGTGAGAAGGAGGGAAAGGCAAGCAGCAGACACGTACAAACCCGGGCTGAGAGCGAGGAGAAGGCAGTGAGAAGGAGAAAAAGGCAAGCAACATGCATGCACAAAACGGGATGAAAGTAAGGAGAAAGCAGTGAGAAGGAGGGAAAGGCAGGCAGCAGACACGTACAAACCCGGGCTGAGAGCGAGGAGAAAGCAGTGAGAAGGAGAAAAAGGCAAGCAGCACGCATGCACAAAACCGGGCTGAGAGCGAGGAGAAAACAGTGAGAAGGAGAAAAAGGCAAGCAGCAGGCACGCACAAAATGGGCTGAAAGTAAGGAGAAAGCAGTGAGAAGGAGGGAAAGGCAGGCAGCAGACACGTACAAACCCGGGCTGAGAGCGAGGAGAAAGCAGTGAGAAGGAGAAAAAGGCAAGCAGCACGCATGCACAAAACCGGGCTGAGAGCGAGGAGAAAACAGTGAGAAGGAGGGAAAGGCAAACAGCACGCATGCACAAAACCGGGCTGAGAGCGAGGAAAAAGCAGTGAGAAGGAGGGAAAGGCAAGCAGCAGACATGTACAAACCCGGGCTGAGAGTGAGGAGAAAGCAGTCAGAAGGAGAAAAAGGCAAGCAGCAGGCACGCACAAAACGGGCTGAAAGTAAGGAGAAAGCAGTGAGAAGGAGAAAAATGCAAGCAGCGTGCATGCACAAAACCGGGCTGAGAGTGAGGAGAAAGCAGTGAGAAGGAGGGAAAGGCAAGCAGCAGACACGTACAAACCTGGGCTGAGAGCGAGGAGAAAGCAGTGAGAAGGAGAAAAAGGCAAGTAGCAGGCACGCACAAAACGGGCTGAAAGTAAGGAGAAAGCATTGAGAAGGAGGGAAAGGCAGGCAGCAGACACGTGCAAACCCGGGCTGAGAGCGAGGAGAAAGCAGTGAGAAGGAGGGAAAGGCAAGCAGCAGGCCTGCACAAACCCGGGCTGAGAGCGAGGAGAAAGAAGTGAGAAGGAGGGAAAGTCAAGAAGTGGGAATGCACAAAAAACAAGGGGGAAGCAAGGAGAAAGCAGTGAGAATGAAAGAAAGGCAAGCAACAGGCAGCACAAAATGGGCTGATAGCAAGAAGAAAGCAGTGAGAAGGAGGGAAAGTCAAAGAGCAGGCATGAACAAAACGGGGCTGAGAGGGAGGAGAAAGCAGTGAGAACGAGAGAAAAGCATGCAACAGGCATGCATGAAATGGGGCTGAAAGCGAGGAAAAAGCAGTGAGAAGGAGGGAAAGGCAAACCACAGGCATGCGCGAAACAGGCTGAGATCGAGGAGAAAGCAGTGAGAAGAAGGGAAAGTCAAGGAGCAGGCACACAACAAACCTTGGGGGGGCAAGGACAAAGCAGTGAGAACGAGAGAAAGGCAAGCATCAGGCATGCACGAAAAGGGGCTTTCAGTGAGGAGAGAGTAGTGAGGAGGGAAAGGCAAGCAGCAGGCACACACAAAATTGGGACTGAGAGCAAGGAGAAAGCAGTGAGAATGAGTGACAGGCAAGCAGCAGGCACACACAACACCCCTGTTTTTGAGTGCCGTCTCCTTGAGTTTCCCTCAAGGCTGTGCACGGCATATGGTTGGATGCACGTACGCCGGTTAGATGCATGGGGGGTCAATCCCCTCAGTGCATTAAAAACCATAGAAATTCACTGAAAAAAAACAAAGGTTACAGGGAAGTTATAGTTACAAACTAGAATTAAAAAACCTTGGAAATTCACTGCAAAAAACAAAGGTTACAGGGATGCTATAGATAGTAAACAGAATTAAACAAAACCTAAGAAATTTACTAAAAGAAACAAAGGTTACAGTGACGTTGGAGCTAGGAAATAGAAAAAACAAAACATAGAAATTCACTGAAAAAAAGGTCACAGTGACATTAAAGTTAGGAAATAGAATTAAAAAATACTTTAGAAATTCACTGAAAAAAACCCAAAAGGTTACAGGGACCTTATACTTAGGTACTGGGGGGTCAGGAGAAAAGCATTGTTCCCGGCTCATAATTGAGGCGGCAGCAAAGGTGTTGCACACAGGGTGCACTAGGTGTGGCTAGAAGCTGTCTCTGGGAGTGCTCGGGTTTCTAACGGAACATAAGTGTTTTATCACTCTCGTTTGTCATGGGAGACAAGGAGCTTATCTGGGCCCTCAAGAACGGCGATCTGGACGCCGTCAAAGTGCAGATGAACGCGCCTTGAGAAAGCCCCGGCTTATAATGCCAGAGGGGGCGAAACACGTGTTGGCTGTTTCTTTTCTTCCTCTTGTGCCATTATTTTGGATGTTGCTTTCGCTAAAGGAAATGAAGTGTCTTTCTTTGAACGTTTGGAAGTAAAATAATGATTGAAGAAATAATGCAATAAACCTTGAATTTGACTGCTCCAAGAATTTTGTGTGGGACCTTACCTCTCTTCTACGCTGTATACTCGATTTTTTAGGACGTTTGGGTCCCTGTTCTCTGGCTGAGTCCCCTATCTTATGAATTTGGCACTTACACAGGAGAATAGTAATTTGGACCCTCTCCATTTTTGGAGTTTTTGCTTTTCAATTAAATGATTTAACTATTCACTCCTGTAATAAGCCTGGAACCCTTGGAACAATGTCCTTTCACACTAATAGACGGGAACAACGAGATCAAAGACTGCAACAAGTCTTTAACCCAACTGGGGAGAGTATCCCTTATCTCTCAACTCCGAACTTATTATCTGCCAAAAGCACGTTCTTGGCTCTGGAAAAATCATTAAAAAAGGAAACATCAAAGTGGTGGGAAATAGCTTCATTGAAAAAATATTTGGAAAATGACCGAATCCCACGGGGTCTTCGCATCTTGATCTTCCCACCCATGGATACTACATCTTTAGAACAATTACAGAAATGGGAAACTAATCTTAAAACAGCATCAATCAACATGATTAAACAACTAATTGAGATTTCAGAGGAAGAATATGATAAACATCGAAAGGAAGTTGACAATTTGACTCAACGAATAGAAGAAGCAAACTGGGGAGAAATCACCACAAAAAATTACGCTATCCTAAACAGCATTATAGATAGATATGAGGAAGACATAATACAGAGAAAGAACAGGACGTTTCGGAGAGACTTATATGATTATCAACACGGAAGAGTATATACGTTTAGTAAGAAATATGATAACATAAAGGATCTGAACCTTTCTGTGGATCCAAAAATCAGTCATGATACTCCTTCTTCATCTGAAGTTGAATCAACGGATGATTCCGTAAATTGTACTTTGACCAGGCCACAAGTGAATTTTTTAGAGGAGGCAAGACGCCATCGCCTGGGAACTCTAAAAGATTCAAGAGTGAAATCACCAGATATCACTCAAGCAATCCCAAGTACCTCAGGCATACAAACTCGAGCTCGGAGCAAAACAACTCTACCTTGACTACAGAAAATTTGACTGTGAATCTATCTGCGTATGAGCTATCTACAACTGATCAATCTATTCTAAATCGGGGACTGTCATTTTGTCCAACCCACTCTTGGGATATTACTCAAACTAAAATTGACATGTTCAAATTCATCCGACACCTTAAACTTAAATCTTTTTTTGCTTCTTCACCTACACCTTCTAGCTTATCACCCTCTACATATTCCTCCCATGACATTACAGTCCAAGACCTATCTGATATCTCTTCTTTGTAATCTCTCAAATATTACAGAATCAGATGTTACATCACTCTCTATTGCCCAAGAACTTGATCTTAATACCAGTCAATATGTTTCCTCTGACCTCCGTACTAAATCTACATTTACTCCTGTTCTTCCGGCGGGCAATTCAATTGACCTCTTTTCAAAAGCAGTACTATGTGATCTAGACCGAGAGTTTAAACGATATTGTGCTCGACGGAGATACTTACCAACTAATATTCAAAGTAAACAGGTTAAAGCACTTAATCAGTTAAGAACCAACAATAATATTATTATAAAAGAGGCAGATAAGGGTGGAAACATTGTGATCCTTAACACTGAAGACTACCTCACTGAAGCCTATCGTCAACTTCAAGATATAACATGCTATAAAAAACTCACATATAACCCCACAATAGAAATACAACAAAAATTGTTTGATCTGTTGGAACATTGGCACTCTCATCACATGCTATCTAGCTCTGAAAAAACTTCTCTTTTTCTTCAATTCCCAACTATTCCGACCCTGTATCTTCTTCTCAAAATTCACAAAAAACATTCCACCCGGTGTGGCTAGAAGCTGTCTCTGGGAGTGCTCGGGTTTCTAACGGAACATAAGTGTTTTATCACTCTCGTTTGTCATGGGAGACAAGGAGCTTATCTGGGCCCTCAAGAACGGCGATCTGGACGCCGTCAAAGAGCAGATGAACGCGCCTTGAGAAAGCCCCGGCTTATAATGCCAGAGGGGGCGAAACACGTATTGGCTGTTTCTTTTCTTCCTCTTGTGCTATTATTTTGGATGTTGCTTTCGCTAAAGGAAATTAAGAGGGTCATTCTGACCCTGGCGGCCGGTGGCCGCCAGGGCCACCGACCACGGGAGCACCGCCAACAGGCTGGCGGTGCTCCAATGAGCATTCTGACCGCGGCGGTTCAGCCGCGGTCAGAAGCGGAAAGTCAGCGGTCTCCCGCTGACTTTCCGCTGCTCTTTGGAATCCTCCATGGCTGCGGAGCGCGCTCCGCAGCCATGAGGATTCTGACCCCCCCTACCGCCATCCAGTTCATGGCGGGAAAGCCGCCATGAACAGGATGGCGGTAGGGGGGGTCGCGGGGCCCCTGGGGGCCCCTGCCGTGCCCATGCCAATGGCATGGGCACGGCAGGGGCCCCCGTAAGAGGGCCCCGAAAAGTATTTCAGTGTCTGCCTTGCAGACACTGAAATACGCGACGGGTGCCACTGCACCCGTCGCACCTTCCCACTCCGCCGGCTCGATTACGAGCCGGCATCCTCGTGGGAAGGTCGTTTTCCCCTGGGCTGGCGGGCGGTTTTACTGGAACCGCCCGCCAGCCCAGGGGAAAACTCGTAATACCCGCCGCGGTCTTTTGACCGCGGCGCGGTAATTTGGAGGGCGGGATCCTGGCGGGCGGCCTCCGCCGCCCGCCAGGGTCATAATGAGGCCCTAAGTGTCTTTCTTTGAACGTTTGGAAGTAAAATAATGATTGAAGAAATAATGCAATAAACCTTGAATTTGACTGCTCCAAGAATTTTGTGTGGGACCTTACCTCTCTTCTACGCTGTACGCACGCAAGTTAGATGCATGGGGGGTCAATCCCCTCAGTGCATTAAAAGCCATAGAAATTCACTGAAAAAAAACAAAGGTTACAGGGAAGTTATAGTTACAAACTAGAATTAAAAAACCTTGGAAATTCAGTACAAAAAACAAAGGTTACAGGGATGCTACAGTTAGTAAACAGAATTAAACAAAACCTAAGAAATTTACTAAAAGAAACAAAGGTTACAGTGACGTTATAGCTAGGAAATAGAATACAAAAAACCTTAGAAATTCACTGACAAAAAAGGTCACAGTGACATTAAAGTTAGGAAATAGAATTTAAAAAAACCTTAGAAATTCACTGAAAAAAACCCAAAAGGTTACAGGGACCTTATACTTAGGTACTAGGGGGGTCAGGCGCAAAGCATTGCTCCTGGCTCGTAATTGAGACAGCAGCAATGCTGTTGCATGCAGGGTGCACTAGCACCCTTGAAATGCGCACTGTCTGCACAGCACATAGTGCGCATTTCAAGGGTGCTGGTCGGGGGGGCCTGCACTTGTTCTCTACCAGCCTTTTCATGGTGGTCAGAGTGTACTGTAACTCAGGCCCTGCAGCCAACCCTGATAACAACCCAACCCCGTGATGCACACAGTATTTGGCTGTGCGCAGCGGGACACCATCCCATGGCCTAAACATTTCAGTTTTGGGGGGGACGGGGCAGTGCGGCCCCTAAATATATATATATTTATTTATTTTTCTTAGGGGATGGGAGAGGTGCCACTCCCCAGGCCGGTCTAGGCCCCGTGGACCCATCCTCCCTGGGGAGGTAGTGGTCCTCGGGTCTGTGGAGGTCCACATAGGCCCCCCCCCACATACAATTACATGTTTGCCCCAGGGAGGTGGTGGTCCCCAGGACTGCGGGGGTGGGGATTGCAGGCCCCCCATATACAATTACAGAAATACCCTGGGGAGGTGGTGGCCCCTGGGGCTGGGGTGGGTTGCGTGGCCCCCCACATACAGTTACATGAATGCCCCAGGATGGTGGCAGACTAGGTGGCTGTGGGGGGCACACAAGCCCCCTCTTCAAATTACAGAAATGCCCTGGGGAGGTGGCAGTTCCCAGGGCTTTACAAAGCCCAGGAGGGGGGAACCCGTGTAACCCTACCCTTATTTATCACATGCCTCCGGGACCTGGCCCACCCGGGGGCTTTAAAAAAACAAGCGCTGGAGCTTTTTTTTACATTTTTTGCAGCGATTTTCACTAACGCGCTGTGAACTTTTTTTTTAAAGAATGCATTTTTGCCCTGGCGGGGTCCCTCTGGGACCCCAACACCAGAGCTAAGGGGTCAGGCTCTCTCTACCCTGGCCTCTTTCTTTTTTCTTTTTTTGAGGGACTCAGCTGAAGTCAAGTCCCACTATAGCTGCCAACGCTTCCTGGTTGAAGTGTTGGCAGCCAATCAGAGCTGTGCATTTCCCTGCACAAGCTCATCATTATTCACGAAGTTGTCGGGGAGGATCCACGGCCCTAGATATACAAATTTATTTTCCCTTTAATATCTCCAAATTTACTAAACAGATTCATACAAATGTGTGAAAGTGTAATCTGTGTACCGAAAGCTAGCTTTCTGCTAAATTTGGTATCATTTCATCCAGTGGTTCGGGCTGTAGTTGTGTCTAAAGGTCCTATGGGACTTAATATGGGATGGGCAATTTTTTTGACCCCTCTTTTTCTCAGCCCCCTCTTGACAAATCATCCCGAAACTTTCTGTGCGCAACAAGAATCACCAGGTCACTTAAAAAAAAAATGTGATCATTTGTCAAAAGGTACCAAAGATACAGGCAAGTCAAAAAACGCTTTTTCTATGTAAACAAGGTCCTAACTATAACTACCTATTACTCTATCTATCTATCTATCTATCTATCTATCTATCTATCTATCTATCTATCTATCTATCTATCTATCTATCTATCTATCTATCTATCTATCTATCTATCTATCTCAAAACAAAACCCTTTCAGGGTTAGAGCAGCTCCAGTAATGAGCCCCCTGCCACACCAGCGACACTCTAGATTTGCTCACCTCAAATTTCTATTTATCTAGCTAAGTTTTTAAGCATAGGATTAGCAAAGTGCTATCCATGCTGAGTTAGACAGGAACAAAGGCCCTCATTATGATATTGGCGGTCAGGTGATCGCCCCTCTGGCGATGGCGGTAGTACCGTCGCCAGGATGGCGGTAATGACCGCCAAATTATGACCATGCCGGTGATCCCTCCCATATACAGCCAATGTACCACCCCAACCGCCAGTGCGGTACGACCACTGACCACAGCGGTAACCACCTACAGGCAGGCAGAAGACAAGGATCTGCCCACCACATTATGACATAGCAGACTGCCAGGATTTCCGGGGCATTAGCACCAAAAGCCTGGCGGAAACACATCATATAGAAGGAGACAATCACCTCCAGGGACACAGAGGAGTCGCAGCCGCCATGGAACCAGAACTGGAAGTCTTCTGTACCACGCAATGGCCGTCCAGGAGCACCAACGCCAACGAAGATGATGACGGTGAGTACAGCCACCTAGCACACAAGGAAGGGAGGGGAGAGTAACACACACATGCACAACACACACCATACACACACACCACACACCCAGAACAATCTGCAGAGTAAATCAAAAGCAAAAGAACCCAGGAGCAAAGAAAGCTAGGGCACATATCTCTGGTCCTACCACCGTAATCATGTTGGATAACAAGCGTAAATTAAAATAAATAATTATTTACATATTTACAGACAGGGCCATTGGCCAGTCCAAAGTTCGCAAATGGCCACAGGGCAACATCAAAGACCCAACTTGACTCCTGACAACTTAGCACTCCACGGGGCAGGGGCATCATGGAGATGGCAGGCAGGCCCCTTCGGGGGGGGGGGGGGTTCTTGGGAGAGGGGTCCTTGGGCTTGGGTTTGGGAGAGGGTGGGTCCTTGCCCTTCTGGGTAGGGGGCAGAGGATTTCCCTTGGGACGGGGGGCCGGAGTGCCACTCTTGTTCCGCTTAGTGGCGGGGGAACTCTTAGGGAGATGAACAGGAGTGGAATGAGAGGTGGAGGGGCTGGGGGGAGTGGACTTTCCTCTTAGGGGTAGGATGGGCGGGTGGGGTAGGGAAGAGGTCAAGGCGGGAAAGGAACAGCTTCTTAGGACCAGTGTGGCGGGGTGTGGGAGGAGGAATGGAAGCGGAGGTAGAGGAAGTGGTTGTAGGAGAAGGAGATGTGCCGGACTTGGGTGCAGGTACAGTGTGCGTGTGTGAGGTGGATGGCTGTTGTGTGTCTGAGTGGGAGTGTTTATGTGTCTTTGGGCGGGCAGACAGGGTGGGGGAGGACAAACAGGATATGTGGATGTATGTTGTGGTAGTGTCTGCAAGTGAGGTGGGTGTGTTGCATGAGGTGGTGATGGTGGTGGTGGTGATTGCGCGTGTGGTGTGTGGGATGCATGCCTGTGGGTCTGCTGTTGTGGTGACTGTGGGCAAGGCTGTACAGGTGGCAGGATCTAGGACTGTTGATGCAGTGCATGCAGGTGTGAGTGCTGATGTGACTATGAGGGAAGAGGAGGATGGGGTGACATTGGAGGCAGTGGCTGTTGTTGTGTGTGCATCTGTGTGTTGCTGTGCGTGTACTTGTGGAGTAAAGTGTGGTGCCTGGGTTTGTCTGTGCGAGTCTTTTCTGTTGTTTTGGGTGCATGCTTGAAAAATTGTGTGCATGGGATGGGTTGGGGGAAAGGAGACAGGGAATGGGAAGAGGTAGTTGGAGGGGGGACGGAAGAAACAGGGACACTGGCTGAAATGATCTCTGTAGGGCCGCCAAGCCACCATGAATGCCCTCCAGGAAGACATTGCATTGCTGTATCTGGGATGCCAGTCCCTGGATGGCATTCACTATGGTTGATTGCCCTACAGAGATGGATCTCAGGAGGTCAATATCCTCCTCAATGAGGGCAGCAGGGCTGACTGGGGCAGGGCCTGACATGCCTGTGCCAAAGGAGACGCCCACTCACCTGGGTGAGCGGGCACAGGCAACCGGGTGGGGGGCTACTGCGAGGGCAGTGCTGGTACGGGGAGGTGGAAGATCTTGTAGCTGGGGTGGTCCCAGAGGGGTCCACCGCCACCAGGGAGCTTCCATCGGAGGAAGAATCAGAGTCAGTGGTATCAGCTTCCGTCTCCCCCATGGTGCTCCTCTCACCCTCCAACCCACTGGTCCCCTCGGCGTCAGTGGACTCTGCCTCCTGGGTCCCATGGGCTGCAGCTCCCTCACTCGCCGGTGCCCCTGCTCCGTTACCAGGTGATGCTAATGCACACATGGACAGGATGACAAAAGGAGAGAGGGTGGGGAGAAAGAAAGGGAGCACAGGGTCAATCACAGCAACAACAGCCCAGGTGGCATACACATCACAATCACTCCCTGGGACTTACATTGCGCAGTATGGACCACAGTGACAAACCATTGCCTAGGTACTACAGCAGGAAGGAACCCAAACACTGCCATCTGCACACCTAGTCGGACCAACTAAGCCCTGTCTGCCATGGAATGCTAGCTACCTAGCAATACCATAAATGCATACCACCCTACATAGCTAAGCAGGACCACGCGGGAATGGCTAAACCGGTATATTGGGGCATCCACTGACTAGTACCTTGCACCCAAATCCCATGCCAAGCAACAATAAAATTAATATGTGGTATTAATTTTATTATTGCCTGGCATGGGATTTGGGTGCAAGGTTCTAGTCAGTGGATGCCCCAATATACCGGTTTAGCCATTCCCGCGTGGTCCTGCTTAGCTATGTAGGGTGGTATGCATTTATGGTACTCTGTACTCACCCCCTTGTGGCTGCTGTGCTGCCCTCAAGCGCCCACCCAACTCAGGATTGGCCACCGCCAGTATGCGGGCCATTAGGGGGGGGTCAGGCTCCGATGGGCACACGCCCCTCATTGGGAGGCTGTCCCCAGCCGGGCCTCCATGGTCTTCCGTGCCCAGCATCTTAGGTCCTCCCACCGTTTCCTGCAGTGGGTGCTCCACCGGCTATGGACCTCCAGGGTCCGCACGTCCTTGGCGATGGCACGCCACAACCCCTTCTTCTGATGGGCGCTAACCTACAGAGGAAACACAGACAGAAGGACACCATGAAACAGAAAATCCAGCCTGTCACACAAATGGCTTAAGTGCTGCATTTGCCCCTCATCAAGTACACACATGACCCGTACCTCTGCATTCACTTTGCCTGCAGCCATACCCCCCAAATGACATACTGCTAGCACACACATACATCTACATGCAGCCATTTTGCATGCAATGTACCCATGATGTACTCACCTGTTGGTCTGGAGGCCCATACAACTGCCCATACAGGGGTAAGTCCCCATCCACGCGCTTCTCCCGCTCCTCCGACATGAAGGCTTAGGCCCTTTCCCCTGTGGCACGGGCCATGGCAGGTTCCAGACACAGGTCACAGCAGCACACGCAGTGGAGATGTATCACCGTGGAAAGTAAGGAATCAAGTGAAGTTGTAGAAAGAAAATGGAGGTCATGTCCGCGGCGGTGAACACCGTCACCGCCGGCGTTGATCATCATTGGTTCCTGTACTCCACAGAGCCCCATGTTAGCCAATGAGGAATAGCACGGCGGTGCAGACCGCCTACCGCCATGACGCCTAACCCCGGCGGAGTGTGGTCACTTCAACCTGTCCCTGCATACAGGACAGGCGGTTGCCATTTCCTACTTCTGGTACTAATGTTTTGAATTCATATGTGCTTCATTGGAGTCTACTGTACACAACTAGACAAATCTGATGTCCTACATACATACATGCTCTGTGTACAATGGTGTTGTGTGTCCATAGGTCCTGTTGTCACACCCTTATTACTTTTGGCTCACTTAGATACCAACCACTGAGGAGGAATAGGAAGAGGAGGCAAGCACCCATGTACAGACCCCTTGTGGACTTGGCTATGCTGGAGGATCGGCCCATCATACTCACCTATCGTTGGGCCACAATCACAGAGCTGTGTGCACAATTTGAGCCTGATCTGACACCTGCTATCTGTAGCACCACAGCAATTCCCCCTCTTGTGCAGGAACTGCCAATGCTCCATTTCCTGGCAACTGGTTCTTTCCCGGTGACTGTGGGCTTGGCTACAGGAATGTCAGAGACAATGTTCTTGAATGTGCTTGGAAGGGTTTTGGCTGCCTTGCTCAAACACATGAGCAGCTACATTGCATTCCTCCAGCTTGATGATTTGCCCACTTTGAAGGGTGGATTCTACGCAATGGGACACATACCACATGAGATTGGGGCCATTGACGGGACCCATATTGCCTTAGTCCCTCGTGGGTCAAATGAACAGGTGTACAGGAATAGGAATAGTTTCCACTCTCTCAATGTCCAGATGGTGTGCCTTGCTGACCAGTACATCTCCCACGTCACTGCCAAGTATCCTGGATCTGTGCATGATGCCTATATGTTGAGGAATAGCAGCATCCCACAGGTGATGGCACGACTGCAGAGGCACAGAGTGTGGCTTATAGGTGAGCTTGAGTCCCCACCCACTGTATGTTGGTGTATGCCTATTGGAGTCATACCCCATGCCATTGTGCATGGCTAATGTGTGTCCCTCACTTCTTCCAGGTGACTCCGGCTACCCAAACCTGTCCTGTCTGTTGACCCATGTTAGGAATCGAAGAACAGGGGCTGAAAATCGGTACAATGATGCACATGGGCGTACCAGGAGGATTGTGGAACGCACTTTTGGTCTCCTGAAAGCCAGGTTCAGGTGCCTCCATTTGACAGGTGGATCCCTGTGCTACTCGCCTGAGAAGGTCTGCCAGATCGTGGTGGTCTGCTGCATGCTGCCCATTTTGGCCTTCAGATGCCATGTGCCCAATTTGCAGGAGGAGGAGGTGACAATGCACCTGTGGCAGCAGTGGACACTGAGGACAGTGAGGAGGAGGCAGAGGAGGAGGATGTGGACAACAGGACATTCAGCAGTACTTCCATTGACACTCAGGTAAGACTGTTGATCTATACATGTCTCCATTTTAGTAATGTGCTTAGTGGCTGTTGTATTGTGCCAGTCACTACCTTTGCATCACAATTCACTGTCACCTATGCCTTCCCTTATTGCAGATGTTGGTGTAGTCACAACAGTGTACTGGTGTTATGTCTACAGACTGCTGGAACACATTTGTTGGATGGATAAACACATTACAGGACATTTGCACAGGATAATGCAGTTCAATACAGTTCAATACATTGCACATTTCTAACTGATAAATTACTCTAGTTGTGTTCAAGGGTGTTTATTTGACTTACAATAATACAATGCAATGTGCAATAGAGTGAGGTGATGGGTGGGAAAAGTCCAGTGCAGTGTAGTGGTTTGTAGCACAGGTCCAGTGTCCATGGGGCCATAGGTAGAGGAGCAACGGGAGTCCAAAGTGAATAAGGTGACTCAGTGGAACACAAGGGAGACATTCTGGAGGGGCTCATTTCCTGGCTGTGGTCTTGGTCTTGGCAACTGTCTCTGGTGTCTGTCTGGGCTGCAGGGAACATTTGCAGGGTGTTTCACCTTCTGCAGGGGGAGGGGTGCTGGTGGCCTGAGTTCTGTGACAGGGCCTCCTGTCCACTAGCTGCAGCAGATGTGGAGGGATGGTCAGTACACTGGCTGGTGGAAGGGGCCCGCTGGTGTGTTGTGTACTCACGCATGATGTTCACCATGTCACTCAGCACCCCTGCAATGGAGGCCATGGTGGTATTCATGGCCTGCAATTGTTGCATGACCTCCTGGTGGTGTTCCCCCTGTAGCTGCTGGTTCTACTGCGTGATGTTGAGCGCCTGACCCATCCTGTCCTGGGATTGCTGGTATGCCCCCAGAACATATGTGGGTGCCTCCTGGGAAGTCGATTCCCTGGGCCTGGCCTCCCCCTGGTGCACAGCTGTCCTCCGACTGTCCCTGGTCCCCTGTGCCTGTGTCCCCTCAACACTGTGCCCACTCCCACTTACACTAGGACCTTCATCGTTTTGCCTGTGTGGTGTGGACTCGGGTCTCTGTACAGGTGGGCACACTTCTGATTGATGTGTCCTTGGGACAGAGGTTTGAGGGCATTGGCTGGCTGCTGTGGTGTTTGAAAATGAGGGGGGTGGGTCCTGTGGTGGACTGGCTGTGGGATGCGGTAGCTGACTGACCTGTGGTCCCAGATGGGCCAGGGAGTTCATCCAGATCAAGAGTTGCTATCATCACTGAGGGCATCTTCTGGTGGTGGACTGGGTTGCCGTGGCATCTCGTCGCCGCTGACATTGGCTGCTGCACCTGTGGGGATGTAAGTGATTTGTTAGGGTGATTGTCTGTCACATATTCCGCATTTCTACCTTTCCCAATTATATTGGTGTTGTCCTCCCACCTTTGGTAGCGTATGGTGATGGATTGTGGGATTGGTAGTTCTACATGCTGTCCATGCATTGTTGGTGGGCGTGCATGCAGAGCTGGGAGGGATGTGCTTGCAGTGGGAGTGGCATGCAGGGGTAGACATTTAGGTGCGGTAATTGGGGTGGTGCACTGTGTGGGATGGAGTGGGGTGAAGGGATTCAGGGTAAGGGGTGACATGGCATGCAGGTATGGGTGGTGGGAGGTTGGTACTAGTGACTCACCAGTGTCCAGTCCACCGGATACTCCAGTGAGGCACTCAGAGTGTAGTATTGCAAGACTCCCCCCCCCTATGCTGCCAACTGTGGGGTAGGAGGTGGAAGTCCACTGCCAGTCCTCCTGATGGCGAGCTGGTGCCTTGCTGCAATGGAATGCACCTTCCCCCATAGGTCGTTCCACCTCTTTCTTATGGTTGTTTCACGTCTTCCTTATGTCATCCCTTGTGCGTGGGGGTGTTCCCACGACGTTCACCCTGTCCACAATCCTTCACCATAGCTCCATCTTCCTGGCAGTGGAGATCTGCTGTACCTGTGCTCCAAACAGCTGTGGCTCTACCCTGACTATTTCCTCCACCATCACCCACAACTCCTCATCACTGAAACGGGGTGTCTTTGTGGGGACATGGGTGTTGTGTGGTGTGTGAGTTGTGCAGAGGGTAATGAGTGATGTGGTGGGGTGTGTGGTGCTGACGAATGAATGGGTAGTTCTGGTGTGTGTGCAGTTATCTCTGGGATTGGCCTGGCAAGGTGTAGCGGTCTTCTCATGTTTGCAAAGGTTTGTGGGTGATGTGGGGGGGTGTTCTATAGTGCTGTTGGTGTGTGTGTGTGGTGTGTGTATTTGTGTCAGGTATGAGTTTTTGGACTGGCCAATGTTGTCTTGTTTTGTTTTTGGGTGGCGATTTCCTCCGCCGCGGTGTGCACCGCCAATGGTTTACCACCGTTGAATGTCCGCTGTGGTGATTAGTGGGTCATTATTTGGAGGGCGTTGTTTTGGTCACGTAACGGTATGGGTGCTAGTTCCGACAGTTTATCACGTTAGTTGGGTCTGGCGGATTTGTGGTTGTGGCTGGTTTCTGTCAGTTTTGTGTGTGTATGTCATAATCTGGCAGACGGATGGTGGCCTCTGTGGCAGTATATTGGTGGCTGTCACCACGGCGGTATTTGGAATTTACCGCCAATATCGTAATGAGGGCCAAAGTCTTTTGCCATTTGTACTGCAAAATCTTTAAGCATTGGATTGACACAGTGTCATCCTCGCCGAACTGTAAATTGACAAAAGCCATTCACTACTCCTGGTACAGTATTACAGCTTTAGGCTGGTAAAAAGCCAATCTGGAATGAGTAAAAGCAACCTCTGACACGTGTTTCGCTATCATCATAGCTCTTCAGAGAGGTTTCACTGTGTCCAGACACAAGGGAGCCCCCAGTATAAGTCAAAACAATACCCATTTAGGCATTAAGTGATGCATAAATTATGAAAAAGGATGAGAGAACTCTGGGTATTTCCCAAGTTTAGGTGGAGATCAGCTCCAGTAAGGAGCACCCTGCAACACCAGCGACACTCTAGATTTGCTCATCTCAAATGTTTGTTTATCTAGCCAAGTTTTTAATAATAGGATTAGCAAAGTGCTAATCACGCTGAGCTAGACAGGGACAAACGTATTTTACCATTTATACTGCAAAATCTTTAAGCATGGGATTGACACAGTGCCATCTGTGCCGAACTGTAAAATGATAAAAGGCATTCACCACTCCAGGCACAGTATTACAGCTTTGGGCTGGTAAAATATCACCCAAGCCAAACTGGAATGAGTAAAAGCAACTCCTGACACATATTTTGCTATCATTAGAGCTTGTCAGCAAGGTTTAGCTTTGACAGACACAAGGGAGCCCCAGTATAAGGCAAAGAAAAACCCTTTCAGGCTTAGAGTCATGCATAAATTATACAAAAAAGAAGAGAGAACTCTGGGTAGTTCCCAAGTTTAGATGGAGAGCAGCTCCAGTAATGAGCATCCTGCAATATATCTATATATCAATATATATATATATATGATGAACTCGGCCATCTGAGAGGATTTAAACGGCCCAGCCCAACTGCATCCGGTGCACAATGGCATTCAAGTAATTCCCCATATTATACACAGTACTGTTCCTAATGCAGAAAAATTGTTGGCATAGAACGTGTTATTGTGGGGAAAAAAAAACAAATTTTTGTGCTTTTATAGGATTTTTTGCACACATTTTTTCTGCATGAGCAGCAGAATTATATAAAATATATGTATTTTTTTCAGGGTAAATATATCTAAGGGCATATTTACAAACGTTCATGCAATGCTGGGCTGCAAGCAAAGTTGCTGCACTGTCCTGCGTTGCTTGAAAGGTAGAGGGCAGAAATGCTCCATATTTACAAATATATGGATCATCTTGCGCTGGTGCACTTGAGGCAGCCTAGTGCCAACACAAGCATCCTTGCACAATGGTGCAAGGGTGCCTGCATTGCAAGGAGAATTGTTTTTATGCAGGAAGGGATACCTTACTGCACAAAAACAATCTCTCAAGACATTTTCCCCTTTCAAGGTGTGCTGCGGTTCGCAGCACACATAGAAACAGGAAAAAAACGAAGAGAAAAAAATATTATTCTCCTCGCTACGCCAGCCTCTGGGAGGCACAGTGATTTCACGGCATCCCAGGTTTACACACCTTTGTAAATCTGGGATTGCCTGAAATCTATGGGTGGGTGCATGGGGATGCCCATGTTCCACCCGTGGAACGCCTCCCAGAATGAAATGTAAAGCACAGCAGCACAAGCTGCTGCACTGAGTTACATTTTCTTTACAGAGCCAGGCAAGGCGGCGCCAAAAGCCCCTTGTATGGCTTTGTAACTATATACTAGCATTTTGTGTCATGATGTTAGTAAATATGGCCCGTAGTGTTTTGTATTTTGAAAACTTAGGGCCTGATTGAGATCTTGGCAGATTAGTTACTCCATCACAACAGTGACGGATATCCCCTCTGCTGAAATATGAATCTCATAGGATCTAAATGGATTTATATTTTGTTGGATGGGAGATTTGTCACCGTTATGATGCAGTAACTCGTCCACCAAGATCTCAATCAGGCCCTTAATCTTCTGGTAGTGTAATGCTGACCTAGCCATTGAAATAGATGCTGTATTAAAAACCTTCATGAAAATAGTCATTAAACAATTCCTCCATTACCTAGGCTTTCCCCAGAGTTCTAGATACAGATACCATTATGTGCTGTCACCTAGATTATGTGAAAAGGCTTTAGACACACAATTATTACTCCTAAGCAAACTTAAATGATTCCATTGCTCAGGGACCTCTCCGTCAGCTTAAAACCAGGTAATCCATTTCCACTTCTCCTGACTCTACAGCAGCATCACAGTTCACACCACATTGCTCCAAGGAGTTGGTTCAATGTTCTACCACATATCACAGACTTTGCACCCTGGATGGAGCCTCTGTTACAACATTCTTGTAAATTGAGAAAATGTGTCTCAATAAATCATGCAGGGAAGTTATTGCTTCTCTGTCTGAGCCAGCAACCTTTGGGATAAGATCAGGGCACGTTCAGGACTTCAAGAATCAGACCTACATCTTCCCACATAGGATGTGCTACAACCACACGCTCTCCAATCCAACGTACAGGGCCACCAAGGAGGTTAACTAAACTGTGATTATGTACAACCTCTTTTCAGACTGTGCTGCAAGAGTTGGCTGGTAGACTTTTACCTTTTTTTAAACAGTGCCAAGACAGTATGGTCTGCTTTTGTTCTTAAATTGAATGACATTCTGTGTTTGGGAAACCTAACCCACCATCACTAACATGACCACTTTAGTTTCTCTTCTAATAAGGCCTATGGGCTCACACCAAATGTTTGCATTATTTATTGTATTCTTTGTTTTACTTATAAAGATTGGTCACTGTTATGATTGTAATCAAACAATAACATCAATTAAATCACCCTTGTTGTATGCATCTGATTGTGCATTACTATTTATTTTGTAAGTCATGCATACACGTGTGTCTAAGTGAACAGTTGAACCCGTGGCTATTGCACTACACTTCAGGCATGTGTCTTCAATTCACTGGTTCCAACTTGAGCACTAATTATGTGATACAATGACTTTAACATGCATGTATTTGCTTTGTCCTGGTGCTTATTTTTTATAATTAAATAATATAGCACTGTAGCCTGTTGTGGAAGGCTACACCAGCTGTTAAACTTCCTGAAGTCAAGTTGAGAGAGGGGGCCTTCAACAGCCAGTATAGTTTTAGGGGAAGGGATATAATGCTATTAAAACAATCCACCTACTGGGAGTAAAATGTTCTAAATTAAAAAGGGAGACACAGAAAGACAAATATTGGAATATTAGAGCAGAAGATCTATACCAACTATCATTTACCCCAAGCCACACCATTGACTTGAATGGAGCTCTCAATATTCCAGTGATCTAATAATCCATTGATAATAAACTATACGGTTATTTAACAATAAAGCGATCAACATTCCAATTATCTAATCATCCAATATCAACTAAACTGTTCTTTAACAATGGAGCTGCCCAATCAAAGTTTTTGTGGTATTTACTTCTCCCCTTTAGGACGGGGCTGAAAACTCATCTCGTCAAGCAGCACATCATCAACCACTAATAATCAACCTCAAGCTCCTCCTGCTTCCAGCACAAAAAGGACCAGCATCTCCACTTGCACAGCATCTGGCAGTGCCCCTTTCCCCACACCTTGTCAGTCCCGCCAGGTACCATGCATTTTAGTGCTGGTGTCCGCTTCACCGCACTAAACTGCTGTTGCGTAAACTACGACGCTGATGTAGTTCTACAAGGCTTGCTTTCCCACCCATGGGTGACAGGTTCAATGCACCAATGATGAATGTGAAAGACAAATTATTGTAGCCCTGCAGACCACTACTCAATGTATTGCTTTTGGGTTACTAACAATTCCAATGAGGGATCAGGGTCACTGTAGTAATAGTAGCAAACCTATTTCAATATTCACAATATCACACACACGCACTGCACTAAGAAGAATAAATACTTTTAAATAAAAGTATTTATTACTACAGGAACAACCTGTTTCTCAGTATGTCTCAACCAACTACCCAGAATATTATAAAACAGCAAGAAAGAACGCTATAAATAATGAGAATAAGATTAACATTTCTAGCATGTTTAAAATATCATTTAGAACCTAACACTCTGATTCCTACCTCTATGAGCTACACTAAGAGAACAGGGAAGACAGAGCAACTTGCAGTCTGGAGTTTCTTAGGGAGAAGAGGCGCACTGCATACCTTGCTCACAGCAAAGACTGTCTATCAGCAGAGGCGTGAAGACAGTGTTCCTTGCGAAGGGCAAACTCACACTGCAGTAGTGGTCTTCCTCTGGGAGTCAGCTTTATCAGCTTCAGACAAGATTTATCTTGTGTGAGGTGCGCTGGCAGTAGATTAGACCATCTCTGGTAGAATCTTGAGTGATAATCTGGGTGAAGGACCTCTCCAGGCAAGTGGTTTTATCAGAAACTGGAATTTCTGTCATAAGTTTAGGAATGTTTGACATAGATTATGTGCATCAAGGTGTGCATCCCTGACATTTCCTTATGAACATATGAGGATATCAATTGAGACTACAGTATTTCGCCTGTATGTTTGTATTTGTTTTTAGCTGGCCTTGACCTGGTGAAAAGTAGAGACTTCTGCCAGGTTAATGTTGCATCAGGTTTTATATCTGTATAATTAGTCGAATGACTTGACACTCTCACAGTTCTTAGAAAGATAAGGTCAGACGACATCTGCGCCAAATGGCAGACATGGCAATGGTTCCGCACAAATCAGGGAATACGGCAACTTCCATTATAAAGAGAAGATGGTGACCTCCATTACCAAAGATGGAGTCAGGGCCTACATTAAATGGAGTTGGATTTAGAAGCAACTCCAGACTAGCTCTGCTTTTTTTTCTTCAGCCTGTGTTGCCCCCTTCCCAATACAAATGACGTCACTCGCACCTGAACCCCTGAGTGGACTGGCTGATGGTGCTTGGAAGAGTGGATAGATAGCAGGTGCCCATGGTGCCGGATGTTACCCAGCACCAGGAGAGTACAGCTCTTTCCACTGTCTCTGACAACCCCTCCTCAGCCCACCCTGAGGATCATTTTACTATGTGCTTAACATAGTTGCTCCTTGCACGGGTGCAGGTCTAGAGGGTAAGAGTGCTGGAATTATGGGTGCAGGAGGTAGTGCAGCCCCCCTAAATAAACTGGGAAGGGTTGAAGGAGTAGAAAGAGCATTAAACTGCCCTTCACATTTTGTTGCTATCATGTTGTAGTTGCTGTGCCTTCAGAGACAGAGCTTAAATGTCAGACACAATCTTCTGACAAATTACTGTTTATTCTTTTAACATGGAGACTGCAGTTTGCATTTCCTTTCTGTAACTGTAACTTGAGAAAAATTATAAAGTTAACCAAGTGACAATCATGCTGAGGTACAGAGAGCCTGAAAGGAAAGGTTATAGGATGTCAGATGTTTTCTAGCACACAATACAATGTAAAGACTTGTAAATGAAATGTACAAATATTTTAAAGCAGTAAGGAAAGTCCAAATAAGGCATATTGTTTTTTTTTTGTAATTCTGAAGTGCAATGGAACAAAGATTTTAATAGGATCAAAATAAAACTGCTTTACTTGTGTTAAGTGCAAATGATATGTACATGCTGAAACCCGATTCCCATAGGTTATCATTTGTGCTCCATATATGTTAACCAGTACAGCTGCATGTCTGGTGCAAATTTAGTGGACCTTTGAGCGGCCATTTCTAAAGAAAATGTCCTTTGTAAACGTCAGGGCTCCACCATGACATGCGTTAGGCACATTTTCGGGCCAACATGCTTCAAAATGCACCAGTGAAAACATAATGCACCCCGCCATACCACTCTCCTGATAAATGTACATGGTTCATATACAACACTTGTTCTGTGTACTGTGACTTCCATGACGTAACAAATGGTAGCACCCCACTCTAAACATTGTTCCACCACCAGAACTGGAGGGCATCTTCTCTAGCGCAGTGGCATAACAAAGGCCCCCGCAACCCCTGTGGTGCAGGGTGGCCCGAGCTCCAGGGGTCTCCTCAGAACAGTACCCTGACCTGAGAGCTCCTGAGTGAGTTCGGAGGGGGGCCCTCCATGTATTTTGCCAGGGGGGGGGAGGAAGGGGGGAGGAAGCCTTCAAGTTTGCGGGTGGTCAAAATTGCCATCGCCGGCCATCCTTGAAAGTGGTATAGAGCGGAGCTTCGTGGCAGCTTAGGACTTTTTGACCAGTGACTCTTCTGAGCCTAATTAGTGCTGCCTATTTCCACAGCCCGGTGGCCCTCGTGCCCAGCTTGGAACACCAATACTCTGAAGCTCAGCCTGACAGGCACTCCCCCTGTACAGTCTAGTCAAGTGAGTCATGCACTCTGCACCAAACTTCACTCATCTCTGCTGCATGTGCATTAGCCTACCAGGCCATCCTTCTCGTTTATATTCAACTGTCAACCAGAGCCATATTTATCTTAATTTAATAGACATACATGTCAGGGGTTGTTCCATGTGCAATATAAAGGAGCGTGGTGCACACACTGCAAAAGATAAATTGCAGGACTGCAAATGGGACTCAGTACGACTAAGAGCCTTGCCAAAAGTCTGCGCTACAAATCTGCCACATAAGGAGACTGGCCTCTAAAACTTCCTTGGTCCCATTGCACAGTATAGATCCATGAATGATGTCTTCACAGGCAATTCTTAGTTCACTCACTGACTGCTGTTCTGTGTGTCACCAGAGGGAGGCAAATTTGGGTCCTGACTAGCACAGTTGGGAATAGTGATTTCTGCATTTTAATGCCAGGAGGTCCCCCCCTAAGGATGAATTCGCTCGCAAGAAAGTGTCACTCTAAGGGGCTTAATTCCAAGCCCCTCTGTGCCACTGAAATACCACTTTTAGTGACGGTCCAACGGCACTCACAAAGTCATATTTACAAGGACTCTGAAACCACCCTGGATTTGTAAATATGGAGTGAGGCAAAGCAGCGCAGGTCACTGTGTTGCCTCACCCTGCGACAGGGGGGAGTAACATGGGTATTCCCACGTAACACCCATAGCATTTGAAATATTCCCAGATTTGCAAGGTTTTGTAATCCTGGGAATGCGTCAGAAGCCTATACCTTCCCAGTGGAGGCGTAAGGGGGATCCAACGAGGAGAAATACCTTTATTTCGTCCTGTTTTTGTCTTTTTCAGCATTCAGCAGCACATCTAGAAAAAGGAAAACACCTCCTGTGATTGTTTTTGTGCAGGAAGGTTCCCCTTGCTGCATGAAAACAATCATCCCTGCAACGCAGACATCCCTGCAGCATGGTGCAAGGGTGCCTGCGTTGGGGCAGCCGGGGAAAAGGACAGGAATGCGCTATATCTCATAGATACGACCTCCTAAATGAGGCCCTAGATGTCACACATTTGGCAGTTGAATGTCACTCGTAAGTGCACCGAAACCATCCTAATGTCACACACGAGCAATCTGAAAACTTGGCAGCTACGCCATGTGTAACGCATACACCCATCCATCTTTCATGCAAAGAACAAATTCATTTCACATTTGCGCCACCCCATAAAAGCACACGGTTATAGACACCCTAAGTAGTAGTGGGTGCTACCTGTCCACAGAAAGAGCTTCGATGCATCGGGGGAAATGTGAGACGCTACACAAGTCAGCCACAGTATGAAAGAAATAACTGCACATGACTCTCCCCTCTGTGCAGAATGGTACATTCCAACTCTCTTACTGTTTCATTGATGTATTTTTCTGCAGTCAGGCTGCATTCTTCGTGTACTCACAAATTCCGGAAGTCAAAAATGGGAAGCAAGCAGTAACTGACGGAATAATGTCCTGTGCGGTCTGTGGAAGGAGGGGAACCCCGGTAGATGGTGGTTAGACGTGCTTGGGTGCTGAGAGGGTGCGTGAGTCACAGGTCCCCGGGTCTGTCATTCTTGGATACCGTCTTTGGCTGGAAACACTGTTTTCCAAACACAGTGTTGGGTTCCGCGGTTCCTCCTTGAGAATGCGGCGCTCCAGCCACTGCGCGAGCAGCCGTCACCGCTTCCGCTGTGGTCCTAGTCAGTCACGAAGCAGAACTGGTGTTCACTGACCAATGACAGGAGCGATGGAAGGCCTTATTGGCACAAACACCACCATAGTGCCAATATTAGACAACCCACCACCCAATGTGCACACATTGCCTAGGCCACCTAACTTTGTTCTGAGGTTTTCAATAAGAGGTAGATTTGAATACTGTAACATATTTTTATTCAAATAATATTTCTGTTATTCCGGCCTGGGAAAATTATAATTAAACTACCTATGTTTTTAAGGGTGAGTAAAACGAATCAGCAGAATGATTTACTGAAATGATATAATGGAAAGATTGTATTTTAGAAAGAAAGAAATTATATTTGGGGGAAAGAGCTAGAGAAAAACACAGAGTGGACAAAAAGAAAAAGAGATTGGAAAGGCAGAGCGAAATGCTGAGAGCAAGGAGATAAAACACAGCGATACAAACCAAACTAGAAAAAGAACAAGAGACAAAGACAGGGAAAAACGTGAGAAAGCGAGTGAGCAACAAGGAAACAAGGAGTAAGAGAGAGTGAGGGGACAAAGAGGAAGTGAAAGATAAGGATGAGTGTAAATGAAGACAAAGAGGGAAATCCAAAGACAGGGAAAATAGAGTACAAGAAAGAGACAGAAAGAAAAAGAGAGAAAAAGCAGAAAATGGGAATGACAAAGACAGAACATTTGAGAGAGACTAGGAGAAAAAAAGCATAAAAAAAGATAAATTAGGAGATAAACATAGGGAAAAAGAGCAAAAGGGAGGAGGAGGAGCAATAGAAAACAAAATTGAAAGTCAGAGCATTAGAGGGGCAACAAGTAACAAAAAGCAGAAGAGAGAAAAGAGCAGCAGAAAAGAAATAGAAAGATAAAAGCAGGAGGAAAATAGAATGTGGGAGGACAGCAAAAGAGCGTGAGGAAGAGGCGCAGAGCCAATAATTACACAGAGGAAAGCAAACTAAAAGTTAGAAAAGGAACGTGGAGGAGGAGTATACAACTGAGAAATTAGCACGATAAAGAAATATAAAGGGAGAGAGGTATAGAGAAAGAGAGTGAAGACAGAATGAGAGGGACTGAGAGGGGTGGAAACAAGAAGCGAGAGGAAGGAACTCAAGCGACTGCAAAGCAGACCATGATCAAGCAGGACTGGGCAGGCCCATAAGTAAATTGGATGACCATATGGCGATGCCGCTGAAAGGCTGTGATGCAACAGCATCAATGGACGTGAAGCTCAACCTGATATGTGGCACACCCAACCCCAGCCCTGCTTGCCTTTCAGGTGAATGTGCAGACTCACTTTGGTTGCGGAAGCCTGATTGTGCCTTTGTTTAATGATGCCTGATTTGTTTTTTGACTCTAGAATCTCCTTTTGCTTGATGTTCGATTGGATTTTGGACTCCAGAAAGCCCCTATACTGGACTATGTCTTGCTGGGTTTTGAATTCCATATTGTCCCTTTGGTATCTGCTGGGTTTTGAATTCTAGAAAATCCTTTCTTTGCTGCCTGGTTGGGTGTGGACTCTGGAATGTCCCTGTGTTTGATGACTGGTTGGGCTTCGATCACAGAAAGTCCCTTTGTTTGATGTCTTTGTGGGGTCTGGATTCCGGAATTGCCCTTTGTTTGATATCTTGTTATATTTGGATTCCAGAATGCCCCTTTGTTTGATGTTTGGTTCTGTCTGGAGCCCAGCGTGTCTGTTTGATGTTTTGTTGCATTTGGATTGCCGAATGTCCCTTTGTTTGATGTCTGGTTGAGTCTGGATTCTAGAATATCCCTTTGTTTCATGTCTGGGTCTGCATTCTAGAATGTCCCTTTGTTTCATGTCTGCTTTTGTCTGGATTCTAGAAGGTTCCCTGTGATTTCTATTTGGGTCTGGATTCCAGAATGTCCCTTTGATGGATGTCTGGTTTGATCTGGTTTCTATAATGTCCTTTTGTTTCATGACTGGTTGGGTCTGGATTCCAGAATGTCCCTTTGTTGGGTGTCTGGTTGGATCTGGTTTCTTTAATGTCCTTTTGTTCTATGACTGGTTGGCTCTATATTCCGGAATGTCCCTTTGTTTGATGTCTGGTTGGGTCTGGATTCCAGAATGTCCCTTTGTTTGATGTCTGGTTGGGTCTGCATTGCAGAATGTCCCTTTGTTTGATGTCTGGGTGGGTCTGGAGACCAGAATGTCCGTTTGTTTGATGTCTTGTTACTTTTGGATTCCAGAATGTCTCTTTGTTTGATGTCTTGTTACATTTTGGATTGCATTATGTCCATCTGTTTGATGTCTTGTTATATTTGGATACCAGAATACCCATTTAATTGATGGTGTCTGAACAGGTTGTGTGTAACAGAGCGAACTCTTTTCTGATACTGTCCAGTTGGGGGTTGAAAGTTGTTTCTGGCCCTGTTCTCTTTCAGCGCTCCCCTCATTCCGAGATGAAGCCTCTATTGGGAGAGGGTGTCCCAGATGTGGCCTCGCCAATGAGGACTCAAGTGATCGAATATATTCTCTTCCTAGTTAATATTTACTCACCATGTCCAATCTTCACGGTGCTCCTAATATCTTTTCTCTGTACAATGGTCACTTATGAGCTGGACATTCATTTTAAATCTTTATTTTAGAAACGTATTTAGGACTAAGCCCCCGCCCTGTGGAATGCTCTGAAATATCTGCAGTGCTTCCTGTCTGACACCTTTGGGAACCCCGGACCATTTAAACACTCCCCTCAGACCGGCGTCTGCCAGAGCCCGGCTCTTTGATGCGCAGCCTGGCGCTTGGCACTGTTTGTTGTGCCACATGAAGAATTCCCGTTCGCCCGGCCCTGTGCTCGGAGAACAGAGGGCGCTTTGTCGGAGGCCCCTGGGCGGCGCTTTCCCAAGGGCCGTGGACGCACCGTGTCCGGACACACCGTCTCCTCAGCCTGGAAATGTGACTCGGTGGCTCGTGGTCACTACTGGCCCCGTGGGGCCCGGGGAGGCCCCGGCCTGCCGTGGTACGTGACACTAAACTCTACTTGAAGCGCCCACACCGGGGCCCCTCTCCATAGAAGACAAGTAAGGAGCCTACTGAGCTAGGCCACAGCTGCTGTCCGAGTGGGGATTCTGTCTCCCCCATCCCGCCACCCCATGTAGAATGACGACATGAAATTACCCCAGGCCAGTGCTTATTTTGTGCTTGTTGTTTCCGGTGCTGAGCACCGGCGCTTATTTTTGAGGACCGGGTCTTATTCTTCTGCCTGAAGCATTTGCTGCGAACAAAAGACACATATAGGAAAGACGGAGGAAGAGAAAAACGAAAAAGCGTCACAAAGGGAGAAAGCAGAAAGCTGCAAGAGTGAGCTGAAGGGGCAGGGAGTGGCTTTATATGGATTGAAGAGGCCGGAGATGGCGTCAGGATTACGCTGCCTCAGTATTCCGTGTTCCCACATTTAATTGCAGCAGCCGCGTGTTTAAGAGGAGGGCTTTGGGCACCGGCAGCTTCGTATTTACAAATTAATCACTGCCCCAGGCATGTTTTTTCAACAATGCTGCGAGCAGGTGCTCAGTGTAGAGTCGGGCTGGACTCATGCTAGTGTTTCTCACGACATGTTTCTAACAGCCACTGAGGGCTGGCTTCCACACTCACCCCACACCTGTCCATCACAGGTGTCACTGGTCAGGTGACCCTGCTAATAGAAGGGGCGCACGTGCCCTGGGCCAGTAATCAGAATGCTGTGTCCGTGTGGTCAATGTAGGTAGTATGAGGGCCCAGGGCCCCAACACTACCCCCATCTCTCAGCGATAACTTTGCAGGAAGTTGGGAGTGCTGATTGCTCAGAGCCTTGAGAAGAAGTTTGATTGGGGGTGGGGGCGTCTAGGAGTCAAGCAGCGCACAGGTGGGGGTTCCATTCCCTACAACCCCCTCTTATCCTGTTTCTTTAAAAGATGTAGATCTGACGGGCTATGAAGTGGCGTGTGATTACAGGGTCACATGTCATCTGTGATTCCATCCCTCTACCAGACCCTGGGGGAAGCAGACGGTACCATGGGGTACGCCAAAGGAACAACTCTATCCAGTTGGAAAAAATAAGATGTCAGGCATTAGACCCCAGTGGTAAGCTGCAGGACCCACAACCGGTACAGCCTGGCAACCATTTACCTCACCAGGAGCCTGGGTTGGGCCTCATAACATTGAGACCCCTCTCAAACAGTCGAAAATGAGGTAGTAAGTGCTATATGACAACCATGTCACAACCCGCGACCAGGTGAGCAGTTCACTGGGGGCGGGCCCTGACCACCACCACCACCACTAAATGTGGTTCTTAACCATGGATTTACCTCTGTATTAAACATGCTGTTGTTCAAAACTGTGTTTAAAATATGGGCAGGGATCCCAACACAGTGGCATTTTCTGGGCACGGTAGACCCTGGTCCTCACCATCTGAACCACCTCATAACATTTATGGTGCAGGGGGTAAGATGGAGAACATGGCAGCAACAGGAGATGTGTTTTTCTTTATATCATACTTCTTATGGAACAACACCTGAGGAAATTCGATTTTTAATACGATCGTATCGACCCGCCATTTTGTGGCCCGCCGCCATTTTATGTTGCCTTCACTCAGGCAGCACAGCGAACGAAGTCCATTCTGCCTTTTCTGCTTATTCTGCAACATGGTGTTCAAAACAGCCTTCTGCCTCTATCTTTACAAGGCTGGTATTAAGGTCTGACCGAGTACACTAATCCCTGTCTGGTTTTCTAATCCTTGTTTCAACTATCTGTAGGCTCACACTATTCTCCGCCGATCTTATCTTATCGTCTGGCCTTCGCTGTCCTTTGCTAGTATTCTCTCATTTCACAACTGTCCTCCAAACGCACACAAACTTATCGCACCACATGCAACTTCGTTGTGGATCGGTTAATGAATTAGTTCAAGGGAGGGGTGACAAACACAGCTGGAGGGGAGGCAACCTTAAGTCACTTGATACTTTGTTTTCCAATTCCTTCTATTGGTGCTGTCTTGTTTTCCGACATTTCTATTGGCTCTGTTCTATCTTTACATTATTCTTACTGGCTCCTTTCTATGTGTTCTGGGAGTGTATGTAGTTAATAAATGGTTTTTATACGGTATATAAGATTGTGCACCACAAAGTAAAGTGGCAGTCTCCTGAGAACATACCTTGTGTACTTCTTGGACAACTGTACTAGCTGCAGCTAATAAAATCTGATCTTTTACGCCTGACAGAGTGTCCCGTGTCTCTGTTAGTTGAGGCAGGTGAATCCAAGGAGATTTCAGGCGTACCCTGCGCCGCCAGGCCCATAAGGTTCTGGTTCTTCAACTGGCGCCCAACGTGGGGTGGCTTCAGCGGTACCGGTTCTGCCTGAAGGTCGTGAGGAACCCCGCAAGAAAATTCTGGAGGAATCGCGAGCCACGTCAAGCGACCCCTGTATGTCGAAGTGGTCCGAAGGTCTTTTTCAGCGCGGTTACTCCTTCCTGACGGCTACTGACGACTGCTGCCCTGACTGCCGCCCTGCCTTGGCCCTTTCTTTGATGATGTATGGTAAAGCGAGACGATAGACGGGCCTCTGTTGGTGTAAGAAGACATCCTTAGTTAAGTATTTGGTGGGTCGCGCCCACAAATTTTGGTCTTTGTTTTGTCCTTAGGTCCTTAGATTTGGCCATTGCAGTGGCCAAAGCCGAGGGGTAAGTGCATTTGTGCTGTGTAAACTGAAAGTTTTACCCCCTTGATGTTTGTGAACAGCCAGTAAAAATCGTGAGATGTCTGGTCTGACTAAGTTTGGAAAACTTTGTTGCTTTGGTTGTAATAGGGACTCCCAGCTTGAGGACTCCTGTCCGATTCCTTCGGTTGGAACTCCCACATATGAGCTCTATTCTAAACATGGTGTTGGTCCTATTGCCTTTAATAAGACATGGACCCGATATACAAAGAAAGATGGTGTTTTAAAATGGCCAGAAAATGGTAGTTTCGAAACTGATGTGCTAGATAATTTAGAAGCAACGTTATTTAAAAGAAAAGCCCGTCCGGCAATGTTTGACTCTTTTCGCCTTTGGCGTAAGGAAGCCAAACAGAGAGAAATTAAACAAGCGAAACGAGATAGGAAAACACAGGGAATGACGATTATACAGGCTGCTCAGCAATTCAAAGATGATGAAATAGATAATGCAATGGAAATTTCAGACAGACAGCATCGAATGGCAATAGATAAATGCTATCCGACGTTGCCTATCTCTTCCCTTGATAAGAGAAAAGATTTTGAGGAAGATTCCTTAATGTCCCACTTATTGAAATTGCCTCCGCCCTATGTACAAGGTGCTAATGCACCCCCGATGTTACAGCCTGTTCAGCCGCCAGTTGTGCTTCCGCCTGCTCCAGCTTTTCCACAATTGCCTCCTCAAGTATTGCCTATGCCAGCTTTGCCTTTAACTCCTTTGCCTTCTGCTCCTTTGGCAATTCCTAATGCTCCTTTAGTTAATTCACCTAATACCTTGTCCCCTATCCTTATGTCAAATTCTCCATCTATGCGTAAGCGATTTGCAGATACTGTCTCTGGTCTCTTATCACCTTTCTTTGAAGCTTTAAATGTGTCTCCAGCTTTTTCTCGAAGACAGTCTCGTAGTCAATTCCCAGACTCCGAAGAGTGAGAAAAATTGGACTCACTTGCTTGTAGATGGATCAAGAAGGGTCCCCAATATAGTACGTCTGATATTATGTCCACCTTTCTGCAATGGAATGCACCTACGCAGAGATATGTTTTTAAAGTTATGTGCGATACTCTCGCTAAAGAATGGGAGGATATGAATTTGGGTTCGGTCCCACAGGATCTGTTAGATGTTCAGGCTGACTTTGACAAAGGACTTATTGTGGGTCCTAAGGTTGAAAACGCTGTCAGAACACTTATTTCTTTCAGATCCCTATTGTTCTCACAGACTTTTCCTGATTCTGATCCTTCAGTTAGGACAGCACTGAAAAACTATCCCATGAGAGAGGTTTCTCCAATATGGAAGGAAGAAGTTGCAGCAGCAGGTGCTAATCCAGCTATTCCTGCGCATTTTCAGCGCATATGGATACATGTCCCCTGGAAAAGGTCTGAAGTTTTAGCACTTAAACAGTCACTACCAGATTCACGCAAAAATCCTGCTGGTTACTATAAAGAGTTGTCGCAAACAGTTGATGCATGTACTATGAATCTAGCAGATATTGACATGTTGATGGGAAATGTAGTTCCACAGACAATATGGGCTAAAATTCGTAGAGAGGATCACGCTCAAGAATTAGGCGGCGATTGGAACGCTATTATTGCCGCAGATAGAGGTCAAGTAGGTGGTGCAAAGCCCGACGCTTTGATCTCAGAACTCCCTGGTAGGATTATTACATTAATGAAAACAATGATGCCTGCTTTGAGAGTTAATTGGGATAAGCTAGCAGCATGTAATCAAAAGAAAGATGAAAGTGTTTCCGATTTCTTTACCCGATTCGAGGAGACATTCATTGATCACAGTGGTCAAGATATGGCTACAGAAGGGGGACAGCGATTATTTGTGGATAAGTTCGTATATAACTTGCTTCCTGAACTATCACACAAGCTAAAAGACTCCGAGAGTTCATGGGCAGTTTCTTCTTCCGCCCAGATATTGGCTACTGCACAATATTATGAAAATAGAGACAAAGAAGAAAGGGAAAAACAAGAGAAAAAGACGAAAGAATTAAAAACTAAAGTTCTCTTGCAACATGCTTATCCTCCTCGTTATGTTCAGCCTCAGTTTCAACAGCCTCCGCAGTTTCAGAGGTTGTATCAAAAGCCTGAACCATTCATTCCAAGACCTTTGCTAGGTCCCAATCAATGTGCTTATTGTAGGGAGGAAGGTCATTTTAAGAACAGTTGTCCGGCATTGTTGCAGCGTAATGGAGCAACATCTGCTTCACGAGGTCGTGGTGGTCCTCAGTCAGCAAATAGAGGTAGAGGTCGAGGTGTGTTAACCCAAGAGCAGCGTTCTTTTGTTCCTCCAAATTCCGGAAATTACTTTGACCAGCAAAATGTTAGGTCTACACAGTATTACAGTGAGGATCAGTATATTGAAGGAGGGAATGAAAGTCTTCATTTTGAATAGGACAGCCATGGACAAAGTAAGGGGGTTACGTCAATTCCAGTGGATCAGAATGGACCTTATGTCACTACAATGGGTGTTTCAGAGCCATTTCTTTTAGATACTGGTGCCATGAGAAGCTCTATCATTCATTCTAAACTCCCTGGCGCACCTTTGTCTGGCTTAACGAATGTATCTGTAGGATTTTCTGGCGCCCCTGTTCGCAATCCAGTTTCTTGCCCTTTGCCTGTTTCAATAGGCCCTTATGATTTAGAAGCTCCGCTTCTTCTGACGAATGGTTGTGGTGAAAATCTGTTGGGTTTAGATCTATTAAAAAGAATGCATGCTACGATATATTGTTCACCTTCTGGTGTATACCTCACTCTAGGACAGAAAATGACTAGTCCAATGTACTTATCAAAAGATCAATTCCCACCTGAATTGCTTTCTCTTCCCGAAACGCTTTGGGCTACGGGTCCGAATGACGTTGGTTGTCTTGAGATCCCACCTTATGTTGTTACTCTTAAGCCCAATGCTGAAATGCCACGTATTCCGCAATACAGAATCTCTACTGAAGGTGAGAAAGCACTTCTGGAAATTGTCCATGATTTGATTCAGAAGGGTGTGGTTGAGGAAACGAGAGGAAATACATGTAACAGTCCTGTTCTTCCGGTTCTTAAACGCACTGATCCTTCTCAGCCTCCTGTTTATCGTTTTGTAATTGATCTTCGGGAGGTAAACAAGATTGTCGTACCGCAGTTTCCTGTAGTCCCAGATATCACTGCTCTGTTGACGATGATACCTTCTACAGCGACTTGGTTTTCAGTTATTGATCTAAAGAATGCTTTCTTTAGTATTCCCATCGCCGAAGAGAGTAGAGATATTTTTGGTTTTTCCCTCGGAGGCCGAAGCTTCCGGTTTAAACGCGCACCTCAAGGTTATTGTGAAAGTCCCTCTATTTACAGTCAAGCTCTAAAATGTCATCTTGATGCCTTTTCCTTACCGTCCGGTGCCGCTCTCATTCAGTACATGGATGACTTATTAGTTGCAGCAAGGAGAGGCTACGGAGAATGAGTTGAGAAAGTGGAAGGAAAGTACAGGAATGTTAGATGAGATGGGGTGTTGGGTTGAATTATCAGAACATCAACGTTGGCTGTTACCAGATGCTTATGTACTACCTGTAGTTACTATGGCACATGGTCCAGCTCACCTAAGTGCAAAAGGAATATGTAAACTTCTGGCTCCAGTGTGGCAAAATGAGGGGATCCCAAAGTGTGCAAATAATGTAGTAAAACATTGTATTGTTTGCTTGATGTACAATCCGGGAAAGGGAACCCCAACTCCAACAGGTCATTTTGCTCCTCCAACATATCCATTTGAGGTGTTGCAGATCGATTATATTCACATGGAACGATGCAACAACCTCAAATATGTTCTGGTGGTAGTATGTGCTTTTTCTAGATGGGTAGAAGCCTACCCTCTGAAGGACAATACTGCTTTATCAACTGCCAAAATACTTTTGAAAGAATTCTTCCCTAGGTTTGGTTTGCCGCGCATTGTCTGGAGTGACAATGGGAGCGAATTTGTGGGTCAAGTCATGCAAAAAGTTTGTGCAGGTCTTGGCATAAAACAGAAGTTCCACGCGGCGAATCACCCACAGTCGGCTGGTTTAGTAGAATGCTACAATGGAACCTTGAAGCTTAAAATTGCTAAGGTGCAAGCTAGCACAGGACTTAATTGGCCTGATGCTTTACCATTGGCTCTTCTGTCCACCAGAACAGCAGTACACTCTCGTTTGGGGCTTAGCCCTTACGAAGTGATATTTGGTCGCCCAGCTAATGTATGGGGAGTTCCTCGCCCTAAGAAATACTCAGACTTGCCATACCCGATGTTGATTGACTACTTGCATGACCTTACAACTAAATTGCGTGTTCTTCATCAACAGGTTCAGAATGCTCTACCAGAGGCTTCCACAGACCCAGGTCATTCCATCCGACCAGGTGACTGGGTCTGCACGAAAAATTTCCAACGACAGAGAAATTTGGAGCCCAGATGGAGAGAGCCACGCCTGGTTCTTTTGACCACAAGAACAACAGTTAAAGTCGAAGGAAAGAAAAACTGGGTGCATGCCGTGCACTGCAAGAAAGTGCCTTTGCCCTTGCCTTTCGATCAGTGGGTCCGTAGAGGCATCAGTGACTCTGAAAGTGAGAAAGTTCCGCAATTTGTACCATTCAGTGATGCGCGTCTAATTGGAACACTTTCTGAGAAAGAGGACGACGACATCCTTCAAGAAGCAATACCATCGCATCGTCGCTTGAACACGACAAATCCAGGAACATTGTTTCAAAACCAGACTGCCTCTGGACAGGAACGCTATAATTTGAGACCAAGACCAAAGAACTTGTAAATTTCTCTCCTATGTAGTACTCTATCCCGGTTGCAGGGTCACGGTAGGAGTCTTAGTTACGACCTAAGTAAGTGGCAATAGGCCTGCAGGACCTCACAGTGTCATAGGACGGTAGATAATCGTGACTACAGTGATTGAGGAAGATTGCCGTGAGCATCCACTTAGAAAGATGGAGGCTACATTAGATAAAAGAGAAAGTAAAAATGTAAAGAATAATTGTAAAGAAATATGTAGTCGTTGTAGTATTGCTCTATGCGTCATTATATTGTCGTGTATTCTTTTGGCATCTGTAAACTGGATCATTATTACTCTGCAGCAAAAAGTTGTCTCTTCTCCTACCTCTACATCTTCTTCTACTATCTCTCCGCACCTATTTCACACTCTTCCCCAGCATGAACTCATCAGAAGAACTGAATACTTTAACAATTCCTTCGTCCAGTTGTTACATCAACATCAGTTAGTGATCAATACAACTGACTGTTGGGTGTGTGGACTCATACCACATACGGTAGAAAAAGGAATGCCATATTTAGTTCTTCCATTCTCCTATGAAGGTTCCGCTTGGGCTTATTTTGTCATTTTCAATAATGCATATCAAAGTAAAATTAAACAACCTGTCAGTTCACATAGTGTTGGTTCAAATTTCAGTCATAGTTTATTGATAAAGGGAATGGTAGCTATGGCTAAAATCATGGAAAAAAGTGAAGCTTCCATAGATGAAAGAAAAGCATATACCAATTGGAACATAACTAATTACATTTCCAGCCTCAATGATAAGGTTAAGCAAGGAAAATCTCCTCCGATACGGGTCATACCCCAACAAGGAAATTTCTGTCTGCAAATAAATGGTAGAACTCCAAACACCGGACAAAGAGAAAGTTTATGTTCCCATACATATGTTTATTCAGCCCTGATTTCACTGCCGTTAGTACCATCTCAAGGTACATACTTCGTTTGCCACGATAGGGCTTATACATGGTTGCCAGCTGATTTCTCTGGTACTTGTTATATAGCCTTTCTTCTTCCCCCTACATACACCGCTCCTGCGAACCATCATAAAAATAGATATGGCAGAGGGATTGTGGATTCGAAAGACACAGCAGGACAAGAGGGAGGAGATTTCCTCAAAGGATTTCTTCCCTTCTGGGGTCCAATGGCCAACAGCAGAAATATAAGGCAATTGGTTCGTGTCGTAGAAACCACCATAGACATCACTGTAGGAGCTTTAAGTAACATTACAGCTGAACTACAGGCTGATCGTCTTATGACCTTGCAGAACCGTGTTGCCTTAGACTTTGTTCTTGCGGACCGTGGTGGAGTATGCAAATTGATCGGATCAAGTTGCTGTATTTTCATACCTAATGACGCTCCGACAGTATACCAAGCTATCTCTAAGTTACACATAATCTCCGAGTCGATTCATCAGGACGAAGGAGATTGGTCCTTTTCAGAGTGGTTTTGGGGATTACTGTCCAAATGGGGTTGGAAGGTATTGACATTCTTTGGAGTAATTTTAGCTTTTATATTCTCTTGTTGTCTTTGTATGCACTGCGGTCCTGCCATCTGCAACCTATGTGCTACTGCATGTATTCCCAAACCCAAGTCACAAAGAGCAGAGAATATCAAAATGATGGTACAGCAACAGCTTGATGACCTCATGGCCATAGACATCGACTCAGATTAACATGAGTTTGTGTATCTTGCCTGAGTTCTGGCAAAAGGAGGGTCTGAGGAAATTCGATTTTTAATACGATCGTATCGACCCGCCATTTTGTGGCCCGCCGCCATTTTATGTTGCCTTCACTCAGGCAGCACAGCGAACGAAGTCCATTCTGCCTTTTCTGCTTATTCTGCAACATGGTGTTCAAAACAGCCTTCTGCCTCTATCTTTACAAGGCTGGTATTAAGGTCTGACCGAGTACACTAATCCCTGTCTGGTTTTCTAATCCTTGTTTCAACTATCTGTAGGCTCACACTATTCTCCGCCGATCTTATCTTATCGTCTGGCCTTCGCTGTCCTTTGCTAGTATTCTCTCATTTCACAACTGTCCTCCAAACGCACACAAACTTATCGCACCACATGCAACTTCGTTGTGGATCGGTTAATGAATTAGTTCAAGGGAGGGGTGACAAACACAGCTGGAGGGGAGGCAACCTTAAGTCACTTGATACTTTGTTTTCCAATTCCTTCTATTGGTGCTGTCTTGTTTTCCGACATTTCTATTGGCTCTGTTCTATCTTTACATTATTCTTACTGGCTCCTTTCTATGTGTTCTGGGAGTGTATGTAGTTAATAAATGGTTTTTATACGGTATATAAGATTGTGCACCACAAAGTAAAGTGGCAGTCTCCTGAGAACATACCTTGTGTACTTCTTGGACAACTGTACTAGCTGCAGCTAATAAAATCTGATCTTTTACGCCTGACAGAGTGTCCCGTGTCTCTGTTAGTTGAGGCAGGTGAATCCAAGGAGATTTCAGGCGTACCCTGCGCCGCCAGGCCCATAAGGTTCTGGTTCTTCACACCCTATAATCTTGTGGGACTGATGTCAATTTCCCTGGTGAACTGAGATCCATTTGTTAACACCTTTTTGTGCAGGGATGGCAATTATAAGTGGTGTGATAATTACCGGGTGCAATAAAGTAAGAACCCCCTTTTAAATTTCATAAGGTAAAACCTGCCAGAATTTAACTGGGGAGAAAGTCCTCTATGTAAGACTCATCTCTACATAGTAACAATCTAAACAGAACACGAAACCCTCGCCACGTGGCCTACACCATGGAACTGAACTAAGGCCCATATTTAGGAAAAAGTGCTGCATCAGCTATGATGCGCCACCTTTCTTGTATCCCTTACCGGCACCATGGTTGCGCCTTATTTATAATACAGCGCACCATGGCAGTCATTAGCACAATAGCATCAAAAATGTTTGACGCTATTGTGGCGCTTTCCTACAGTAGCATCAAAACTTTTGACGCTAGAGCAGCAAAGTGCAAGAAGGCCCGTAGGTTACTATGGGAGCGTCATTTTAACGCCTGCTCTGAGCAGACGTTAAAAATGCAGCCAAAAATGGCGCAGTGAAATCTTTAAATTTTCACTACTAGTAAATACTTCCAAACCTGCAGAGATTACGGAATAACGTGCTGGAAAAATATTGACATGATTTTTAGCATTTATGCCCCCTGAGGTTACCATCTTTTTTTCACATTTATGTTCCCTCCGGTTACTGCCATTTTTTATGGGTAAATTGACATTGGCTTTGGCCTGCACGATGTAAACCTTACCACCCATTGCAGTACTGCCGTACTCTAAATGGGAAAATGGGTGGTGACTGGGCTACCACACTATTATCAGGCCCAGTAGAATTATGCGATTTTGCTGCAATTTCCTACATAATTATGTATTTGCCGCATTTGCCACATAATCCATCATCTGCTGCATTCGCTGCAGATTTTAACAAAAACAAATTTTGTTTCTGGCTCAAACAGATCAAAAGTTACAAAACATATGTTGACTTGGGTTCCTATGCACCGGAACGCTTTTGGGTAAGTGTCACTGGTCATCTTTAAGTTTCCCATTGCTGTATTTAGGTGTTAAATTGTTACTAATAAGGTGAACTTTTTTCCTAGACACTATTACCAGCTGTAACATTACAAAATAATGAAGTAATGCCACTACAAAATGTGCCACATAATTTGCCTTTGCTTGCCGCATAAATTGTTCAACCCTGCTGCATAATTTGATCCCCCTTTGCTGCATAATTCCAATGGCAATGACTGTTATACACAGTGTTACAAAACTAGCAGCCATAGGTACATAAAACATCTGTCACAGTGACTGCTGCATGAAAGCAAGTACCTAACACTCATGTCTCTTACATACATAAGTTAAGCCTAAAGGTATTTACTAATAAGGATCAACGGGATATGCGTAAGATCACGTGCATGCGTCCGGGCTGCCTGATTTGGAGGCATCCTATGTAAGTGTTTATGGTCTTCCATGTGTGGCATCCTATGTAAGTGTTTATGGTCTTCCATGTGTGGCATCCTATGTAAGTGTTTATGGTCTTCCGTGTGGCATCCTATGTAAGTGTTTATGATCTTCCGTGCGGCATCCTATGTAAGTTTTTATGGTCTTCCATGTGTGGCACCCTATGTAAGTGTTTATGGTCTCCCGGGTGTGGCACCCTTTGTAAGTGTTTATGGTCTCCCATGTGTGGCATGCTATGTAAATGTTTATGGTCTTCTGTGTGGCATCTTATGTAAGTGTTTATGGTCTCCATGTGTGGCACTCTATGTAAGTATTTATGGATTTATGGTTTCCCGTGTGTGGCACCCTTTGTAAGTGTGTATGGTCTCCCGTGTGCGGCACCCTATGTAAGTGTTTATGGTCTCCCATTTGCGGCATCCTATGTGAGTGTTTATGGTCTTCCGTGTGCGGCTCCCTATTTAAGTGTTTATGGTCTCCTGTGTGCGGCACCCTATGTAAGTGTTTATGGTCTTCCATGTGCGGCACCCTATGTAAGTGTTTATGGTCTTCCGTGTGGCATCCTATGTAAGTGTTTATGGTCTCCCATGTGCGGCACCCTATGTAAGTGTTTATGGTCTGCCATGTGTGGCACCCTATGTAAGTGTTTATGGTCTCATATGTGTGGCCCCCTATGTAAGTGTTTATGGTCTTCCGTGTGGCGTCCTATGTAAGTGTTTATGGTCTCCCATGTGTGGCACCCTATGTAAGTGTTCATGTTCTCCCATGTGCGGCACCTTATGTAAGTGTCTATGGTCTTCCGTGTGCTGCACCCTATGTAAGTGTTTATGGTCTCCCGTGTGCAGCACCTTATGTAAGTGTTTAGGGTCTCCTGTGTGCGGCACCCTATGTAGGTGTTTATGGTCTTCTGTGTGTGGCACCCTCTGTAGGTGTTTATGGTCTCCCATGTGGCATCCTATGTAAGTGTTTATGGTCTCCCATGTGTGGCACCCTATGTAAGTGTTTATGGTCTCATATGTGTGGCACCCTATGTAAGTGTTTATGGTCTTCCGTGTGGCATTCTATGTAAGTGTTTATGGTCTCCCATGTGTGGCACCCTATGTAAGTGTTCATGTTCTCCCATGTGCAGCACCTTATGTAAGTGTTTATGGTCTTCCGTGTGGCATTCTATGTAAGTGTTTATGGTCTCCCATGTGTGGCACCCTATGTAAGTGTTCATGTTCTCCCATGTGCAGCACCTTATGTAAGTGTTTATGGTCTTCTGTGTGGCATCCTATGTAAGTGTTTATGGTCTCCCGTGTGCAGCACCCTATGTAAGTGTTTAGGGTCTCCTGTGTGCGGCACCCTATGTAGGTGTTTATGGTCTTCTGCGTGTGGCACCCTCTGTAGGTGTTTATGGTCTCCCATGTGCGGCCCATGTGTGGCACCCTGTGTAAGTGTTTATGGTCTTCCATGTGGCATCCTATGTAAGTGTTTATGGTCTCCCATGTGTGGCACCCTATGTAAGTGTTTATGGTCTCATATGTGTGGCACCCTATGTAAGTGTTTATGGTCTTCCATGTGGCATCCTATGTAAGTGTTTATGGTCTCCCATGTGTGGCACCCTGTGTAAGTGTTCATGTTCTCCCATGTGCGGCAGCTTATGTAAGTGTATATGGTCTTCCGTGTGTGGCATCCTATGTAAGTGTTTATGGTCTCCTGTGTGCGACACCCTATGTAAGTGTTTAGGGTCTCCTGTGTGCGGCACCCTATGTAGGTGTTTATGGTCTTCTGTGTGTGGCACCCTCTGTAGGTGTTTATGGTCTCCCACGTGCGGCCCATGTGTGGCACCCTATGTAAGTGTTTATGGTCTTCCGTGTGCAGCACCCTATGTAGGTGTTTATGGTCTCCCATGTGTGGCACCCTATGTAAGTGTTTATGGTCTCCTGTTTGCGGCACCTTATGTAGGTGTTTATGGTCTCCCATGTGCAGCCCATGTGCAGCACCCTATGTAAGGGTTTATGGTCTCCCATGTGTGGCACCCTGTGTAGGTGTTTATGGTCTCCCATGTGCGTCCCATGTGCCTCCCATGTTTGGCACCCTCTATAAGTGTTTATGGTCTGCCATGTGCGGCCCATGTGCGTCACCCTATGTAAGTGTTTATGGTCTCCTGTGTGCGGCACCCTGTGTAAGTGTTTATAGTCTCCCATGTGGAGCACCCTATGTGGGTGTTTATGGTCTCCCATGTGCGGCCCCTTGTGCGGCACCCTATGTAAGTGCTTATGGTCTCCCGTGTGCAGCTCCCTATGTAAGTGTTTATGGTCTCCCGTGTGCGGCACCCTATGTAGGTGTTTATGGTCTCCCATGTGCAGTACATATGCGGCACCCTATGTAAGTGTTTATGGCCTCCCATGTGCGGCACCCTGTGTAGGTGTTTATGGTCTCCTGTGTGTGGCACCCTTTGTAAGTGTTTATAGTCTCCTGTGTGCGGCACCCTGTGTAGGTGTTTATGGTCTCCCATGTGCGGCCCGTGTGCGGCACCCTATGTAAGTGTTTATGGTCTCCCATGTGCAGCCCATGTGCTGCACCCTATGTAAGTGTTTATGGTCTCCTATGGCCGGCACCCTATGTAGGTGTTTATGGTCTCCTATGTGTGGCACTGTATGTAAGTGCTTATTGTCTCCCGTGTGCGGCACCCTGTGTAAGTGTTTATGGTCTCCCATGTGCAGCACCCTATGTAGGTGTTTATGGTCTCCCATGTGCGGCACTCGTGCGGCACCCTATGTAAGTGTTTATGGTCTCCCATGTGCGGCCCATGTGTGGCACCCTATGTAAGTGTTTATGGTCTCCCATGTGCAGCCCTCGTGTGGCACCTGATAGAGCGAACCGTAGTAATAATTTACCTGTGTTCGGACGCTCTTTAGGCCGATGAATCTTTTGACTAAGTGGGAACTCTCCGTACTCTTATATCGATCAGTCGCATCAAATCAATAATCAATAACGAACATAAGCAATACCTTGATCAACATAACACTTAACAATTAATGCAGAATACATTTCGGCGAACCCTGACCTTTCAGTCAGGAATAACCACACCAGTTTATTGCAAAGTTAGTGAATTTATTTCCCTATATTAACAAAGCTAGCACAATATATATGTGTCTCAACACCAAATGATAAACATAAATGAACATTAATAGCTGTCCATAACGGCGAAACAAGTGTAATCTATGTAGCATTTGAATCACAAGGCATTCGATAATGGCAATGCAAATCACTAATACGATAATCTGTAATGAGCTAATTGCGTACATTTAGTCAGCATAACAAGATCTCAAATTGCATCGTGCGACATGTGGAATCCTCGTCGTCTAACATCAAATTAGCATCGGCATGTGGGACTTCATGCAAAGCAAAAACAAGTAGTGATGGACGGAATGCTGAACATTGTCAAACATTCACCCCCAGTACAGTGATCTGGGCCTAAATCCATCGTTTTTTTGCTGCCCATGCCATTCCAGTTTGGACCCAGCCATATGCAAATCAGTCTTGACCCTGTTCCCCATGGGAACAGTCCAGCCCGAACTGCTAGGCCAGGTCTTCCCTGGACTGGAAACAAGCATCCTGGGACCGGTTTCGGGGTTTCACCCCTCATCAGCCAGGCTAGCTTGAATCCAGTGGCATGGGAAGCACGGGACCCACGTCTGGGCATACCCTTCCCACTTAGGGCGACAAAGCAAAAACAAGTAGTGATGGACGGAATGCTGAACATTGTCAAACATTCACCCCCAGTACAGTGATCTGGGCCTAAATCCATCGTTTTTTTGCTGCCCATGCCATTCCAGTTTGGACCCAGCCATATGCAAATCAGTCTTGACCCTGTTCCCCATGGGAACAGTCCAGCCCGAACTGCTAGGCCAGGTCTTCCCTGGACTGGAAACAAGCATCCTGGGACCGGTTTCGGGGTTTCACCCCTCATCAGCCAGGCTAGCTTGAATCCAGTGGCATGGGAAGCACGGGACCCACGTCTTGGCATACCCTTCCCACTTAGGGCGACAAAGCAAAAACAAGTAGTGATGGACGGAATGCTGAACATTGTCAAACATTCACCCCCAGTACAGTGATCTGGGCCTAAATCCATCGTTTTTTTGCTGCCCATGCCATTCCAGTTTGGACCCAGCCATATGCAAATCAGTCTTGACCCTGTTCCCCATGGGAACAGTCCAGCCCGAACTGCTAGGCCAGGTTTGACAATGTTCAGCATTCCGTCCATCACTTGTTGTTTTTGCTTTGTCGCCCTAAGTGGGAAGGGTATGCCCAGACGTGGGTCCCGTGCTTCCCATGCCACTGGATTCAAGCTAGCCTGGCTGATGAGGGGTGAAACCCCGAAACCGGTCCCAGGATGCTTGTTTCCGGTCCAGTGAGGACCTGGCTTGGCAGTTCGGGCTGGACTGTTCCCATGAGGAACAGGGTCAAGACTGATTTGCATACGGCTGGGTCCAAACTGGGGTGGCATGGTGAGCAAAAGAACGATGGATTAAACCCAGATCTGTGACTGGGGGTGAGTGTTTGACAATGTTCAGCATTCCGTCCATCACTTGTTGTTTTTGCTTTGTCGCCCTAAGTGGGAAGGGTATGCCCAGACGTGGGTCCCGTGCTTCCCATGCCACTGGATTCAAGCTAGCCTGCCTGATGAGGGGTGAAACCCCGAAACCGGTCCCAGGATGCTTGTTTCCGGTCCAGTGAGGACCTGGCTTGGCAGTTCGGGCTGGACTGTTCCCATGAGGAACAGGATCAAGACTGATTTGCATACGGCTGGGTCCAAACTGGGGTGGCATGGTGAGCAAAAGAACGATGGATTAAACCCAGATCTGTGACTGGGGGTGAGTGTTTGACAATGTTCAGCATTCCGTCCATCACTTGTTGTTTTTGCTTTGTCGCCCTAAGTGGGAAGGGTATGCCCAGACGTGGGTCCCGTGCTTCCCATGCCACTGGATTCAAGCTAGCCTGGCTGATGAGGGGTGAAACCCCGAAACCGGTCCCAGGATGCTTGTTTCCGGTCCAGTGAGGACCTGGCTTGGCAGTTCGGGCTGGACTGTTCCCATGAGGAACAGGGTCAAGACTGATTTGCATACGGCTGGGTCCAAACTGGGGTGGCATGGTGAGCAAAAGAAAGATGGATTAAACCCAGATCTGTGACTGGGGGTGAGTGTTTGACAATGTTCAGCATTCCGTCCATCACTTGTTGTTTTTGCTTTGTCGCCCTAAGTGGGAAGGGTATGCCCAGACGTGGGTCCCGTGCTTCCCATGCCACTGGATTCAAGCTAGCCTGGCTGATGAGGGGTGAAACCCCGAAACCGGTCCCAGGATGCTTGTTTCCGGTCCAGTGAGGACCTGGCTTGGCAGTTCGGGCTGGACTGTTCCCATGAGGAACAGGGTCAAGACTGATTTGCATACGGCTGGGTCCAAACTGGGGTGGCATGGTGAGCAAAAGAACGATGGATTAAACCCAGATCTGTGACTGGGGGTGAGTGTTTGACAATGTTCAGCATTCCGTCCATCACTTGTTGTTTTTGCTTTGTCGCCCTAAGTGGGAAGGGTATGCCCAGACGTGGGTCCCGTGCTTCCCATGCCACTGGATTCAAGCTAGCCTGGCTGATGAGGGGTGAAACCCCGAAACCGGTCCCAGGATGCTTGTTTCCGGTCCAGTGAGGACCTGGCTTGGCAGTTCGGGCTGGACTGTTCCCATGAGGAACAGGGTCAAGACTGATTTGCATACGGCTGGGTCCAAACTGGGGTGGCATGGTGAGCAAAAGAACGATGGATTAAACCCAGATCTGTGACTGGGGGTGAGTGTTTGACAATGTTCAGCATTCCGTCCATCACTTGTTGTTTTTGCTTTGTCGCCCTAAGTGGGAAGGGTATGCCCAGACGTGGGTCCCGTGCTTCCCATGCCACTGGATTCAAGCTAGCCTGGCTGATGAGGGGTGAAACCCCGAAACCGGTCCCAGGATGCTTGTTTCCGGTCCAGTGAGGACCTGGCTTGGCAGTTCGGGCTGGACTGTTCCCATGAGGAACAGGGTCAAGACTGATTTGCATACGGCTGGGTCCAAACTGGGGTGGCATGGTGAGCAAAAGAACGATGGATTAAACCCAGATCTGTGACTGGGGGTGAGTGTTTGACAATGTTCAGCATTCCGTCCATCACTTGTTGTTTTTGCTTTGTCGCCCTAAGTGGGAAGGGTATGCCCAGACGTGGGTCCCGTGCTTCCCATGCCACTGGATTCAAGCTAGCCTGGCTGATGAGGGGTGAAACCCCGAAACCGGTCCCAGGATGCTTGTTTCCGGTCCAGTGAGGACCTGGCTTGGCAGTTCGGGCTGGACTGTTCCCATGAGGAACAGGGTCAAGACTGATTTGCATACGGCTGGGTCCAAACTGGGGTGGCATGGTGAGCAAAAGAACGATGGATTAAACCCAGATCTGTGACTGGGGGTGAGTGTTTGACAATGTTCAGCATTCCGTCCATCACTTGTTGTTTTTGGACTTCATGCAAAAACAATTTAGCAACATAAATTTAGAAAACTCCTAACTAGGGCTCTTATCAAAATCAGCAGTTGGTTACCTAAAAGAAACACAATGCAATTTTACAATTTTCCTTTCATATTTACCAATTACGATCAGCATACAAGGAAGTCTTCGTCTCACAGGTACCGTTTGGGGCAAAGGGGCAGGGGTGGACGGGGCAATTGCCTCACGGCGGCAAGGTAAAACTACTATTTCATGCAAAGGGATCAAAGTTAAAGTCTCTAGGGCAACAATCATTAAAGTCTCTTTCTCTCGATTAGAGAAAGCATCAAAGTCTCTCTCAAAATGGCGTCGCAGCAAGGTGGGCCATAATAGCTACGAAGTCTGCAAAATGGCGGGATGTCCAATAATGGCCTCATCTCTTCTCGTGCACCTGGTTTTTATAGACAACAGTTCGAATCCAATAGGGTCTCCATTGGAGGGTTCATAGGTTAGCTTCAAATTGTCCAATCAAAAACAACAGTTCTCAAGCTTTTACTTAAGCATACATTATCCTTGGAGATGGGTACGCACGTTGCAACATTGTATACCAATTAGTTCACTTTCAGAGCCTCCATTGTCCGCACCTGCAAATCGACCTTGGAGTAAAGAGAAAATATGCCAGGCTGGCACGAAACTTTAAGATAAGCCTGTGAACGGTCTCAGTGGAAAAGTACAGCTTCAAGCAAAAATACACGTTTAATAGCACATTGGAAAAATACGAGCATCTAAACCGTGAGACCAGGCAACTAGGCCAAAGCCTCCACTAAAGTAATGCTAAGCTAAAGCATTTCAAACAAGCAAATCGTAGCACACGTTTATGATTATGTCGGATTAGTGCAATTCTAATACACCACGTTATATAAAGCACGCTTATAAATGTTGGCAAACTACTCTAAGGGCACATTTTGTCCCCGTACAATCTTTATTAGTTCGGTTAAAGTCACACATGATTATTTCACACTACGTTTATGCGTTAATAAATCAAAACCTTCATTTTCTGCTTCATCACACCCTGTGTAAGTGTTTATGGTCTCCCGTGTGCGGCACCCTATGTAAGTGTTTATGGTCTCCCATGTGCGGCACCCTATGTAAGTGTTTATGGTCTCCCATGTGCGGCACCCTATGTAGGTGTTTATGGTCTCCCGTGTGCAGCACCCTATGTAGGTGTTTATGGTCTCCCATGTGCGGCCCTCGTGTGGCACCCTATGTAAGTGTTTATGGTCTCCCGTGTGCGGCACCCTATGTAAGTGTTTATGGTCTCCCGTGTGCGGCACCCTGTGTAAGTGTTTATGGTCTCCCGTGTGCGGCACCCTGTGTAAGTGTTTATGGTCTCCCGTGTGCGGCACCCTGTGTAAGTGTTTATGGTCTTCCGTGTGCGGCACCCTATGTAAGTGTTTGTGGTCTCCCGTGTGCGGCACCCTATGTAAGTGTTTGTGGTCTCCTGTGTGCGGCACCCTATGTAAGTGTTTATGGTCTCCCGTGTGCGGCACCCTGTGTAAGTGTTTATGGTCTTCCGTGTGCATACACACTACATCTGGATCCAAGGACCTGTCCTGATTTTCTTCTGCTTCCTAAGATTGCCCCTGCTGGGGCCCATTTGTTTTGTTTCTGTTCCTTAGAGCTTTCTTCCCTCGAGGGAATACATGGAGGGAATCCACCCCCACACTTCCGGCCTACTTGTGGCTCGGAAGGGAGGCGCCTCTGACCCAGATCCGCCTTAGCTTCCCTTGTTGGCTCCTACCTTTCGCGCACGCTACTTTTATCCCTTTCCTTTTTTATTTGCTCTCTTTCCCCCTTTCATTCACATTTCGGTTTCCCTGTTTCTCTCCATCTTTTTCTCTCTCACCTTTTATCTCAATTAATCAATCAGCATTTCTAAAGCGCGACTTATCTCCCGGTGGGTCTCAATGCGCTATCTCTATATCTCCCACTGTCGCTAGGCTCCTATCTCATTTCACGATTTACTAGTCTAAGCATTGGCGAAGATTTGAAACTTGATAGATGTTGCAGCATTGTTTCACTTGCAGTTCCTTTGGTCCCTGGGAATGTCGAAGGCCCGCAGGGTTTATGATGCCTTTTTTGTTATCTCCAGTTCTTCTCCGAGGGTGATTTGTCCCCTGTGTTTACCCAGTTCTTAATTTGAAAATAAAAACGTGCCGGTGCTCTAAGCTTTCTTCTAAAACACGCTGCTGCTGCAATTAAATGTGCGAGCACATAATACTGAGGCAGCGTAATCCTGGAAGCCATCTCGGGCCTCTTTAATCCATTTACAGCCACTCCCTGCCCCGCCAGCTCACTCTTATAGCTTTCTGCTTTCTCCCTTTGTGACGCTTTTTCTGTTTTCTCTTACTCCATCTTTCCCGTATCTGTCTTTTGCTCGCAGTTAATGCTTGATGCAGAAAAGTAAGTGCCGGTGCCCCGCATCGGAAACCACCGGCACAAATTAATCACTGTTTATCTTTCTACTCTGTGGTCAGTCATCTTTCGGAATTCCCTATTGTGGTGGCTTGTTCTTTGTGAATATTCTTGAAATTATATGACAAAAGACCCTATTTTCTATGAGGTCCACATCAAACTATTTACCTTTTTGGTGTTGCTCTGCTTCCTAGAACTTTTTTGTGCTATTTTTTGGTCTCTGACGTGTGATGCTCACTCTGCTTTGGGTCATTAGTTGTCTGTGCTATACATCTTCACTCTGTGTAGATATTCTGCTATGGTGACGTTTCTGTTTTTGTAGTTTATTGCATTTAATTTTTCTTCTTAGTTTTTATTTGTTTTTTTCCAGTGGGTGACATTCTTTTTTGTATTGTGTACACAGCAGATTCAGGTATTGTCTTTCTGAGCTAAATAAATGGTGTTTTTCCATGGGTGGGGGTGTCATCCCCTGTCATTATGGCATTTGTCTTTCTATTTGTATGATTTTGTAGTCTAAAAATGTTTTTACTTCTTTGAATGTGCATCCTGAATTTGTCACCCTGTTATTGTATGCTAAGAAGTAATGCGTGCCTTCCTATTTCTGCCCGGCTGCTTATTTACAATTGAGCTTGAATCCAGCTTGGTGTAAATAACACACAAGATTGAATATAGCATATGTAACAGAAGAAAGCACTGCATCAATAGATATAACATTATGATATATGCTATAATACAATGGTAATGGTGAAACGGTTGTGCAGGTTAATGTAATTTTGAATTTCAAACAGATCATACTTTTATATCTTTGATGCAGGATGTCTTTAATAATGAAGGTGTTTCTAAAGTTGATTTCCAGGACACCCTAGTTACTCCCTTTTCAATTAGCCTCCAATGAAATACTTGCCCGTTTAGTTAGCAATGTTTAGTGCTGGTGCCAAGTTAGATAAACAGCAGCACAGTGATGCTGTTGACCTGGGGGCCGCATGTAAATGTCAGGAGGGCCGCATGCGGCCCCCGGGCCGTACTTTGAGTATCACTGGTCTAACCAATGCCAATCGCATGGGGTGGTACTCAAAATCATTGTTTTCTGCCCACTGTGCCACATTAGACAGAGGGCCTGATTTAGGATTTTAGGAAGGCAGAGTGGCGGAGGACTTTACGCCTGTCACACTGTCTCTATTCCGCCCACCAAATTTAGAAATGTCCACTGCCTCCACAGACATCTCTATACATTGGCAGCAACTGCTGTCATTTCGGTTCTTGTCAATGTACGAAAGGTTTGATGGAATCCTCCGTCAATCATCGGGGCTGTCTGTCAAACATTTCCAAAGTCTTTTATTTTTCAAAAACAAACTCACAAGGCAGGATAAAAATGACCCTCTACTCCATTTGAGTTTTCTCCCATGATCTGGGCGCCATTTTCCTTTTCTTACTGTCCCTTGTTGCCAGGATATACCTAGCAGTGATGGACATTAAAAATAGTAATCCAGCGGACCACTTTAAATAGGGACGATTGTCGAATGGCTTACCTGTGATGGCCCCTACTCTGTTGGGCCACTGGAGTAAGTTTTACACCGACAGAGTACATTTTACTCCATCAATGTAAAACTTGCAGTCCGTTTGACTCATAATCAGGTGGGCGGAGTCGGAGTGTGGCAAAGTGGTGCAATGGATGGTATACCTGTCCGCCAAAGTCTAAGTCAGCCCCAGAGGCTCACCTAATGCAGATCAGTACTGACTCTGCTCCTCATGGGAACGGTCCATCCTGAACCTTAGTCATCTCACCCCCTCGCTCTGCGGCCCATCGCTTTTTTAGTTTGGAAATCTGAGAGACCCCAACACCCGCTTCCTCTGAATCTTACTGGCTAAGCTACGCATTTGGAAATTAACGGTAATTGGTCAGTCAGTATTATTAGCATGGTAGCAAGGTAATGCATTTATTTGTAACACTGCTAGACATTAGTACCCGGGAGCAGAAATATTTTTTGCATCTTACTACGCATTTAACATCACAGAGTTGTCTACTATGAAATAATAACAAGTTCCAAGTTGGCCTGCTTTTCCACAGTTCATATATCACATTTAATTTTCGAGCTACAACCCATTGATGATACGCATCAAAGAGAGCAAGATATTGAGTACTGAGGTGAAGCAAGCAAGGGAGGAAGAATGAATGATGGGACTGTGTATTAGACAGAATAAAGTACCCTCTCCAGTACATAGGACAACAAAATCATTATGTTGCTTTTTCTTGGTACTTTATATATTGTAACATAACATATACTGTAATGGACACCATAACTTATAACATACATCATATGCCTTAAATGTTACGTTACATACTATCACATATAACATTACATAGAGAAACATCTGATAGTAATAATATTATATGTTTAGCTACTATAATTTCGCTAACAACAGTATTTTCAAAATCTCAAATTCACATTAAAACTCACTTTCTGTGAAGTGCATATTAAAAAAATGATAGGAATACTAGAACAATTCATGCAGTTTAAAACATAGAGAATGTGTTGCATTTATTTTATGGCATACTAAATGGGTAACAGCTTTTGTATCAGGTATAGGTGCTCACACCCCACTTCAGCAACCTGTTCCATTTTGTTCCACCACTGTTTGGCCCTTGGAGTGCTTTCCCCTCTTCTATTGGGGTGGGAGTGAGAGGACCCAGGAGCCAGGCAGTGTGGAGCCTCCCAAATAGTTGGAAGGAGCAGGTTAATGTGTCTATCCTTAACACATGCTCTGCAGTGACTTCTAGCAATCGTGCATTGTCACCCCATCTTTGCAACATCTGGCTGTACAAGTGAGGTCCACTTGCCTACTTACTCTGCCACATGCTAGTGTGGGATATAAATTCAAAATTCCCTTGGGAGTGCCAGATATTCACCATCAACTGGTAAAGAACTATTGTCACAAAACCGCTCCGGTGCCAATGTCGCTAGAGGGGGTGGCTCAGAAGGTTCTCCACCGTAGCATTGATGTAGCAGAAACATCACCGATAGTCCTATGATCCACCTTTTAGATCTGGTGGTCTACAACCTCTCTGCCAATGATCTAGTTTAGAAATAAGTCACTGGAACCCCACATGGAATTGTAAAGATGCATAGGACAGTTGTTCATAGAATATCTTTTCATAACTTGACAAATAAGATAACACAACCTATCACGGTTGATAGCATTGCAAGTATCGTCCACCGCCTTTTGGTCACATGAATTTGACCTTTTCCAACCCCTTTGACCGAGTTGAGAAAGCTGAGAGTGATCAGTGACTTCAGTTGTTCCTTCGTTAAAAAGGTAAAATAACAGACTAAGGGGGTCATTCTGACCCTGGCGGCTGGTGACCGCCAGGGTCACCGACCACGGGAGCACCGCCAACAGGCTGGCGGTGCTCCCAAGGGCATTCTGACCGCGGCGGTTCAGCCGCGGCCAGAAAGGGTAAACCGGCGGTCTCCCGCCGGTTTACCACTGCCCTACAGAATCCTCCATGGCGGCGGAGCGCGCTCCGCCGCCTTGGGGATTCTGACACCCCCTACCGCCATCCTGTTCCTGGCGGGTCTCCCGCCAGGAACAGGATGGCGGTAGGGGGTGCCGCGGGGCCCCTGGGGGCCCCTGCAGTGCCCATGCCAATGGCATGGGCACTGCAGGGGCCCCCGTAAGAGGGCCCCACAAAGTATTTCAGTGTCTGCAAAGCAGACACTGAAATACGCGACGGGTGCAACTGCACCCGTCGCACCTTCCCACTACGCCGGCTCCATTCGGAGCCGGCGTCCTCGTGGGAAGGTAGATTTGCCCTGGGCTGGCGGGCGGCCTTTTGGCGGCCGCCCGCCAGCCCAGGGCAAATCTCAAAATACCCTCAGCGGTCTTGTGACCGCGGAGCGGTATTTTGACGGGGGAACATTGGCGGGCGGCCTCCGCCGCCCGCCAATGTTAGAATCACCCCCTAACTCTTCCTTATACACAACAAGGGAGATTCTTGCATATTTGAAGGTGCAGGCCACCATTGACTTCTTCCTCTCTTGCCTAGGCAACGTCTGCGGATTGTCCATGTAGCATAAAATACAACACTACAAGTCTAACTTGTTTAATGCAAAAATACACAGAACGCAAGCAAAATAATGCGCAACAATTGTTGTTTTGATAGACACACGATTCTGTCCAAAACCCAGTTGGAGCATGTAATGCTAAAATCTATGGGCCAGATTTAACAGAAAATGATGGTCTGCAGTGCTGCACCAAATTTGGCAGCGTCGTGCATCGTCATTTTCAATACGCAGGGATGCGCCGTATTTACTAGAATAATTACTAGCAGTAAATTCTTGAGGCAGAAAAATAAGTGCCGGCCCTCAAAAATAAGTGCCGGTGCTCTGCACCGGAAACAACAAGCACAAATTAAGCACTGTAATGGCCTAGCAATGGTTCTTTGGGAACGCATTCAGTCGATTTTTAGATCAAGTTGTCAGACTGAAGTATAAATGAGACATTAAGAGATAAAGTCAGCGTGAAACTGAAAATCAGACGTGGCGACAGATAAGGGTGCCATTGATTTAATGACCGTCAAAGAAAATGAGGTATTGAAACCGCCTGGAAGCAGGCATGAATACAGAGTGCCTTATTAGGGCAGTGACTGAGGCGGAGAGGGAAGCGCTTTTCTGTAATCCATGTCTGTGTGTGTTGGGTCCTTCGATAAAGGAGTGCTCCACAGCAATATAGAAAGAGGGGTCACAGTCAAGCAGGAGTTAATTTAAGCCGGTAGTTTCCGGTACCCAGCTCCAGCACTTAGTTGTCAACAGCGGCACTTATGATTGCCACATGGTGGCGTTGTTTGTCTAATTTACAGATTAGCACAATAACATTTTATTATTGGACATTAAAAAATTACTAATACATGCCGCCCAAACCTCTCTTATAGCATTGGGTGCCTCGAATAGTCTAAAATGTCACACTGGAAGGTTTATGATGGTAAGTAGTTGTGCTGGTAGTGTCATTGGCAACACTGGTATGTGCAGTGGGTCGTGCAAGCAGCAGTGTCTTCCTGACAAGGGCACTGGCACTTGCTTATTTACAAATTAAGCACTGCAGTCAGGGCGGTCCTAAGCTAGCTGCAGGAAACTCGCACTCTAGAAAAACCATACAGTCAGCTGCCCAGTCTGGTTTTCATGTAATTATTTTTAAGTTAAATGTTCGTGCTTCACGACTGCCTTGTTTGCACGTATGGATAGGCCAACCCTTGTCACCATAGAAGGAGGTGCTCGCTGATGCTAACTGTATGCACTCTTTTGTCTGAAATTCAAATCCTGGCAAGGCTGATCAGCATTTAATCCTTCTAGGAAGATAAAGTGGGGGACATTAAGTTAGTGGTGATAACTCGTCAAAGAGAAACAGATCTGGGCCACCTGGAGATGAGAATAATTGGACACTGCTGAGCGAATGGGGGCCACACAGATGTACACAGGGGGAAGGGATCAGATCGCAAGGTTTACTCAGAGCTTTGCACTCTTGTGATTCCCTTTTTTGATATATAAATAATACTAGCATCATTCTAACTAGTTTTAAGCCATTCAGCACTCTTTGTCCAAGATCACTCACAGTATCAGTGGGGAAACAAGATTGGGAACAGGAATCACAGATTCAAACAAGCATTAGCAATGTAATAGGTCTCACATTTGCTTGAGTTAGAGCAATTGGCTTTGTAAATGCATAACAGGACTTTTCTTGCCACATAAATTGCTGAACCCTGCCGTATAATTTGGTCCTCTCTGCCACATAATTCCAGTGGCCTTACTTTTGTGTAACTAAAGCTCTTCCATTTACCTCTTCCTCTGTCTGCAGCAAAAAATGAAAATATTGCCATTATTTATCATATTTTTTAATATTATTATTTTGGGGTTATCCTTCTACCTAGTGTGGGGAATCAGAGATGATCTAGACAGACAAAGCAGGACGTGCTGTAAGTTATGGGCAAAAATGTTTTGTAAAAGGAATGCCCTGCAAACCGAGTGCAGGGAATATTGTATTATGTTGTCTGTAATGCTCAAAACAACCCCTAGAGGGCACCACTATGAAAATTACATTTATAAGAAACATGGTCATGTAACCATACAGTCAGCCCCTAGAGGGCGTAATGACATGAAAGCAGAATGGCAGAAAACTTTTGCCCTTAAAACTCAAACTACTACGAACTATAAAACAAAATTTCTAGCTATGAGATAACTTAATAAGACATTGAATGGTGGGAGAGATTACTATTATGAGGTTCCCTCAACCTAGTGTGGGGGCCCAGAGACACCCTAGATAGAAAATTCGTCATACTGAACATTTTGATGCTGTTCTCATTGTCCTAGGACCACTACATAGGGAGTTACGGGCAAAAATGTTTTGTAAAAAGAATGTCCACAAAGCATTATGGGGCAATTTTCCAAGTGCAGGGAACATTGTAGTATCTTGATTGTAATGCTCAGAACAACTCCAAGAAGACACAATAATAAAAATAGCATTTGTAAGCAACATGGTCATGTAACCATATAGTAAGCTCCTTAAGGGCCTAACAACATGAAAACAGAATTGCAGAAAGTAATGCAGTGTAACCATATATGCAGCCCTAGAGGCCATAGTGCCTTACACATTTTCAGGTCTAACAAGCCCACCGCATTACTATTGCAACCAAGGCCCTTAAAACTGAAACTTTTCTCAGCTGTCACAATAGCTCCAACCAATAGAGAGCGTAAAAAGACCCAGAATGGTGGGAGAGGTAACTATTTTGTGGTCCCCCAACCAAGTGCAGTGAATATTCTAGTATCAGTTCTCCTGCTGTGCCGGGAGAGCCGCTTTGAGCATTTCTGTGTTTATTTATGTTGTAAATGCTCCAGTTTGTATTTGTTTCAACTGCTAAACTTGTAAATTGGTTCTCATGTAAAGCGCTCCCCTGATGGAGGTTGCCCTGTATGAAACTTCACATAGTCATCTAAAACGGTCCTCCGATTGAGTTTGCACAATATGAAACTTCAGGGCTCCTCCAATCCAGTTTGCGCTATAGGACCCTTTAAAAAAAATATATTAAAAAGAACCCCTCTCCAGCTTGCAGCCTTTGTGCGCAGACACCACAAAGAAACAGCAGCATGCACAAAACAATGAAGAGGAAGAAACAACATAAGGCCAAGCAGCTCAAAGCGGCAAGGCAAAAGAAAAAAGTAGTGCGCCACATTAAGGTATATGCCAGATCGTGCAATAATCCATGTAACAAGGTCAGTCTCCAAGGCGGTAACAAAGCAGCCTGAAGAGCCAAACGTAAAGCATTTACCTACAAAATCAAGGGAATTTTGAAAGACAGGCCCAGGAATGAGTGAAAGTGATGGTTAAAGCCCACATAGTAGATTACAACAGTTTGAAGAGCAGTGCCTGTGTGCTGCTAAGCTCGACCTAAAGAAACTGGTGCTCATTTCAAGTCCAGCAGTGTGGCACAATTCGGATAAATGAACATAGGTCTGGTTCTTAAATGAAAGTGCCTTGTCAGTCAGTGATGGGTTTAGGCACACAATGAGTCATCGGAAATGCATTCTCCCACTCGTCTTACCACTCATGTGTCCATTTATTCCCTCTGATTCAATCTTGCAAGTGTCCAGTTACTCAACCACAATAAACTCACACACAAACTCACAACATATGCAAGATAAACTAAAAAGTATCTGTTGAAAAAGAAAAAAAATACAATTAAACATAGGAGCAGGTGTCTGTCTTGCAGTGGTATTATTCATGGTGTGTTGTGGTTTTGAAGTTCCAACATGGCCCCCACATTCAGAACAATGTGTTGGCCATCTTGGAATGATACACCAGTGAAACTAGGGAAATTATATCTCTATGTCGGTGCTGTGGCCTTGCGGGATGCAGTGGCTCACATGCCCCACGTTGCATCAGACGTACCAGAAAAGAAGAACCCAACCAGAGGAGCTCAGAGCACTGCCCTTTCGCCAACCTGCCAGAGTTTTTAATAATAAAATCACAATTTTCCCTAGGTTTCAACTAATGCCAATCTATTTCTTCACATTCATTTTTATAAAGTGTGGCACAACTCCACGAGTGGCAGACAGCTCCACATAGGAACAGTTTCATACAAGCCCTAAAACACTGATGCAATGTATAATGCAAAATATAGGAGCGCAAAACAATTTTTTATATAATACAATATATACTATAATCGGACTGCAAAGTAGGTATCTGAGTGCAGTATCATAAGTTGAGTCAAGTGTGCAGGGAGACAAAGCAACATAAATTGGAATTACAGCATTTAAAAAAAGTACCTGCTTCCAGACATTAATGCAAGCACGCAAATCTTACACAGTTAGAAATGTGCTGAAACCATCCAGTTAGGGACTAGTAGCATGGTGTATCCAAGGGCTTTACACAGTCTGTTTCTATGGGAAATGCATAGATACGTATGAGTGCACTGTACCACTAAATGTTTACAGCTCAATTGCGTGCCTGGGAGTTGGGTGTTGGGTGTTCATCTTGGATCCCAAGGCAATGGACCCCAGAGACAAGGTTCAAAACAGCATTTCAAAATACGGTCAAATTAGAAATAGGAGTGACACAAAATGTGAGTTCTAAAGTGGAATTTAGAGGGGTGCATTGCACTAGGGGTTGGAGTCATGTGACCATTATCCACGTCATCCCTAGTTGGGGGCCTGATGTTTGGGATTCATGCAGGACCTAAAAGAATTGGATTGACTATTGCCATTCCTTTCTGCCAGAGTCTGAGTGTGTTAAGGGACGTGTGGTGGAGAGGTGTTTCTGGAGATCCTCTGATGTACTGGTGTAGGTGGACCTCGTACAATGATGGTTCATTAGGTGTGCTAGTCTATGGGGAGTGTAATTGATCATCTTAACTAGATCAGTTCAGTTAGCGGTTTTAGCTCATTGCTAATCTTCTGTTTTGATGGTTCAGTTACTTTCTGCTTGGTTCCTGTGTCTCCCTGTCCCGGTCTATTTCACTGCAGCTGGGGGGCGTTCATCTTCTGTAGTCCTCAGACTGGGGTTCCTAGCCCTCTAATACTAATCCATCCATTATGAACCCATGTTTCCAGATCTCTCTGGTCATCTGCGTCAACTAGGTGCGCTACCAATTCTAGCTCTGATCTAGCCCTTGTCTTCCCTTTACCACCTGAGTGAAATTATGGCTTCAACGACCTTGTCCTGAGGGTACAGAAAGGACTATCACATCTTCCTGGCTTTAGTTCACCACTCACATGCAGGGGATCTGAGAGGCTAAAGACATTCATCTCAGATTGGTTAGCCGCCCAACCGCACAACTCAACTTTCTGTTCTCTGGAGCATCCCTGGCAAGCTTGTTAACAGATATACATTTTTTATGGGGATCATGATCCCGGTAACTGCAGGTGGCCATGGGAGTGTTGATTCTTGGATTACGGGAGCACAGAAGGAATGTAGGTGTGCCGACAGACGTGGTACTTCTATTGAACCTTAACGGACCACAAAAGCCTGGTGTTCTCCTCGATGGGGCCCATCTTTTACTATATGGAGGGTTCCTGCTAACTATTGATTCCCTAGTACGGGTTACTAATTACTCAAGGATTAGGTAGGTGTCATGGTCCTGATGAATCGCACTAGATCATTTTTGACTAAATAGCGAGAAACATGTTGACCAAATTCCAAAAGTAGCACAGGGGATCTTGTGTCTACTCTCACTATAACTCCATATTGAGTGATTTAGTGATTTTTTCTCATTGTCTATGTTTTTTTGGGGGAGTTTAAAGATTGTTTTGTCTTCTCCCCCACTCTTGTTTTCTAATCATGGCAGAGGTCAGACATTCTAATAAATTGCGTTTTACCTCTAGTCATTTTTAACAGTTTTTTCATATCAATCCTAGATTAGTATTTTTGCTGACCTGCTTTCTCTCACAAAAAGATCGCCGGCAAAGAGCCCCCCAGTGGGGCCCATCAGGCATTGCAGTGCTGGCCTGACGAGCATAGCCCTATGATGAAGCATGTCACCGTAAGGTGAGTGAGGGCTCTTGCTCTAAAAATATTTTTGATTTCTAGCAACCTACAATTTTCAGAGACATTTTGTATGGAATTGTGTATATCTTTTTGATTAAGACAGTGTTAATCCTTGCCCTGGACATATTATTGGAATATAGTAAAACATAGTGAGTTTTTGAAGCATTTAAAATAGATTTTCTTTTGGGACAAATTATAGATATTGTTTTATCAGACCGAGTTTTATGGAGGAGAAATACAAATGGAGCATTTTAGAGAAATCCTGCTGCCCCATATCTAAAGGAATAGTACTGGTATTTTGCAGAATAGACCCATTTCTTAGTAGTACAGTACAGTACAAACACTTCTAACATGGTAGTGTCTTATCAAGCGATTTCTGAGATAGATACTTGGACTGGATTGGCAGTTATGCCATTGTCTGTGTATATGAGGGAAGCTTGCACAGGTGCTGTCTGTACCATTCTTGATGTACCTGTAGCTTACTGCCATGAAGTAACCATCCTTTTGAAGTAAACAAGCTTTCCTTGTCACTGCACCTGTTTCATGTGAGCATGCTTGTAGTTTGCTGTACATACCTTTACCAGGTGGATGAAGGAAATTGCAGTGGAAAAGGGAAAGTGTGCACAGCTGATGAGACCAAGTGCCCAGGAATCAGCAAGGTTAGCCAGCGACATTGCAGCCAGCCTTAAAGTGGTAGCGGGTGATTTCATTTTTCCAGGCTGGCAGGGCCTGTAATGCCAATAAAGGCAGATTGTGTGTCAAGCCTTTGCAATGCAAATGGTCAGTAGGAAGGGACAAACTGCCCAGGAACAAACAGGGCTAATCTGAGACATTGAGATGAGTAGTAAGGAAAAGTTGTGAGGGGCATTTTCATTTTTCCCCAAAAATGTTGGTTACTGGGCCCCAGTGCTTAATTTGTAAATAAAAAGGTGCTGGTGCTCAAAGCTCTCCTCTTAAACACGGGGCTGCTGCAATTAAAAGGGCGAGCATATAATACTGAGGAAGCGTAACCCTGAAGCCACCTCGGGCCTCTTCAATCCATTTACAGCCACTCCCTGCCCCTTCAGCTCACTCTTGCAGCTTCCTGATTTTCCCCTTTCTGACGTTTTTTCGTTTTCCTCTTCCTCCGTCTTTCCCTGTGTCTTTTGCTCGCAGTAAATGCTTGAGACAGAAAACTAAGCGCCGGCCATCAGAAATAAGTGCTGGTGCTCCGCACCGGAAACAACAAGCACAAAATAAGCACTGCTGGGCCCAAGGCCAGAATTCCTAGATGAACAAGGCAATGAAAAGACTCTGCTCTTCTACAGCAGACCTGAGCTGCCCTATCCAGCAGGTTCAGTCAACAAACCATCTTGTCTGGAGGCAGCATTTAGAGAATTAGGAGTTGCCTGGGACAGTAATTAACACTTGTTTGGTTACTAATGTTCAAGATTATAGGTCTCTTGATAGAGATATGGGCAGTGTTAATGGGGTGTGCAGGGGACAATGGGAAGGGACCAGAAAGAGGAGATTTGAAAGAAAGTTAACTTGTGGAGACATGCACAAAAGATGTTTTTTGCAAGGCTAACAGATCAGACATGGGCTGGGCTAAGTCTGAACAAAATGAGAACTACAAAATCTCTGCTGTGCTGCGGTCCTAGCAGAAGGAGTAAAAACAGGGGAAGTTTCATTTCACCACATTGTTTTTTTTATTCCGAAATGTTATTCACTATTAATATTGAAAGTGGAAGTTGGCTGGGAGAAAATTCTATAAGGCCAGAAGGATGACTCCTTATGTAAACTAGAAAAAGCAAGAGTCTCTGGGATTTAAGAAATGTATTAGGTTTAAGTAGATGGGTGAGGACAGAAGGGCAGCAACCGACTAAGCTCATGGTCTCACCCATGCATGTGCACGGTGTCAGCTAGGGTCAGAGCAGCGATCCTACTAGGGCTTGCCAAACTTGTGCTTGTTTACCTTCAGGAGCTTGCGTTGGGCTTGGGATGTGAACATCTGCTCAGAATGTTGGCTTCCTTTGTCCTACAGGTGGAATCTGGGCTTTTTAAAGAGTGTATGGTTTCTGCGCAGGTTTGCAGCTTTGACTGATCTTCCACTTCTTTCCTCGTTCATGGTGTGTATTTGTTCAGCAGAAGGCAGGGGTCTTAGCGAAGGGTTCTGTTCAATCATACAGCAGATATTTATTAGAGTTATGGTAAAGAAGTACTGATACTGTGTTGGACATGGTCCTTTTTGCAGGGCAATCCCCAAAACTTTTTGCCTTCCTCCTCCTATTTTTCTGATCTCTGTTTGTTGGCTCCAGGACTCCTGAGCACTTTATCACTGCTGATCAGTGCTAAAGTCCATGTGTCGTCCCCTCTAAACTTGGTACCATTGGCTTATACTTGATTTTCACATTTATTTTACCTGCTAGTCCCTTGTACAGTGGTATCCTTTATACCTGGGGCCTGTAAATGAAATGCTACTAGTGGGCCTGCAGCGCTGCTTGCGCCACCCACTGAAGTAGCCTTTCAAACCTGTCGCAGGCCTGCTAGCGCAGGGCCTGTGGGCACAGTTTACTGCCACACTGGTCTGGCATCTAAATTTACTTGCCAGGCCTGGAACTCCTCTTTTACTACCTATAGGTCACCCCTAAGTTAGGCCTTCGCTAGCCCTATGGGCAGTGTGCTGTGTAGGAAAAACGTAGGACACATGCCTGCTTGTGTGGCCTGTCCTAGTAGTGACAAACAGCCTAATTGGCTTCTCACTACTGTGTGCCCTGCTCCTCTCATATAATTGCACTGGAAATGCCCTAACATAGGTCTAAGTGGTATTGTCTCATATACGAGGGGTGGTGTAGGCATGTTTGGTATGGTTGGAATGGTAATTAGAAATGCTGCTTATTGGTGTATGTAGATTTTTTATTACCACTGTAGAAATGACACTTTTGGAAAGTGGGCATATCTCTGTGCTTATAACTCTGGTGCCTTTGCAGCTTGACTCCAATCTACATCTGAGGCAGAGTGACAGCCTGGCTTTGTGCATACTTTTCAGACAGCCTGCACACAGGGAGGGTGGAGGTGTAACAAGAGTACATCTGCATACTGAATGTTCTTCCTGGGCTGGGAGAGGTAGAGGAGGGACATACATGCATCTGTAAAGGCTGTGCCCTGCCCTCACGCAAAGGGATCGTTTACCCCCTACTGATGTGTGGAGCCAGGGCTGGCGGAGAAAGAGGACATTCCTGGAACCGGTTAGTGCTGGTTGGACCCCCCTGTCCCCGTTTGTGGAAGCTGTGCAAAATGAGTATAAGTACAGAGGGTTGTCCCCCACATTTGGGGAACCTGCGTGGAAATTCCAGGAGGAACTGTTATGCTGCTCAAAGGAACCACCATCAGGACTGACCTGTGACCTGCTAGGGCACAAGAAGGATTGCAACTTTGCCCAAAGGACCTTGATGTGCTGGTCTGCTGCTAGTGTTGGGATCCTGTGCCCCTCAGTGCCCTCCCAGGGCCTGTTTCCTGATTCCCTGTTGTCTGTAACCCCAGGGGCAGTACAAGTAACCACAGTTCACCTCTGCCGTGGGACTCAGGTGGCTTGCGAGTCCAGCAGCAGCGTGACCTACACAAGGAGCTATGCTCCCGATCTGGCCGTGAGATTTCCTTTTGGTTTCAATATCAGCTACTGTCGAGCGCTGACAGGGGGCTCACAGAGGGGGGCTTGGGGACTGTGTCCCAAACCCCTCACTATCTTGTGCATGCATGGCACAGTGAAGGGATAGAGTAAGTGAGGACCCCTAATTTTGGTGAGGATTGCATGCTGAACGCTCACCCACACTCCCTTCCTTGTTCCGTCAAACCAGCGTGTGCTGAGTGCTGCAACCCAGTTGAGGCTGGGAACATCCCAGGAAGATGGAACTACAACCCAGCTGGAGCTCCACTCCGCAGAGGATCCGCTCCTGGCTGGGTGCATTGGGAGGACCATGGCAGTTCCAAGAGCATCTCCGGGAAGAAGGTGTACGCTGAGCCCCCCGCCCTAGAGAAGGCATGTTCTGCAGGCGGGTGTGGGCTATAGAGAAGCCTTGACTCTGTGCTCCCTCCACTAGGGTGCCAACACTTGACAAAGGCCCTCCAGGAAGGAGGGGTAAATGCCCAGATTTGGCCTGGAGTGGCTGGGTGCAGGGACCATGTACTGAGGAAGTACACATTTCTGGAAACCCACCAGTCCCAGAAAGGACCCAGTTGAGACCGTGAGTTAGGTTTTGGACTAGACGAGATGCTTGAGTCAGGAGGCTTGCCTGGAAACTACCGTATCCCCCCTAGAAGGGCAGCCGTGTTGTGTCAATTTTGCAAGTGAGGAACCTCACCGACGTGGAAGGGCTGTGTGCCCCCTCCCACTATCTCCTTAAGCATACCAGGTGGGGCCATCACTCGATCAGGATATGGAGGGATCCTCACTGGAGGTCCTGGTCTTGCTGAGTTTAGTTGGATTGCCATATTCACTGGAGTAGGCATGCAAGGGCTTCTATAGTCTACAGGTGGGGATCACAATACTACCAGATATGTAATAGAGGTGCAGGTGCACAGTATTCATGTAGTATTACTGGTGATAGGTGATGGTAATCATTCATGTATGGAGTTGCTGGGGTAACCCGTGTGTTTTCGCTCCCCACCCTAACCGCTGCATCACTGGACCTGATGTTATGATCTGTATCGTTTTTGCCCTGCAGGGATAACAAATGTATACCAGGAGCTGCATTGTGCATGGGGAGGGTGTGTTTTTATAACATACGCAAAGGATGAGGATAGTTTGGCATTCACGATAATGTGTTTATTATGACATGTTCATTTTTGGTGAAAATGATGACCTGACTACTGCTTGTGTTGCAGGATAGCAGTAACCTATGTGTTTACCTGACTACTGCTTGTTTTTGCAGGGTACTAGTAACCTGTGTGATATTCTGACAACTACTTGTGTAGCAGAGTATTACTGATACATGTCATGTTTGGTCTAATGATGTTTTGTGCAATACAATTTATTTTTATATAACTTGTAGCGTTTCCTTTGTGGTGTATTTAATGTGTCACTAGTGTTGTGTGTGTTGTGCAAACACTTTACACATTGCCTCTGTGGGAAATGCTTGACTGCTCGTGCCAAGCTGCAAAGGGGATGATCGGGGGTTATCTTGGGTGTGTAGCTCTCTTGCCCTGACTAGAGTGGTCATCCCTGCCTGGCTGAGGTGCCTACCCTAGCCAACCAGGAACCCCATTTCTAACATACCGTCTTATAAAATGTATATTAGGTAAACTCACAAGTGCTTATCCTGATCCATGAACGGTGTAGCAGCACTACTGACATATGGCAATATGGCTTTGGCATCCCCTGCTGGTGAGTGGTGGTGGCGCAGTCATGTCTTGCTTAGAAATAGATTCATTTTTCTTTGAAGTGTCAGTACTTTCCCATTTAAAGCCTGCCATATATGATTAGAAATGGTGAGAAATTGAAACAATATGTTGGCAATCCTGGAATGGTACACCAATAAAACTAGTGACAGAATAATTCCATGACGGTGGCCTCGTCTAGAGGTTGTGTCCTCGTGGGACGCAGCGTCTCACACGCCCCATGCTGCCTCAGAGGTGCCAGAAAAGAGAGCCCCCCTCCCCCAAGAAGAGAACGACTCACCACCCTCCCTCCATCCTGCCAGTGTTTTCAGTAACATAATCACAACTTTTCCTAGGCTTCTACTAATGGCAATTTATTTCTTTATTATCATTTTTATAAAGCGTGCGAAAACCCCATGGGTGACAGATGGCTATACATAGGAACAGTTTCATACAAGCCCTAAAACAATAATGCAAAGTATAATGCAAAATATATATGTATGCTCTAGGGCTGGGGAGGATGTTACAGTAAGTATATTAACCACTAGTGAGGGGTCTTTTTTTCATCCTTTGTCGCTGTCTGGTCAGTCAAAGCAGGTTCAGCCACCAATTGTTGGAAATGACTGATGTATGAAGCAAAATCCATATTTTCTTGATGGAGGGTAAGCAACCCCAAATCGGCAGGGATTTTGTTACCAAGGTTTGCAGTGAACTGTTGAACAAGGGTGATGTTATTGGAAAATTGCAGGATCCGTCTTAATATTAAAGGGGAAGATCAGGCTAAAGATACAAGAGGGATTACTACCAGATTGGTCATGTCAAGTAGGAAAGAATGCTCATGCTGAGCGATTTCAAGGTCACCCTGTATTTTAGTTATTGCTTCTGCCACAGCCTGCAGTGGATTGACCTTAGAATTTGTTTTTAAATCTTTTGTACTCACGGATTCTGATAGCATTGAGGATATCGAGGACAAGCGCTTCTTGTCCTCCTGTGGGTGCACTTTCCCTGTGGTTCTCTTAAGTTCTTTGAAGGTGACCCAAGTGTAAGGAGAAGAGGGTGTAAGAACAGGGAGAAGGAGAAACACACTCTTGCAGGTTGGTTGTTAGAAGACTGGCTTTTGACCAAGGTTTAAGGGGTCTGACATTGTCAGCCAAGTGGAGAAATAGATAAATCCAAGGACAAAACATGAAAGAGATATGAACAGAATTGTCACAGAGATAGGATCTGGACTTGGCCAGTGCTGTGTTTAGGCAGGCTATAACTAGCCTGCTAGTTTACCTGGAGGCCCGCCAAAGAGCCAAAGCACAATGTAATACCACTGCAGCATCGGCAAGGAGAGAGGCTGGGAGTAGGGAGACAAAACAATAAACATAGGGTGTGGTAAGACACAGTGTTGGAAATGGCCCTTTTTGCAAGGTAATCCCCAAACGTTTTGCCTTCTCCCTCCTAATTGTTTTCAGATCTGTTTTGTTGACTTTAGGACTCTGAGCATTTCACCACTGCTGACCAGTGCTAAAGTGCAAGTGCTCCCTGTCTAAATTGTATTGGTGATTGGTGATTGGTCTATCCATGATTGGCATATTTTATTTACTTTATGCCCCTAGTATAGTGTACCAAGTGTGCCCAGGGCATGTAAATTAAATGCTAATAGTACGCCTTCAGCGCTAATTGTGCCACCCCCCTGCGTAGCCCTGCAAACATGTCTCAGGCCTGCTATGGCAGTGTCTGTGTGCGCAGTTGTAGTCTGCCATGTTGACCTGGCAAGTGCACCCACTTGACAGGCCCAAACCCTCCCTTGTATTACCCATGGGTGACAGACAGCTACACATAGGAACAGTTTCATAAATCTAAAACACTGATTCAAAGTGTAATGCAAAATATATAGATACATGCTCCAGGGCTGGGGAGGACATTACAGTAGGTCTATTAACCACTAGTGAGGGGTCCTCTTTTCATGACAGGCCCAAACCCTCCCTTTTATTACCTGAAAGTCACCCCTAATATAGGCCCAAGGCAGCCCCAGGGGCAGTGTGCAGTGTAGTTAAAAGGTAGGACATGTACTGGTGTGTTTTACATGTCCTGATAGTGAAATCTTGCTAAATTCGTTTTTCACTACTGCGAGGATTATCCCTCCCATAGGGTAACATGGGAATTACCTTGAAATATCTTTTAAATGTAATTTTCCATTGGGAGCAGATAGAGATCCGGAGTTCGGGGTCTCTGAACTCACAATTTAAAAATACATATTTTGGCGAAGTTGGTCTTTGAATTGTAAAGTTGAAAATGCCACTTTTAGAAAGTGTGCATTTTCTTGCTTAACCATTTTGTGCCCCTGTTTGTCTGCTGAATATATGTCTGGGTCAGGATGACAGTTGGGCTATTTGTGCATTCACTCCAGACAGTCACACAAAGAGAGCTGAGTTGTGCCCTGCATATTCTGATGACCCTTTACCAGGCTGATGGGTCTTCCTGAGCTAGAGTGGTGGGAGGAGCTGACACTTGCACCTGAATAGGCCTGTGCCTGTCCTCACACAAAGCAGTCTCCAACCCTATGAAGTGTGTCTGGGGCCAGCGTAGAGAAAGGCAGGGTCTTGTGCACTACAAAGAGTTCTCTTTGAAATTTGCCTACTCCATAAACAGAAATAGGTATAAGTAGTGGACCTCTGACACCACACACCTTCTGCACTGAGGAAATTCTGGCAGGAAGAAGAGCTGGATGCTGTAGGAGGTATTGCAACTCTGCCTGTTGCTTTGTTGTGCTGTCCTAAAGCTTGATGCTTCTGTCCTGGGAGTGAAAGGACTGGACGTCGCTTTCTACATCCTTCTTCCAAAGCTTCTCCAAGGGCTTGGACTGAGTTTGCCTCCTGTTAAGACATCTCAGGGACATCATAGACTTCACCTGCCTTTGCCTGGGCTCTCTAGCTGAGAGTCCAGACTTGCCAAGTGGTGCCAAATCCAGTTCCTGGGCCCTTGGGAGTGAGTTCTCGTGCAACAAGGAAGAAACTAGGGCATCGACGTCCAGAACGACTTCTGAACCAGCGCCGCTTTCTGACCCCGCACCGCTGCCTGCACTGGAAGTGTGATCAATGCTGAGTGCAGCGACCTTGACCTACAACATAGGCCTGATGCCACCACAGTGCCTCCGAAGTCCCGGCACAGCATGAGTCCAGAGAGCTGTGTCACTGACATCTGTGGCACCCGGCTCCACCGCAGCCCATGTGACCCGTGGTGTGATCGCGACACCACAAAGTTGACACCTCTCATCTTGACCTGCTCGTTCCATCGACCCTGTCTTGTCATAAGAAACCAACGCCTCTCCGCCAACGCCACATCACTTACTCTGCAACCACAAGGAACCAATACCTCACCTCCCTTGCCTAGCAGTAAGGAACCAATGCCTCACCTCCCCGGTGGCAATAAGGAAGCAATACTGCACCAACTCCAGCGATGCCTCACCTCCCCTCCACAACTCTGTGCAACATCTTTGTTTCCAGTGTACTGTACCCGGGGTCTACACGACTCCATGGCCGGCTGTGCTCCTTCGCAGGTGGCATCAGAGACTGTATGTTGGCATAGCGCATGGCTTTACCATGCATGCCACTACATCACGGGCATCACAACGAATGCATCTTTACCATGCATTCCTTCACCACACATATTATTACAACGACATGCCTTAGAGAAAGCGTTTGACTTTGGAGAGGTCTTATTTACTATTCCAACTCGCATCACTAGGGAAAGCTTTGGACTTTGAAGTAAGTGCCACTTTCCCTAAGGTATGTCTTTGTAACGATATGCATGGTAAAGGAATGCCTGTTAAATGTGTATTCGTTGTAACGTTTGCGAAGTAACGGCATGCGTGGTTCGGGCTGAGTTATGAATGCCATTTCCTGTGTTGGAAACAACTCCGCCAAGCCATTTCGATAGACCCAGTTGGAGCTATTGTGTTTCTAAGCGCTATACTACATTTAGGGCCTAATTAAAACCTTGGCAGAGGGAATTACTCTGTCACAAACGTGACGGATATCCCACCCACTGTAGTGAATCCTAGTTTGTTTTATCAGGATAGCAGGAGTTAACTTAGCCGTAGGCTTGTAAACTCGTGCCCCCCTCACCTAGTGACTTTTAACCTACTTAGCTTGCTCTGTCTTAGCCCATTTAATTATTTATTTCCTCTAAGATGGCTGCCTTGTTTATAGTTAGGCCACTTGTTATGAGTTTTATTATCAGTGTCACTGCGCCAAGGCGTCAAGTTCAAACACAAAAGACAAACAAACAGTAGGTGTTCACACTTAGGGATTTTCCCTCTCTATACTTTCGAGGGATTGTTGATATTAATTGCCGTCCCAAGCATGCCTGTTATCTATTGTTTTGGAATACACCTACGTCAGGGGACCTTGTAGATCTGTATAAATACATCACACTTTAGGCAGATAATCAGAGGGATTCCGACCAGAGGGCATCGCCACCATCGCTGATACCGATGCTGCAGTCGTCAAGACGCTGACCCAGTCTTCGTGTCCCTACGGAGTCTGAGATAGAGACCTCATTCCAAGGTAACGAGGGTTGGGGGCTCCACTCATGGACACGGTTTTGGCAGATTAGGTTTAGCAAACCCAGCTCTCCTTTAGGTAGGATGTTAGGCCTATTCTCATTAGGATATTAGGGTATTAGGGCATATTCCATCTTATACATACATATATATATATATATATATATATATATATATATATATATATATATATATATATATATATATACTTCTTTCATATATTGCAAAAATGGTGGGGGTCTTTATAACCATGACTCTCTTCTTCACAATACTGTTTCTTGGTATATTCATTATCCTAATCATTGCAGTTCATGCAACTTATCGCAAATTGCAGTTATGTTAAATAAAAACTATTATAACTTCACTGCATCTGTGTTATTACCTTTGTTTGTGTGAGACATAATATATCTGTGAGAAAAGGGTAATCTCCGTTTAACCACGAAAACCCTGAGATATCTTACTTTGAGTCCATGCGTAAGCGACTGCCACAAATCACCTTTTACTATTGTGTTTCTGGTGAGGTGCTGCTAGTGAGCTGGTGAGGTTGGGACAACAGTTGCGACTTGTTGTAGGAAAGACTCAGTCGCCTACAAACAAAAGTACTGTTATCTTTAAACCAGCAGTCTTGCCCAGAGCAAGAGTCCAAACTACGACATGGCGCCACCAACGATGGTGTTTAGGCACTAATTTACGGATACCCTGACTATCACTGTCTCACAGTCAACAGGTACCCTAAGTACCATTATCCGGAGACGTCCGTGGTCTTTGGGAGAATCCTCCTCAGCTGAACAGGTAACACCTAATTAAGCTGTAGGTTGTTCGAGCTCGAACTTATAAAAAGGAAAAACTTCCCCTATTTGGTGTTCCGTTTCTCTAAACAACTATGGCTAATACCATAGACATTCCTGCTAATGCTAGACATGCACTTACACAACATTTATTAGCGCATGGCCTTACAGAAGAGGGTGGAGATGTTACTCTGATAATAGAAGCAACTGAAGCATACCAAACAGAAACGTTTTACTGTTGGGTCACCTTTCCTGAGGCTGACCAAAGAACGCACACATTTCACACATATGAAATTGCGAACATGCCTGTACGGTACGAAGCATACCAGTATCATGAAATATCGCTCACTTATCAAGAGCATCAAAACTGGTTTGAAGGCGCCTTACCACATGTACTACGAAGAGTGAGGCTAGGTCCTTTAAGTAATGAGGGCCCTACGTTGCCTATGTTTGCCACATATACACCTCAGCCAGGCATACAGAATATGCCGATCGCAGATTTACGAGTATTATATAATGAATTAGTGGCATTATATAGACGATTGGTTCAGTTCGTAATGCGAACATTGAACACAACACCAGCGCGTCCAGCACCGCCAGTAGCTGGTGGTTATCAATTGGCTACTGGGATTAATCCACAAACAGTGCATACTATTATGGGTAAAGTGCCCACGGAACGGGAAAAAATACCGTTCTGGATTGCCCAGAAAACTAATCAGCTGGAAGCTGTGTTTCCCCATACGGGCCACAGGAAAAACATAGGCTGCTCACTATGTGCTTGCCGTTTGGGATGGTTCCCTCGGTGGATGACTGCGCCACATGGGGCACAGTCTTCGCTGCCGTTTATACTACCACACATGGTACCCCGACACTTGCCAATTTACCGGAAGTGTTAAAACAAATACAACATGAACATGGGGCTGCACCGGCCCTGGATCTGGGGATGAAATTGATGCGTAACTTTGACGCCGTCTCCTCGATAATACTGAGTAATATTAAAGGGGAAGCGGTGGCACTGGCAATACGCCAGCGTCTCCGGGAAACTCCAAAAATGGAACAAGAGAGACAGCTACCGAAAATAATTTCCGATACCTATACTAGTATAGGACGGGATAGTTTGGGAGCCAAACCTAAAAAAATGGAATTACCGTGTACCACCCATAAGGAAGGTACGAAGCAGGCACAATAGGGCACTAAAAAGCACTGGGACAAACAAAATGATTTCAAAGACAAAAGAAATAAGAGAGCTGATTCTCCACATCCGGAGTACTCCGAAAGGAGGTATAATCTTAGAAATAGGGAGAACATTAGGACTCCATACAGATATACTGATTCACGTCCCTCTCGTTCCTTTCAGGACGCACCGGATAAACGTAGCGAGAGAGGGGGCCGTCAAGATCGACGTCCGGAATACGTGAAAGAAAAGAAAGACTCACCACAGTCTGCCATTAAAAAAGAAGAGAAAACTCCTCAGCAAAAGCCGCAGTTTAAAAAGAAGAAAGTGGCAGCACTGACAGTTAAAAATGCCAGTAGTATTGAGAACACTGTTGAGGAACAAGAAGTGGGCTGTAACTCTGTTGGACAGCGCGGCAGAGGTCACGATATGTCGCCAGAGTCTGAAAGATCATCTGGATGCAACAGCAACTAGCGATTACATCGCGGTTGAGACAGCGGATGGCCGCATATTCCCAACCCGATCGGGGTTTATGATTTAACAATTCAGATAGAGGGTGACGTGGAACGAGTTATTAGTGTAATACTTTGGGATGAACTAACTAGTGAAATCCTGTTGGCCGAGACAGATTGGCCACCTGAACACGTTCGCAAGCTCCCGCATGGGGAAGATGTCATTTTGCCTTCTTTCGCCGATCTTGTTCCAGAAGCAGACAAAAAAGCATATGCTGCTGAATGGGTTTTAGCGCAGGCACCTGCACTATACCGTAATCATGTAGGTTGGGACAAGGATTCTCCTTGTCATGTTATTCCCGTTAGGTCTACACCCCAACCACAGCCACAATACCCTGTTAAACATGAGGTGAAAGCTCCGGTGACGGAGACGGAGATACTCTCACAACTTGAGTACCAGGGAATGATTGAGCCCTGTACATCGGCAATGAATAATCCACTATTCCCTGTTGCAAAGCCAGATCATTCATATAGAATAGTGGTTGATTATAGACACTTGAATAGTCATACACACACATATGCTATACAAAACTCCCACAGCAAGGCACTGATAAATAATATAGTGCGTAAAAAATATAAAACAACATTGGATATATCTAATGGATTTTTCTGCCAGAATTTAGCGCATGAGAGTAGGGACCTAAGTGCATTTTCATTTGGCTCCCAGAAACGCTTTTGTCGTTTACCTCAAGGCTATAAAAATAGCCCAGGCCTGTTTTCAGCCCGTGTAACATCAATTTTGAACGAAATTGATTCTGATGCATTGTCCTATGTGGATGATATCTATCTCACTGACAACGCCCTCGACATTCATCTTGGAAGGGTCGATCGGATCATTTTTGGGTTTGCAGACCTGGGGTATAAATTCAATTTTAAGAAAAGCAAGATAGCCTTTCTTAGTGTGTTGTTCCTGGGATATGAGCTATCAAACGAAGGGAAGAGCCTGGCCCGCACTTTCTAGAAAAGTGTGCTCAACTACAGCCTCCCAACACACTTAAGAAATTACAGTCATTACTGGGTTTCTTCAATTTTGGCAGAACATACATTCTAGATTATGCAGAACGCATCAAGCCACTTTATGACTTAATACAGCCCAATTTTTCTAGCAGACGATGGACCATTGAACACACACATATCCTTAGGGATATGCAACGGGGCATGCTCGATGCTAAACACTTACACACATGTGACAATAAAACAAATTTGGTCATCAGAATAATTGCTGGAGCACTTGGATTTACTTATGTCACCTTTAATGAGGATGACACAGTGCCGATAGCATATAAATCACATTTATATTCCAATGCTGAAAAGCGTTTTGCACCTACAGAAAAGATTCTGACAGCAGTTCAGATGGCCGTCATAAAGGAGAGGCCACTTGCCCAAGGGAAACGCATTATTGTTGTCTCCCCGGTGCCGGCCTTAGAGGCGGTCACTAAAGCGGGCGTTCCGAACGCTAAGGCATTACATCCACGTTGGATTCAATGGGCAACGTCTCTGACCGCCACTGATGTCGATTATGTATTCGATTCCAGACTTCAGACACAGGAGTTTCTCCAGTATGAACAGGAGTACCCCGCTCCTCTAAATATTTTGCCACTAGACAGTTATGATACTATCATTCATACTGATGGATCAGCACAACCGGCTGTAGGTACTAAACATCAATACTTGGCAGCTTGCGCAGCCGTGTGTGTGGTACTGGAAGACGGAGTTTTCCACCCTCACAATACCTACACGCAGACCTTAGGGCACTGCACAGCCCAGTTGGTTGAGCTTAAGGCTCTTCTTCTAGCGCTCGAACATACTGAGACAGGAAGCCAGACTTTGATAGTCTGTGATTCATATTACTGCATCCAGTCATACAATGAATATCTCAATCATTGGAAACTGAACGGGTTTAGAGATTCTAAAGGGAACACCATTAAACACAAAATGTTGTGGGGAAGGGTGGCTGATCTTAAGGATAAGCTGCCATGTGTCCATGTAGTTCATACATTAGGACACCAACGTGTAGGAATACATGTTGCCGGCAATAATTTGGCTGATGAAGCGGCCAAAGCATCAGTAGCTACGGCTTCTGTGGCTGCAGTGACTCGTTCTCGGACGAGATTGGATAATGAAATACTGATTGCCGTTAAAGCTTCGGCTGCAGGCAAGACCCTTCCGAAAGAATACCCTACAAACTATACTTACCATATAAGTGCACAGAATGTTGCTTATACAACTATTCCTGGGGTTGGAGATCGAGTGATCCCCAATGAAGACCAGAGACTAGAGCTGATTACGGCCGCACATGAGGGTGTCGCTTCTGCACATGCTGGTATACAGGCCACAATAACAATTTTACAGCAGCGATACTGGTGGCCTGGTCTATGCAGACGGACTAAACAGTATGTCCTTTGTTGTGACATTTGTCAGCAGATTAAGGGTTCTAATATCAAACGCCCTCCGCAGACATCCCTCTTAGTGTCAGACAAGCCACTCCAGTGTGTGTACCTAGACCATTGTGGTCCCTTACAGCCTGATGGTGCATACAAATACATTTTAGTGGCTGTCGATTCCTGTTCTAGATTCCTGTGGGTATGGCCACAGCGGTCGGCTGACGCTCGGACTGTTATAAAAGATTTGCTGATCTTTATCAGTACATATGCGGTTGCAGCGTTCCATTCGGACCAGGGCCCTGCATTTGCCTCTAGGGCATTTAGGGACACCATGGGGACGATGGGTGTTGAACTCCATTACTCCTCACCATACCATCCCGAGGGAAATTCGGTCGTGGAGAGGCGGAATCGTGATCTAAAGCAGCTCGAGTATTAGGTTCAGGCCGCAGTTGGTTACACCACCTGTATGGGGTCCAGAGAGCACTGAATAATCTGCCAAGACGGTCCTTGGGGGGGTAAGTCTCCATATGAGGTTCTCTTTGGGATACCTATGTATGTCCCAGATCTTGATGCCCCTGGTATGGTGGCAGCAGACACACCATTTGACATAAAAGAACGTCTCACTGTTTTACAGGAGCTTCAGCAATTTCGTGATGATAAATCATCTGCAAGTGCTGCCACCTTAGGAATAAGGGAATTGGCGAAAACTTCGACTGGCTGGATTCCTAACGTTGGGGATCGCTGTGAAAAAGGAGTTCGGTCCATCATACAGAGCACCTGTACCAGTCTTGGGAATAAAAGGCACCAGGACTGTCATTTTGCCACCACTTTCTGGTTCTAAATCGAACAGATTCATCTCCATTGATGACATCAAATTACACCATGTGGCCGATTCTTCACAGTAGACCAGGAGGTCCCTTGGGTGGTTCCCGATCCCCTCTCACTACCCAACAGGACATCCATCTACATAGTAAGATGAACATCACTACTACTGACTATGCAACTATGTCAACTGCTGTTCCAGACACTTCCTCGACCATGGGGAGGGCAGAAAATGAACTTTGGTTGGTTCCAGTCACATCTTCGGTGACCACCCCGCTTCAAGACTTGGCTGTATTTTATACGAACACTTCCACGACTAATGACGGTGTCTATCAAGAACCTCCACGAATGGTGGATTCGAATTCAGCGGGTCCTGTGTTTTCAGAGACTTCCTCTGGCTATTTCATTGACATTGATGATTTTTCTTCAGATTCCTCCTCAACTGTGTCTGACAAACTTTCAAAGAGTAGTAAGCTGTATCGATGGCCTAAAAAGAACTATTTGATATACCCATGAAACTATCTATGGTTCTGTTTGATATTTATTGCATTATTTTTATGGATTGGTTTTGTGACTGTTTTCTTTTTGCTGATTAATGGTCACTATATTCCTGATCGCTCCTCTGTGGAGCCTGTTGATTAAATTTTAACACCGCATTATTCTTCACATAAGGTCCGACGGGATTTGTCCCCTGTAAATATTACAGCTATACAAATTATTGATGGGATTGTGTGGGACAAAGTTCCATTCGATATATACGGGCCTACGGAGATAATTCAAATACCATACGTGTTCAAAATTTCATTGTCTGATGTTATTACACCTAATGTTGTCTCTGATGATTGGGATTTCCAAACAGTTAATTCCATGCTAGCTGAAATGAAGGACTATTCCGCTTTTGGAAGTGATGATGTATATGATTATACAATGAATTATGGGGAAATGTTCTGCTATAACAATTGGGGACATCACTACCTACACCGTGCAACTAGATATAGGCCTCTCTTGAACTACACACAGTGGGAACACTGTTCAACACCAGAGGTGGGGAGTCCAAAGTATTACAGCGATAAATTTACATACTTTTCTGGGCATGATACAAGGAAAGCAGAGTTGTATTATTTTAAAATACCTCCGGCACATATTAGTAAACTTTTGCTAACAGATACAAAACTGATTTATTCAGATCCCTTTGTTTCCCGGCTCTCGCTAGAGGGTTACGAATATTGGAAAAACACTATTGGTTTGAAAAGTGTATGGGGAACACTAGATTGGCAGATACAGGGTAGGGAGGCTTTGTTTCAAGCATGCCTGATTCCTGTGCAAATGATTTTCTTAAATGACACTATAGAGCAGACATCCTGTCTTGGGTTAGCAAAAATTAAAGACATGAACACACCCAGTATCCCTACTCCTACAAAATTTAAAGATTGGCAACACTTTCTTAATGTCTCAGAAGACAGACTAGATGCAATGGTTAAGGCTGGTGCCTATAATTCTTCACTTTCTCGTCCCGGCGGGTGGTTGGTATGGCCCACCGACACTGATGAGTGTCAAAAACGTTTCTTGAACTTTTCAAGGGGTTTTTCCATTCACAGGCCTGACCCTCGCTTTCTATCAGGTCAACATACAGGTATAATTACGACATACAGTGTGGGTAAGCTGTGCCAGCAATGGATGCAGACAAACACGTTAACAGCGGATAAAAAACACCTGAACACTCTTTCTGACAGTATAGACTTGCAGGATTTCCTGTTAGGTCCTAGAAAACAACGCTCGAAACGTTTTTTATATGCTATGTACAATGAAATTTGGAAACTTTCCCAGATTGAGGCTGCTGCACGTTTAAGGCAACTCAATAAAGAAAATTTGGAAAAAACATTAGCTGTTGTCGACAATGGCATGAACACGCTGTCCAACAGGATTTATACACTATCAAATATAGTGTCATCTGCTATTGATATCACTCAGACAGACTTGTCCCGGTTATATCATGGGCAAACGCAGCTACGTTCCATCATGCAGCTGGGTTGGACATTACAGACACTGAAAAGTGGCCTCATTCCATGGAGGTACATTAATGGGAGTGAACTATTCACTGCTTTAAATTTTTCCAGGGAACAAGAGACAATGGCTAAAAGGGAGGCTAGTTTCACCCTGCTTCAAGTAGAAAAGTTAGATAAGTTGCCCTTCACAGTAGCGGAGAGTCCTTCAACTATCTGACTCTTGCATGGCATTATTAATTTACCGATTTCAACGTTTCGTTTCTCGAGCTGCCTGAAACATCTTGCCGTGGGACGATATGAGCGGCTAGGAGATAGCTTTATTAAGGAAGAGTGAGAGTTGCCCTTTGACTATAAATGTCTGAACGGTGAACAGGAGGTCTTTCTTAGCGGAAGTGAATGTGAGACTACTGTTCCTCATTCCAGGATATGCAAACAGGTGTCTCTTCACGGTCTTTGCAATGCGGGGGTCGCGAATTTGGCCTGTTTTCTGAAGGGTACTCCCGTCCCCTTGATTCGTCCAGTGTTTCATGTACTTTCCAATGGAAGTTATGTTCTACTGAACGATCAAAGCTGTTGCGGCTTGCGACCTGGAATTGCCTACGCAATCTCAGTCACGAAGGTCGTTACGTGTTGTGGACATATTTTGTTTCCCCCCACACGAGAGATAAAAGTATCAGACATGTGGCCCCACATAGATACTATTAATATGAACTATGACAAGTTGAGTAGACTAAAGGCGCTATTGTTTCAGAAACAGGTCGCCTTGACTTCCGCAAAAGAGACGTATGCTCTCCAGATTGCGAGATCATCAGCCGAGATACAATCCCTTTTAAATACAGATTTCCCCAAGCACTTTGGAGAGCTGGTGTCCAGAATATTCAATGCTTCAAGCACCACTGGGATTGTGCATTTCTTTAAGGCTGTCGGCTCTGGTTTCGTGTCCATCTTCCAGACTGTCTTCGGAGTCATCCCATCAGCCATCCATTCACTCTTTTCCAGTGTGTTTGGTGGCTTTCCGATTATTTTGGCTTTAATTGGCGGACTACTACTGTTATTTCTTCTGATTCGCGTTGGTTGTTTCTTTCCAGCAACACAGAGCAATGGAGCCGCTCCTGTCAACTCCACTGTGCCGTGAGCGCATGGTTCGGATCTTCGGTGCACCTTTGCTGGTGGAACTGGAGCTTGACTGGTCGTTGTCATTCCGGCCACTTCTCTGGTGTGTACAACCGGTCTTCCGCTGCATCTGGTGTCTCTTTGAACATCTGCCTATGGTCTGTCTTGCAGTTGCACCAACATCTCCTGTGGACCACGGACTGCTGATGTCCCAGATGAGGGTTCATACACGGTCATGCCCCTTGAGACTCAGGTTGCTCCGCGAGGCCACCCATGAGCCTTCCGTTATAAGATCTAACATGGATGAGAACACTGCAGCAAGTATTGATGCACCGGTGTATTTGGCTCACTTCTGCTCTGTGGATCTGTTTGTCCGCCCAGCAATAGACTTCACTTCGGACGATGTTGACTCATTTTTGAGGTCCTTGACTGGTGACTTCGATGACATTCTTCAAGATCCTGCGTATAACACATAATTTGATGAATTTGCTTACCATTCCCGATTCCAAATTATGCAATTATAATAAACATTTGCTGTACTTGTCATGGTTGATATTACCATCTCTGTATGTGTTTTTAGACAGTTTTTTAACGTGTTTTTCACACACAGCGATTTTTTAGCTTTTTTATTAGCTTGTTTTTTGCCTTTGGCCTTTAGTTCAGAAGCAGCTTTTTTAGCGTTTGGGTTCCTGTACCTTCATCATACCTGTTACGGCAATGGGGAGGGTGTAGTGAATCCTAGTTTGTTTTAACAGGATAGCAGGAGTTAGCTTAGCCGTAGGCTTGTAAACTCGTGCCCCCGTCACCTAGTGACTTTTAACCTACTTAGCTTGCTCTGTCTTAGCCCATTTAATTGTTTATTCCCTCTAAGATGGCTGCCTTGTTTATAGTTAGGCCACTTGTTATGAGTTTTATTATCAGTGTCACTGCGCCAAGGCGTCAAGTTCAAACACAAAAGACAAACAAACAGTAGGTGTTCACACTTAGGGATTTTCCCTCTCTATACTTTCGAGGGATTGTTGATATTAATTGCCGTCCTAAGCATGCCTGTTATCTATTGTTTTGGAATACACCTATGTCAGGGGACCTTGTAGATCTGTATAAATACATCACACTTTAGGCAGATAATCAGAGGGATTCCGACCAGAGGGCATCGCCACCATCGCTGATACCGATGCTGCAGTCGTCAAGACGCTGACCCAGTCTTCGTGTCCCTACGGAGTCTGAGATAGAGACCTCATTCCAAGGTAACGAGGGTTAGGGGCTCCACTCATGGACACGGTTTTGGCAGATTAGTTTAGCAAACCCAGCTCTCCTTTAGGTAGGAGGTTAGGCCTATTCTCATTAGGATATTAGGGTATTAGGGCATATTCCATCTTATACATACATATATATATATATATATATTTCTTTCATATATTGCAAAAATGGTGGGGGTCTTTATGACCATGACTCTCTTCTTCACAATACTGTTTCTTGGTATATTCATTATCCTAATCATTGTTCATGCAACTTATCGCAAATTGCAGTTATGTTAAATAAAAACTATTATAACTTCACTGCATCTGTGTTATTACCTTTGTTTGTGTGAGACATAATATATCTGTGAGAAAAGGGTAATCTCTGTTTAACCACGAAAACCCTGAGATATCTTACTTTGAGTCCATGCGTAAGCGACTGCCACAAATCACCTTTTACTATTGTGTTTCTGGTGAGGTGCTGCTAGTGAGCCGGTGAGGTTGGGACAACAGTTGCGACTTGTTGTAGGAAAGACTCAGTCGCCTACAAACAAAAGTACTGTTATCTTTAAACCAGCAGTCTTGCCCAGAGCAAGAGTCCAAACTACGACACCACCATATTACAAGTTCCATTGTATCCTATGGAACTTGAAATACGACGGACAGGATATCCATCACGTTTGTGACGAAGTAATCCCCTCCGGCAAGGTTGTAATCAGGCCCTTAGTCTTTGAAAATTTGTATCTTTACTTGCCTATGTTGGATGTTTGTTGTTTTGGTTTTGTTTTTTTCAGATATATATTGGCCTTTTTTTTCTAAACTGGTGTGGAGTACTTTTGTGGTGTTTTTGCTGTGTTACTGTGTGTGTGTTCACATACTTTACACATTGCCTCTGAGATAAGCCTAACTGCTTGACCCAAGCCACCAAGGGGGTGAGCAGGGGTTATCTTAAGTGTGTGACACCATTACCCCAACTAGAGTGAGGGTCCCTACTTGGACAGGGTGCAAACCACTGCCAGCTAAAGACCCCATTTCTAACACACCAGAACAAAAAGGGCTACAAAACTAAGGGAACAAAGAAAAAGAAAAACACCAAAGGTGAGCTAGTAAATAGGTTCAGTGCAAATTGAAGCATAGGCAAATAATTGTTGTTGCCAGATAGCGTGCTCCTGTACATGGTAGGTCTTTATAGCATCCCTGCCTTCATTGATTTGGAAGTGCTCCCGCTGGGTCTGGTCCTAATGTGGCAGATGCAGCAAAACTGATCTGCTTGACTCTGAGAGCACTGGCTGTTCATATGTTGACCTGTATTTCCTATTGGCATGTTCTCCACTATGAGTTAGTTGGGATATTTTGAATGGCTTACTACGGTGCACTTCAGAGAGGTCACCATAGAACAGTCCTGAGAGATCATTTTTTACTTTAATCGCTACAATCAATGCAACCTATAAAGTAAACTCTTGAGTCACAAAGATTAGCAGCACACCCAGGCCACAGAGCCACTCAAATGGAAAGCCACTCACTTCACTGCTGCCCAGGTCCACTCCTCACTAATGTTGTCCAGGTAAGGTGGGTCCCAAATTTAGAGTCATGCCGGAGCTTCAAATGTAGCAGCCATGTTAGAGCCACATTCAGGTAACCTGGTGGGAAGCACTGTTATGGTCTCTGATTATCCTAAAAATTTGGCATGGCTTCAGCCTTTTTGGGCCAATGTGACATTGTCACGATCTGATTCTGTTTCCCTGGCCCTGCCAATGAACACCTGACACGCTACTCCTTTGACATGACATTAATACGTGAACGGGAAAATACAATGGTCATTAGCGCCAAATATGATACTTGGGCCCAAATCTAAGAGGGCCTAGGGCCTCCTTACGCCACATTAGCGTATTTTTTTAATGATGCTAATGTGCCTCAACGAGGCCAAATTTGCCGCCCCAGATATACAAAGTGGCGCAATGCATGCATTGCACCACTTCGTAACCTCTTGCGCCACATAATGCCTGTTCCAAGCATAATGTATGCAAGGGGGCGTTCCCTTGTTATGAGATTCCACTGCGCCATTTTTTGCGGCATTTTTTAATGCCTGCACAGAGCAGGTGTCAAAAGGAGACACACCATTATTTATAATGGGCCTCTATGTACTTTGCAGGACTAGTGGCAACATTTTTGGCGCTAATCCTGAAAAGTACAACAATAGCATCACAGGCTATTGTCCCTAACCTGTGCCATAGTGCGCTGTATGTTTAATACAGTGCACACATGGAGGTGTTAGGGGGGCGCTGAGGCACGCAAGAAAAGTGGCGCTGCATTTTTATTAAATTTGTGCCTTGGTTTTAAAAGCAAATCATCCCAAACATCGGCTCTATTTGTTCCAAAATGTAGTGTTTCCTCACGGAAAATGTTCCCATTCTTGCTTTGAAACCTGCAACCCCCAAGATGGGTATTTTCCTTTGCTCTTTTATGGTTGGATGACAGTAATATGTTGTATCTTGGTGTACTGGAATATAGTTTTAAACTTTTGCAGAATATATCTTTGTACAAGTTTTTCTGGTTAAAATAAGTGTTGAATGCCGAAGGCAGCTTCTTTGGTTGCAAGTGGCCCAAAATGCCAAACTTGAAACACCTTATATAATGCACAGAATTTTGTATGGTATCTACCAGCCATGACTCTATAATCATTTTTATTTTATAGTCAGTCTTGATCCATGCACTTTCATTCACACTCACATTTTCACATTCCCCTCTATAATTGTGCATCGCTCAGGTCCAAGATGGAAGTTTTACGCATTTGCAAACATATTAAGCAATTATTTTAGCACAGCCATGCAAGGTCTAGTCTGCATCACGGGGTTGCGGGGACTTAGGTTACGCCACTGCTTTAATGTCAGCTGCATCATCTACAAGGCAGTCAGTGAAGGCACTAGTGACTGAGATCCAAACATCAGTCGGACTCTGTGCAACTCACAGTCCATCACCAGCAACTAGAGGCCAAAATGGAAAACAAGACACATGGCATTCTCCTGCTGTACATTAAGACTCTGGAATGCCATTCCCTTGGGAATTGAACAGCTTTTCTCCCTCCTTCACTTCCGATCTCAAGACCCAGCTTTTCAAGCAGCACCTCATCAATAATACTTCTGGGTGTAGGAGGCTGGCTCTCTGTATATTGCACAAAAATGCTGTGCACTGTGCAGAGAGTCCAAGCAACCCCACCTTGGTTTAAAGAGGTAAAAACTAGACCACCTAATGCTCTAATGTTTATGGTAGCTTGGTCGAGCAGTTAAGCCAATCTTGAAGAAGTGCTAAGCGTTTATTGTACTCACAGTATCAATAAATGTGGACCCACACTCAAAAGAATAACTCTAGACCAATTACCAAAAATACTTCAGATTTTTATTACATTTTTAAGACCAAGATCATTAAAATCGGTTAAGTCTTTTGTGTGTAATAACGCACCATAGCAAATAATGGGAAACGTTAAAAACGCATATAAAATCACGCAATGAGTTTAACAATGTCTACTTTTGGTTTTAGGTCGAGGACATTAAGATGCCCTGTGGACCAGCCAAAAAAAGGTACCCAGGGTTTGTGGATTCCCTTTGAGGGGACCGAGAAAATAGCCAAAATACAACAAAACGTTATTTTGGGGGAAAAAATTGGGAAAAAGTGTTGCAGAAGAAAGCTTCTGGCTCACTCGAGACCTAGGGAATCCTAGCAAATCTGCACATTTTTTAAAACTAGACATCTAGGGGAATCCGGAAGAGGGTAACTTGTGTGGCTTTCACCAGGTTCTGTCACTCATAATTCCTTGCAAACCTCAAACTTTGTCTAAAACACATTTTCCTCACATTTCAGTGGTGGAAAGTTCTTGAATCTGAGGGGAGCTACAAACTTCCTACCACTCAGCGTTCCCCTCAGTATCCCAATAAAAATTATACCTCACTTGTGTGGGTCGGCCAAGTGCCAGTGACAGGGAAGGGCCAAAAACATGTAGAGTTTTAGGGAGAACCAAAGCAGGTCCAAAAGGGCAGTTTTGTTTTATACGTTGTTAAGCTGACTTTGCTTTGGGCACCAACACAAGTGAGGTATAATTTTTATCAGGAGACCTAGGGGAATGCTGTGTGATAGGAAACTTGTGGTTTGTTTCTGTTTCTGGAAGAATATAGCACAGAAATGCAAAGAAAATGTGTGATTTTTGTCACATTTTGAGGTTTGTAGGGCATTGTGAGTAAGAAAACTTGTTGGAATCCACAAAAGGCACACCACCCTGTACTCTCCTGGGTGTCTAGTTTTTCGAATATATCTAGAGTTGGTAGATTTTCCCTAGCCAAGAAGTGAGCCCGCTACCACGCTAGCTCTGTGATGTCTCAAACACTTAAATTGTGAAAAAATACCCTTAGGTTTTGTTAAAAAAACCCTCACCCACCAACTTAGTTGGTGGAATGCTTCATCATTAGGGCCCAACCGAGACACCTAGCATGTCAGGGGTGTGCTGCGATGCCTGATTATAGTGGAGTTGAGTTTTTTTGTTGTGAGTTGAATTCCCAACTGAGAGGAGAAATGCAATAAAATTGTCTTGTGGTTGTCCACCAATATGGTGTGTGTTTAAGCATGGTAGCCTTGAACAAAGGTTAAAAACTGTGATTTTCATAATTTAAGTGTTTGGGACATCACAGAACTAAGACACTTGGTAGTATGCACACTTCTTGTGGTTGTTGATAGTAATTTGGGAAGGTGAGTGAGCTCTCTCTTCTCACTTTCTTTATTGATACACACACATACTGGTTGGACTTGGCGTGATGGTTCAATATATACAACGTTATTAACAAGAGATTTCACAAAAATGAAATACACTGTTAATATTTGAAGGTTAAAATACTGAACCAGTGGCTCGCAGCTCATGAGCTGTAAAGCCGCATCAAGGCACCAACCGCTTTTCAGTTCATTTACGCACCTTTCATATGTGACACACACAAGACCATTCACGCTGTCAGCCGCGGGCCCAGCATGTTACAACACTCACAGACAGCAGGGTGTTCTGATGCAACATCCATGGATTTTGACGCATTCCCAGATTTACAAGGTTTTGGAAATCTGGGAATGCATCAAAAGCCTACGCCGCCCAGGGGTGGTGTACCAGTGATGCAGCGGGGAGAAATTTCTTTCCCCGTTTTTTCCTCTAGGGGGCAGATGGGCCTAAAAGCATAAGGCCATCTTCCCCCAAGGCGGGCAGAAATGGCCAAAATAAACACCCTCTAAAAGGGAGCAGCTCTTGCCCAAGGAGCTGCTCCCACATAACAACAATAACATTTTGAATAAAACATCCCCTTTCTTTAGTGGCTTCTGCCCCCCTTGCCAATCTGCCACCAAGAGCTTCCGCAGCCTCCCTGGTGGTGGGGGGGCTGCGCAAGGGTGGGCCATGGGGGAAATGCCAGTGCTTCCCCCGTGGGTGGGTGCGACGATGGCTGGGAGCTGTTCTCTGCACACACCCACCATGGCGTCGGACAGCTCCCAGCCGTCCGACACCGAAAGTGTTAAGAACATATGGAAATAAAATGATAATGCCTCCGTTGACTTCAGTGCTATTCCCAAGTGAAAATTATTGGATCTCTAATACATTATAATATCATAAGTTATAATAATATTATAGTTCTATAATATTTGTTCTGTTTATCACTATGCTTGTTGCCTTATTGTATGTCAGATTCCCCCAAGACTTTCATTGCACAATGTAATGCATGCACATACTCATGAAGCGGCCCACATGATGGCGACCGCAGAACACACACATCTCTGATTCACAAAGGGATGGGCAGGTCATTGAGCCAAGAGCGGTGCACATGATTGCCCCTTCCTTCCATGAATACGTAAGAGAGGTGGACAGTACTGACATTACACACATCAAACACTTCCATATGTCCAGGCTACCTGACTTCAGTTGCCTCTCACCTGTGCTGGGAATGTGGACATGTTGCATACATGCTTATTGTCATCCTTGTCTTTTCAGAGTCCATGGTTGACCACACTATGTTCGACATTAGGGCAAGACCTCTCAAAGATGCACCTTCCCACCTAATAAATTACTCTCTCCTCGGATATTTAGGTATATTTCCATTTGCTACACATTTGAGGAGGCATATGAAAACAATGGCTACTTCTGAAATCTGTGGTCAAATGGGGACTGCATGCACAACATCCCTCGCATTTGTAAAACCACCGCCAGAGGACGATCCTTCACCTACATCACAGCAAAGAGCTGGAAGATCCTCCCCCTGCAACTCAGACAAAGCACATCGCTCACCATCTTCAGGAAAATCTTCAAGACGTGGCTCTTTGGATGAGGCCCCTCCCCCCCAGCGCCTTGAGGCCCTAACGTGTGAGTAGCATTGGTAATGCAAATTTATGCCTCAACATACACAAAGGTCTTCCTTGTAGTTCGTGAAGTTTGAATCAATAAGTTAATATAGAACATAATGAAGAAATCAACTCATCATAAATGTAATTCTGTATTTTTACTACATACAGGTTTCGATTCAAGTATATGTCTTATATTTGCATGTTGGGGACAGGATGGACTATCAGAGTTGTGCAGGTGTGCATATGTGCTATTGCAAATGTGGTCTAACTCCTTACCATGTAATAAAGGTTATCTATGTTAACTACATATAAGGGATAAAGGGGGTCATTCTTACTTTGGCGGGCGGCGGAGGCCGCCCGCCAAAGTAACCCCGTCAGAACACTGCACCGCGGTCGAAAGACCACTGCGGTGATTCTGATATTTGCCCTGGGCTGGCGGGCTGGCTGGGCTGGCGGGCGGCCGCCAAAAGGCCGCCCGCCAGCCCAGGGCAAATCAACCTTCCCACGAGGACGCCGGCTCAGAATTGAGCCGGCGTAGTGGGAAGGTGCGACGGGTGCAGTGGCACCCGTCGCGTATTTCAGTGTCTGCATAGCAGACACTGAAATACTTTGCGGGGCCCTCTTACGGGGGCCCCTGCAGTGCCCATGCCATTGGCATGGGCACTGCAGGGGCCCCCAGGGGCCCCGCGGCACCCCCTACCGCCATCCTGTTCATGGCGGGTTTCCCGCCATGAACAGGATGGCGGTAGGGGGTGTCTGAATCCCCATGGCGGCGGAGCGCGCTCCGCCGCCATGGAGGATTCCCCGAGCAGCGGAAAGTCGGCGGGAGACCGCCGACTTTCCGCTTCTGACCACGGCTGAACCGCCGCGGTCAGAATGCTCGAGGGAGCACCGCCAGCCTGTTGGCGGTGCTCCCGTGGTCGGTGACCCTGGCGGTCACCGGCCGCCAGGGTCAGAATGACCCCCAAAGTAACCCCGTACATTATAAGGATATTGAAAGTCACAGAAGAGTTCCATTACCTTTTAAAGAAACAAAGCTGAATGCCAAGTTCATGTAAAAGGTTATGGAACTCTGAGGTGACTTGCAATATCCTTATAATCTATGCCAGGGGGTACCTTATCCCATATAATACATGGTCACACCATCCCCTTTCCCACAAACCACGTAAAACCTTGGGGCATAAATCTTTCATATGAAAGAGTGTAAGCATGTTTGCAAACATGAAGAATAAAAATAAAACCTCAAATGCAAAATTAAACACATCAATAACCTGTTAGTTATTTGTTGCTAACAGATATTGGAAATAATTCAATAAACATGCAGAACAATTCTAGCTTTTCTCTAACTAACTAAGGAGTGCAAAAAATAAACATGTTCTCTCTGCTTGTCATTGTAAGTTAAACAATAGAGCAGAAGAAACAAGCAATGTTCGATTTTTCATTGCTTTAAACAGCTGCTTCAATAATGCTCCCTGACCTGCCTTTCACCTCGGCTGCTGGCTCTGACAGCAGGCATTGTGATGTCAGAACTCGATGGTAATAACTTATAATTGTTCATTTCTGATGTCTTCTCTTTATAATCGGTGACGGGGAGCGTCACAAGTTGCTGATTATTAAAAAAATAAGAGACTGGCGTTTACATAATGATTACAGAATCCCATGTATTATAAGATCAATAGAACCTACATCTGAAGTCACCTCTGACACCAAGTTCCATTATTTTTCATCGTGAATATAATTTTCATTAAAAGTGGACCTGGTGCGCAGGTGGAAAGATATGTAAGGTACTTTAGGAATGTCAGCTGTGCTAATTTAATTAATGCATTCAGGTAATTAGCAGCTGCGCCTTCGAGAATGATCCGGTTACAGGATCCTGCTCAACAAGATCTACCACAATGCGCCGCCATCTTGGAGCTTGGGAGCCTAGCATGCCTTTGCTTATTCTAGGATGTATTCTTGTTTATTCTCAGTATAAATGTGACTTTTTGGAGATTTCCTTCTCTCACCTGAAGTGGCTCAAAAGATGGCGGCTGTTCTGGTTTGGCTCCCACGTGTAATGTTAAAATGGAGTAGTCTTTCGGGTACTCCGTCCAGTCTACAGTGACCCAAAGAGAAAGATGCTCATGAGCGGATTACAGAAACATGGCATCCAGGATGCCAAAAACAGGCCATGGTGTGCTTGCACTCAGGCCACCACCCGTGGGTCTCCAAAGCCACAGAAGCATTTCTAAATATAACAGAAAGGTGAAGGGACCACTGCATTGGTGTAACAAAACTTGAGAGGGGCCCCCTGCAAAGTACATGAAGGGGCCCCATACTCTGGACTCACTTTGGAGCTTCCAGGCCATGATAGTGGGCTGGGGGGGCCCTACGGAGCTTGGGGTCTGCAGGGGCTGCGGGGCTCTTTGTTATGCCACTGAAGCACTGACGTGTATGTGACTCCAGGCACGCAAGAGTGGCACCTAAACCACTCCAGATGTTATGCCTTTCTTAAGATCCTAGAAGCTATTTTAGCTATCATCGTGGTCCTTGTCTTTTGTCTCTCCATTTCAATGTGCCCTCTGGCCACGCTTTTTAACCAACTGTTTTGCATAATGAACACCACTGCAGATATGTATCAAAAGCTTTTTGTCCCCTACTGGTTGCTGTTCATGACCCTTTAACATGGGTTCCTCTTGTTCTTCTGAATTGTTCATGAGAGAAGTTGAAGGACTGAGAACAGAACGTCTCAACATTTGAACCACTCAAGTGAATAATCTTGAAAAGCAGGGTGGCGTAGAAACCCAAGCCAGTTCGTCTTTTAACTCCCCGACGCTGCTGTTGCATCTGGTTCATTCTAATCATCTCTAAGGCCTCGTGATGTGCTGGCCTCTGGGCCATCATTAAGAATGACTGGAAATGTGGCTTTCTTCTTGATCTCCATAAGAAGACGATCCTTCACTATTCCGAATCCCGCTGTTGGTTTTGGACTGCAGCTTTCTCTTGCGCTTGGCTGCCTTCTCACCTGATTGTACCCGCCCATAGCGCTCTCACTCCGTCTGAGATTTGCTTTATATTGTGTAGCAGCGTGGCACCTTTCCTGGCAGCTTGACCAGCAGGTTGCTTGCCATCAATGTGTAACCTTTCCAGTGAAGTTTCCGTTAACTTCTAGTGCTTGACACTGTCTGGAGTTGCGCTTTGACTCCACATACACCAACCGCTGATCCTGTACTTCGATGAACGCACACATGGACCTCACCAAGCTCTTAGGGAGAAGACTGTAAATCTTAGGGTTACTTATCCCCTATCTCATCGCCGGTTGTAGCATCCTTCTCAGCTTCGGTACTATGCCGCACACAGAGCTGGTTGAGACATGTCTTTATTCAACTACATTCAACTGCAAAACTCCACTTTCTAAACTGGCCTTCAATTCATTCCACGCTAACACACATACATCACAGTCCTACGGAGTCCATTGGGAACCAAAAGAGTTCTAACTCACAACACAAATCCCTTCTAAGACAACAGCATCCAAATCTTTGCTTATTTGTGCCACCTCCCATACTCACTTCAAATCTCCATCACATATTGCATTTATATAATAAGCTATATGTTGGGCACAAACAGCCATATGCTCCTGTTGGACAAGGTCAAGATCAGCAATTTTCCCTCATCAAATGTCCCCTAAACTACCACTTCTCTGTTTCATTTCCTTATACTCTGTTCTCCCCAGTCCCTACTCTTGCAGCCTTGTAATCTTCTTCAACAGCAAAATTTGCCTCTCTTCCTCCACCGCCCTCACAGCAGCATCTGCACAATGCCATCTACTAAACACATCGGAGATCTTCTCATCTCACCTTCATCATCACAAATACCTCAATAATGTACTAGGCCTCCTAGCTGTCACTCTACTATACCATTCTAGGCTTCTTGGCCCTAATGGACAGGGTACACCACCTCTTCTCCCATATGCATGAATGGTACTATACAGTTGATTGGACCAGTACACCTCCTTGAACTGTGACCTGCCATGTATTATGCATCTATAGTGCCCTAATTCACATTTCGGTTCCTATTTAAGTTTTTCTATATCACAAATCAGGGTACTGTACTGCCTTAGATAGTCCATACAAAGCAACAGTGCATTGGAGACACAGGAAGTAAAAGAGGAAGGGTACAGCACTGATTGAAACAACATTGTCAAAACCTGTAGGTCTGGTGTGAATTTCAATTTTAATTCTGGTCTCGTAAGAAGTTGCAGTGAAAAATTCCCTGAGGCAGAAAGATAAGATAGTGTACAGCCAATACTACTGTATTGACCTTTTAAGCTTCTCTCACACATGCAAACACACAATAATTATAACCCATGCAGTGGAAATACAATCTTACCCCAGACACAGAGAAGAGGTGCATCATGGGTAGCAGCAGCCCTACAACACTCTTCATGCACATATTCTGCAGAATGATCCCTCCAGAACAGGGGTTCCATTCTGAAGAACAAATGAAAGTTTACTCCTCGTGTGTGAGGGACATTCTACTGACTAGTGCAGCTATATTCACATTGAGGTCCTGAGTAGGAAATATCAGTAGTGGAAGCCTCATGTGATATAGATCAGATCTCCTCATGCTGGTACCAGTGGACCAGCAGTGGATGGGCTGTCAGGTCAATAAATTATGCTGGCAGAGCCTGGCAGTTTCTCATCTCTGAATGGAGTCAAGGAACCCTAGCTTGGCCAAGTAGGAGCCCTGAGAGTTTATAGCACACTTCCCACTACGGCAAACTCTAATCCAGACCCAAATGCCTGATTTCAGGGCATGCAACAGTGCTGTGTCTTGATACTGCGGCAGGCAGAGGTCGAGGCAGGAACGAACTTGCTTCTACTGGTCCACGTGTTTCCAGTGACATAGGGGGTCAATATGGCGTCGGCGAACAGAAAAGCCCGTCCGGCAAATTTCCCACGGGGAAGTTGCCACCAGTGCTGCTGTGTCCCCGCCGGTCCCATTACGAATTTCCCACTGGGTCGGCGGGAAATGGCCTACACCATTGTTGCCTGTTTGTAATTGAGCCGGCGGCAATGCAGCAGTGCATAGGGTGCACCAGCACCCGTCGCAAAGTTCACTGTCTGCAAAGGAGATAGTGAACTTTGCAACAGGGCGGGCCAGGGGGACCTCTGCACTGCCCATGCCAAGTGCATGGGCAGTGCAGGCCCCCCCCGGGCACCCTGCACCCCGTCTCCAGCAGCCTTTACATGTCAGGGTTACTGCCATGTAACCGCTGGCGGAGAGGGGGGTCGTAATCCCCACGCACCTGAGACAAAGCCCGTCGCTCACCATCTTCAGGAAGAACCTCAAGACGTGGCTCTTTGGATGAGGCCCTTCCCCTCCACCCAGCGCCTTGAGACCCTCATGGGTGAGTAGCCGCGCTTTACAAATACTGATTGATTGATTGATTGATTGACAGGGGGTGCTGCTTGCAGCGCTGCCCTGGCGGATTGGGACCGTCAGCACCGCCAGACCCTCCTGTGGAGGAAAACCGCCACCACGACACTGGCAGTCTTAAGACCACCAGGGTCGTAATGAGGGCCATACTGTTTACTAACGTCACATGCAGGTTGTTTGATGTGCAATGTTTCCTTGAATTAAATATCATGCCAGGTTAACACACAGAGGTTCATTTCATTGTACATAATGTTATTTTGAACGAAGGGCAGATGCATTATTTGAAGCAATAATTTAACTCTTTCATATACCAAATATTAATCAGGCGGATGGGTCCCCATTATTTCTTAAAGCCATGGGGTACAAACTCTACAAAAGTTTGGATACTTAATGATAAATGGTGTCAGCTTGTTGGCATTCACTCCTAGGTGCCATCAGTTATTTAAGATGAAACCTGTTTACCAGGGTGTCGCCAATATTGTTAACAACCTGTCAGTTGCCATGTGTTCAGTTCATATTTTCAGGCCAGACTCAGTTCCTCAATTAAATGCGGAATGCAACCACACTGCATGACTGCATAGGTGCCATTCTATTTATGTAAAGGTGAAAAAATAGTTTTAGGACTCTCCCAGTGCACATGGAAACCACTTTAGTGAAATGCAGCATGGCACAATGGGGCATATTTACAAGCCCCTTGCGCCAACTTAGCGACTTTTTTATGCTAAGGCAGCGCTAAGGTGGCTTTTATGCCGTGCCATATTTACTAAGTGGCGCAATGCCTGCATTGCGCCTTGCATCACATTATTGTTTGCAAGGGGGTGTTCCAGCACAGGGAGGCGTGAAAAATGGCGCAGTGAAATTTACATTCCACTGCACCTTTTTTTCTGTCATTTTTTAAAGCCTGCTCAGAGCAGGCATTAAAAAGACGCACCCATACGATTACTGTGAGCCTCCCTGTGCTTTGCTGCACTTGAGTCAAAATTTGTGACGCTAGTGTAGCAAAGCGCCACAATAGCATAAAAAATGTTGACGATATTGTGCTAACGACCACCATGGTGCGCTGTATTATAAATACGGCGCACACATGGTGTCGGTAGGTGCTGGTAGGGGGGTGCAAGAAGAGTGGCACATCATCTATGATGACCACTTTCATGAAAAATATGCCCCCATCTTTCTCAGGAAGCACATCAGAGTCTGGAATTCACCACCTCCAGATCTGCGCACAACTACCTTGCTGACGTTTTTCAACACAGACCTGAAAGCCCTTCTCTTCCAATAGTACTTTAGCTGTAACACTGTAATCAACTCTTGGCACAGACATGTGTACTACCTCAAAGGCCTTTACAGCTATCTACTCCCTCAACCTTTTTATGACCGTACACACCTTTTGTACACTCTGTATAATAGTGAAGCCTTTTATGACCATACACACCTTTTGTATGCTCTGTATACTACTGCAACCTTTTCATGGCCGTACACACCTTTTGTACACTCTGTATACTACTGCAACCTTTTCATGGCCGTACACACCTTTGGTACGCTCTGTATACTACTGTAACCTTTTTATGACCATACACACCTTTTGTACGCTCTGTATACTACTGCAACCTTTTCATGTCCGGACACACTTTTTGTACGCTCTGTATACTACTGCAACCTTTTCATGGCCGTACACACCTTTGGTACGCTCTGTATACTACTGCAACCTTATTATGGCCGTACACACCTTCTGTACACTCTGTATACTACTGCAACCTTTTTATGGCCGTACACACCCTTTTTTACACTCTGTATACTACTGCAACCTTTTCATGGCCGTACACACCTTTGGTACGCTCTGTATACTACTGTAACCTTTTTATGACCATACACACCTTTTGTACGCTCTGTATAGTACTGCAACCTTTTCATGTCCGCACACACTTTTTGTACGCTCTGTATACTACTGCAACCTTTTCATGGCCGTACACACCTTTTGTACGCTCGGTATACTACTGCAATCTTTTTATGACTGTACACACCTTTTGTACGCTCTGTATAGTACTGCAACCTTATTATGGCCGTACACACCTTCTGTACACTCTGTATACTACTGCAACCTTTTTATGGCCGTACACACCTTTTGTACACTGTGTATATTACTGCAACCTTTTTATGACCGTACACACCTTTTGTACACTCTGTATACTACTGCAACCTTTCTATGGCCGTACACACCTTTTGTACACTCTGTGTACTACTGCAACCTTTTTATGACCGTACACACCTTTTGTACACACTGTATAATATTGCAACCATTTTATGGCCTGTACACTCTGTTTTATTTACTAATGCACCTTGTTGTATTTTCAACCTTTGTAATTACTTATAGCTGTACTATCTACCTTAAACCATATGTAACATTCATGCAATGAAATATTGCTCTTGTGAAGCACTCTAGCACCTCTGGGTAATGTTCGCACTATATAAATTTGCATAAGTACATTTAGACTGCTCAGATAGGTATAAGCAGTCTTTAGCTTTTGGATTAGAAAAACAATTACTGCAATCATTGCAGTCAGTTGAACTAGGACAACTGGAGCCAGGATTCGTTTTCAGAATAATCAGTGTCTATGTGATTTATTCTTTTTAGCTAATTAGTTTGTAAACACATCTCAAGTGACTGTCCCATCGACCCCCATTGAGCAGTGCTAGACATCGGTATACAATATTTTGATTAAGATGTAGAAAAATTGTATATATGGCCATCTGGAATGAAATAAAAGAAGCTTTGACACGTGTTTCGTTCATTTTATAACTGATCATATAAAATAGCTCTGTACAACGATGAGCACGGACTAATCACTACAGAAACCACAAAACTTGAAAGGAACTTGTTAAAGTATAGCCTGTTACATGAAACATGCAGAATTAATGCCATGCTCTTGGACTCTGCCAGCACAGATCATGATCATGCCAAGTTTAACACATCACTTTTCCAGCTTCGAATGCCTGTTTTGAAGTAACATCTCTAGGTCCTCTTCTGTACACTTATGTCAAGAAGAGACTCATCATTTGCAGTGCACAGAACATCCATCCTGGGAAGCAGGAGTGGGTGTGGGAAGAGGAGAAGAGCAACAAAATCGGATAGCGACATATGGTGCTAATCAGGGGCTGGTTTAGCTTGCATTGTTCTATGTAGTTTAATCCTATGGAATTACCCAAAAATTCAGCTACATTATGCGATAAGAATAAAATTCCATTTAGCACTATTTCCTTTGTGCTAAAATATACTCTGGCGTCCAAAATGGACGTGAGGATGGATTTTGTGCCAAGAAATAGCACTAAATGCAATAGAACATAAATAGTGAGCATGACAAACCAGGCATGCTTGCTAAATGTGCACGTGTGGTAGGATTTTTCCCCAACTTACTCCCAGCATTTAGCACTTCTTTCTTAGAGCACAATGCACCCTCTCATCCAAAAGGCACACAAGGATGCATCTTGTGCGATGAAAATAGCACTAAATGCCACAGAACATAAATAGCAGTGCAAGCACCGGCTTGTGCTTGCTACATGCACTTTCGCTGTAGGATTTTTTCCCCTCCAATTTACTATTAGTTCGCAAGCAGGCATAATCGTGGCATTATTTGTAATTCCGCATCAAAGAGTAATGCAGAATTACGGAAATCACTTTGATTACTTTGGCATAATTTAAATTCCACCCAGGCCTAGTACTAATTCACACCACCCTAAAGCAAAAGGGGGGATAGAGAGAAGTTTATGCTGTTGTCCCCCACAGTAAACCACTATTTCATGTTTAATTGCGGAAGTCAGCCATTTAAGTATCAAACGTTTTTTGCTCGAGCACTTTGGATTTAATTGTTACCCAGACAGCTTCATTGCTAATATGGTCGATGCTGCATTCAGTCAGTTCCAAAGATATTACATCACATTTTCACATTTACTGGAGAATACTTTTTCTGATCTCAAACTGAGATATTGGGGTTATATCCCATATTGCCTTAGACCAATTCCTGTGACTCAAGTGTTAGTTTGTCTAAGTTAGATAGCTTTCAGCTACGTACTATTGTGTTTTTGGATGAATTTCAGATACAGATGTATAGACTCACATCCTAACTCTGATGTAATCTTCTTATGAGGTTTATTTTGATTAAATCTTGCATATTAGCTTTCAAAATATTGATGGAACTACTTCTTTATGGTTCCTTTTGCTGCAGTGAATTAAATCATGGGCGTGGCACCAGTGGCTTAAGGAGGACCTCTGCGAAGTACCTGTAAGGGGACCACTTCCCTAGTGCTTAATTTGTAAATAACGTGCGACCGTCAGGGAGACCAGATCTTCGGGGCCTGCGCATGTTCCCAACATGTCCACCACTAGACAGCTCCAAAACTCCAATAGATATACCACAGAGCCTGAGTGGGGGAAAAAGGGATTAGGTAGGGAACAGCTGGGAAGGAGACCTGCAGGAAGCAAGAGGTTAAACAACACAATGTCAAGATATAATCACATTGACTTTCAATAGACTATGGTTCTAAGAATTCTTATACTGTAATCATGGATAACCTAGGACATGACTATAAGTAGGCCTCAAGAAATCTAGGTACCTGGAAAAATCAAGAATGGGTTAATACAATGTTTCATTTGAGCTTTCTTTTCAGGAAATATCATATGCTGTCTAGAATACAAGAACCTTCTTCAAAATAATTTCAGGATAAATGTTGCATTTTTACAGGAGGACAAAGGCTATCTGAACATCCCATGAAAAAACAACAGGAAATGTACTAGGAGCTTAATTAGCACAAAGAATGCCGCACTTTGAACTAAGCGTTTTGAAAAAACAAAAGCTCAGGATAAATGTGTGCACCTCAACAAACACTACACACCAAAGTATTCAATGCCATGAAAGGATCGCGCGCACAGCCGATCTGAAAATCTAGAGTTTACTGCCAGAAAAGAATCACCCACCTTGCTGCCGATTCGAAGTTTCACAATGCTAATGTCATGAAATGATTGCGCACACTGCCGATCTGAATGCCAAAAGTCTTTATGTCAGGAATGAATCGCGCACCTTGCTGATTCGAAATACACAATGCAAATATCATGAAATGATCGCGCACACTGTTGACGATCTGAATGTCAAGGTTAAATGCCAGGAAATGAATCGCGCACCTTGCCGATTCGAAATACACAATGCAAATATCATGAAATGATCGCACACACTGTTTCCGATCTGGATGTCAAGGTTAAATGCCAAGAAATGAATCGCGAACCTTGCCGATTCGAAATACACAATGCAAATATCATGAAATTATCACGTACACAGTTGCCGATCTGAATGTCAAGGTTAAATGCCAGGAAATGAATCGCGCCCCTTGCTGATTCGAAATACACAATGCAAATATCATGAAATTATCGCGCACACTGTTGCCGATCTGAATGTCAAGGTTAAATGCCAGGAAATGAATCGCACACCTTGCCGATTCGAAATACACAATGCAAATATCATGAAATGATCGCGCACACTGTTGACGATCCGACTGCCAAGAATCATATGCCAGAACTGAATCGCGCACCTTGCCGATTCAAACAAGAATATGTAAATGTCATGAAAACACAATCACGCAGGCAAGGAGTTTCACAACTAGGCCCAAAAACTCAAATGTCTTTGAAAACAGGGGTCTGGGGCCCAGCCCGACCTCCGTCTTACCGCCCTGCTAAAGGATCGTCAATATAATGAGGGCAGGCCTGGAAATATCATTGTAGGCCTCCGGGACCAGAGCTCAGGAAGTTGCTGCTGCTCTGCACTGGGACCTCTGAATAGTGAGCATGTGGAGCTGGGCTGACTCCCTTATATAGAGTCAAGCCCAGCCCACAAACCACACCCAGTCATGGGGCAGGGAAAGCTTCTAGAAGGTTCTAGAAAGGGACCACACCCTGACACACTCGGTAAGCCTGCAGCAATACCATGCAAATGAACAGTTATTGCAAACAACATTAATAGTGGTTTTCAAGGTTAAACTCTGCAATGCTAAAGGTTAACAAACTGCATATAAACATAATGCATGAATTATGCCTTTGCATAAAGACTGGGTTTTTGCATTTTTGTCACCCGTAAATGGGCGAGCACAGAATACTGAGGCAGCATAATCCTAAAGCCATCTCAGGTCTCTATAATCCATTTACAGCCACTCCCTGCCCCTTCAGCTAAGTCTTGCAGCTTTCTGCTTTCTACCTTTACAATGCTTTTTCGTTTTCTCTTCCTCTGTCTTTCCCATATGTGTCTTTTGCTCGAAGGAAATGCTTGAGGCAGAAGAATAAGAGCCGGCCATAAAAAATAAATGTCGGAAACCACCGGCTCAAATTAAGCACTGCCCCTCCCTCCTAGACCTAGTCAGGAGCCTGCCTGCCGTGCACAGTGTACTGTGCTAAGGGCCCCCCTGGAGCTCAGGGGCCCCCACAACTGCAGGGGGGCCTTTGCTACGCCACTGCATGGCACTAGTAAACAATAACACTAAGAAACTCATAAAAAGAAAATCCCAAACTGTGGAATGGAGAGCCAGAAAACAATTGCTAGGGAGTGGGACCTCCCCTCTTGGTAAACACGGACCTAAGGTGTGTTTGCTTGGTGGTTGTAAAGACCTGGTTGAATGGGTGTTTGTTTGTTGATTTGTGGATATGACTCACCCAGTAGGCGTGATGCTGTGAGACGGTGGAAGGTTCTGGAGTTGGGGAGATAGCATTGAGGTACGGGGCAGTCATTCTGAAGGAACGTCCATGGGAGAGGGTCTGTTTGTGGTTTGGGCTGTTTGTGTTAGGATTCATGGTGCTGTTTTATCAGTTTGCGGTCTCTGGAAAATGTTGTGCCTAAGAATTTTAATCACATTCACTAATGACTGTCCAGTTAGGGTTTTAGCTTTATAAGAAAGGAAACGTACTTCATTACACCAGATATGTAATACATCACAAATACATTAAGCAAGGCAACATGTGGTTCTAACGAGGTACTGCAGGTGAGGCAACTACAATCGATGAAGGCAAATCACAGGTGCATATTACAGTGTGACGGTTGAGCAGGTTACTGCATCTGTGCCCTGGCGGTCAGTTACTTAATGGTAGCCAGTTTCTTAGTGAAAAGAAATTAGATACACAGGGGCATATTTACAAGCCCTTAGCGCCACTTTGCGCCACCACAGTGTAATTTTTTTAAATGCTAAGGCAGTGCTAAGGTTGCTTTTCCCCACGCCGTTTTTTCAAAGTGGTGCAATGCTTGCATTGCGCCACTTTACAACCCCTTGCCCCACATTATGCCTGCATCGGGCATAATTTATGCAAGGGGGGCGTTCTGACGCCGGGAGGCCTGAAAAAATGGTGAGGTGAAATTTACAGCATTTCACTGCGCCATTTTTTCTGTCATTTTTAACACCTGCTCAGAGCAGGCGTTAAAATGATGCACCCATTTTAATCAAGGAGCCTCTCTGTGCTTTGCTGCACTAGCGTCAACATTTTTTACACTAGTGCAGCAAAGTGTCACAATAGCGTCAAAAATATTGATGCTATTGTCCTAACGACCGCCATGGTGCCTGGTATAGTAAATACAACACGACTATTGTATTGTTAGGTGGGGAAGGGCAGACGCAAGAAAACTGGTGCATTGGGACCAATGCGCCACTTTCTTGTAAATATGCCCTACGGTCTCAGTTCTACGTCCCACACGGTTTTGTGGCTTTGATTCTCCAGTGCAGCGGGCCATGGTATAAAGTCCATGCTGAATACCATGTGTTCAGATGGGGCCGCCTTCCTGCTCATTGCTACCACTGGAGCTGCAGGTGCCACGGGCAGTCTCTGAAGGTGTAACTCAGGCTGAAACATAGCCCTACACCCAGGCGGTGATCACGGTCCACCCACAGATCACTGATGAGTCAGTCGGGATCTGGCACGTCGCAGGGCATGGATGATACCACCATGTTTCAAGACTCTCAGGGAAACAGCATGTGGAAGATTGCAGGAATTGGTTGCACTTCCGTTCACCAGCATAGAACCACAGGTTCCACCCTTCCTGGATGGATGTGACCATAATCATTGGTCACACTTAAAATCTTTGACCCATTGCACCAGGCACAAATGGGGGAATCCAGGGAGACCACTCCAGCACTCAGGCCAGGTCCTGTGATCTCCCTTCAGCCAGTCTACACTTAGGGGAAGTTCCCTTTTCCAGATCACCACAGCTTCTTCTCAGGGCAGACTTCCTCCTGCAGGGTTGCCCTCTGCCTCCCAGCAGGCCAAGTAGACTGCTTTCCAAAATTGACTCACAGCTCTCCAGCAAGAACTTGCAGACTTGCTGGTGAAACCCTCTCCCCTCTGTGAGACTGGCTGTCAGTGACACCAGCCCTGGCTCTTTAGAGTTTCCCTGACTTTCTGTGGAGTGTCAGCCCTTTGGTCAGTGAGAAGACTTGGAGTTATTCGAGGAAGTTTCCTGCTTTCTTGTATAGTCCTCTTCCAGACAGGGAATATTTGCAACTATCTTGAGTTGTTTAATCAAGTCATGTGTGTCTCCTCTCCAGAGCAGACTACAGTTGTTGTCTTCAGGTGAAGGTCCAACAGAACTCAGGAGTAGCCCATGGCCAGAGTAATTCCAGCACACCGGTTTACAGGATACCTTCTAGCACACAGAAAGTGGGGCCACCGGGCAGCATCAAAAGCAATGCAAGTGAGTGGTCTCCAGCATCAGCATTAGATTGCATCATGGCAGAGAAACTGTCCTGGACTTCTAGTAGCTGTTAGTGGAGATACACTTAAAATAGTTATGACTGTAACTGGGTGTATCTTTGGACATTCGCAATGCCAATTATTAGGGGATGGCAGCATATACTGGTAATGCCTGGCATGGGATCACTGTAAAACAGACAGTTCCATTTATGGGGTACACTGTGGAAGCTGACAAGACTTCTTACTGACTGATTTGTTTTCTTTTGGTCTATTAGTTCCAACCTTGGAATTACCTTGGGTCGGTATTGACAATTCTATTTGTGAAAACCCTAAGGCATACATAGGCCACATAGGTGCTGACCCATGACTCCCCCTCCCGCAGGGAATTCCCCATAAATATGCTCCTATATGCAGGGGTTTGTATTCAATTAATCCATTGAACAGGTGTGTAGCTTTGCTTGCCAAAATTCAGGGAGGCAGATTCCAAAACTGTGCCTTGCCTAGTCCTCCAGGATGCATGGGTGTGCCATATGCCTAAAAAATAGACCGGAATGCGATGCAAAGAGGTGCTCTCTGGAACTTACTAATACCCACCTCATGTGGTGCCTGGAGGGCTTAAATCTCCTATTACATGTTTGAGTTCTGTTGATCCACGTAATTGCAAACCTGTGGCACGCCCCATTATAACGAGGTGTCTCTCAACCTGTCCACCATGCTTTTCAGCAGGTGGGCTTCTTGGTCCAGTCCTGACTGATAAAGCCACCAAATGTGGACAGACTTTCCAGGCATGAAGTAGGATCTCATTGGCAAAAATCGAAGCTCCAAGTATGGATATCAACTTGAGGTTTGAAGCCAGGTCTTGTAGGGCGGTCTGGGTAATGCAGAGACATTTTAATTCATAAAGATATTTGTGAATACCACCTAGCCTTTGTTTCTGGTAGATAATGACTAATCAGATCTTTTAAACCTTGAATAGATCTGACTAAAAATTTAACCTTGGCAACACAAAAGGATGATGGACGGAGTGCTGAACAATGCAAACACTCACCCCCAGTCACAGATCTGGGTTTAATCCATCGTTCTTTTGCTCACCTTGCCACCCCAGTTTGGACCCAGCCATATGCAAATCAGTCTTGACCTTGTTCCTCATGGGAATAGTCCACCCCGAACTGCCAAGCCAGGTCCTCCCTGGCCTGGAAACAAGCATCCTGGGACCGGTTTCAGGGTATCACCCTACATCAGCCAGGCTAGCTTGAATCGAGTGGCACAGTGAGCAAGGGACCCAAGGAAAGTATATATTTACTATTCATAACTATATATATATATATATATATATATATATATATATATATAGCTAGATTCAAGGTTCATAGATGTGGAGTTATGAATAGAAGAGATAAATATAGCTTCAAGGTACACAGACGTAGAGTTAGATATTGAAATTCTGTATATACTTACCTTTATAAATGTTGTCTACGATAGTAATGTCCCACAATATCCTGGATATTCAGGAGTCACACCCCTCTTCCTGTCTTGTTGTTGATTTTACTACAAACTGACATGTCGAAATATTATTATTTCTGGAGGGGTTCTGTTTGTGAGACTCTCAAAACAAATATCTCCAACTAGTTTCAGGACACCCGTGGTGTTTGTTCTATTTTTTAGACGTTTTGCACAATAGATGTCAGTTGACGAAGATGTAAGTACGTAAGACGAAGATGTATTTACCTGAACTCTACTCACACATTTGGGGGCTGCACTGACATTATGGGGCATATTTATCAGAGGCTTTTACCACCAAATTGTCAATTTTTTTGATGCTCTGACGATGCAAGCCTCTCAGCCATATCTATGAGCCCACACAAAGCCACTTTGTGTGGCTTTGAATGGCCTCATAGATATGGAGTAAGACAAAGCATCGCAAGTCGCTGCGTTGCCTTACTCTGCACCAGGGAGGCGTTCCATGGGCGTAGCAGAGGGTTTTCCTGCATAAAACCCATGGATTGTGATGCTACCCAAGGTTTACTTACTCACGTAAACCTGTGGCAGTGCCCACCGCACACCTCCCCAGGGGTGGCAAAACGAGGAAAAATATGTGTATTTCTCCTCGTTTTTTCCTCTTTCCATGTCTGCTGCATCCTGCAGCAGACATGGAAAGAGGAAAACGCCTCTCTGCATTGTTTTTGTGCAGGAAGGGGCCCCTTCCTGCACAAAAACAATCCTGCATGCAATGCAGACATCCTTGCGCCATTGTGTGCCAGCGCTGGGTGAAAGGACAGGAATGTACCATATTTCATAAGACTTGCGGCGCTGCCCTACGCCAATTCCCCATAAATATGCCCCTATATGTAATGTTAGATATATAACCGTCAGAGTATAAGCATATGCTCTCAATTTGAATAAATAAACTTTGTCAAGATGTCTATAATGATGATGAGTCACTAGAGGAAGAGAAATCAAGCCCTGCCATACAAGTGCCATAATCAGAGGAGGGAAAGGAAAAAACAACCAGTATCACTTTGTAGAAATCACATGAAAATGTTTTGCAGGCTTTAATCAAGGCAACAGCTCTGAGCTGCTCACGACAGCTCTGCGTGAGTAATGGAAACCTTTTACCTTCAGTGTGATGATTTGTGATAAATAATGCTTCTTTTGCAGTTTTAATGTGCCACAAAGCCAAGTTCATCAATCAGGGAATTTGTAAAGCGCACTACTCACCCGTGAGGGTCTTAAGGCGCTCAGGAGGGGAGGAGGGGGGGGCTGCTACTGCTCGAACAGCCAGGTCTTGAGAAGTCTCCTGAAGGTTAGGAGGTCCTTGGTCTGACGCAGGTGGATGGGAAGAGTGTTCCATGTCTTGGCGGCGAGATGCGAGAATGCTCTGCCGCCGGTGGTTGTTCTGCGGATGCATGGGACGGTGGCGAAGGCAAGGTCGGCGGAGCGAAGCTGTCAGGTCGGGGTGTAGAAGGAGAGCCGTCAGTTGAGGTATTCTGGTCTGTTGTTGTGCAGTGCCTTGTGAACGTGGGTGAGGAGATGTGAGAAGAGGAGTTAGAAATGGTCTACCAGCTACATGGTTTGGTAATTATATCAAAATGTAAAATGCTAGCTTCACCTCTTGAATGAATTGTGCAGTCACAAGTAAATGGCTTCACGTGTCAGTCCTTGAGTTCACTGGTCTATCAGAACTGCACACTAGAATGTACCAGAGAGAGTTTAGTTTGTGGTGTAGACAAATGACATTCCGACAACTTAAAATAACACCTAAAACATGGACACTTACATTTAAAGGGCAGTGTTGATTTATCTGCAGGAAGTACACTTATCTTCCTGTAGGTGAAACTCGATAATACATGCTCTGATTGTGCCAGACAGACCTGTGTGGGAAGGCAAAGGGTGAGCTTTTTGTGCTACACTGTTTCCATTATTAGACGCCATCTTCCATAATGCAACAATGAACATGTGACAACCTTCTATGCCAGTAGCAAACTAACCTCACTTCCCTCTTTGAGCCTCAACGCCTGCTTCTTGAAGGCTGGATTGCACACAGAAGCCCTGATATTGGCTGCAGGACGAGCCCAAGACAACAGCATAGTGTACGCTGGGGGCATTGCCTTGTGGTGTGAAGTGGGAGAGAATGGAAGTGACAGACACAGTCATTTCACTCTATAGGAAATAAAGCATGACTATCAAGCATTGGCAAAGTCAATAGGGCACCCCTTTGGAACCTATTGACTTTGCCAGTGGTTTTTAGCCATGCTGCACACCATTCCTGATGCTGTGCAGCATGACTAAAGTTTAAAAACAAAAAAAACACAGCACTGGACATTTCTTTAGTACACTGCCTAAATCCTCAACCATGGCTGGTGCTATCTCACACTCTGTCAGATATCTCTGCTGTCCACTCATCTGCCCTTGCGGTGTGGGGCAGCAGCGATACAGAGCAAAGACAGAGATAATGAATGACTGCAGCGTCTCCCTTCCTCCAGCACCAGCAAATGTACAATGGTTTGTGTGCAGCAACTGCTCTCCTGACTTCCTGTCCTACCTTGCTCTGTTACCAGATATAGGGGGTCATTATGACCCTGTTGGCTTGCGGTACACTGGTGGTAACACCGCCAACAGGCTGGCGGTGTTCCGCCAGTGTATTATGACCATGGCGCATTAGCCACGGCCATACCCCCAGCCCCTCCACTTGACCGATAGGCTTCCGCCAGGCAGTCATAATCCCCAGGGCAGCACTGCCCTGGGGATTATGAGTCCCCAACTGCCAGCCTGTCCATGGTGGTAAACACCGCCATAGGAAGGCTGGTGGCAAGGGGGACTCTGGGTGCCCCTGGGGGCCCCTGCACTGCCCATGCACTTGGTATGGGCAGTGCAGGGGCCCCCAGGCACAGCCCCATCGCCAGTGAAAGGTATGAATCTTTCAAAGGTTTTCATGGCACATTGAAAGCCAGGGTTCATGCCACACCCCCCAGGTGGGTAAGCTCTGATCTCTCTACTACACTCGCCCTGAAGCTGCCCAGACTTGTCAAGGAAGATGTAATATTTCCAGAAAATAATATACAGTGGTGCTACTAAGTAGCTTGTAACGCATAAAGCATATGATTAAAGAGAAATTTAAATACAGGATGGCAAATGTTATTGTTTGCATTAACCTGCATTCCATTCCCCTTGCCATCCTACTGTTCATGGTGTCTGAGCCCTTCAGCTGCACTCTAGTGACACCTGATATACGGGTCATGCTCTGCCTGGCATAATTATTACACTGATTGTATATACAGCACTTCAAAGCTACTAGCTCATAGCAGCAACGTCTATATATACCTGAATGAAACCCTTATACAGTACACCTTTCCTAATCCAATCATCTCAGTGCTCCACTGTTGGACAGCAAATGCACTGACATATTGTGGCTTCAGGTAGCCCACTGCTTACCATTGGTTGGAATTCCTGTCACTCTCATTTGCCTGCTTCTTATTCATGTCCCAGCTTGCCAAACTTTTATGTGTCTGTCTCTTGCATTGCCTCTTTACCATGTTTTTTTACTAGAATTCAGATCTAATCTTCCACTGCTTGCTTTTCAAGCACTACTTTTTATTTTGTGTTAAGCACTCCATGATAGTGCGTGTGTGTTACAAGCTGTCTTCCTAGAGTACTTCTCCCCCAGGTACTCTGTGTTCCTTTCTGTCATCCGTCTGGGATATAAATAGACTTAATTAATTAATTAATTAGAGCAGGGGGGTTTCGGTTAGCATTAGGGTAAGGTTAAGAGACTAGGGTAAGAATTGGGAAAATTGCAAGGTTAAGGTTGGGATTCTTTACTACTGATTTGTGATTAGTGTCAGCCTGATGTAAACCTTCATCATTGAGATTTTTTTCAGTTCACATTCATCATGTTGTATTTCTTCACTACAGTGTCATTTTCAGTGGCGTCAGTGTTGCAGAAACAACTCAAATATGCCAGAAAATGAGTTAGTACTAATGCAGGGTATACTCAAGAAACAAACTCATGACAATGCCCATGCACAGAAATTCTTGATAACCTATGTCCCTTTTCAATGTCCTCTTCTATCATTTCAACACTCCTTACAATTCCCTTCTTGATAGTGCAGGGCGTATTCTCTCCATCTTCGTTTCTGCTAAAGTCTGTTAGAAGGACTTGAGAAAGTCTGCATGCCTGTGAGCCTACATTGTTTGGAATAATGGGGGCCCTTGTGTGATAGACAAGGACATTTATTAGAACCTGGCTATTAGCAAATGGAGCAGACTTCAAAGGCTTCTTATCTCTGTTAGATATTCAGATGTTATTGGTCTGTCTCTTGTGAGATTATGAATAGATTAATCCATCCTCATCGCTCTTCCTTCACTCTTTTACGAGACTCTAGGGTGCAGATGGATTTCAATAGTACATTCATCTGGTCTTTACATTAAAACACATATCGTTTCTGAAAGTATTCATCTTTCTTTACACTGCATGGTTATATTTGGGCCAGATTCCTAGATGTTTGTTCATGTCTAATTTCAGTTTAGATTTAATGTAAATGTATAAAAAATGTGAATGTAAAGTTATGTGCTCAGTTCACAAAATTAGGAAAGTTACATGCTTAATTCTCAAAATCAGGAAAGGTGGAATTTTACTCTTGAAAATACCATCAGAATGGAATTTCTGCACTACAAGTGTTAGGGAAGTGGATCAAGGCTTTTCTGAAGGGGTCCATTTGAAATGGTTAGTGCACACTTACAAACTAAGTTTTGTGTTTATTCACCATCAGTTCTTTGTAAGGGAGTGGGTTTCTCCAAGCTGAAATATATTCTCCGTATGGAGAAAGACAAACAAAAGTTTATTTGCAGATGGGCATTTGCTTTTAATTTACTGCTGTTACGCCTGTTACAGTTCAGCATCTGGGAGTATTATGTATTTGAATACTTAAGGAAATTTACTTCTGCTGTAGATTTCTCTGGTACACCTTGAAATTATTTCTGAATTCTAAAAAGTCTTAAAAAGTAGAGGGAATGTGCTCCAAATGAATGTGTAATTTTAAGGGAACACATACACTACTCTTTTTGGGAGGGTTTGTGAATATGGGCCCATGTCATAAAGCATTTTACATTTTATTAACATGTTCCTTACACAAGAAAATACACTTAAAATCTCTAAAGAAAAAGTGGAAGGCCCTGTGTTATACATTTTCTTGATAGGAAAGTTACAAAGATGTTGGCAAAAATTACATGGAAGGAGCATGGCTGTGTCCATAGGTTATAAGTTGTGCCCTACACAAAGGGCCAGTTTTACAAGAACGTGGCACAGCCCTATATTTCCCCAAGCGCTGGCACTGAAATGTAGCTGCCAAGTGCCAACATAGGAACCTAAATAGTCCAAGGGTGCCTGTGTTGCAGGAAATGATTGTCTATGTGCAAGAAGGTAACAATGGCGATTTGTTACTTCTATGTGTGCTGCAGCATACATAGAAATAGCAAATCGTTATTATTTAATGATTGTTTATGTGCAGGAATAGACACTTTCCTGCACATAGACAATCATTAAAGGTGTTTTGCTTTTTCTAGGTGTGCTGCAGAATGCAGCACACATAGAAATAGCAAACACGAGGAGAAATGAAAGTATTTCTTCTCGTTGCGCCACTCTAACATCACCCTCGGGTAGCGTTCGTTTTTGCCGCTGCCCGAGATTTATGATTTCCCATAAATCTGGGGCAGTGTCAAAAGCAATGGGTGTTGCATGGAAACGCCCACAGCAACAGCCATTGCACGCCCCTCTGGTACAGAGAACTACATTTGGGGGCCCATATTTACAAATGGCGTTAAGCCATGCAACGTGACCTAGCACTGCTTTGTAAATGTGGGAAACCGGAGCGTCGCTGAAAGTGATACTCTGATGACGCTATGGGCTTGTAAATAAGCCCCATAGTTCTTTGCTGCCTGCTTCAGAAAGACCTATTGTGTACAATACTTCTAGCAAGCTTAAGGGTAAGCCATTGCTCATGAATGTTTGGCTTTCTTCTCTGTCATATTCACTTTCTCTCTTCTAGTGTTTGTCACTCCTCTGAAACACAGGCCCAGAATTATGAAGCTCTAACGCCACACTGGTGTCATTTTTTTATGCTAAGGTGGCCTTAGGCTTCAGAAATGGCTGTGCCATATTTACAAAGTGCCACTTTGTAACCCTTTGCGCCACATTATGCATGCGCCATGCATAAGGTTTGCGAAAGGGGTGTTCCCCAGTTATGGGGACTGCAAAAAGGGGGCAGTGGAATCTAAGAGATTTGTTGCAGTTACTTTTATTGCCTGCTGAGAGCAGGCGTGAAAAGGGGGCACACCATTGGTTACAATGGGCCGCTATGTACTGTTCAGGGTTAGCACCAAAATGTTGGCACTAACCCTGAACAGTACATCAATGGCGTCAAAAATGTTGACGCTATTGCCCCCTACCCTGCGCCATGGTGCATTGTATTTCAAATACAGCACACACATAGTGGCGGTAGGGGGGCGCCAAGTGGGGCAAGGAAAGTGGTGCTGCACTGGGTGCAGCAACACTTTTGTTAAATCTGCCCCATGGTGTCTTCACCATCCTTTTACTGGGTGACTTGTACCCTTCAACAGCTATGATAAGGGAACTTCTTTTTAGGGTCGAGCCTGCGTTGCATGCGCTCGTGCATGCGTATCGCAGCGAGACGCTTTAGTGTTTAGAAAAGGGCTCGGAGCCCTGTCGCCGTCACGCCCGTGTTTTTCATTGGTTCGTGGGCTTGCCTATTAAAATCTGCTTGCTTTCATTAGTCTAAGGCACGCATACGTCATACCTTTTCCGGTGTCTAGCCCTCCTCGAGCGCATCGACCAAGTACAGAAAACATGCGAGGCTCGCTGTTTTCTGTCCGGCTCGTGGACTACTTTTTTAGCGCGATTTCGCTTGGCAGAAGTCGAGCGCTTTACATAGTTAATTGCACTTTTTCGGGTTACGTACATAAATGCACTTTTGCCGATAGGTGAAAAGTTGGGTGATGAGTTTACAACGCTATCAGCTCTAACATGAGCAAACGCGAGACCCGTTGCATTGCAAATGCTTGTTTCATTTTCTCTCAACACTCCATGGAGTGCATGTGTTTTCTTGCTATCTTCCCCTCCTACCCCAGCTTCTCTGTGACTCCCAGGTTGCTCGCCCGACTACCCTCTGCTTCTGTGTTGCTGCCCCACCCTTCCAGGTTTTTTTAATATATGTTTTTATATCTTTTTCGAAGGGTCTTGCAGCTGCAGTAGTCTACCAGGCCACTCCTTTCTTTACAAAGCACTTTTTGAGTATCTTTTCTTATCCTTTTCATTTACAGCTTCTAGAAAGGTTTCCACCATGTTTAGATTTAAAAAGAAAAACAAAATGGCTGCCTCAGTGTCATGATATATGCATGCACACGAGTGGTGAAGTAAGTCATCACCCTGGGGCTGGGTCATTTTGGCTTATTTGTCAAATCTGTTCATCAGCAACATACATTCTTTCTTCTTTTTGCCAGTCCAAAAGGGCATAAGCAACAAGCACTGGAAGAGCCAAAAGCTCGGATAACCCCTTTCAGAGGAGCAGTAGAATAGCTGCTATGGAGGTTAAGTGTGTGATGTGCACCATAAACACTGTGGGTGGGTCCTTCAAAAATCACTGTTGGGAATAAATTTCAAGGCTCTTATGTCTGGGAGGTGCTGGTCTCACCACTGCTTCCCTTTTCTTGCTTTCATCTTTGCTTTGTTCTCCCAGGATTTGAATACTTTACCTTAGGCACCACTGTTTTAACTTTGCTGAGATTTGTAATATCCTGTACAGCGACAAATATCACATGAAGGTGTCTGGCTTCGGCTACATGGTTAAGATCCCCCTTAAAAGTTTATGACGTCATTTACATAAGTTCACACCTCCACTTGAAATGTGACACCTATTTCCAATTCTGCTACTTTGGTGATTGAAAACCAGAAATGACCTAAAACTGTCAGGTTCACCAAATCACCATCTAAGTGAGCATAAAAGCGCAGCCGACTCGTAGAAGCAATAGGGATATAGTCACTGAAGTAGATGGGCTGTTGTGTGTAGTTAAGTATCTTGCTTGGTGCTTGCCATTAACAAAAGAGATGGCTTCTTGGCGCCAAGCAGAGACTGCTGTAGTTGTGATCAGGTCTCAACACCATAAACCCATATTGCCCAGTACTTAAGTTGTAAAAAATAATAATGCCAGTGCCCTTGTCAGGAGACTAACACAGCTGGCACCACCCATTGCCTATGTCAGCGCTACTAATGCCAATTCAGATTTTGTGTACATTAAAAATGACGAATACCAGGCAACCAAGCTATAGCTTTTGGTGGCAAGTATTAGTCATTTTTAAAGTATAGAGCCAACTGTTGTTGTGCTCATTGCAAAACTAGACAAGCAGCACAATGTGGCTGGCTGTCATAAGTCCAGGTGTTGATGATTAAGTGCCAGTGCTGAGCACCGGAAAGCACCGGCTCAAATTAAGCACTGATATTGCATACCTTACATGGTGCTCCTTTGATATAATGTACTGTATGGGACAGGGAGCTTTACAGGCTGAGCCCCATGCTCTCAAGTTTGTCACATGTCTCCCATGCACGTTAATGACCACCAGAGCGAAAAACTAGTGGGATTTGCAGTAAACTCTGGGTCTTTCCTCTGGAATTTATACCAGGCTTTGTGAAGTTAATACTGTCAGATTTTCAGACCCGCGTCCTACAATTAGACCTCATGGGTGCTCGCCTAACAATAAGTAATATGTGATAATAGGTATTATCAATACTTTGGGCACCCCTTAGTCACACAGATCCTTTGTCTTTTTCCATCTGTTTGAGGGTACACATGTTATCCTAATTGTAACGTAAATCATCTCATTTTCTAATTCATGACTTGCAGCACCTAATCTATTGAATTTTGACACATTCATGTACTGCTATCTATGGTACCCTGACACCATGAGATACACAACAGACACACACATTTTGGTTTATTCCTGTATGAGAGCATCTCACTAGTACTCACTGTTCCTTTCTTCCAGGAGCACACCTCTTTCATCTGGTTCTCCAGCCTTGAAGAAAGTGCTCCATAAAAAGTATGTGAAACACGATGACTAGTCATTCATGCAGGTCGTAAGCATAACATGTTTTTGCCCATATGTTTTTTAACCACTTACATTTAAGACAGTGAATTGACCTGGACACATTTTTATGAATCCCGCACTCTGTTGAATAGTGGCTGGGTCCAGTATAGAACTTTCTTTAGTGAAGATGAGCCAGTCACATGGACGTTAGAAACATCACACTAGAGGATGCTTACCACTTACCACTTCACTTATGTTTCACTATGCAAGTTGAGAGAACCTACATTTACACTTTATGAGTCATCCAGAATTGTCATATTTCTCTGGCTGAGCTCCGGATCAGATTCCAGGCCTTTTGTCATCCAATTGGGCCAAGCCAATTCCGTGGCTCCCCAGCAGAGGGAACGGAGACCACCAAACACAAAACAGTGCTTCATTCAACTACTGAGAAGGAAGGGGTGGGGAAGAAAACCTGTTAATTAGCTGTTACACTGTGAAAGGGTTAGGACAGCCCAGGCCCACTGAACAAAGAAGGAAGCCCAGACCTCTAGTACCAACACAAAAGGGGGCTCCCCTTTAAGGGCTTGGTGGGAACGTCTCTGGCACAGATGTCAACTAGGGGTGGAGCTCAGCCCCTTTGAGGAGAAGTGCACTGTGACCACTTGACTGCGCAATCTTAGATTGTACAGCATGCAGTATGATGTTGCCCCCTAGGACTGGCCGGGGGTACCTGGCATCTAGAACTTTCCAGCTCTATTTAAAAGCTGTTGAACAAGCGAGAGACAGAGAGAAAGAGACTAGAATTAGACATTGCAACCCTACGGACAAGCCTCCTGTGGCCTTAATGAACTAAGAACTCTGCTTGCAGCTGACCAAAAGGACCAGTGGGTCACTCACCTTATGCCCCCTAAGGACCGGTTGGGGGAGATCTAGACTTAAGTGCTCCAGCAGGAGAAGAGGTGCACCAGAGACAAAAAAAAGGAGAAACGCTGGTCGAGGCAGCCAGTGGAACCAGCTCCCTGCAAAAAACTGGCTAGGGCTCGCCACCAGGAGCACAATGAGCCCAGGATTGAGCAAAATCAGCCCAACAGTGGCCGAGATATCAAAGGGAAAAGGAATTGATCTTTAACCCCTAGTGCAAACTTCTTGTTAATAATTAGTGACCAAGGAAGGCGGCATGCATGGGCCCCCCTCTCCAGAGCTTGACAGGGCCAGGGGACCTCATCGTATAGGCTGGCATGTGCAACAGAGGGTACCAGGACCTCATCCCTGGGCCCCTGATGGGGGAAAACAAATGGGGAGCGCCATTGTTTCCCCCAAAATGGCGGTGGACTCTCCCTCATTCCCTGTGGACTGCCACCCCCAACAACCAAAAAGAAATTATGGGGTGCAGAGTCGTGTGCAATGGAAAGATGAAGCTGTGGCTAAAGCCACTCATTTTATATGCATACTCCAGTGAGGTAATGCCCCATAATGCCCTGTGGGGCTGAATTTGCATACTTTCCCTTCCTTGTGGTAGTCCTAGGATGGGAGGGGCACCTCCAGTGGTTTTAAAGAGAGCTGTGGAGGGCTACAGGAGTTGCAGCAGCTTCTCACTCAAAGAATTCTAAAGGTAATCCTAAGTTTCACAAAAAGATTTATGACAGCCCCTGGTTTTACAGCAAGATTTAAGCACTCCAAAGGCTGGAACGTTTGCTCTACAGTGTGGAACTGAAGGGACCTCTAGTGGTTGGTCCTATGATTGCATGTTTTGTGGCCTAAGTGGTTAAAGAAAGACACAGACACATGCAATGTAGTTTCACATTGTTTTATTTAAAAGTATATTACTGGCAGTGACATATGCTATACATAGCCATGGTTTACTAGTAATAGTGATTGCATGTAGACCATGTTTACTGATTTCAGTGACAAAGAGATGTTTTTATTACGTGTGGTAACCATGACACCATCAATAAGCATGTTTTATTTTAAAGTGACTTCCCCCTAAATAGTGATATGCTATCTGGAAGAGATTGAATAATTTGATTTTTTGAGGTAATGCGCCTTTAGGGGTCAAATGTGATTTCAGAATGTCACCAAATGTATTTTCACCTATTTTAAGTATATATGTGTAAATGACTGCATAGTATTGAGTAGTGTGTGTAATAAATGCACTTTCCCTTTTCTAAAGAAAAAACGCAGGTTGGACAATCATTTATTGAGTGTTATTATTGCATGCCAGCAAATGATGACTGCTAGCCCACCAAGACCAATGAGAGGGGCTAGGGGAACAGTTATGTGCGAAAGTCCCTCAGTTTTCCCAAACGTATATACATGAGCCAAAAGTGGAAGGAGTATCTCAAAACAGACAGTCACTATGCCCTGCTCCTTAGTGCTCACCAGGCACAGTACAAGTGTTCTTATAGAACCCTCACCTGCATGCTAATCACGTGGCATGCTTCATCATCGGGTCTTCACCTAGTTTGGTTTATGATTGCTAGCCCACACCATCTTCACTGAGAAGGACTAGGATGCTCGGCTGCACTGGTCTGAGAGAGTCAAGCACTACTATGGGGTACTTGGTACTTAGTGAGGGAGTAATTGTGAACCTATTACTTGTACAGGTCTCACATGCTGCATAACTAATAGCCTGGTTTCCTTACAAATAGTATTACCTTTTTGACAGTCCCACATACGAATGGTACTGTCATGGTGCAAATTGTATTCAAAACCCTCTCTTCCCCTATCACTGTTATCTTCCCAACACCCAGCTGCCTGGCACATTTCGCCCCTGTGGAGTACCAGCTGAAATCTTGAAGGAAGGATCTAAGGATGAATAAAAAATGTGTTTACTACACTTATTTCTTGATCTTGATTCCTTCAACTGCCCTATTTTCCCTCTACACTCCCCTTGTGGTGATAATGAGACTGCTTCTTGATGAATGGCGGTGTAAAATGAAAGGATGTGCATGCCCATCTGAGGGCAAAGGAGTCATTGGTGGTTTTCAGACTCAAAGGACAAGTATTTCTGGCTGGACTGCTCGAACATCAAATGAGTGCCCTAGTGCCTGATTTTTTTTTAAAGTGTGGAATAATAAGCTGGGACAGTCAAACTGGGAACTGAGATATTGTCGCTTGGTAGTATTACAAGCTTCTTTATAGAAATCGTGGTCCCAGTCTGTGGATGACCCATTGAAAAGATGCTTGGTTCATTTTATTTTTCATTTTCAAATAAAATTAAACCCTTCTCTAGGATAACATCAGAGTGCACTTACTGTACAGTTTACACCTCCCACACAGCTGGGGGAGTGTCACTGTAATCTCCCCTGATGTGCATAGAATGTACCTCTAGGCACAGTCCATGATTATAATGTATCTCCCACTTTACCTTGAATTGAGCTTTGCCCACAGTCCTGAATCTCACTCCTGAGAAATCACTGCAGACCAGGTACTCCTCCTGTGGGGGTCCAGACTCCAAGGAGTGTGTGGGTACAGGCTAAGGAGGAGGCTGCAGAAAAGGTAACAGAAAGAAGACCATTGATGTCCCCTCCCTTTCCGATTGTGATTCAGCAAAACACCATCTCTGAGCTCCAGGTCAGACAAAACATCATATCCTATAAATGAGTCCAAAGCATGATCAGCACACAGTTATGAAAGACATATCTTACTGAAAGACGACCTTTCAAGTCCTGACTTTTCCTCCAGTGCTTTAAAGCGCTAGGATGACCCTGACAAATTGGTAAGCATGTTAGAAAAGCGTCAACCAACCTTTTAAATCAGTAGGGATGGCAAGTTTACTCTCAATAAATTTTCAGCAAAGCACACTCAGGGTTAACCAGGTTTGTCATATTTTTACTGTCACAGTTATTAAGAGGGAGCTTTCAGTTTTGATCCAGCCACTAAGGCAAAATGCAGTGACAAGATAGGTCACATCTTAATACAGGAAAAAACACCAGAAGACTGAGGCCACAAAGATGGCTCTCTTTACATGTACTCCAGGAAATCATGTTTTCATTTGCCCATTGGGTTGCTACAGTTGCTCTCTGGGACCAAGCAGGTATGTGTGCTACGGTGTGAGAGGAGCTGACCAGTGAGCATATGGCTGCAGTGCTATGAACTGTAACTGTGTGCATTCACCTGTACCAGCAGCTGCAAAGTCACAAACTATGACGTGGCAATGCCAGCCAAGCCCTGCTGCCAGACAACGGATGGCTCATAGGTGTGCCATAGCTACACCCCAATGGGCACATGAGCCAGTGAATACAAAAAGACAAATTGGAACTCATGCTGGTCCGTGACAGCCCTGCTTGGTTTTATTTTTACAGGCATTTGTAAAGGTAGATTTATTAATAAAGATTAATGTTCATTTTCGTGTGTTTAGGTTAGAATAAGTAGGGTACAAATCTAATTTACAGGGCTTCTGGTCTGGTTGCGCCGACAGCTAAGAAACATGGGGGCATACTTATGAGAGGCTCTCCATGGGTGTTGTAATATGTGTTCCCACGCACCACCCATGGATTCTGACGCATCCCCCGATTTACATGGCCATGTAAACCTGGAAATGCGCCAAACCTTATGCGTTGCAATGAGGGGGAATATCTTTATGTCTCCTCGTTTTTTCCTCTTTCTATGTGTGCTGCAGAATGAGGAAAAAGTCTCACAGGATTGCTTTTGTGCAGGAAGGTGCAATGCACCCTTGCACCATGGTGCAAGGGTGCGTGTGTTGGCGCTTGGCTGACAAAACTGTGCCAGCCATGCCAGCTCAGGTGGAAAGGACAGGAATCTGCCATATGCCATAGATTGCATTCCTGCCCTTTTACTTTGACGCAGGGCAGTGCAGCAATGCGCCAAATCCCCATGTATCTGGGCTGTGGTGTTTAAAAGTTGTGCCGTGTGCATGATTTCTCTCTCATTGTGAGCTTTTCCTTTTCTATACAATAGGTCAGAATGTGCTATTTTCCATGGTGCTATTGAAAATGTGCTTTTTTCCAGGGTTTTTTCTCTTATATCAGCTAATGTACTTTGGAGGAACCATACCAGAGATGTACATGTTTAAGTTGGACATGCTTGCTGGTTAACAGCGCTTCTATTCACAATATTGTTTAATAGTTCAATGTCATGACCCTTTATACATAGATTAAAGGCACTCATTGTCTATTGATGTTATGAGGGTTCTAGATGTTTCTAGATGTTCTAGATGTTTCTAGAGTAAGCCTGTTTTACTTAATATCATTTCTGCAATGTTGATTAGTTTCTGTCATTTAACTTTTATTAGTACGGCCCGTGGTGGCCCCTCTCACCATACCAAGAGCATGGCGTTCTTCTCAACTATAAAATGTACTGTTATTAAGATGAATGCCACAGCTTCTCACCTGTTCTCTAGAGCAGTGGTTCCCAACCTTTTGACTTCTGTTGACCCCCACTTTATCAGTACTGGAACCCAGGGACCCCCACTGAATCATTAGTGGAATCCGGGGACCCACCCAATGAGTCATTACTGAAAACTGGAGAGCTAATCGGTTAATTTTAGTACATTTTCTAAGCAGTCACGGACCGCCTGAGGAGGCTTTGCAGACCCTCAAGGGTCCCCGGCCCACAGGTTGGGAACCTCTGCTCTAGAAACAGACTCAATATCAATGCTTTTGCTCATCCATATTTACATTTTTCCTCTTGTTATGGTATTGATACTGATTTGAACCGACTAACCATTTGCCTTTTGCGTTCTGTAATTATTCTTAATTTTGAATAAACCTTTGCGGTTTTGACTTTGAATCTTGCCATGTGTGGGTTTCCCTAAATGGATTGTCATTTATTTGCCTAGAACCCTCGCCCTGTCTGAGTCACATGGCCCGTTCTGTCCAATCAGCTCTCTTGTTTCTGAAAAGCGCGGATATGTGGTTCAGCACCAATATTTCGGTGACATTTTAGGGCTCCTTGCAACATTTCACTGGGACAGTTTCATCTTTTTTCAATTCACTTCTGGTTGGAATAGGTAGCTCTAATGGAGGGAGGAGGTATATCAGCATTACCTCGGAGACTCCTCCCTGCACAGGGCATGAGCCACTGTCCCTGATTTCTGGACACACAGGTAGACTTGGAGGGACAGTCGGAAACCTGACACTATTGTGTCCTATGTTCCACTTCACATCTCCTTTTCACTTCCCGAGCTTTCGTTTAAGAGCTGAAGACATTCTGGGAGTTTCAGTCTCCATTCACTTCAATGGAACCGAAGAGAATTAAAGCAACCGGGACTGTCTCTGCAGTGCCTATAGGCATGTACCGACCTGGCAATGCTCCATGCCTGTCTCATTACTCAGTGGACATATTACTCAGTGCACATATTACTCAGTGCACATGCAGAACGATGGGCTGAGGCAAGTACTCCGCCTTTGGCATCTTTTGTATTATTACCATCATTTGGTTTCATTGCAAGTCTTTAAAATTCGATGATGTCACTTTGTTGACTATCACAAGAGTCACCAATATCAAAGGTCGCATGAGGTCACTTCCTATGTTGTTATGAGGGGCGGGTCAAAAAGTGTTTGATGTCACTTCCGTTACCCCAACACTTTGGTCCATGCCAATGAGAGCTCAAGTGACCTGGGCAGGACAACAGTTGTTTATTTAAATTGGCATATGGCTTTGTCTATTTTTACCAATACACAGAGTAATTGAAAACATATATTTGAGACAATTATGCCATATTTTAGGATCTTGGCATGGGAAGAAGGAAATGTATCCCACCTAATCTTGTAAACCTGCTTTATTTTGAGACACGATTGAGTAATTCCAAACGTATTTCTATATACAGCCGGGTGTGTAGGAGGCCTCCCCAGCCCTGCCTGCTTCTTTTCCTGGACATATAATTAGTTGTTCCTTATAAAGAGACTGACTAGCTTTCTTTTCGGGCTGCGCCCTGTACATTGTGCCTGCTACCAGACCACTCGTTAACCGATATTATCAAACACGACTTTAATTATCTCTTTAATTCCAGCTTCCCTGCAGGCCGTGCCTTGGAGGTTGGCAGCTGTGCTGTCATTTATAGGTTCTTTGTAGATGCGCGAGCGCTACAGTGAGCTGCGAATGGAACTGGCTCGCGGATGGTGCACTGACCTGGGATCCACCGCACTTTCCTTTTCGGGGGGGTACACAGCGGCCCGGCATGCACCGGGCAGGATTATCCTGCTGTCTGTCATATAAGCTCGTGCCATGTCTCCCTCCACGTGCAGCAACGACCAGGTGTCCGGTCCAGACGCTACCAGGAGGCCCGTGGCATGTGTGACCAGCAACATCCCTTGACTAGCTGCCAACCCCGGCGACCTAGTTAAACCGTGCAATCTGCACCTCCTCCTTTTTTTCATTTGCATTTTTTACATTTGATTTTTTGCCTTTAATTTGGCTTCCACCATACCTTGGCACCATAGGCAACAGCCTAGTTCGCCTACATGATTGGGCTGCCTCTGTTAGTTACACTTTTAGCCAACCCTGGCTTTTCAGCTACCAACACTTTGCATGGAGGGACTCTTAAGCCCATAGTTGTAACTTGGAACACAGAGCAACAAGTTCCACAAAGATGTGGTGGTGCAGGTGAGGAGGGAGATCGCATGAGCTGAGTACAGGGAAGGTGTGTCCCTAGCCTCAGGCTTGTATTACACATAGAAGAGTCAGAACAAGTCAAGAAAAAAGGAAAGTAAAGTATATTTCGACCAGAATTTGACTAACATTTCAACACCCCTACGTTCCCGTAGTCAGACCTGTTCTTTGTTTTACTAGAACTGTTGACATATTTTTAATGTTTTCCACTTCTCTCTGACTGTTCAATGGCCTCCCTTTTGCAAACTCCTGGTTGATGTGTAGTGTGCAAATCTATGATTGGAACCTTTTTAAAATGAGAAGAGGCCAGGGGGAAGATGGAAGGGTTGGTGTGGAATCTGCATTTAGAGTCTCCACCAGAAACAGTGTTAAGAAAGGTAAATAACTTGTTCCTTTGACTGAGACTTCTAACCACAGATTCTTCTGCTTTTGAATAGATATCAATGCGGCACCTCACAGGTGGTAGGTCTATAAAAAGACTCAGACCAAAACGTCTTGCAGGACAGAGCTGTCGAAGTGCTGCTCTTGAGACATCTAACTGTCCAGACAGTAGTGCTTTGTGAAGGTATGGAGGGAAGCAGTAATGCTTCGTGAAGGTATGGAGGGAAGCAGTAATGATTCGTGAAGGTATGGAGGGAAGCAGTAATGCTTCGTGAAGGTATGGAGGGAAGCAGTAGTGCTTCGTGAAGGTATGGAGGGAAGCAGTAATGCTTCGTGAAGGTATGGAGGGAAACAGTAGTGCTTCGTGAAGGTATGGAGGGAAGCACTAATGCTTCGTGAAGGTATGGAGGGAAGCAGTAGTGCTTCGTGAAGGTATGGAGGGAAGTAGTAATGCTTCGTGAAGGTATGGAGGGAAGCAGTAGTGCTTCGTGAAGGTATGGAGGGAAGCAGTAATGCTTCGTGAAGGTATGGAGGGAAGCAGTAATGCTTCGTGAAGGTATGGAGGGAAGCAGTAGTGCTTCGTGAAGGTATGGAGGGAAACAGTAATGCTTCGTGAAGGTATGGAGGGAAGCAGTAATGCTTCGTGAAGGTATGGAGGGAAGCAGTAGTGCTTCGTGAAGGTATGGAGGGAAGCAGTAATGCTTCGTGAAGGTATGGAGGGAAGCAGTAGTGCTTCGTGAAGGTATGGAGGGAAGCAGTAATGCTTCGTGAAGGTATGGAGGGAAGCAGTAATGCTTCGTGAAGGTATGGAGGGACGCCCATGTAGGTGCTGGGCAAATGTTCAGGACAGGCATCCCACATCTCAACGTAGTCGTAGAAGTCTTTGCTCTGGTGGAGTGAGCCCATAAGCCCTTAAGGGCTGGTTTTCGGACAGTGTGTAGCAGATCTTAAGTGCACAATCCAAGAGGCAGTCCTTTTCTGCACTGCCTTGCCTTTCTTCGCTCTAGCGATTCCAATACAGAGCTGACCTTCCTCTTGGTTTTCTTCGGTAAGATCAACATAGAAATCGATAGCCCGTTTTGGAACCAGTCAATGGAGCCTCTCCTCCTCCTTAGAAGGGTCATGTGGAGCAAGGAATGGCAAAGGGTGACATATTCTGCTTCACATCGTCCTCAAAGTGTGCCCACCCATGTGCCCCAGTTAAGGGCAACTTCACTATTTGGCTTTGATTGGACATAGGGTCAGGCTCCCTGCCCTGAATGCAATACCTAACCCGTGTTAACTGCTCGATAGTGATCGCCTTACTAATAACTAGGAGGCTGCCCCACATCTTCTGCTCCAGTCACTGCTCTAGGCCACTAACCATCAGGATTTTGATGGCTCCTCTGGCGGAAAACTTTGATCTACGACCTGCCAGCACTGGACCATTGGTCAATGTATGTCAATGTATTTCAGAAAGTCTGTCCTATTAAAGGCTGTTCTTCTGACATAATTTGTTTCCTGTTCAGGGCCATCAGGTTAAGCCTGGTGATCTTGGACAAGAAAAAGGAAAGTGAAGACAATGTACTGGAAGAAAACTCCTGGTGCTTCAGGGACATTTTTATTTTGTTGTTACTGAAAAACATTGTGGGAGTTTGTTACTGAAAAAAAAAAACTTTGCCAGTGCAGCTGCCGCTGAAGGCACGGACATAAATGCCCTCCTGGATGGGACCTCTGAGTTTGGTGGCCCTGAGGAGCAGAGGACACCCCACCACTGACCTCGAGGTGCGGTGGGCCTTCCGCCAAGTCTTACATGACGCACTTTGGCTTTGGGCAGCTGACCTCTCTCAGGATGAATAGATATCACATGCATTTACTTTACAAAGCCAGCAGGGCCATCCTTCAGGCTACACAGAACTTGCAAGTGTTAGCTTTAGACAGCAGCGTTAGACGCAAGATTGCATGGAGCTAGCACACTCAGGCCTGGCCTAGCAGAACATCCCCAACTCACTTTGAATATGTCCATTTTAGCTTTAGAGAGGCAAACAATATTTAAGGTTACACAGAACTTTTAGCCATTAGCTTTAAATTGCACAGGTGCATATCATGTTACATAAACATAACAGCCTCAGGACTCACACATCAGAGCTGTCTCTTAAGTGGCACAGGGGTTACTGTTCTGGACATAGAAAGCGGGGCTACCTCTCAGGTGGAACTAAATGTACACATTCAGGTGTCAGACAAGAGACCAATCCTTTAAGAGAGACAGAATACATGCTCAGACAGCAGAGCTGTTGCACACACCAACGTCATACCAATGGATTTTGCTGGAATGAAAGCCTGAGGCCTTACTTCTTAGACAGTAGAGCTACCCTGTAGTGATGAATAAGTATTAGAACTTTGTAGTAGAACACTGCATGATCAATCTGGAATGTAGTGAAGTTCTTAGTATGTAGGGTAGTGTATAGAATGTAGCAGGTCATTATGTACTGGTGCTTGGCTGTTGTAATCTTCTGCCTCATATGTCCTTGTTATGAATAAAGAAGTTGCGAAGCAATATAGACGTGTGAGAAGATTACCACACTGTTTTGTCGACAAGCTACAAGGAACTCCAAGTGGATTATTGGCTTCTGGTAGAATGTGAACTTCAAGTGGGGCAAAAGCGACATCACGGAAGGACTCTTCGGACAAAAGTGAGTGTTCAAATGAGCGCGTACAAAATATTTTAAAGATTGTCTAAAGAAAAGACATTTATTGACGTATCTGTGGCCTTACCGTTATATGCAGGAGCTAGTTATAGAGTGTCATTTGAATTTGAGCGCTGTGCGCGTGTCCAGCTTGTGTGCACCTGCATTCTGGTGGACTTGGCGATTGCATTTGGGACTCCTCGAACAGACGGTGTGCGCTGGCATTCTCGAGGTACATGAACATAGTTATGCATCTGCTGTAAAAAGAAGGGAACAGTGACGCACAGCATGTTAGGAATTTAAGCCCAACCATCTATAAAAAAAAAAATACATACATAAATGTGACAACATGTCAGTGGCCATCTTTCAACTGTGAAGGAAGGTGCATATGAATGTATAAATACATGGCATACAAATTGCTGTGCAATGTAACACATACTGAATGAGATAACTTCTGGTTCAAAAAGGAACACACTTTATTTACCAAGCAAGAACAAGTTTTATTTACCAAGCTTTAAGCACCTCAAGGATATATGCAGCAACGTAGGTGTGACTACAGGCATTAAATATTTTTTTGGTACTTTAATTTCTTTTCTTAAACATAATATAAGAACAATATGTTGTCTAATGGAGATTCAGCCAGTAATGGACTTGCATATTTACATTTAAACTCACCAAAATAATGTTTAGCAACCCCAAGAGAACCAGCGGTGCAGTGGAGCGAGTGGAAAGAATATTTCCTAGACTATGTGGCTGATTTGGAAGACTCCAATGGTCGATTCACACCACAAAGAAAAAAAAATATTTTTTATGTATTGCTTAGGGCCAGAAGAATTGCATATCCATAACCAATTACAAAACAAGATAGAAGCAGAGGTGATGGTGATGTTTTTATAAATGCAATTCAAGATTTAGATTAAAGTTTTTCACCAGCGGTATGCATTGCAGTAACTTGTCATGATTTTTTCCAGAGGAAACAGGAAAGCACGAAAACATTGAGGACTATGTTACTTCTTTAAAGAAATTAGTGTGTTCATGTAGATTTGGAAATTTGCATGATGAACTAGTGCATGATTAAATAGTTAAGTATAGTAAAAACAAATCCATCCAGGAAAGGTTATGGGTGGAAGCAGAGGCTCAAGGATATTATAGCAATGGTCAAGAAAGCAGAATGATCAGATTGCTGTGCTAAGGCCACTTGAGCACAAGAAAAAAAGGGATAGAAGTGGTGAATAAAGTTTCAGAAGGAAAGCAAAGAAATATAAAAACTAGGGGACGTGGTGCTGACTTTAGAAAGGAAAAACAAGGGAACAGCACAGAACAAGATAAACATGTTAATGGTACTTGTTATCGGTGTGGTAGCACATTACATTCAGCAAGATTCAAAAGGTGTCCAGCGAAAGCTACAAAATGTCTAGCATGTGGTATAATAGACATTGGTGGTCATTACAAACCTGGCGGACGGTGTTAAAGCGGCGGTAAGACCGCCAACAGGCCGGCGGTAAAAAAAAAGCAATTACGACAGTGGCAGAAACCGCCAACAAAGACAGCCACTTTAACACTCAGACCGCCACGGCGGTACAAACAAACAGCGCGGCAGTCACCGCCAACAGACAGGCGGGAGACAATGTACCGCCCACACTATTATGACAGGCCAATCCGCCACCTTTTCCGGGGCGGATACACCGCGGATTAAAACACGGCAGAAACAGGAATTTCGAAGGGAAAACGCTCACCTCTACACACTCCACGAGGAATGAGGACACCATGGAACCGGAACTCCAAATCCTACCTGCGATAGTCTTCCTGCTCCTCTACCAGGAGCACGAACGCCGGCGGTGAAGACCACAGTGAGTACTGCACCTACCACACAGGGGAGGCAAAAAATAGGGACACACACACGCAAACACCCCCACCCCCCACCCCCTCACCCACTACAACACACACATCAATGCATATCAATACATCACAGTTACACCCCCCGGAACCCCCCTGGAAGAATGCAAAGACCAAAGAAAATGAGTGTAACCATCGGAATATATTACAAACAAGTAGGCAGAAATATATATATATATATATATACACCATGTACAAAATAAATACCAGGCATAGAAGTCCAGGTACTGCACAAAGAAAGTCCGTGGAACACTGGGACCACACAGAATGGACGAGGCCCACACAAGATCCCCGACCATGACGGAGAGAACACTACAGGGGCATCAGATACCAATAAAACAGGCACCTCAGGGGGAGGGAAAGGGGGGGCACCTCAGCCGCTTGAGTGCACGATGCCAAATCCACGAGGGGGCCACATGCCCACTGTAAGATCCTGGGGAGTTCAAAGCCACAGTCTCTCAAGTCTCTACAGTGGGTGGGTTGCCCACTGTTACATCCTGGGGAGTGCAAAGCCACAGTCTCTCAAGTCTCTACAGTGGGTGGGCTGCCCACTGTTACATCCTGGCGAGTGCAAAGCCACAGTCTCTCAAGTCTCTACAGTGAGTGGTTTGCCCACTGTTTAATCCTGGGAAGTGCAAAGCCACAGTCTCTCAAGTCTCTACAGTGGGTGGTTTGCCCACTGTTCAATCCTGGGGAGTGCAAAGCCACAGTCTCTCAAGTCTATACAGTGGGTGGCTTGCCCACTGTTCCATCCTGGGGAGTGCAAAGCCACAGTCTCTCAAGTGGATGACAGTCTCCACTGGTTCTGGAGGGGGCCTGGTGCCCAGAGTGCTTCATCCTGCTAAGGACTGAGGTAGTGGATGGATGTCTCAACTGGTTCTGGAGTGGGCTTTGTGCCCAGGGTGCTTCATCCTGCTAAGTACTGAGGTAGTGGATGGATGTCTCCACTGGTTCTGGAGGGGGCTTTGTGCCCAGGGTGCTTCATCCTGCTAAGGACTGAGGTAGTGGATGGATGTCTCCACTGGTTCTGGAGGGGGCTTTGTGCCTAGAGTGCTTCATACTGCTTAGGACTGAGGTAGTGGATGTATCTCTCCAATGGTTCTGGAGAGGGCTTTGTGCCCAGAGTGCTTCATCCTGCTAAGGACTGAGGTAGTGGATGTATCTCTCCACTGGTTCTGGAGGGGGCTTTGTGCCCAGAGTGCATCACTCACCCCGTGACTAACCCAGTTGCGTCAGTGCCCCTGGCGCTCATGGGCTAGCGGTGCTTGAGTTGGCGGTGCCCTGTTCAGCAGTGCTTGAGTTGGCGGTGCCCTGTTTAGCGGTGCTTGAGTTGGCAGTGCCCTGTTCAGCGGTCCCTGAGCTGGCGGTCCTTCACGGCCCAGCAGGGCTTGTGCTGGCGGTCCTTCACGGCCCAGCGGGGCTTGTGCTGGGGGTCCATCACGGCCCAGCGGGGCTTGTGGTGGCAGTCCTACATGGATCAGCTGGGCTGGGGCTGGTGGTGGCCTCCTGGGCAGCTGGGCTGGGGCTGGCGGTGGCCTCCTGGGCAGCTGGGCTGGGGCTGGCGGTGGCCTCCTGGCCAGATGGGCTGGGGCTGGCGGTGTCCTCCTGGGCAGCTGGGCTGGGGCTGGCGGTGTCCTCCTGGCCAGCTGGGCTGGGGCTGGCGGTGTCCTCCTGGGCAGCTGGGCTGGGGCTGGCGGTGTCCTCCTGGCCAGCTGGGCTGGGGCTGGCGGTGTCCTCCTGGGCAGCGGGGATGATGGCGGTCTTCTCCGCCGTGCAGCCCCTCCCAGACTTGCCGGGTTTCTTGTGGCCCTTCCCCACAGCTGACTCCACACTCCCAACAGGACCCCTGGGAGCGGCTTTGGTGGCTAGAGTCTTTCCCCTCTCCCGCCGGGCACTGGCCAACTTCTGATGCTTCACAGGTGGGGGGCTGGCTGTGCTGTGGCTCCGTGCCACACTGGCTGTCCTGGTGGCCGGTGCACTCCACATACCTGTGACTACAGGCACCACTGGTCCCAGAGGTGTTGTGGCTTAGGTGCTACTTCGGGACCTATGAGATGGACGGGGTGGGGGAGGTGGGGGAAAAAGGTGAAGGCTAGACAGGAAAATTCTTTTGGACACACTGGGACGGGTAGCTGGAGGGGGTTTGGGAGTGGAGGAAGAGGTGGTGGTAGTAGGAGGTGTACGTTTGGGGACTTTGGGTGCAGGTGCATGCCCAGCCATCCTGTCGTGAGGTGGATGGCTGTTGGGTGGGTGTGTGCCTGCATTTGTGTATCTTGGGAGGGGGCGTCACAGGCACACTGGGAGAAGACACAGGGGACGTGTGAATGGTAGTGGGGGTGGTGACTGCACGTGAGCAGGGTGTGCTGGTGGGTGTGCTGGTGAGGGACGTAGTGGCTGTAGAGGTAGTGCTTGCAGGTGTGAGTGTAGACGAGACTGAGAGGGAGGAGGGAGATGACGAGGATGGGGACACAGTGGAGGCAGTGGATTTTGGTGTGCCTGCATGTGTGTGTTGCGTGCGTGAGTGCCTTTGGGATGTGTGGTGCTTATGTTTGCCTGAACTTCCATTGTGTGGTGAGGTGTGTGCGGCTGGTCTGATGGTGTGCTTGGGATAGGCAGAGGTACAGGGGATTGGGTCTGGGTGGAGGAAGTTGGAGGGGGAAGGCTAGAGACGGGGACAATGGCTGCCATCAGTGCTGAGGCCAGAGTTTGAAAAGCTTGGTGAAGGGCCGCCTGACCAGAATGAATGCCCTCCAGGAATGCATTAGTTTGTTGCAACTGCCTTTCTACAACCTGGATGGCATTCAAAATGGTAGACTGACCAACAGTGAGGGACCTGAGGAGGTCAATGGCCTCCTCACTGAGCAAAGCAAAACACAAACGCTGTGGGATAGCGTAACTTGATGGACAGAATGCGGAACCAATCAAACATTCACCCCCAGTCACAGATCTGGGTTTAATCCATCCATTATTTTGCTCACCATGCCACCCCAGTTTGAACCCAGCCATATGCAAATCAGTCTTGACCCTGTTCCACATGGGAACAGTCCAGCTCGAACTGCCAGGCCAGGTTCTCCCTGGACCGGAAACAAGCATCCTGGGACCGGTTTCGGGGTTTCACCCCTCATCAGCCAGGCTAGCTTGAATCCAGTGGCACAGTGAGCCCGGGACCCACGTCTGGGCATACCCGGCGCACTTAGGGCGGCAAAAGCAAAGCAAAACACAAACGCTGTGGGATAGCGTAACTGGATTGCAGCAGGGGTGACTGGGGCCGGGCCTGAGGTGCCTGGGGCGAAGGTGATGCCCACCCTCCTGGGTGAGCGGGCACGGGGCGAAGGCTGAGGGGCTGCTGGGAGGGCAGTGCTAGTAGGGGGGGGTGGCGGCTGTACCTGTAGATGCGGGGGCACAGATGTTGCCGCCAACACAAATGAGCTCCCATCAGAGGACGAGTCTGTGTCGCTGGTGTCAGCTCCTCTCCCCGCCGTGGAGCTCCCCTCCGCCCCACTGGTGAACTCAGAGTCTGTTGTCTCGCCCTCCATGGCCATGTGGGATGCAGCTCCCTCGTGCTCCAGTGCCACTGCTCCTCCGCATGATGATGCTAATGCACACAAGAACAGGAAGACCACAAAAAAGGGGGGGAGACAGAAGAAAGACATGTTGAGTGCATGGATTACCGCTACCGTTGGCGGACAAGACAGACACAGAAGCCCCCTGCACTACGCCGCGCTCTTGGGCTCCACAGTTCAATTCCTGGGAAATGGCCTACAAGGCTATGGACGACATCTGCACACATAGATGACAAAGGGGCATGAATAGCTGTACTTGGCACTCTACAGAGGTGGGTTGGGGTGCCACAGAGCCTGCCTTACGGAGGGGCCTAGCCTACGGAACTCGCCCTGGCCTGGGAAACCCACAGCCCTCCTCCCCCACCCAGACAACTCCACTGCGCGCAAAGTCAGCAGAATGAGAGTGTACTCACCCCCTTGTGTCTGCTGTGATGAACCTCAAGCGCCCATCCAACTCCGGGTAGGCCACCGCCAGGATCCTGAACATCAGGGGGTCATGTTTCGACGGGCACCCCTCCCACGTTGGGAGGCCATCCCCAGCTGAGCCTCCGCCGTCTTCTTGCTCCAGCGGTGAATGTCCTCCCATCTTTTCCGCCAGTGGGTGCTCCGTCTGTGGTAGACCCCCAGGGTCCAGACGTCCTTGGCGATGGCACCCCAAATATCTTTCTTCTGGTAGGCGCTGACCTACATGAAATGTACAGGGGAGAAGAGGAGTCATTACCAACTGCACCACCAAAGTGAGTGTCCTCCATCCCTACCCTTGCCATGTGGCAAATGCATTCACCGTCTTTCATGCACGCAGCACTCTGTCCCCTTCCTTCTTACATCCAGCCCTCTCCACACAGGCATAGCCCATACAACATGCTCCCTGTGTACTTACCTGTTTGTCTGGAGGACTGTAGAGTAGCGTGTACTGGGGGAGAACCCCATCAACGAGCTTTCTTCAACTCCTCCGATGTGAAGGCAGGGGCCCTTTCCCCAGACACACGAGCCATTGCCACTTCCAGACCGAGGTCACAGCAGCACTTGCAGTGTAGGTTCTCTCCTCTCGAGGATCAGGTATCGAGTGATTGAACAGATAGAAAATGGCGGTCACATCCGCGGTGGTGCGTACCGTCACCGCCGGCGCTCATCGTCATTGGCTCCTGGACCCATATGGTCCAATGTTAACCAATGCAGCATCGCGCCGCGGTCTTCGACCGCCTACCGCAACGGTGTACAACGCCGGCGCAGTTACCTCATATTCCATTGTCCCACTTCGGAGGTCAGGCAGCCGCCATTTCAGGGGCCCACATGGCTTCATTTCCAACTGCGTCACACATACCTAGGCCTAGACTTAACACACATACAGGCCACTTTTTGTGTATGATTAGTGTTCTGGGTAAACTGTGGGTACGTACCTCTGAGTTTTTTGACGCTGTGCTCGCTGTTGTCCTTCATAGGCACCGTCTGCTGGGACATGTGAGGAGATGGCGGCATCCTCCGGTGTACCGACCGTTGGTGGACCTGTCGACAATGGAGGAGCGACATTTGATAATCACCTACAGGTTTGACCGTGCCACAGTCCAGGAACTGTGTACCCAGTTGGAGCCAGACCTGTTGTCAGCAATCCGCCATCCCACAGGAATACCCCCTCAAGTGCAGGTGCTGTCAGTGCTCCATTTCCTTGCAAGTGGCTCTTTTCAAACAACTGTGGCCATGGCATCAGGGATGTCCCAGCCTATGTTTTCCAACGTATTGTCCAGAGTGTTGTCTGCCCTACTGAAACACATGCGGAGCTACATCGTTTTCCCTCAGGTGGAGGATTTCCTACAGTGAAAGGTGATTTCTATGCCCAGGGACATATCCCCAACATCATAGGTGCCATTGATGGGACACATGTGACTTTGGTACCCCCCGCAGGAGTGAACAGGTGTACAGAAACCGGAAGAGTTATCATTCTATGAATGTACAGATGGTATGTTTGGCAGACCAGTACATCTCGCCTGTGAATGCCATGTTCCCTGGCTCAGTGCATGACGCCTACATCCTGCGGAATAGCAGCATCCCTTATGTGATTGGTCAACTCCAGAGGCACCGTGTATGGCTATTAGGTGAGCACCTGGAAGCAAGTCAGTGGGAATGGTTGTCTGGGTCTGGGGTTGTCCCTCCAGGTTAGTGTGTGTCTAACAGTTGCCCCTCACCATTTGCAGGTGACTCTGGTTACCCCAACCTGTCATGGCTACTGACCCCAGTGAGGAATCCCAAGACCAGGGCAGAGGAACGCTGCAATGAGGCCCATGGGCGAACTGAGAGGGTGATCGAGCGGACCTTCGGCCTCCTGAAGGGGAGGTTCAGGTGCCTCCATATGACAAGTGGATCACTATTCTACTCACCAAAGAAGGTGTGCCAGATCATCGTGGCCTGCTGTATGCTTCACAACTTGGCTTTGCGACGACAGGTGCCTTTTCTGCAGGAGGATGGTCCAGAAGGTGGTGTTGTGGCAGCTGTGGAGCCTGTGGACAGTGATGAGGAGAAAGCAGAGGAAGAAGACATGCACAACAGGGACTCAGTGATCCTGCAATGTTTCCAGTGAGACACAGGTAAGAATACAAACCTGCCTACTACACGTACTTTAACACTACTACCGCTCTACTGTCTGTCATTTTCACCCAGTGTATGGTCACTGAGTTGTCACTTTCCCACTAAGTGACATCTGCTTAGATTCCTCATGGACTAGAGCTGTGTGACATAGGTATGTTGACATTACTATTTTAAAAAGAAAAAGTTGTCACTGTAATCGCTAATACACTATTTGGAAATCACAGACAGACTCCAGATCATTTTGTGCTTTAGGTGTGTTTATTTAAATGCTCAAAATTTGAGGGTTTAGTGAAATGGTGAGGGGTGATGGCGGAGGAGTGTCCATGGCAGAGTCCAGTCTATTAGTCTCACAGGTGCATTGCCCATATGGGCATAGGAAGTGGAGCTGGGGCAGTTGATGGATGGACAGGGTGACAAAGTGGGACAGAAGGATGACAATCAGGGTGGTCTCATTTTTTGGCGGCGGTCTTGTCATCGTGCTCTGTCTTGTTCCTGGATCTCAGGGACCGTTTGCGGGGTGGTTCTCCCTCTGCAGGGGGTGGGGTGCTGGTGTGGTGGTCCTGTGGCGGGGCGTCCTGTCCACTTGCGCTGGCAGAGGTGGTGGGCAGTTCATCGTCCATGCTAGTGTCAGGGGCCCCTTGAAGTGCCACAGTGTCCCTCCTGGTGTTGAGTAGTTCCTTCAGGACCCCTACGATGGTGCCCAGGGTGGAGCTGATGGTTCTGAGTTCCTCCCTGAAGCCCATATACTGTTCCTTCTGCAGGCGCTGGGTCTCCTGAAACTTGGCCAGTACCGTTGCCATCGTCTCCTGGGAGTGGTGGTAGGCTCCCATGATGGAGGAGAGGGCCTCGTGGAGAGTGGGTTCCGTTGGCCTGTCCTCCCCCTGTCGCACGGCAGCCCTCCCAGTTCCCCTGTGTTCCAGTGCCTCCGTCCCCTGGACCGTGTGCCCACTACCACTGCCCCCAGGTCCCTGTTGTGTTTGGGGTGGTGGGTTATCCTGGGTTCCCTGTAGTGGTGGACACACTGCTGATTGACGTGTCCTGGGGATGGAAATATGGGCCCGCTGGGTGGATGCTGTGCTGGTGTTTCCAGAGGGGGGAAGGTCTGTGGTGGCGTGTGTCTGTGTGAGGGGAACTGACTGTCCCGAGGTCCCCGATGGGCCGGGCTGGTCATCTAGATCCAGTTGGACAGAGGTGCTGTCATCACTGTGGGCCTCTTCTGTTGGTGGTGTGGACATGTGTGGACCCTCCTGTCCGGTGATGTTGGGTAGGGGTCCCGCAGGGGTATAAAAGGATGTTTATTAAATCTGTGTGTGTAATGGTGTGCAATGGGTGGGTGACGGTATACCCCAGTGCTAGCATTCCTGTGTGGGAGCTTGTGTGATGATGGTTTAGGGGGGTGTATGGGTATGTGCAGTGGGCATGCTTTGATGATGTGTGTCCATGCTTTGTTTTTGCTTGCAGGGCTTGGTGTTGGGATGGGTGGTTTGTGATGTTGGGACATTTGTGAGGAGTAGGGGTGCTGGCGGAGAGGGTGGGGGTATGTGATTGCATGCAGGTATGGTGGGGGATGTAATAGTAAAGCTTTGACTTACCAGAGTCCATTCCTCCATCTACTCCTGCGAGGCCCTCAGGATGCAGAATCGCCAATACTTGCTCCTCCCATGTTGTTAGTTGTGGGGGAGGAGGTGTGGGTCCGTCGTCAGTCTGCTGAACCGCGATGTGGTGTCTTGAGACCACGGAACGCACCTTCCCCCGCAGGTCATTCCACCTCTTCCTGATGTCCTCCCGATTTCTTGGGTGTTGTCCCACTGCGTTGACCCTGTCGACTATTCTTCACCATAGCTCCATCTTCCTAGCAATGGAGGTGTGCTGCACCTGTGCTCCGAATAGCTTTGGCTCTACCCGGACGATTTCCTCCACCATGACCCTGAGCTCCTCCTCCGAGAACCTGGGGTGTCTTTGCCGTGCCATGGGGTGGTGTGTGTGGGGTGGATTGTGTGGTGATAAGTGTGGTGATATGTAGTGGTGTGATGTGTGAGGTGCGTGAAGTTGTGTAGGTGATGGTGTTGTGTGCCTGTGGATGCTGTTGTTCTTGCTGATGCTGTCTCGCTCTGGCCTTCTTTCTGAATTTTTGGTAGTAGGGTTTTGTGGGTGATGTGGGTGTGTGTTTTATATTGTAATGGGTGTGTGGGAGTGGTGTGTGTATGTGTATCAGGTGTGTGTATTTGGAATTGTCCAATGTGGCATTGTTTTGTATGTGTGTGTGTATTTTGAGCGTGGCGGTGTGTACCGCCAATGGAATACCGCGGTTGAAAGACCGCCCCATGGATTCGTGTGTCGTTATAGTGTGGGCGTGTGTGGGTGTCTGACTTTTGGCGGATTACGAGATGTGGGTCATAATAGCTGTGGCGGAATTCCGCGGCCGCGGCGGTGTGTTGGCGGTCTTCTGCACGGCGGTAAGCGGCTTTTACCACAAATGTTGTAATGAGGGCCATTATGTTAAAGTTTGCAAAAAGAAATTGGAGAAGAAAAGTAACAAGAAAGTTGCGTGTGTGAGAGAAAGTGATGAGGAGGAGTTGTCAGGAGATAGCGAGGATGCTGAGCAAAAGAATAAATACAAAAGAAATGATAAAGTGGTGTTGAACATAGTAGGGAAAGGAGGTAGTAACAAACCATTGTGTTGGGTATCCTTTGGAGTGGTATCTTTACAAATAGCTACTGACTCTGGGTCTCCATACACTATTATTTCTGAAAATGTCTGGCACAAGTTGTTCGTAAACAATTTAGGCGAGCACTTAGAACCTCAAGATATTGCTCCAGAAAGTTACACAGGGGACAAGATAAACATGGTAGAATTCAGGAAACTAGTTTTTAGGTTTAAGGATAGACAGGCAATAGATAAACTATATATGGTCAAAAATGGACCTTCGGTTTTAGGCTGGAAAGACCAAAATAAGTTTAACATAATATTAGATCCCAATAGTACAGAACACGTTTCTGTTGCATGTGAGGAAGAAGATACTAAAGGGTGGGTGTTGCAAGAGTTTCCAAAAGTTTTTGAAGAAAATATTGGTAGACTTAAAAGGTTTACTCATCGAATCTGACTGAAAGAGTGAGCCACACCCAAAATTCATAAGGCAAGGACTAGTCCTTTAATAGTAAGAGAGGATGTGAAAAGTTAATTGGAGAAATTACTTAAGCTACAAATAATTTAACCAGTAGAGGCGTCTGAGTGGGTTTCACCAGAGGAGAAATACTCTGTAATAGAAAGAGAAACTCTAGGGTAAATTTATTTGGGGTAGAAAATGCATTTTGAGATCTAATCATAGACCGCTTACAGAACTACTGACAACAGATGGTTTCTCTAGAGCATCTGCAAGAATAGCAAGATTGTCGATGAGGTTACAGGATTTCTTATATGAGGTGCACTATGTACCAGGCATTAAAATGTTACTGCAGATTTCTTAAATAGAATGTATATACCTCGGAAAGAACTGGACCAGAATCCATGGAACAAGTAGTACGAGGCTGGAATTTTCACAGAAGGAATTGAAAAAGTTATACAAAAAGATGACTGGATGAATGAGTACGATAAAGATGAAGTGCTGAAAGAAGTAAGAAATAAGATTGTGAATGGATGGAAGGAGTATGGTCTAACAAAAATAAAAGAAGAATTGAAAGCATATTGGAAAGTAAGAGATGAGTTTAGTGTGTAAGCGGCTTTTGTGAGTAGGGGTGGCAAAATGAGTCCCCCATATGTTGTTAGGCAAAAATGAATAGCCATTGGCCATGATGGACATTCTGGCATCACCCATACCAAAAAAGGAATAAAAATGTTGTACTGGTAACCTAAAGTTGATTTAGACACTGAAAGGTATGTACGTAACTGTGTGGATTGTAAAATTAGTGATAAAGCTAAAAAAACACAAAATCCACCCATGTCCTCATTCGGATGTCCAAAAATGCCATGGGATGAAGTAGCTTTGGATTTAATGGGTACCATTACATAAAATGATGGTACGTGCAAATACATAATATTCTTAGTGCACATGATTTCTAGATGGACAGAAATGAATGTAGTTCAAAAGATTAACACCAATGTTGCAATTGAGCTTCTTTAGGAGGTGTTCATAAGGGAAGGATTCCCAGCAACTATATTAACGGACAATGGAGTACACTTCAAGTCAGAAGAAACCGCCATGGTGCGCCGTGTTTTAAATACTGCGCACACATGTTGGTGTTAGGGTCGCCCTAAGGGGCGCAAGAAAAGTGGCACTGCACTCTGTACATCGCCACTTTTCTTAAATATGCCCTTAGGGTCCCCATTATGAGTTTAGTGGATGGAAAACTCCGTCCGCAAAACTCCTGACAGGGTGGCTGCCGCCTACACCTAAACCTCCCTGCCGGAGCTTTTATGGGTTTCCTGCTAGGTCGGCAGGAAGAAACCTAAGTTTCCACCCGCCAGCCTAGCGGGAAACAGGCTACAGCATTGTCTCTGGCTCGTAATTGAGCCGGTGGCAATGCTATCGCCTGCAGGGTGCACCAGCACCCTCGCAATGTTCACTGTCTGCTCTTGCGAGGGTGCTGGCTAAGGGGGTCCCTGCACTGCCCATGCCAGGTGCATGGGCGGTGCAGGGGCCCTCCTGTGGCCCCCTGCACCCATTCTCCACCAGCCTTTTCATGGCAGTGTTACTGCCATGAAACCGCTGGCAGAGAAGGGGGTCGTAATCTCCAGGGCAGCTCTGCTTGCAGCGCTACCCTGGTGGATTAGGACCACAACCATCCTCCAGACCGCCGGGATCCGAGATCCTGGCAGAGCTGGCAGTCCGACCGCCAGAGTTGTAATGTGGCAGTCGGACCACCGCATTGGCAGCGGTCCAGACCACCACCCCGAGTGTGGTGGTGTATAGACCGCCACACTTGTAATAAGGCCCTTTGTGTTGAGTTAATGTGTATTACAGGAACTTTTTATTAATTTTTTGAGTTACTCATGAATATATGTTATGTTTCAAGTCTTGTTGCCAATTGCATTGTTAAAGTGTTTTTAGTTATTCTCTGTTTTCCTAATAACATTTACTGAGTTCTTTTTTTTTTTGTTTACCATTTTACTTCTCTGTATGGTTTTTTGAAGGGGAATGATGTTATGTTTTGAATTAGCATGTTATTATGGAACACACATGGCTTTCCGACGGCGCATTCGGGACATAGCAGTTATGTTGTGACTCGGAGACGGGCTGACACGAAGGGCGTGTGCTTAAACTCTACAAATCTTCAATTGTGTCATGTATTTGGAGACGTAACATCCACACAGTAGGCTTAAGGAAAAAAAAAAAGGAAAGAAATGATAAACTTGGTCTCTACAACACAACGTACAGTGGGCACAAGGTTCACCCACAGCATTGGGCATCACTCACGGTGACTTCTGCACCCTCCTTGCAGGTGTAACACAGGAAAAAAGCACACCACTGTGAGAGAAATATGTATTGGCACTAGAACTCTGAAAAGTTATATTAACAGAAGCAAAATATCCTGTGAATCGAGTATTAGGTAACACTGGGATTCCCAGGCACCCTGTGATAGTAGTGTGTACGAACACAAAATAATATGTTTTTATAATCAGGGCTCTAATGTAAAACATGTGACAAAACAGAAACAGGAAAAGCCTAAATTGAGATCTTGTCACAAAACCGAAGCAGAAAACAAACAGGTGCAGAAACTGTGAGGGATAGTACACACTGGGCCTCAAAATAAATACAAAGTTGTAAACCTTCAGAGCTCAGAAAGCTACTGGAAAGTTTCTCACCTGAGATGCCAGCCATGACAGAGAGGCTTTGCACTGACAGGCTCTAATTGGTAGCATTGATTTTGCTCTGAGCAGCAATAATGCTGCGCGGCTGCAGTTACACTAAGGTAATAATTTTAAATTCCACACCACCCAGTGGCGTAGGCCCCCTCCGTGCACACATAATACAACAATGCACATCTAATGAAGTACCCGCCCTTAATTTACATAAGTCGGAAGGTGGCCAATAGAGGCAATGCGGGTCTCTGGGCCCCCTTGCTGACAAATGTTTTCAAAAGTGTGAATCGTAGCGCTGTTCAAAGCTCCTGGTTGTGCCAATTTAATTGTTCCAATTTGTAAGAAGGGGGCTGTCTGAGGTCCCACTGCTATCGCCCGATCTCGCTGATTGACATTCCAGCTAAGATCTTGGGGATGGTCCTCTATATTGGAATATGCGAGTGAGTTACCGATAAGAACATTCTGCACGCCTGCCAGTTCGGACTTTATGCCAGTATGGCACGATCGAACAATGTTTGAATTTAAAGCTAATAGTAGGGCAATATACTGTAGCCAAAAGGGAGCCACTGTATTTAGCGTTCATGGACCTGACCATGGCATTTGATTGCGTCAATAGATCTAAAGTGCGGAACATCTTAGCAGAATTGGGGCTAGGCGTGGCTATTTTCAACATACTGGTTTCGCTACATACTAACACAAAAGCTAGAGTCAGGTTGGGCCAAAGTGGCGAAGTGACGGAGGAGCTCTGCTTCGGCCGAGGGGTCCGCCGAGGTTGAGTTCTTGAACCTATCTTATACATAAATTACCTCACTTTGCAGTTAATGGCAACTTTGCCTGATCTCCCCAAGATCAAGGGTCCCCCGCTCCCAGCACTGCTCTTTGCGGAAGATTCTGTGTTAAATGCCAAACGCTTTACGCCAGCAAGTCTATTGTTTTGACCGTTTATGGCTCAGCATGACTTTCAGACAAATTTAGCAAAATCATTCATTATGACACGAGGGCCTAAACCCTCAAAGATCTCTTCTTTCAGAGTTGGCTCTAATTTGTTGGCCATTGTGCATGCCGGTTCCTACTTGGGCCTCACTTTTAGCTCAGGTGGTTCCTGGGCTCCACACATCTCTTCTTGCAGAGCAAAGCTAGCTAGGGCAATTGGCTCCCTGATAAGCATCCCACGCCCATAAAGTGGAATGCCACGGGGCCCATAATACAAATCTATAAAGCTCAATGCGTTCCGATTGCCACATACGGGGAAGATGTGTTGGGGAGCTTCTGAATGCCACGCCCTGCAAAGGGAGGAGAATCGATTATGCAGGAAAATCTTGGGTGCCCCCTCTCGTCCTCGCATCTCATATGCCATAAAGAACTGGGCCTCAATTATGTGTGTGGCTGGATTCGTACTAGACTCCCCTGCTGTGGCTATCTGTTTGGCGCACATAGGAAACAGCACTTACAAAAGATATCATTTCAGGCTGTTTATCCTGCGACAGGGGCATATCGATCCCGTGGTTGGCGCACGTGAACAAAAAAACTAGAAGGCATTGGTATGGGCTATGTTTTTATTGACACCTCGAAATGTGCTGCTCTCAATAAAAAAACACGTTCATTCTCTGCTGTCAGCCCAGTTTATTGAAGACAGACAAAACAAGGAACTTCTGAATCCCAGTGCTGCAAAGAATTTGAGTCCTAATTAAAAGGTCTTTCTAGCTAGCTATCTGTAGGAGCCCCGCGGGAGTTCCTTTTTGCTATTTCGCTTCAGATCTGATGCAAGGAAATTTCGATCATGTTTCCCCTTTGGGTATAACCTTGAAGCGTCGGTGTAATAGCACTTCCAAGCAGTCCATGCTACATTTCTTATTCTTTTGTTAGAATTTTCTTATACATTTTCTGAAGTCGAGAAGTCTCGGGCATTGTGCCGCAGCCTATCGCTTCCTTCAAGAATTGCCGGATGAAAAGACGCAGCTTTGCGCAGCCTCCTTTGTGCGTGCGGCCGTACGCGCACGTGGCAGTATGCCCCCTAATATATTGTCTCTAGAAGGCTGTTTGGGAGTGTAGCGGTTTCTACTCTGTTAATGGCAGGATTTTAGAAATGCACTTTTATTTACATTTATCTGTTTATTATGGCTTGCAGTTTTCTTAGTTTTTAAAATGTTCAAAAATGTGTTTTATTGTATTTGTTTTATGTGTACTTTTATGGCTGTTTATTTCAGCCGAATAAAGTTATTGACTATTGACTAGATAAATAGGTTCCTCGCAGCCACCACAGCAACTGATATCCCACCCGACGGAGAACCCACCCTGCATGCACATGTATCACACCGACAGCACCCAGAGCTGTTTGCATCTTCCACACACATGCACACCCAGTGGAGTATGCATCCTTCAACCACATGTAACACAGCAACGGGAATTCCACCCAGTGGAGTATGCATCCTTCAACCACATGTAACACAGCAGCAGACACCGCACCCAGAGGAGTATGCATCCTTCAACCACATGTAACACAGCAACGGGAATCCCACCCAGTGTAGTATGCATCCTTCAACCACATATAACACAGCAACGGGAATTCCACCCAGTGTAGTATGCATCTTTCAACCACATGTTACACAGCAACGGGAATCCCACCCAGTGTAGTATGCATCCTTCAACCACATATAACACAGCAACGGGAATTCCACCCAGTAGAGTATGCATCCTTCAACCACATGTAACATAGCAACGAGAAACCCACCCAGTGGAGTATGCATCCTTCAACCACATTTAACACAGCAACTGAAATTCCACCGAGTGGAGTATGCATCCTTCAACCACATGTAACACAGCAGCAGACACCACACCCAGAGGAGTATGCATCCTTCAACCACATGTAACACAGCAGCAGACACCACACCCAGTGGAGTATGCATACTTCAACCACATGTAACATAGCAACGAGAAACCCACACAGTGGAGTATGCATCCTTCAACCACATATAACACAGCAACGGGAATTCCACCTAGTGGAGTATGCATCCTTCAACCACATGTAACACAGCAGCAGACACCACACCCAGAGGAGTATGCATCCTTCACCCACATCATGTAACACAGCAACGGGAATCCCACCGAGTGTAGTATGCATCCTTCAACCACATGTAACACAGCAGCAGACACCACACCCAGAGGAGTATGCATCCTTCACCCACATGTAACACAGCAACGGGGATCCCACCCACTGGAGTATGCAAACTTCAACCACATATAACACAGCAATGGGAATTCCACCCAGTGGAGTATGCATCCCTCAACCACATGTAACACAGCAATGGGAATCCCATCCATCGTAGTATGCATCCTTCACCCACATGTAACACAGCAATGGAAATTCCACCCAATACAGTATGCATCCTTCAACCACATGTAACACAGCAACAGGAATCCCATCCAGAGGAGTATGCATCCTTCAACCACACATAATACAGCAACGGGAATCCAACCCAGTGGAGTATGCATCCTTCAAACACATGTAACACAGCAGCAGACACCACACTCAGAGGAGTATGCATCCTTCAGTCACATGTAACACAGCAACGGGAATCCCACCCAGTGGAGTATGCATCTTTTAACTACATGTAACACAGCAACGGGAATCCCACCCAGTGGAGTATGCATCCTTCAACCACATCTAACACAGCAACGGAAATTCCACCCAGTAGAGTATGCATCCTTCAACCACATGTAACACAGCAGCAGACACCACACTCAGAGGAGTATGCATCATTCAGCCACATGTAATACAGCAGTAGACACCACACCTAGTGGAGTATGCATACTTCAACCACATGTAACATAGCAACGAGAAACCCACCCAGTGGAGTATGCATCCTTCAACCACATGTAACACAGCAATAAGAATTCCACCCAGTGGAGTATGCATCCTTCAACCACATGTATCACAGCAGCAGACACCACACCCAGAGGAGTATGCATCCTTCACCCACCTGTAACACAGCAACGGGAATCCCACCCAGTGTAGTATGCATCCTCAACCACATGTAACACAGCAGCAGACACCACACCCATAGGAGTATGCATCCTTCACCCACATGTAACACAGCAATGGGGATCCCACCCAGTCGAGTATGAAACTTCAACCACATATAACACAGCAACGGGAATTCCACCCAATGGAGAATGCATCCTTCAACCACATGTAACACAGCAACGGAAATTCCACCCAGTAGAGTATGCATCCTTCAACCACATGTAACACAGCAGCAGACACCACACTCAGAGGAGTATGCATCCTTCAACCACATGTAACACAGCAACGGGAATCCCACCCAGAGGAGTATGCATCCTTCAACCACACATAACACAGCAACGGGAATCCCACCCAGTGGAGTATGCATCCTTCAACCACATGTAACACAGCAACAGAAATTCCACCCAGTAGAGTGTGCATCCTTCAACCACATGTAACACAGCAGCAGACACCACACTCAGAGGAGTATGCATCCTTCAGCCACATGTAACACAGCAACGGGAATCCCACCCAGTGGAGTATGCAAACTTCAACCACATATAACACAGAAACAGGAATTCCACCCAGTGGAGTATGCATCCTTCAACCACATGTAACACAGCAATTGGAATCCCACCCAGTGTAGTATGCATCCTTCAACCACATATAACGCAGCAGCAGACACCACACCCAGAGGAGTATGCATCCTTTAACCACATGTAACACAGCAACGGGAATCCCACCCAGAGGAGTATGCATCCTTCAACCACACATAACACAGCAACGGGAATCCCACCCAGTGGAGTATGCATCCTTCAACCACATGTAACACAGCAACAGAAATTCCACCCAGTAAAGTATGCATCCTTCAACCACATGTAACACAGCAGCAGACACCACACTCAGAGGAGTATGCATCCTTCAGCCACATGTAACACAGCAATGGGAATCCCACCCAGTGGAGTATGCAAACTTCAACCACATATAACACAGCAACAGGAATTCCACCCAGTGGAGTATGCATCCTTCAACCACATGTAACACAGCAATTGGAATCCCACCCAGTGTAGTATGCATCCTTCAACCACATATAACGCAGCAGCAGACACCACACCCAGAGGAGTATGCATCCTTCAACCACATGTAACACAGCAACGGGAATCCCACCCAGAGGAGTATGCATCCTTCAACCACACATAACACAGCAACGGGAATCCCACCCAGTGGAGTATGCATCCTTCAACCACATGTAACACAGCAACGGAAATTCCACCCAGTAGAGTATGCATCCTTCAACCACATGTAACACAGCAGCAGACACCACACTCAGAGGAGTATGCATCCTTCAGCCACATGTAACACAGCAACGGGAATCCCACCCAGTGGAGTATGCATCCTTCAACCACATGTAACACAGCAATGGAAATTCCACCCAATAGAGTATGCATCCTTCAACCACATGTAACACAGCAGCAGACACCACACTCAGAGGAGCATGCATCCTTCAGTCACATGTAACACAGCAACGGGAATCCCACCCAGTGGAGTATGCATCTTTTAACTACATGTAACACAGCAACGGGAATCCCACCCAGTGGAGTATGCATCCTTCAACCACATCTAACACAGCAACGGAAATTCCACCCAGTAGAGTATGCATCCTTCAACCACATGTAACACAGCAGCAGACACCACACTCAGAGGAGTATGCATCATTCAGCCACATGTAACACAGCAACAGGAATCCCACCCAGTGGAGTATGCATCTTTTAACTACATGTAACACAGCACCGGGAATCCCACCCAGTGGAGTATGCATCTTTCAACTACATGTAACACAGCAACGGGAATCCCGCCCAGTGGAGCATGCATCCTTCAACCACATATAACACAGCAACGGGAATCCCACCCAGTGGAGTATGCATCCTTCAACCACATGTAACACAGCAACAGAAATTCCACCCAGTAGAGTGTGCATCCTTCAACCACATGTAACACAGCAGCAGACACCACACTCAGAGGAGTATGCATCCTTCAGCCACATGTAACACAGCAACGGGAATCCCACCCAGTGGAGTATGCAAACTTCAACCACATATAACACAGAAACAGGAATTCCACCCAGTGGAGTATGCATCCTTCAACCACATGTAACACAGCAATTGGAATCCCACCCAGTGTAGTATGCATCCTTCAACCACATATAACGCAGCAGCAGACACCACACCCAGAGGAGTATGCATCCTTTAACCACATGTAACACAGCAACGGGAATCCCACCCAGAGGAGTATGCATCCTTCAACCACACATAACACAGCAACGGGAATCCCACCCAGTGGAGTATGCATCCTTCAACCACATGTAACACAGCAACAGAAATTCCACCCAGTAAAGTATGCATCCTTCAACCACATGTAACACAGCAGCAGACACCACACTCAGAGGAGTATGCATCCTTCAGCCACATGTAACACAGCAATGGGAATCCCACCCAGTGGAGTATGCAAACTTCAACCACATATAACACAGCAACAGGAATTCCACCCAGTGGAGTATGCATCCTTCAACCACATGTAACACAGCAATTGGAATCCCACCCAGTGTAGTATGCATCCTTCAACCACATATAACGCAGCAGCAGACACCACACCCAGAGGAGTATGCATCCTTCAACCACATGTAACACAGCAACGGGAATCCCACCCAGAGGAGTATGCATCCTTCAACCACACATAACACAGCAACGGGAATCCCACCCAGTGGAGTATGCATCCTTCAACCACATGTAACACAGCAACGGAAATTCCACCCAGTAGAGTATGCATCCTTCAACCACATGTAACACAGCAGCAGACACCACACTCAGAGGAGTATGCATCCTTCAGCCACATGTAACACAGCAACGGGAATCCCACCCAGTGGAGTATGCATCCTTCAACCACATGTAACACAGCAATGGAAATTCCACCCAATAGAGTATGCATCCTTCAACCACATGTAACACAGCAGCAGACACCACACTCAGAGGAGCATGCATCCTTCAGTCACATGTAACACAGCAACGGGAATCCCACCCAGTGGAGTATGCATCTTTTAACTACATGTAACACAGCAACGGGAATCCCACCCAGTGGAGTATGCATCCTTCAACCACATCTAACACAGCAACGGAAATTCCACCCAGTAGAGTATGCATCCTTCAACCACATGTAACACAGCAGCAGACACCACACTCAGAGGAGTATGCATCATTCAGCCACATGTAACACAGCAACAGGAATCCCACCCAGTGGAGTATGCATCTTTTAACTACATGTAACACAGCACCGGGAATCCCACCCAGTGGAGTATGCATCTTTCAACTACATGTAACACAGCAACGGGAATCCCGCCCAGTGGAGCATGCATCCTTCAACCACATATAACACAGCAACGGGAATTCCACCCAGTGGAGCATGCATCCTTCAACCACATGTAACACAGCAGCAGACACCACACCCAGAGGAGTATGCATCTTTCAGCCACATGTAACACAGCAACAGGAATCCCACCCAGTGGAGCATGCATCCTTCAACTACATGTAACACAGAAATGGGAATCCCGCCCAGTGGAGCATGCATCCTTTAACTACATAACACACAAACGGGAATCCCACCCAGTGGAGTATGCATCCTTCAACCACATATAACACAGCTACGGGAATTCCACCCAGTGGAGTATGCATCCTTCAACCACATGGAACACAGCAATGGGAAACCCACCCAGGGGAGTATGCATCCTCCGCATACATGTAACACAGCAACAGGAATCCCACCCAGTGTAATATGCATCCTTCAACCACAAGTAACACAGCAACGAACATCCCACCCAGTGGAGTATGCATCCTTCAACCACATGTAACACAGCAACGGGAAACCCACCCAGTGGAGAATCCATCCTCCACATACATATGACACAGCAGTGGGAACCCCATGCAGTGGAGTATGCATCCTCCAACCACATATAACACAACAACGGTAATTCCACCCAGTGGAGTATGCATCCTTCAACCACATGTAACACAGCACCACCCAGTGGAGTACACCATATAGCACAGCAACAGGGATCCTATCCAGTACAGTGTGCGTCCTTGGCACACATGTACCACAGCAACAGGCAACGCACCCAGTGGAGTAAGTATCCTCTGCTTACATTGAATACAGTAACTGGCAACTCACGTGGTGGTGTAAGCATCCTCTGCATACAGGTCACACAACAACCCACCGAGTGGAGGATGCATCCTCCAAGTACATGTAAGACAGCAACGAACATCCCACCTAGTGGAGTATGCATCCTTCAACCACATGTAACACAGCAATGGGAAACCCATCCAGTGGAGAATGCATCCTCCGCATACATGCAACACAACAATGGGAAACCCACCCAGTGGAGTATGCATCCGGTAATTCCACCCAGTGGAGTATGCATCCTTCAACCACATATAACACGGCAACGGTAGTTGCACCCAGTGGAGTATGCATCCTTCAAGCACATGTAACACAGCACCACCCAGTGGAGTACACATCCTCCGTGCACATGTAACACACTATATAGCACAGCAAGAGGGATCCTATCCAGTACAGTGTGCGTCCTTGGCACACATGTACCACAGCATCAGGCACACCACACAGTGTAGTAAGCATCCTCTGCTTACATTAAACACAGTAACTGGCACCTCACCTAATGGAGTAAGCATCATCTGCATACAAGTAACACAGCAACCCACCGAGTGGAGCATGCATCCTCCAAACACATTGTGGCAGGCGGAACGGTATAAAGACAACTGAGAGCGGTTATCGTGGTAAAGTAAGTGATTTATTAGTGAGATTTCCTTTTCCTTGTCTTTCAGTCATACAATTTACAGTATTATTAAAGTTTCAGGATGGTATCTTCGAGTCTTCTAATTGGGCTTTTCTCCTTCTTCTTTGTCTTTTAGGGCGATGGGTCCTAGGTCTCCCGCACGATTCCAGTGGATTTCCGGGAAAAGAAGGAGAACGCCAAGGTAAGTAGTGAATTACGTCTGGGTTTGTTTTTGTACAAAAAAACAACCACCAGGGGAAAAGGGGAAGGTAAGGGGGTGTGATGGTAGCGTGGTGGGACACCAGTGGACAGTATACACACTAAAGTGAACGTGATAGATGCCCTCCTGTGCCCAGTTACTCACTATTCAGCTGCCTTTCCACCCCCCCCCCCCCTTTCTCCTCCCCAGTTCCTTTCCCCAGTGCCGGTTTAGGTCGTACACTCTCTCTTGTTCCCCACAGGGACCGTACCTTGGTAAGCCACGACCCTCCTGGGTCGTGGCTGGCTCCTGGGCTTTGTGCCACCGGTGTTCCTCCGTGAGCACTCTTCTTCTCCTTGCTTCCGTCTTCGGGTTGGGTTTCCTTTGTCCCGATACACTCCACCTTCATTGCTGCTTCCCTCTCGTTCTCGCCTGTCGCTCCTCTCTCTCCGTCTCTGCGCACCGCCGCTTCTTCTCCTTCCCCGGCCCGGAAGTCCTTTCTTGTTTCCCTGGCAACCGGGGAATGCCGCGCTCGTTCCAAGAGCGTTCCCACGGAAACGTGGGAACGCTGAAGTGACGTGTCGGGGTTACTCGACACGTCAGTGACTGCCGCTGTCGGGGCCGCGATTGGCTCGACCCGATCACACACCCCATCCCAAGAGCGGTCCTGATCGAGGACCGAAGAAGAGCAGGGAAAGCGGGACAAGTAATCCGCAGGGCCCTGTTGCGATCCCGGGATATGGCGGACCTGAAAGGAAAAAGGCTGCAGTTCAAGGAACCATCGTAAAATCCTAGAGTTGGAATCCTTATGAGCGGCCAGCCAGGTAAGGGGAGCGTGATCAGTATACAAAATAAAGGGCCTGCCCAAAAGATAATATTGGAAGTTGTCCACTGCCCATTTAATGGCCAAACACTCCCTCTCGATGATGGGATAATGACATTCCCGGGGCAGAAGTTTCCAGCTGATAAATACGATAGGGTGGTCCCTGCCGTCCTCGTCAGGTTGAGCCAGAACCGCCCCAAGCCCCACATTAGAGGCGTCCGTGTAGAGATGAAATGGTGTAGAGAAATCTGGACATTGCAATACAGGTTCCGCCGTAAGAGAGGATTTTAAGCGCTCAAAACTATTCATTTGACATTCCGTAAAGGGTAGCAACTTGTTAGGGTGATGTTTTGACAGGAGGTCCGTAAGGGGGGCCACAATGGTGGAATAACCTGGTATGAACCTACGATAGTAGCCCACTAACCCAAGAAAAGAACGCAGATCTTTCTTTGTTTTAGGGGTCGGAGCTTGCTTTATGGCTTCTACCTTTGTGGTTTGCGGTTGTAGCTTACCATGGCTAATTTTGTAACCTAGATATGAAATGTCTGTTTTTCCTAATATGCATTTCTTGGGGTTGGCTGTTAACCCGGCCCCTGCCAGGGTATTAAATATTTGACGGAGTTGGTGAAGATGAACCCCCCATGTCTCAGTAAAAATGACGACATCATCTAAATAGGCTGCAGAGAATGTGTGAAAGGGTTTTAGTAACCTATCCATTAGTCTCTGAAAAGTAGCCGGGGCTCCATGAAGACCAAAGGGTAACACTGTAAAGTGATAGAGACCTGATTGTGTAGAGAAGGCTATTTTTTCTTTGTCATCTGGGGAAAGGGGAATCTGCCAATACCCTTTCGTGAGGTCCAACGTGGACAAGTATTTAGCTCTTCCCAGTTTCTCAAGGACATCGTCTGCTCGGGGAATAGGATACGTGTCGAACATGGATATCGCATGAAGTTTACGGAAATCAATAAAAAATCTGACTGACCCGTCCGGTTTAGGGACCAGGACTACTGGAGAGCACCAAGGGCTATTAGAGGGCTCAATCACACCCAAGGCTATCATTTTCTTTATCTCGTCTTCTATGATATGTTTCCTTGCCTCGGGAATACGATAGGGACGCAGTCTGACTGTTTGACCCGGTGGGGTTCTTATTTTATGACAGATCAGGGAAGTTCTTCCGGGCGTCTCTGAAAAGACATGTTGATACTGACTTAACAGGGAGTACAATTGCATTTTCTCAGACCTTGTCAGCGAATCATTGACAGAGGGCATTTTTTCTTTAGTTTGCTTATCACCGGGGAAGAACTCTACGTCTAATTCCTTACTGGGATATAAGAACCGGCCCATTTCTACTGGGTTGTCCGGTTCATCTGCGACTTCCCATTTTTTTAGGAGATTCACATGATAAATTTGTTTTTTTTTGGGATTGACATTTAGTTCTATGAGATAAGTGACAGGGGAGATTGCTCTAATAACCCGATAGGGCCCCTGCCATCTTGCAAGTAGCTTTTGCTCGGACGTGGGACGCATTATTAAGACTTGGTCATTTGGGTGAAAGGTACGCAGTTTACTTCCTTTATCATAGTAGTGTTTTTGTGTCCCTTGGGCCTGTTCCATATGTTGCCGTACATCTTCCCATAGTCCCTGTAAATGGGATTTAAATTTTTGGACATATTCTAGTAATGGCCGTCCTTCTTCCTCTCCTTCATCCTCCCATGTTTCTACAGCCATATCTAAAAGGGAACGGGGTTGCCTTCTGAATACTAATTCGAACGGGCTATGTCCTGTTGAAGCTTGTTCGTGGGTTCTAATGGCATAAAGAACCAAGGGTAATTTTTGGTCCCAATCCCTCCCAGAGTCCTCGACCACCTTCTTTAATAGTGTTTTGATGGTTCGATTGTAGCGCTCAACCAGTCCATCTGTCTGAGGATGATAAACTGAGGTTTTTATTTGGGAAATTCCTAGTACTCTGCATACCTGTTTCATGAGGTTCGACATGAATGGTGTACCTTGGTCAGTGAGTATTTCCCGGGGAAACCCTATTCGGGTGAATACGGTTATCATTGCTTGTGCTACTGTTTTTGTTGTCATACTTGCCAGGGGGAGGGCTTCGGGGTATCTAGTAGCATAGTCTACTATAACCAATATGTATGTGTGGCCTTTAGAGGAGGGTACTAAAGGTCCAATTAAATCCATCCCCACCCTGCTAAACGGAATGTCAATGATGGGAAGGGGTAGGAGAGGTGCTTTCCTGGGCCTACCTGGTTCTGTAAGCTGACACCTAGGACACTGAGAGCAATATTTTCTAATATGTGCAAAGACCCCTGGCCAATAGAACCGTCTGAGGAGATACTCCTCAGTTTTTTCTCTCCCAAAATGACCCCCTCCTGGTTGGGTGTGTGCTAGGATAAGGACTTGGTTTCTATAGGATTCTGGGACTAGTAATTGACGTTTGCGATCCCCTGCTCGTGTAGTGGTAACCCTATAAAGGAGGTTTCTTTGTACCAAGAAATAGGGACCCACCTCATCTGTTTCTTCGGTTTTCGCGACTCTCCAAGCCTGAGTGAGGGTGGGGTCCTCTCTCTGTTGTTGACGGAAACTTAAGGGTGCTTCGTGATTCTCAGCTATAAGTCTTAGGGGATGCTCATTCTCTTTGAGAGCCCGGAACTGTGCTCTCTCGTCCCTTTTCTCTCTGCGAGAAAGTTTTCTGCGGAGTGGAGGATACTCAATGGGACTACCGGAAAAAGGAGCCTCGGCCCACCAGTCCAGGTTCTCTCTTGAATTTTGGATACAATTTAGAAGTTGTTGGAAATGTATATAGTCGGTACCAATGATACACTCCTCAATGAGTTGGTCCATAACCCCCATAGGAAGGAAGTCCCGGTAGGTACCCCACTCTAGTTCCACTACCCTAACGGGGTATTGTTCCTTGTCGCCGTGGATACAGCAGATGTTGACCCATTGACTAGCTTCCCTATCTATAGGGCCTACTAGATCTTCGCGAACGACGGATTGGCTGCAACCCGAATCTATGAGGGCACATAGTGGTCGTCCATTGACTTTTATGGTTAGCTTAAACTTAATGTCTCCCCCTCCTGTACATAGGACTCTACGTCGGGTCACTCCTATTTCCATAGGCTCTCCGCTGTCTAATTTCCTGGGGCACATGCGAGCGATATGACCCCATTCTCCGCAGTTAAAACATTGGGGTCCCTGCCTGGGCTGACCGTCTCCGTGTTTCCGGGGAAATGGATCCTCTAAAGGAAACCTCTGTGAGGGTTTGGTGGTTGGGGTGATGGTTTTTATGTTGGCTCTGGTCGGGATACCTCTTACATCGGTGGACCGGTGGTATGCACAGGCTAAGTCTATGGCCATGTCTGTATCTACCATTGGATGTTGTCTTATCCAATTTTTTGTAGTAGTAGGTAAGGAGTCCAAGTATTGCTCGAGGACGATTGTCTTTATGACCTCCTCTCTACTATTTCCTATTGGTCCCAACCACTTCAGTGCTAAATCTTTAACACGAAAATAATAGGTTCGGGGTCCTCATTATGTCCCCATTTTACTTTAGGAATTGTACTCTATAATACTCGGTATCGTGCCCCACTCGTTCCAAAATGCTATTCTTTATGTCGATGTACGGTGTTGTTCCCCCTGGATTAGCTGCTTGGTATGCGGCCTGCAGGAGACCTGTGAGTAATGGGGCGATGTATTGTCCCCATCTTTCCTCAGGCCATTGGGCGGAGGAAGCCACTCGTTCAAAGTTAGTAAAGAAAGAGTTCGGGTCTTCCCCCTCCTGATATTTTTGTAGCACCGAACTGGTGACATTAGGGTGGACTTTACTGGCAGCTATTGTTTCTGTTAATTTTTTCATCGCCGTTTCATGTACCAGTTGGTTGTTTGCCAGTATAGTGGCTTGACTTTTTAAGGCTGACTGTAAGGCCTCCCTATCCTCCTTAGCTTCTCGCTGGTGAGCTTCCCATACCAACTGTAAGTGGCGCTGGCCTTCCGCCAGCTGTTTAATCATGTCCTCTAATGTAGGACTTTTGCTCATTGTCTATACCGTTCGTTAGCCTTAGGGCTCTTTAGCCAGATCCCACTTCTGACACCACTGTGGCAGGCGGAACGGTATAAAGACAACTGAGAGCGGTTATCGTGGTAAAGTAAGTGATTTATTAGTGAGATTTCCTTTTCCTTGTCTTTCAATCATACAATTTACAGTATTATTAAAGTTTCAGGATGGTATCTTCGAGTCTTCTAATTGGGCTTTTCTCCTTCTTCTTTGTCTTTTAGGGCGATGGGTCCTAGGTCTCCCGCACGATTCCAGTGGATTACCGGGAAAAGAAGGAGAACGCCAAGGTAAGCAGTGAATTACGTCTGGGTTTGTTTTTGTACAAAAAAACAACCACCAGGGGAAAAGGGGAAGGTAAGGGCGTGTGATGGTAGCGTGGTGGGACACCCGTGGACAGTATACACACTAAAGTGAACGTGATAGATGCCCTCCTGTGCCCAGTTACTCACTATTCAGCTGCCTTTCCACCCCCCCCCTTTCTCCTCCCCAGTTCCTTTCCCCAGTGCCGGTTTAGGTCGTACACTCTCTCTTGTTCCCCACAGGGACCGTACCTTGGTAAGCCACGACCCTCCTGGGTCGTGGCTGGCTCCTGGGCTTTGTGCCACCGGTGCTCCTCCGTGAGCACTCTTCTTCTCCTTGCTTCCGTCTTCGGGTTGGGTTTCCTTTGTCCCGATACACTCCACCTTTGTTGCTGCTTCCCTCTCGTTCTCGCATGTCGCTCCTCTCTCTCCGTCTCTGCGCACCGCCGCTTCTTCTCCTTCCCCGGCCCGGAAGTCCTTTCTTGATTCCCTGGCAACCGGGGAATGCCGCGCTCGTTCCAAGAGCGTTCCCACGGAAACGTGGGAACGCGGAAGTGACGTGTCGGGGTTACCCGACACGTCAGTGACTGCCGCTGTCGGGGCCGCGATCGGCTCGACCCGATCACACACATGTAAAACAGCAACGAACATCCCACCCAGTGAGGTTCACAGCATCAAAGCACATGTAAATCAGCATCCCACCCAGAAGAGTACACGCCCTTCGCTCAGATTAACTCATGTGTGGGCATGACTACAGATGACAAGTAAAGAAACAAATGTGCCATTACAGCTGCAAATCTGCACACAGCACAATATCCTGCTCAGAAATAAGCAAATCTATTAGATGCAGCTCATTTACAAAAGCACAACCTTATGGTACTATTGTATAAATAATTTTGACAGAAGCAGCGCACATTCACAACTAAACAAGCACACAAATTACACTCTTGTAGACTTCTAATCAGCCTTTCCTTTTGGTTTGCAATATTAGAATATATTTGAATAAAGGAGCATGTAACACAGAGAATCTCCACAAGCTGAACCAGTCTGGACTGGAGCATAAATGATAAATGACAAGAAGTACATCATGAAACCACTGAAAAATAAGCATTGGCAAAGCTGACCTATTCCATGTAAGTGCAGAGCTTCTGACTTTGCCAATGATTGTCTGTCAAACACATTACATATGGTATCTCAGAACTATACATTGATTTCATTTTTTTTTTATTGTTTTATTTTTCAAGTACGTGTCACACAGGAAACTCTGAATAGATTTTAAAAGAATACGGTTGTGTCAGTTTGTAAAGGGAAACTTTTGTCAAGGTCTAAGTTACTTTCCAAAGGATTAAGGCATTTGGTATTTGATTGCCCAGGGAGCAGATTTATGGGCATCCAGGAGAAGTATCATGCTAAGTACACTTTCTGCCTCTGAGTGCAGCAGCTAGCATATCCCCAAGCACCATAAAAGCCTTTGTTTGCCAAAGCGTGTGCGCTTATGCAATATGTGGAATGCAGGAGTTAAAGTGAAAACAACCCTTAAACTCTGCTCTTCAACCACACTTCTGCTAAAATATTCCTGTTACCCTACATTTCCAGATATGTTGGGAGGGGTGGAGAGCAGTACGGCATGGGGGGGGGAGGCAGGAGCTTTAGCTGAGGGTGGGAAGCAGCACACGAGGGAGAGAGCTAGAAAATACATGCACTGTCAAGAAAAAACGAGTTCCCTCTCTATGAGCAGGTGAAGAATAGAAGCCAGTAAATCAAAAGAATCACAAAGAGGCGATGTTCCAGGAGAGAGACAAACACACGAAGAGGAAAGCAAGCTATATAATAGGCACCAAGGAGATGAGGGTGACAATAAAACCAACCAATGGTAAACAAAGGGCAGGCTGTAGGCCCACTGTAAGTTCACAAGTCTCACAACCAGACAGCTTCTGTTGTCTGGTAGGCTTGACCTAATGACCCCTTTAGGCTATGGCTTATTTCCTTGTTGACTGTCATCTGACCAGAGGCTTTGTCTTGACATCCACAGTAGATAAATAAAAGAGCATCTCTTGACTCTCTGTATCTGGAGTGCATAATCCAGGAAGTGCCAGTGCCTTATTTGAGTCAGTGCTTGTAGGTGGGGCCCAGCAGGACTCTTTTGTAGGAAGCAGCACTTATTTTCCCTCATCAGACTTTGAACCAGAGCAAGACACAAAAGGGAGGAGGACAAGGAAGGAGGGACAAAAGTGCCAATGGGAGACAGCAGAGTTGAAAAAGAACCTGCATGTGTGAAATAAAGTGGCCGGGAGTGTCTGGTGGCGGATGGAAGGGGTAGAATCAAGACCCTACAGGCTCAGTATTGAGAAGCACTTTAGACTCCAGCACTTATTCTTCACAAATTAAGCACTGAGAAGTGCACACATGCAGCTCACTTTAAATCAAAAAGTTGATAATTTACAACCACAAACAACTCACTAAAAGATATTTTGACAGATGGGGGGACGTTTTGGTGCCCACTAGTAGAGCTCATATTGTGATTGGGGTGAGGCTTCATGTGCCGGGTGTATGGACCTGGAGGGTGCATAGTACTGGTTCCTGGACAGTCCACCAGAGGGAGAGCTCCTTAGTGGGGTGACTGCTTTGGCATGTGGCTTATTAACATCTATCTACGTTTGGGTCACAGGGCAGGTATTTTTCTTTGAACAGGTAAACAATTGTGTAACCTAATGATTTGCATTGGTCGACGTTTGTGCGAAGGTAACTCAAAGGTGCTTTAAATAGCACCTTAAAATGGTTTATTTTAGGATTCATTTACTTAAGTTGTCTTTCTAATGCATATTTTTTGTGACATGTTTACAGGAACGGACTGAATATTAAAGTTTTATTTGGCTGCTAGTCTCCCTCCATTTTGCTTCCAGCATGATTTAGTGAGGTGAGAAGGACCGTGAGCCATTCTTTTTCTACCAGAAGGATGCTGCAGAAGAATACTTACATAACTCGAGTTTATTTAGTGCTTCATTCCAGAGTTTAGCTGCCTCTAAGCTCTATAAATAACAAGCCTTACTACTATAAAATTAAAGGATACTCAATTCCGCGACCATGAAACTCTGGCCCATATAGTTATACATTTTTGTGCCGCATTTGCGTAATTTTTTTACGCAAAAGTGGTGCAAACCCACAAAATATAATTGTGGCCCTGATTTATACTTTTTTTTGTGCCACATGTGCGTCATTTTTTGACGCAAAAGCGGCATAAACTTACAAAATACAATTGTATTTCGTACGTTTTCGCCGCTTTTGTGTCAAAAAATGATGCAAATGCGCCACAAAAAAGTATAACTAAGGGCCTGTATTTTGTAAGTTTATGCTGCTTTTGCGCCAGAAAATGATGCAAATGCGCCGCAAAAAAAGTGTAACTCAGGGCCTGTATTTTGTAAGATTACGCTGCTTTTGCATCAAAAAATGATGCAAATGCGGCGCAAAAAAGTATAAATATGGGCTTCTGTGTCTGGCTTGGAGGGATGCAAACGTTTGACCAGCATATCAGAGAAAACGTTAGACTCTAACACTTGGCTCACTGAGCCACCTGACCAGCTTATGGAATGTTGAGAAAATCACTGTCCCTAGAGACTCAAGTGGTTAGCAGCAGTGCTTGAAATGGAAAAAATAAAGTGCCAGTACTCTGTGCCAGAGTACCTGCTTGTTTCTGAGAAGTGCCGGTACTCTCCAATTAAAAGTATTACGTTTTTCCTGAGATGTGCCGGTACTCACCCTCTCGAAATAAAAAAGTGCCGGTACTCAGTACCGGACAGTACCGGCCCATTTAAAGCACTGGTTAGCAGGACAAAACTCCACTCAGAACAAACAGGACGTGCGATCAAAATCGAAATCTAGGAAATGCTCTGTAATCAAAAACCCCTAAGAAAAGGAAGTCTTCTGAAATATTTCAGGAGCACACAAGCTCCTTCAGTTTTGACAGGTTGCTCGAAGTCTGTAAATATCTTGAATCCGGGCAGGTAAATATGTTTTAATAATTTGTATAATATTCCATTGTTTTATAGCCCCTCATCAGTCTTAAACCAGGAACCGGAACTGTTTGTTCAGATTCACTCCCACCAATAAAGAAGAGATCTATCCATAAAATTAAAATTAATGTAAAAAAATGCCACTCTTCACAAATGAGACTTTTATATTAGTTTGCAATTGATTATTTTATACAAAGCTGGCACTTGTTTCAAATGCACTTGAACTTCAGCTTTCTTGCTGATATTTCAGAATGATAGCTTAGTGCAGTATGTGCTGTATTTGGTGGTAGTTTAGGTTTTCACTGTTCTTGTCTCTGTGCTACAACATCACTTTTTATGATGCATGTGAATAAATGGAAAAACTGAGAAACCAAATTGGAGAAAGGAAATCAAGGAAAACTAATTTTATTTTAAGGAAACATCTAAAAGCATACCCTTGGGTGAAGATTTGGTGGCAGTGAGGGTTTTCTTGGGTTCAGGAATGGGTGATGTTTAGGGGTGCTGAGGGGTTTTAGGGTTCAGGTATGGGTGGAGTTTAGGAGTGGTGAGGGTTTTTTAGGGATCAGGAATGGTTGGAGTTTAGGGCAGTGAGAGTTTTTTAGGATTTACAGATGAGTGAGATTTAGTGGTGTTGAGGAGTGTTTAGGGCTCAGGGATTTGTGGCTTGTAGGGTGTTGAGGGTTTTTAGGTTTTGCGGATTGGTGGAGCTTAGGGCTAAGGAGTGTTTTTAAGGTTCAGTAATGAGTAGAGTTTTGGGTGGTGAAGGGTTTTCATTGTTTTGGAATGGGTGGAGTTTAGCGTGGTGTTGGGCTTTAAGGGTTCAGGGATAGGTGAAGTTTATATGTAGAAAGGGATTTTAGGGTTCATGGTGCAAGGGTTTAGGGGTGGTGAGGGATTATAGGAGTCATGAATGAGTGATTTACATGAGTGTTGATGGTCTTTTTAGGGTTCAGGGATGAGTGGAGTTTAGGGGTGTTGCAGGATTTTAAGTGATCATGGCTGGGTGGGGCTTAGGAGTAAAAAATGTTTTTAGGGTTTATCAATGGGTGGAGTTTTGCAGTAGTGGGGGTTAGGTTAAGAAATGGGTAGGGTTTAGGAGTAGAAAGGGCTTTACGGGTTCTGGGATAGGTAGAGCTTTTGGGGTCAGAGATGTGTGAATGTTAGGAGCAGTGAAGGGTTTTTAGATTTCAGCAATGGGTGGAGTTTAGGGGTTGAAAGAACGTTCAGGGTTTAGGGATCGTAGGAATGTAGGGGTCAGGGATGCTTGTAGTTCATGAGTGGGGAGGAGGCATTTTTGTGGCATAGATAAATGGAGTTTAGGAGTGATGAGGTTTCAGCCAACTGAGAGCATCCCAAGTAATTATTAGACAATGTAAAATATATAAATCTGAAATAATGTTCCCTGATATGGATTGAAATAAATACCTTCAGGAAAAATGTTTTTGAAAATAAGACCAACAACCATTTCATTTGCAACTTAAAAAATAAGTATGTAGAAGTCAATTTTGAAAAAAAAAAGACTATGAATTGGCTTCTATGAAATGGTAAAATCCATTCATCCTGAAAATTTAATTAAACCGTTTACATCAAATTGTTTGTAAGTAATTTAATTAAATTGTTTTCTATGAAATCACATAGAACCCCTTTTTAAGGACTTGCAATAAATGCAGCGGGAAACAATACCTGAAGTAGCATGCATAGGTAAATAAAAGTTGGCAGGCAGCCTATAAGTGCAATACTTCAGGTGTATAAGCAAAAGCGGTTTCATCTGAATCTGTGCGGTAGAACTGTAGGTATTTCATAATTCCAGATACCTGCAAGTAGCTGAGAACAACATTCTGAGGCTATTGTTGAGAGGAGGACCCATTATTGCTATTGTACCTAGATTTGGGAATAAGGTCCACCTCTGAGGTCATCACCCCTCTCTTATACTAGATAGGATAGTATAGAAACAGCTGTAAAATATCATCATTGCAATCTATATTACGGGACTTAGTTTGAACCAGTGGATGGAGTTGGGGCGAGCACAGACTTTGAGCAAGAACAAGAAAGAGAAAAACAGCAAAGGGGCCAATAAGAAAGAAGGCAAAGACTGAAAAACAGAAGCAAAGAGGGAATCTAGGATGAAAAGGAACCTTTGAGGGTGTGATATAGGGAGAAAGGGCCAGATGTACGAAGCATTTTTCTGGTCGCAAACAGCCCATCAGAAAAATGCTTTTTTGGATGTATCAAAGCAAAATGCAACTCTGTAACTTGTTCATTGAATCGCATTTTGCTTATATGATTCCGTATTAGGAAGGGGAGTCTTTAGGGCGTTCCTTTCTAATACCGAATCACACTGGCATGTAGGAATGTTTTGCAGCTGTGAATGCTGTTGCAAAATATTTGCAGTTACCAACAGCTTCAACTCGGTGGTAACCCAGTCGCAAAGGGGAAAGGATCCACAGGGGTCCACAGGGTTCATTGTGAATGGAAGCATAAATATTTTTTCCGAGCAGGAGGTGGTTCCATGGACCACTGCCTACTGAAAAAAATGAAAAGAAAACATTTTATTTTTTGTTCGAAATGCATCCCGTTTTCCTTACAGGAAAATGGGCTGCATTAAAAAAAAAAAAGACTTAATTTAAAAGCAGTCACAGACATGGTGCTCTGGTGTCCCCAGCAGGCCACCATCCCCATTCCCAGTGGGTTCGCAAATTGCAACCTTCTTCATGAATATTGATGAAGTAGGTCTTTGTGATCCCATTGGGCCTGAGACACATTTGTACATTTTATTTTGCGAGTCTCTAATTGCGACTCGCAAAAAGTTGCAATTAGAGACTCTCAAAATGAAACGGACATGCATCTGGCCCAAAGAAACTATATCAGTGGATGAAAGAGGCATGAGGTGAAACTAGACAGCCTTGGTATTAAGCAATTCAGCAGCCCAGGCATTCAGAAGCGACTGGGCCATAGCATTCATTCATGTTATTCTTTTTGACATCAGGCACTTACTGATTACAGGCATCCATGAACGGAGGAACAGCTTCAACTTGTTAGGCAATACATGTTAAAAACTTGTTTACTGACTTGGACTTTGGTCACCCCTGAGGCAACCCCACTGCAATCGGTCCTGATACTGCTGGAATACTCGAAGAACAATATTGGGTTTGCAAATTAAAGACAATTGCTAAGAGCATCCTGAGGGTGTATTGGAATCCCTCTACCTGGATATGAAAGAAAATGATGTGTTCGAACCCTATATGGATTTGATAGAACGTGAAATAAGTCACATTCTATATATCGACATTTAGACTGTGTATCCTACAACCAGAATATACCAATGGGTACACGCTCAAAAGTTAAACACAAAATACTCACTGATTTACAGGTTACCCAAAATATTTAGGTTTGGAATATTAAATATTTAATTCAGATAGTTAAAAAAAGATATTTAAAGCTAGCCTATCTAAAAATCAATTAATCCGTGTGACATATCAATTGCAACATTCTTTTTTGCTATTGTCACCGACTAGGCGGGTTTGAAAGAAAATATTGCCACTTTGCTCCGTCTGTATTTGTGAGGCTTGCCATTTGGTCAGTGTTACACAGAGTTCTGCTTGGCTGAAGACAAGGAAAGTTAGCTTCTGCTATTCGTCTTGGCCTCCAGCCTGATTTGGGCAGTTATCTTGTGCAGCACAATTTATAGTGGTTTCCAATGATTTGTTGTATAATTACAGCTGCAATTGTTTGCACTTGGGATTCTTGCCAAGAATCAGTAGCATTAGAATCACAATTACATGGCAATTTGTGAGATAACTTTTTTTTCGTGAGTGCAGAAATATACTCTGCAGTCTCACCCAAGTCAAAGCATCCCTAGTCTCTCATGTGGGGAAGAATGGTCCCCGTCACCAGAACGCCAAGTGCGTCCTCTTGTGTGTGTGGTGGTGCGCACCGTAAAAGAGCAGCATTCTGTCGCTAGAGGCTGAATGGGGTAGTACCAGTGCTTAATTTGTGCTTGTTATTTCCGGTGCACAGCACCAGCACTTATTTTTCAGGGCCGGGGCTTATTCTTCTGCTGCAAGCATTTGCTGCACCCAAAAGACTCACATGGGAAAGACGGAGGAAGAGAAAAACGAAAAAGCGTCACAAAGGGAGAAAGTAGAAAGCTGCAAGTGTGAGCAGAAGGGGCAGAGAGTGGCTGTAAATGGATTGAAGAGGCTCGAGAAGGCTTTAGGATTACGCTGCCTCTGTATTCCGTATTCGCACATTTAATTGCAGGAGCTGCGTGTTTAAGAGGAGGGCTTAGGGCACCGGCACCTTTTTATTTACAAAGTAAGCACTGGGGAGTACCACGTTTTGGGCCAAGTTAGGGAAGGTATGAACAGTTGCTGAAGTGCAGTACCCTACTGGGAGAAGTATCATAGGGGAGTATCCCATGGGGTGCTCGGTTGGGATAGAGTAGTACCCTGTTGTGAGAGCTTCCATGGGACGGCACCCCTTGGGTGCAGTGTGGGAGAAGAGAAGTTTTGAGAGATTGTAATGGTAAGTATCCCATGGAGGGAACATGTGGGGAAGTATAGTACCTTATGGTGTTGTGATGGATAGCCACAAGTTTCACCTGAGTGTTGTGGGTGATAGCCACAACTGTTGCCTGATTAATCATTCTCTGTGAATGGGAATATTTGACAGGTGTGTTGCACATGAGGTGAATTATTTTGTGATTGTTTGTGGTGCATTTAATTCAGTTTGTGTATAATGAAGTAGGTTAGTGTTGTGTTTGAACTGCCTTGTTTGATGTAGCTTTAGTATGTTCTGGTGAGTACTTCTTTACCTGCAGACATGGTCTTGTTCTTGGTGGTATTGCTGGTCTGCTCCAGTGTTTCATGGTTGTACTGTGTCAACAATTTTTCAGCATTGGTCTGCTGAAGGCTGTCATGATTGTATTCGGACGATGTCCCAACTTTTTCTAGTGCAATTTCCAGAGGGCATGCTACTGGGTGACCTGCATAGTATCCTGTGTGCCCCAACTTACTGTAGGTCGGTGCTGGTGCCTGGAATGCTGATAGTGAATGATGTAATAAAATGTTGGGTTGTGTTGTGGAATGGAAGCTGGGCGATATGGTCGATTGGAGGGAGGATGGAGCCCTGACAGAACATACTTGCTGTTGCTATCACCGATGGGCTTAACATGAAATAACAAATGTACTCCACCTGAGGAGCTCCACACTCTTTTATGAAGACTCTAACCTCTAACTTCAACACATATTTGCAGTGTAGACATTATTCCCCCTAGAGAGGCCTTCAGAATCGTCTACCCTCTATTCTCATTTTTGGTGCGCTCTAGAATTTGTCTTACAGTATTCCAGTGTTTCGAAGCAATTCTCTGATGGGGATCACTGACGTAATATCGATCCTTAAAATATGAAAACACAACAATATTAGAAATTATATGTCGATTACAAAAATGTCAACTTTGTATACTTAACTGTGAAAACCACAAATACAGAGAACACAAATATCGTTGTTAAAAATATTGATTTTTACATATATTGAAAACCAAATTATCGGAACAAAGTTATGAACATATAGTATGTCAAAAATACTGATTCACACAATACTGACTACAATATTATCACAAAAATAACAAAATAATCATTAATAAAAAGCCAAAAAAGACACTTTTCACATCAAATAATTACTGCAATAAACCCAAAACATGTTATACACATCAACAAAATATTTACCACTCACCCTAAAAAAAATATGTATCTAAAATATATGGAATAAAACCCCTATTAACTACAAACAGCAAAAATAAGAAATAAGTTATATAGCTATATATAGATTTATTACTTACTGACGGTCGCCACCGTCAGTTAGGACCATGTTTCCATGGAAAAAGCATTTTTTGACTTGCCTATATCTTTGGCACAGTTTAAGGAAAAAAGTGTGCCGGTGATTCTTGTTCATGGGAAGTTTTGAGGTGATCTGTCAAGTGGTGGCTGAGAAAAGGGGGGTGGGGTAAAAAAATGTGCATTTCCCATGTTAATTCCCATAGGATTTTTTAACACGACTATAGCCTGAACCACTGGATGGAGTTACATCAAATTTGGCAAAAAGCTAGCTGTCAGTAGGCAGATTGTGCTTTGGGTTATTTGGTGTAAATCCGTTCAGTAGTTTTTGAGAAATTAAAGGAAATCCAAATTTGTATATCAGTGATTGTGATAACTTCACGAATAATAACGAGCTCTTGCAGAGCTCTGATTGGCTGCCAACACTTCAACTAGGAAGTGTTGGCAGCCATCAGGGATGCGTGTGGAATGTAAGCCTAACTATAGCGTCTCTATAACCTTTGTTTGTTTCAGTGCATTTCTATGTTTATTTAAATTGTATTTCCTAACTATAACGTTCCTGTACCACTGCTGTGCATGGCCAAAGGCGGCGATTGGTCGCAAGGCCTGGCCTGTGGCCAACCCCCTATAACCACACAACTCCACGCGGTGCACAGGCTGTCTCTCTGGGTGTGAGAATCAGTGAGAGAGGGTGTATCTGGGTATGAGAGTGGCTGTGAGAGAGTCTATCTGGGTCTGTTAGTGGGTGCATGAGTGTCTGAGTGGGTCTGTGAGTGGGTGCATGACGGTCTGAGGGGGGCTGTGAGTGGGTGCACGAGGGTCTGAGTGGGTCTGTGAGTGAGCGCATGAATGTCTGAGTGGGTCCGTGAGTGGATGCATAAAGGACTGAGTGGACGTGTGAGTGGGAGAAAGACATTAAAAGATAGAAATTGAGAGAAAGAGAGAGAGAGAGAGAGAGCTAGACAGTGAGAGGGACAAAGATAGAGCTTTTTAGGCTTTGATGAAAGATATACTTAGAATGAGATATTTCTGGACAAACTTAAAAGAAAAATTTATTTGTCAATTAAAAAGAGTAAGATCACCTTTCAGTATGATCCTTAAACTTTTGAAGTTTAAAAGAAATTAAAGAAGGAAAATGACCACAGGCATACCTGTACCTGGAGTAGAACCGTCAACCTTCAGTGTGAGGGTCTGTGAGTTTGACCTTTAAGCCATTGGTGATTCCTTACTGTGATGCTTACAGACATACCTACGACAGACAACCCATGCATGTGATTGGAAAGAAACTTGCCCATTACATGCAAACACATGCATGGCCCCCCAACATCTATTTTCTTTAAAGCCCGAGGAGCTGGCGGTGCCTGGGGCTGAGGGGGGTGAGCGGCCCACCCCACACTGAATATCTTTGGACCTGGGGAGGTGGTGGTCCCCAGGGCTGCAGGGGGACTGGCGGCCCCCACAGACATGATGTGTTTAGCCCCAAGGAGGTGGTGGTTCCCAGAGCTGAGGGGGAGCTGGGTGGCCCCCCTACATTCAAAATGTCAATGCCCGTGGGACCTGGCCCATCCGGGGGCTTCTTAAAAACAAGCGCAGCAGCCCACGGTTATTTAAAAAAAAAAAAATCCCACGAATTTGCAACATCATTGCAAAATCACAGCAAAGTTGTTTTAAAAAAGAAGCGTTGTTTAGCCCTGGGGGAATCCCTCTGGGACCTCAGAACCAGAGCTAAGGAGTCAGGGTGATTCTACCTGGCCCCTTGTCTTATTTTGTTACTTTTGTTGTGGTAATCTTTTTATTAATTTTATCCATCAATACATCTCATACATACAAACATGGACAGGGATGAATATGTCCAATTTATTGGTATACCACAATGAAGCATAAGGATTACAGTTGCTACTTCCTGACCCCTGCCACCCAGACTCCCTGTTTGGTCTCTTGAGTGAGCATCCTCCTTCCCGCATATTTTGATATTTCAATAGCACCCCCAACCTTTGAGCGTAAAATCTTTCCTTATATTGAACTTGACATATTTTACGAAGCCAGCTCTCATATGAAGGAAGTTTGTTGTGTTTCCACCATTTTAGGATCAGTGATTTTTCAACAAGGGATGCAATAAAAAAGCATTGTCGTTGCTGTATTTTTAGGTTTCCTTGAACGCTAATTCCAAACAGGGCTTCAAGGGAGTCCGGGGCCAAGGGAACCAGAAGTTTCTTGCCTAACCACTTAAAGATTTCTCCCCAGATGCCAGCCAGCTCTGGACAAGTAAAGATGATGTGTAGCCAATCTCCCTTGGAGCACCTGCATCTAAAACAAATGTATGTGACAAAGAGCAATATTTTATTTAAAGGGTAGTAAAGCATCTATTTACAAAAGAAAGCTATTCTTTCATAATTGGCTTCTCTTATCGCCTTATATGCCCATACTTTATGTTGTTTTCATAGGGCGTGCTCTATCTTGCTTCCTGTAACTTCTTCTAACCTTGTCAATATACTAGGGACAAGCTTTGAAGGTAGCTGCTGCAAAAGTAGGCAATACCAATTACTGACACCTACTAATCTTCTTGCATAGATGGCATGGGAAATGTTAGTGGCGAGATTGTCCTCGAGTGGAGAAACTGATTGCAGATAGGAATAAAAAAGTGTGGTTGGGATCGATGGTTTAATTTCTAACAGCTGCTCCCATGATCCCACCGTCCCGAGAACAAGAAAATTGCTGAACCGTGTGATTCTGACCTTCTCCCAACTCTTTACCTTCCCTTAAATTCCTTCTCAGCCCAAAATCTCACACTGATCCAATGACATAGCAGGATGGAAGCTGGGAAAGTGAAAAGCTTCCTGGAACTGCATGAATCTGGCATTTATCGCATGGGGTGTCATATCTTGTACGCATGAGAAGTTTAGGTGTTTTCAGAAAGTGGGGGAGCCTGATGCTGCTTTCCTGGAGCATTAGCTTAATATAAAAATTGTTATGCATCCTAAGTGGGAAAGATGCCCCAATGAGCCAGTCCAAGTAGGCTGCCTGGCAGTATTTTTTTAAAGTGGGGAAGAGACAGGCCACCTTCTTTGACAGTTAATTGCAAAGTTATCTTGCTAGACCAGAGAAAGTGAGACAATATCTGGTCGGCCTCCCTAAAGAAGCACTTGGGAACCTTAATAATGACACATGAAAACACAAAAGGAAATAAAGGAAGAATCATAATTTTCACCAGAGTGACTCATCCTATGACTGAGAGTGGGGCTGCTTGCCAGTTCTGTCGCAAAACATTGGCTTTATTTATGACTGGCAAACAATTCAGTTGGAATAAGTCGCACAATTTAGAGGAGACGAAAATTCCAAGGTATTTTATTGAACAAGTGCTTCCATAGTTAGGGTGCATCTCTGCCAGGAGAACGTAATGTAAGCAATTAAATAAAACTACTTCAGACTTTGCTTGGTTGATCGTATATCCACCTAGATCTGAAAAAAGTAGAATTTTTCGAATGCTTTAGTAATATTTTGCTCCTCTCCTGCGAAGAAGAGAATCATGTCATCTGCGAAGAGTTTTATTTTGGGAGCATCGAGCAGAGGTGCCTTTATATGGGGATCTTGCCACATGGCCATGGCCAGAGGTTCAATAAATATTGTGAAAGACACTGCAGAGATAGGTCAGCCTTGACGAGTTCCGCGACTAATAATGATATTTCCTACCATAGCCGAATTGACTATTATTTTGGCTTGAACCTTGACATATAATCTCTGCAACATCCCAATAAGTTTCTCTGGGAACTCAAAATGCTGGTGTATTGCGAAAAGAACTTCACACTGGACCAGATCAAATGCTTTCTCTGCATCAAGCATAATTATGACTGCCTTGGTCTTGTTTTTCCCAAAATAGTCAATTGCTTGTATCAGAAAATTTGTATTCGTAGAAATATGCCTGCCTGGCAGGAAGCCAGATTGATCCATGTGAACGACTGCTTGCGCTAGCAGAGTAATACTTAAGGCCATTATTCTAGTGAATAGTTTATTGTCATGGGCCCATAGAAGCTCTGCCTGTCAACAGGTTTATCCTTTTTCAAGTCTAATTATGACGGCCTCCACAAACTCACTTGGTATTTCAGAGCCATTTAATATGTCGTTCAACAGTGTGATGAGAA